>NC_140155.1:1974949-2579949 GCF_964035555.1 Netta rufina
CCCCATAGGGGTCCATGGACCCCTTTGGGGTTGTGACCCCATAGGGACCATGACCCCTTTGGGACCATGACCCCATTGGGACCATGACCCCATAGGGGCCGTGACCCCATAGGGACCATGACCCCATTGAGGCCGTGACCCCATGGGGGCCGTGACCCCATAGGGACCATGACCCCTTTGGGACCCATGACCCCATTGGGACCATGACCCCATAGGGACCGTGACCCCGTTGGGGCCGTGACCCCATTGGGGCCGTGACCCCATTGGGGCCACCCTGACGCCCCCTCTGTCCCCAGGGCGAGGTCGGCGTGCCGGGGTCCCGCGGCGAGGACGGACCCGAGGGTCCCAAGGGCCGCACGGGCCCCACCGGCGACCCCGGCCCTATTGGGCTGGTGGGCGAGAAGGTGAGGGGCCGCGGGGGGGCTCGGGGGATTTTGGGGAGGGGGGGGGGGGGGGGCGCAGGGGGCACCCCGCGACCCCCCCCTTTTTCTCTCTTATAGGGCAAATTGGGAGTGCCGGGGCTGCCGGGGTACCCGGGGCGCCAGGGCCCTAAGGTGAGCGCGGCAGCTGTGGGGCTGCCCCATATCCGCGTCCCCGTTCCCCTTTCCCCAAATCCTCCCCAAATATCGCTGCCCCCCCCCCCCCCACACCCTCATCCCCCAAATTCTCCCTCCCCAGGGCTCGCAGGGGTTCCCCGGTTTTCCGGGCAGCAACGGCGAGAAGGGCGCACGGGTGAGTGGCCGCCCCCCCCCCCCCCGCTATGGGGCCGTGACCCCATAGAGGGGTGTGGGGTGGGGGGCACGACGCTATGGGGTCCTGCCCCATGGCACGTCCCCGAAACTCTCTCTCTTTTATAGGGTCTCTCGGGGAAATCGGGGCCCAGGGGCGAGCGCGGCCCCACGGTGAGTCCGGGGTAGGGATAACGGGGTGGGGGGGGGGGTGGGGGGGGGGTCCTCTCCAAATGGTTTTGGGGTCCCAGCACCCAAATCTATGGGGCGGGGGGTCCCTGAGCCACCTCCATCTCCTCCTACAGGGTCCCCGGGGCCAGCGGGGTCCGCGAGGAGCCACCGGGAAGTCGGGGGCCAAGGTCAGTGTTTTGGGGTGGGGGGGGGGCGCTCTGTAGGGTCCCCAAATGGGCACCCTAAAAACCCCGCTCCCACAGGGCACCTCCGGCAGCGACGGCCCCCACGGTCCTCCGGGAGAAAGGGTAAGAGGGTGCCGGGATTTTTTTTTTTGGGGGGGGTTTGGGGGGCGAGGGGGGGGTCCCACGCGCCCTAAATACCCCCCTCCGCTCCCCTTTAGGGTCTGCCGGGACCGCAGGGCACCAACGGCTTCCCGGGACCCAAAGGACCTCCCGTGAGTAGCGGGGTCCCCGTGTGTGTCCCCCCCCCCCCCACCACCACCCTAGGGTGCCACCAGCACCTCTCACCCCCCCCCAAATCCCCAAACCACCCTAGGGTGCCACCAGCACCTCTCACCCCCCCCCAAATCCCCAAATCCCCAAATCCTTTCCCACAGGGGCACCCCCCCGGCAAGGACGGGCTCCCCGGGCACCCCGGGCAGCGAGGAGAAGTCGTGAGTGCCCCCCCCCTCACCCCATACCCTAAAATTGACCCCAAAACACCTCGGTGGAATTTCACCTTGACCCCCCCCCCCCCCCCAAAAAAAAATTTCCTTCCAGGGTTTCCAAGGCAAGACCGGCCCCCCGGCCCCCCCGGGGTGGTGGGACCTCAGGTGAGCGTCGCCCTTTTTTTGGGGAGGGGGGGGGGGGGGGGGCGCGGCGCTTTAGGGGCGCACCCGCTCCCTTTTTGGGGTCGTGCTGATTCTCCCCCCCCCACCCCACCCCACACCCCCCCCCCCCCACCCCATACCCTATACTCCAGGGCCCCGCTGGCGAGTCCGGCCCCATGGGGGGAGCGCGGCCACCCGGGCCCCCCCGGCCCCCAGGAGAACAAGGGCTGCCGGGACCCTCGGGCAAAGAGGGCACCAAGGTGAGGAGGTTACGGGAGGGGGGTTTCGGCTCAGCCCCCCCCCACCTTTTTTTTATTTTTTATTTTTTTTTTTTTTTATTATTTTATCTTTTTTTCTTTTTTCCCCCCCCCCCCCTTTTTTAGGGAGACCCCGGCCCCACCGGCTCCCCCGGCAAGGACGGCCCCGCCGGTTTGCGGGGTTTCCCCGGCGAGCGGGGTCTGCCCGGCACCCCGGTGAGTACCACCCACCCTTGGGTGCCCCCCATCACCCCCCCACCCCAAAACCACGCTGATGACCCCCCCCTCTTTTTACAGGGCGGCCCAGGGCTGAAGGGCAACGAGGGTCCGGCGGGACCCCCAGGACCCGCAGTGAGTGCCGCGCGCCCCCCCCCCCATCCTCCACCCACGATCCCACTGCGCCCCCCCCCCCCTCATCCCCATCCCTCTCGCCCCCCCCCAGGGCTCCCCAGGGGAAAGAGGAGGACCGGGACAAGGTGGCCCCCGTTGGCCCCCCCCGGGCGACCGGGGCCACAAGGACCACCGGGCCCCGCCGGAGAGAAAGGCGTCCCCAGTGAGTACCGCGGCGAGCGGCGGGGTGTCCCCAAATGTCCCCGCGCCCCTCACCCCTCTTTTTTCCCTTCTCTTCCCCCCCCCCCCAAAAAAAAAAAAATAAAAATTCAAGGGAGAGAAAGGTCCCATGGGTCCCGCTGGCCGCGACGGCGTTCAGGGCCCCGTGGGTCTCCCCGGCCCCGCTGGCCCCCCCGGTGGTCCCGGCGAGGACGGTGACAAGGTGAGGTGCCACCCGCTGTCCCCCCCGATGTCCCCGCGCCCCCCCAATTGGCGCTGATCCCTCGGCGTCTTCCCGCAGGGGGAGGTGGGCGAACCGGGCCAGAAGGGCAGCAAGGGCAACAAGGGCGAGCACGTGAGTAGCCCGCGTGTCCCCCCCCCGGGTCCTCCCCCACCCTTCTGGGCTGCCCCAGCCCCGTTGACCCTTCCCTTCCCCTCGCAGGGTCCCCCCGGACCCCCCGGACCCATCGGGCCGGTGGGGCAGCCCGGAGCCGCGGTGAGTAGGGGACACGGTTGGGAAGGGGGGGGTCCTGCCCCCCGGGGAGGGGGTGACGAGGGCCAGGAGGTGTCCCCGTGTGTCTTTGTCCCCCCCCCAAACCCCATATTTTTTTTTGGGGGGGGGGGGGGAGCCGGGCGGCACCCACCCTCTTCCCTACCCCGCAGGGCGCCGACGGGGAGCCGGGTGCCAGAGGTCCCCAGGGCCACTTCGGTGCCAAGGGTGACGAGGGGACACGGGGCTTCAACGGGCCCCCCGGCCCCATCGGCCTCCAGGTGAGCACGGAGACCCCCCCGGAGACCCCCCAAAGACCCCCAGAGACCCCCGGAGACCCCCCCCCGGAGACCCCCGGAGACCCCTGGCTTTCCCCAGCCCTGCACCGAGCGAGGCGGGCGCTGTCCCCGCAGTGCCACCGCACCCCAAGCGCTTGTCACTGTCACCCCGCCCCCCTTTTTGACACCCGGTGCCCCCCACCCGCCCCCCCAAGACCCCCAGCCCCCCCTCCAACCCCCCCCCCCATTTTAACCCTTTCTCTTCTCTCCTAGGGTTTGCCTGGTCCGGCCGGCGAGAAGGGCGAAACGGGTGACGTAGGACCCATGGTACGTGCCCCCCCCCGCCCCCTTCCCCAATACCACATCACTTTTTTTTTTTTTTTTGGGGGGGACACCCCCCAGACCCATCCTCACGCTGTGTTTTTCCCCCCATTCTAGGGCCCCCCCGGCCCCCCAGGCCCCCGTGGCCCCGCTGGACCCTCCGGAGCTGATGTGAGTGACCCCCCCCCCCCCCATCTCCACCCTGTGTCCCCGGTGTCCTTTCCTGGGGGGGGCACCGGGGTGACCACCTCTGCTCCCCCCCCCCACTGCAGGGACCCCAGGGACCCCCTGGAGGTGTCGGCAACCTGGGCCCCCCCCGGGGAAAAGGTAAGTCCGTGGGTGGTGGACAGCAGGGTCTGCCCCGAGCCTCTGCAGGGGGGGGGGTGGGGGGGTGGCTCAATGGGGCCAAGGGACCCCGTTTTGGGGGGGGGGGGGCTTGGATTTGGAGGGGGGGGGCGCTCACTTCTCTCTCTTCCCATTTTAGGGGGACCCCGGTGAATCGGGGGCTCCGGGCATCCAAGGGGAACCGGGAGTCAAGGTGAGTGCCCATGGGGGGGGGGGACACCCCAAAACCTGTCCCTGTACCCCCCCCCCCCTCCCCAGCTGCCTCTGTAGGGTGCCGACCCCTTTTCTCGCACCCCAGGGCCCGCGAGGAGAGCGAGGGGAGAAGGGAGAAGCCGGAGCCGCCGGCGTGGCCGGGCCACCGGGGGGGAAAGGCCCCCCCGGCGACGATGGGCCCAAGGGCAACCCCGTGAGTGTGGGGGGGGCACGGGGCCGGGCGGCTGCGGCGGCTTTTTGGGGTCCCCCCCCCCCCCCCAATGCTCACAGCTCTTTCCACGCCAGGGTCCCGTTGGTTTTCCCGGCGATCCCGGCCCCCCCGGCGAAATGGGCCCCAGGGTGAGTGTCGGGTCCCCGAGGGACTGCAGGAATTATTTTGGGGGGGGGGGGGGGGGGTTTAGTTTAGGGGGGGGGCATTTAGGGCCGCGGGCTCACCCCGGGTTTTCCCTTCCCAACAGGGCCAGGACGGTGCCAAGGGGCGAGCGCGGAGAGGACGGCGAGCCGGGGGGAGCCGGTGAGTGCCTGGATTTGGGGGCACCCCACTCCCTGCGCCCCCCTCCTCGGCTCTCCGGGGCCGTCCCCCGTCACGCAGCCGATATTTTGGGGTGCTGTGGTGTGGGGGGGAAGGGGCCACCCTCACATCCACGCTCGCATCCACGCGCCCATCCTCCGGCTGCGCCTGGCGCCCCGCAGCCTGGGCTCTCCTCGTGCGCCCCGGGATCCTCCTCGCCCACCTCGCTCCCCGTCCCGCTTTCGGGACCAGGCCAGCTCAAATTCGCTCCCCCCTCTCTCTTTTAGGGCTCGCCGGGTCCTACAGGCGAGAACGGGCCCCCCGGACCCCTAGGGAAGAGGGTAAGTGGTGGGTGAGGTTGGCTCCGCACCCGCCTCGCCGCGTCCCCATCCCTCTCCACGTCCCCATCCTCGCGGTGTCCTCGTCCCTCTTGGTGTCCTCGTCCCTCTTGGTGTCCTCGCCCCTCACGCCCCATTTCTCCTCCCCGCAGGGTCCAGCTGGCTCCCCGGCCCCGAGGGGCGTCAGGGCGAGAAGGGCGCGAAGGTGAGCGATGCTGGGGGGGGGGTCCCGTGGGGGGGCTGCGAGCCCCAAAACGGGATCGGCCTCACCCGGCTCCTCCGTGCCCGCAGGGAGAACCCGGAGCCGTGGGTGCCCCCGGCAAGACGGGTCCCGTGGGGCCGCAGGGTCTTGCTGGCAAGCAGGGACCGGATGGTCTCAGGGGTCTGCCGGGCTCGGTGGTAAGTGATTTTAGGATTAAAATTAGGATTTTAGCTGCATCGAGGTGCGGCTGCCCTCGCCGTGCACCCCCGGGGGGTGGCGGTGATGGATAGCGGCGTCCTCTGACCTGTGCAGGGAGAGCAAGGCAAGCCGGCACCACGGGGCAAGCTGGGCCACGGGACCTGTGGTGAGTGTGCCCCCACCCCCCCAATGCCGCCCCCCGAATTGGGGGGCCCCCCTCCCTGCATCGCACGAGCCCCCCCCCCCCCCCGTCTATCCCCTCCGCAGGGTCCCCCGGGTCTCCCCGGCCTCAAAGGTGACACCGGTGCCAAAGGAGAGAAGGTGAGCGAGGCGCCGTGGGTCACCACGAGGAGGGGACAGGGGACGGTGACGCTGTCCCCACCCCACATCCCCCCCCCCCCCCACGTCCCTGTGCTGACCTCCCGTGTCCCTCCCCCAGGGCCACCCTGGTCTCATCGGCCTGATCGGACCCCCGGGGGAGCAGGGGGAGAAGGGAGACCGGGGGCTGCCCGGCCCCCAGGGCTCCACGGGGCAGAAAGGAGAAACCGTGAGTGTGGGGGGGCTGGGGGGGGCGGGGGGGGGGCAGGAGGAAGGGTTCAGAGCGGGGTTGGGGTTCTGGGGGGGGGGGGGTCTCCGGGACTGGGGTGCCCCCCCTGTGTCCTCACGCCGCCGTCCGCTCTCCTCCCATCCCGCAGGGCATCCCCGGAGCTACCGGACCCATCGGCCCCGCTGGCCCCCCCGGCCTTCCCGTGAGTGCCCCCCCCCCCCCCCCCGCCTGCTGCCGGTCCCGCATCCCTCCTTCCTCTGCCTCCACTCTCGTCCTTGCCCTCCCTGCTGTCACCATTCCCCTCCCCAGCACTGACAGACCTGGTCTTGCTTTGTAGGGCCCGGCAGGTCCCAAGGGTGCCAAGGGAGCCATGGTAAGCACCGAGACCCCCTCCCTGCCACCCCCCCACCCCCTTACCCAACGCCCGTCCCTCTGAGCATCCCTTTCCTCTAGGGCCAAGCAGGACCCAAAGGCGAACGCGGACCTCCGGGACCCCCCGGACACCCGGTGAGCGCCCCAAATTTTGGGGCTGAGGGAAGGGGCGGCGGGGACACCCAGGAGCCCTGAGCCACGGGGTGCCGGGCTCCTCATTTCGGGGTGCTGAGGGTGCTGTGCCCACCACAGGGCCCCCCGGGGGAGTTGATCCAGCCCCTGCCCATCCAGCTGCCCAAGAAGAGCAAGCGCTCCATCGACGCCAGCAAGCTGGTGGAGGAAGAAGAGGAGGAGGAGGAGGAGGAAGGCGGAGAGCGCGCGGCCGCCGACCAGGCGGCCGGCGACTACGCCGAGGGCATGGAGGAGATTTTCGGCTCCCTCAACTCCCTCAAGCAGGAGATCGAGGGCATGCGGCGCCCCATGGGCACCCAGGACAACCCGGCCCGCACGTGCCAGGACCTGCAGCTCAGCCACCCCGGCCTGCCCGACGGTGAGCGGCGGCGCCGCGGGGGCGAGGGCGGGCGGCGGGCGCCGCGGCGCTGCCCCCAGTGCTCTGAGTGAGCCCTCTCGTCCCTCCGCAGGCGAGTACTGGATCGACCCCAACCAAGGCTGCGCCCGAGACTCCTTCAAGGTCTTCTGCAACTTCACGGCGGGCGGGGAGACCTGCGTCTTTCCCAGCAAGGACGTCGAGGAGGTGAAGGCTGCGGGGACCCCATAGGGACCGTGACCCCATTGGGACCACAGTGCCCCCATTGTGCCCCGGAGTGGGAGCCCAATGACCCCATTGGGCTCCCACTCCGGGGAGCCGCGGGTAGGGGGCCGCTCACGGCCGCCTCTCCTCTTGCAGGTGAAGGTGTCGTCCTGGGAGCAGGAGGAGCCCCAGCGGTGGTTCAGTCAGTTCAAGGAGGGCAGCAGGGTAAGGATGCTGATGGCTCACGGGGCACGTGCTCCGTGTCCTCGTGTCCCCAAGTGAGTACTTTTTGCTTTCCGGGTGCCCGTCTTCCACCAGAAACGTCCTCCACCAGGCTTTGAGCCCATCACCCCTTCCCTGGCTGCCTCCTCCATGAAACGTGGGGGTCCGCATCCCCGCAGAACCCCTCCAAACCCCCTTTTCCTCACCCCCCCTGGCCACCGTCCCCCGTTCATTCATCCCCTCTCCCGTTGTCCCCGCAGTTCTCCTACACGGACTCGGACGGGCAGCCCCTCGGCGTGGTGCAGCTGACCTTCCTGCGGCTCCTCAGCGTCTCCGCCCGCCAAAATTTCACCTACCACTGCCACCGCTCGGTGGCCTGGCACAGCACCGGCACCGGGGACCACCGGCATGCCCTCCGCTTCCTGGCGGCCAACGAGGAGGAGCTGAGCTACGACACCAGCCCCTACATCAAAGCCGTGGCCGACGGCTGCGCGGTGAGCGCCGCGGCGGAGCGGAGGGGTTGGGCACGGCGGGGAGGGAGGGGGAAAAGGGTGGAAAAGCGAGGTTTTGGAGGGGGCTGGAGGAATTGTGGGGACGGAAGGATGAGCAAAAAGGGGTGGATGGAACGGGTAATGAGGGCAGAATAGTCAAAAAAAGGTGCTGGGATGGAGAGAGAGAGTTGGGGTCGTTGGGCATAGAGAAGGGAAGGCTCCGTGGGGACCTTGCTGGACCCGGAGGGGGACTCAGCAGCAGAAGTGGGATAAAGAGAAGGGGTGGCCCTGGTGTCCCCAGTGTCCCCAACCCTTGTCCCGTCTCTCTCCCTGCAGGCACGGAAGGGCTCCAGCCGAACGGTGCTGGAGGTGAGCACGCCCCGCCTGGAGCAGCTCCCGCTGAGGGACGTGCGAGTCGTGGACTTTGGCGAGCCCAACCAGAGGTTCGGGTTCGAGGTGGGACCGGTCTGTTTCCTCGGCTAGGACCAACCCCGTTCCCCCCTACGACTGTCACCCTCCCTGCCATACCCTGGCCTCCCCCGTGGGGCGATCCTCGCCCCCTCGCCTCCCCTCCTTGCTGCTGCGAGGGGCGGAGGGGCTCAGCCCCCCGGCCGCGCGCGTCGAGACCGAAACGCCGCCACCTCCGCTGGGGCCAGGGTCTGGAGAGATGCCAAAGAGACTTTTAACGCTTAGAATAAATCTATATTTTAATATGTAGAGAGACAGAGAGGAAACTTTTTAAACGGATCCACTGGCTACCTCCCTCGACGCCCAGCAGTGCTCCCTTCCTCCCAGTATCTTCCCCCCCCCTAAATCCCAGTTGCTCCTTCCCTGCGCTCCCAGGGCTTCGTTTTCCACGCTCCCACCTCCGCCACCCCGGGGAAGCCCTCGAGGAGCCCACCCATGAGCAAAGGGAGCATTTCTTGGCTTTGCTCTCTGCCCAGAGAGCCGAAGGGTTTCAAAGCACGCCCAGGACGCCGCCGCCCTCGGTGGTCATGCACCGCTAGCGAGCACTCGGGGTTAGCACCAGAGCTCTCGTATCCCCCTCGCCATGTGGATTTGCACCACAACAGCCCTCGTGCTTCCAAGTTAAGGTCAAAGGGACTGGACCCGGGGCCAAATCTGTCCCCAGGCGTGCTATCACCCCTATATACAACCCCACATCAGCAGTGCCTGACCACCTCCGAGAGCTGAGTGATGTTTGTGGGGTCCCTAACCCGGCCCAGCCTGGCTCGTAGAGGTGAAGCTGCTGCTTGACTTCGTTAACTCCGTTAATCCAGGCTAATTAATTTGAAAAATCTTCCCTGTCCCATCGGGGTGATGCTTCACAGCCCCGCAGCACCCATCAAGGCGAAGGGTGCCGGTCCCTGTCCCCCCGTCACCGCGCGGCGTCCTCGCCATGGGTGTGCTTAAAAAGCCTCCAACACCTCCTGCCCGTAGCCCCTGGAAACCAGCGAGGAAGAAGGATGTTGTGTTTTTACTGTGTTTTTATTTTTTTTATTTTTTTTTCTATTTTAAATTAATTATATTATTTAAAGGAGTGGATTCAACCGTCGGTACTGGTCCCGGCTGCGTAATTTTTGGATTTCCCACCCCATAAAAAAAAAAAAAAAAAAAAAAAGAGATGAAAAAGATGTGAATTTCTGCATGACCCAGCACAGCGCCTGGGGGAGGAGGGAGGAAAGAAAAAAAAAAAAAAAAAAAAAAAAAAGGGAAAAAATTATTTTCTTGGCGCCGTCCCATAAAAAGAAGTTTAAAGGGCACCCGTCTTTGCTTTTTTATTTTCTTAAAAAGCAGAGGCATGCCCCCTGGTGCTGAGCCGGCGGCGTGTGTAATGTTTTGTAAGTAATTTTTTTAAGTTGTATTGTAATATATCATCCATAATTTTGCTGCTTTTGGGGGGTCGGTTATTATTATTTTTTTTTTGTTGCCTTTCTCTCGCTTTCCCCTCGCTCGCCGACGTGAGCTCCTCCGTGACGAAACTCCCCCCCCAGTTCCCATTTTTGGGGAGAAAACGGGGAATAAAGAGGCAGGCGCCTCCGTCCCCTGCTTGTCAACCCGCTGTGAAGGGGCAGTGCTCGCCCAGAGGGGGCCATCACTGGACTGGACGTTACTTCTGGGGTAAAAATGCCCCAAAAACGCACTTTTCTTAGAATCACAGAAATCGTTAAGGTTGGAAGAGCCCTTCCAAGCTCATCTGCTCCAACCACCACGAAACCACGTCCCTGATCACCTTTCCTTGCACACCCCCAGGGAGGGTGGCTCCACCGCCTACCTGCTGGCACCGTGTCAGCAGGAAAATGCCAAATTTGCTTTATTTTGCTGGGTGAGGCTCGGCATCGTTGATGAACGCAGTAATTCACGGCACGTCCAGGGCAGCAGGTGTGAGCCCAAAGTGCTTTTGCCTTCCCGTATCATCCCCAAAACAAGCAGGGGGTCCCCCTGGTTGTAATTTTAGGGGCTTGTAGCCCACGAGGGACGTGGATGGGGTGAAAAAAGGAGCAAAATGCAGTGTGCAAAGCAAGGGCTTGGCCAGAAGGTGTCAGCAAGACTGGGAGGACGCCCTGGGTTCCAGCTGGCCTCGGTCCTGCTGCGGGTCCAGGAGGGACCGGAGCTTTCGGAGAGCATCTCAGGCAGCACCAGCATCTCTCAAAATGAAATGGGTGTCGTGGCTGGGGGGCACATCCCCAGACCCCGATCCCTCTTGCTTGCCGGATCCCTTTGGACCTGCCGGAGACTGCGCCAAGAGATGGACTTCGGAACAGGGCAGGGTGAAGGCACGTGGGGCCCCGGTGCCTCTTTGTGAAGTGCTGCCAAGTCCAAAGGGCTCGCCACGGACCTGGTGCTTGCACGGCATGGGGTTGGGGTTGGGGTTGGGGTTGGGGTTGGGGTTGGGGTTGGGGTCACCCCGTGCATCGTTTGGGGTTGGGGTTAGCTCCCACCTCAGCATCTTCATCCCTCAAGGGCAGGTCACCCTCCAACCGGTGGTTGGAAAAGGGGTGTTTTGGGGGATCTTTTGGTCTCTCCTCCACGCTGGGGGCACTGGCACCATCACACCATCCTGGGGGTGTGTGTGGGGGGGTTCATTTTGGTGTGGTGCCGCCCCCGGGACACCATGTGCTGGAGCGTGAGGCCATCACCTGGGCTCGGCTCTCCCCTCGCAATTTTCCCCCGGCAACTGGTGACATGACAGCAGGTTTTTTTTTTTTTTTTTTTTTTTTTTGGGGGGGGGAACTGCCTTTTGGAAAGTCCCTGGCACGCTTTTGCACCCGTTTCCCCCTTCCTGTGACTCCCAGAAAGCAGAAGGCACCCGTGGCGTGGGGCTGGGGGTTGGAGGTTTGGGGAGGGGGTGGCCCCCTCCAGGACCACCCCGGGAGGGGGGAACTGGAGCCGTCTGAGCACGGAGCATCACAAAATGTCCCCCCCCCCATTTACTGGCCCCAGCGATCCCTCCTTGGCCTCAAGACCCTGACGCTGTGAAGCTTGGCGTCCTCGGGGCCGGGGGGGGGGACACACACACAGAGCCCCCCCGGGCGGCTCTGTCCGTCTGTGTGTCCCGGTGGGTGCCCCCCCAACCCCACCCCGACCCCGCCACGCAGGGGATTTCCACCGAAGCCAGTGTCCCCCCCCCCCCCCCCCCCCCAGCCCGTGGGGCACGCCAGCATTTCGGGGAAACGGCCCTGCCTGCTTCCCTCGCCCGCCAGTAACCCCAGTACAACCAGTCAGCGGGCGGCACTGGGCTGCGTCACCAGTCTCCGGCAGCCTCCCAGCAGCCCAGGTCCCAGTGGGAGCAGTGCTGGGTCACCTACGTTATACTGGGAGCACTGGGGGCTCAGCACGGAGCCCCCCCAGCACTACCTCCAGCCCACCAGGGGCTCGTTTTTTTAGGATCTTTGCCCCCGTGGGGCTCTGGGTCCCGTCCAGTCCCTTCCTCCATCCCCACTGGTATTTTTAACTGGTCCCCAGTAGCTGCTGGGTCTGCACCTGGCTGAATTTACTGAATTTATCCTCCTCGAAATACCCATTTCCAGCTAGTTTTTATTCGGGCTCTCCCCCTTCCAGCGCTGCCCACCCGGGGTGGGGGGGGGGGCTCGGATCCCCGCGTGACCCCCCGCGTGTGAGGCCGTGGGGGGGTTTCACATCCTCCCCGCCGCACGCCGGCCGCTTTCTGTTCCCACTGCTCCTTCCCCTTCTGCTCCTGGGGGGGGGGGGGAAGGAAGCAGCCCCGAGCCCCTGCTTCTCTGCTGCCTTGTCCACGGTGCCTCCCCTCCCCGGGAAGGATTTGCTCCTTCTCTGCCCCTCAGAGCCTCCTCCACAGCTCCCAGTCCGTTTTCCCCTGAGCACTGGTGTCACCAGTTACCAGGCAGAGCGGCTGCTGGGAGAACTGGTCTGGCAGAGGGCAAGGTCCAGCTTTGCTTCCTTTGTCCCCGTGGGCCCCCCCATGCCCCCCGTTCCCCCCAGGACCTCCCTGACAGATACAGGAGGGACCCCCCCCTCTGCCCATGGTCGGGGTGCCTGCGACCCCCTGGGAGCCATCAGTGGGGTCTCCCCCCTGGAAGCCCACCCTAGAGGTGCCAAGATCCCACCACCAGGAGAACCCAGCAGCCTTGAGGTCACCCTACCCCTTCCCTCTGCAGCCCCGGAGCCCTGCCCCACACCCGAGACCCCCCCCACACCCCATAGATCTCCCCCCCCCAGACCGATGACCAAGGAGCTCGTGCGGCCGCGGTGCGGAGAACGGACGCGCGGTGAGGGTCGCGCAGCAGGATCAACCCCAACCCACTTTATTGCAGTGCCAGAGCAGCAGAGGAGGAGTGGCGGGCACGGGACTGGGTGCCAGGGGGGGGGAGCTGGGGGGGCAGGACCACCCCCCCGCTCACCCCAAAGGCTGAGGGAGAGACCCCCGCGTCTGGGCGAGGAGGAGACGTGGCGCGTGCTGGATGCTGGGGCCAGCGCAAGGCGGTGCGGCGACGTCCCCCGACAGCGGGCAACGCGGGGTGGCCCCGGGGGCTACCTCTGCTCACCCCCATCCTGTTGTGGGGTGGGAATTCAGCCACCCCGCAGCAGCCTGAGGGGCGTCTGCATGCAGTATGTGCAGGAGATGGAAGCGCTGGGGAGGCGCGGCACCGACGCGGGGCACAGGAGCGAGAAAGCTCTTGGTGGGGGGGGGCTGAAGCAAGGGGGCGGCTGAAGGGGCACAGGGTCCGGCTGGGGGGAGGCCCGGCCTCTGCCTCCTCACAAGAGGCCCCGCTGGTTGCGGGCGTTGTTCATCTTCATGGCCTTGATGATGAGGATGGTGCCCACGACGATGCCGACGATGCCCACGGCCAGGCCCAGGGCGCACACCAGGGTCTCGGTGCTCTCGGAGACGGGGAGGGGCACCTGGGGCTCTGCGAAGGGACAGGGGGGGTGAGGACGGGGCGCCGAGCCCCCCACCACGGGCGAGGGCGAGGGGAGGGTCCCGTCCTCACCCCAGTGCGTCATCAGCGGCTCGGGCAGCCCCCAGTGCTCCACACGGCAGTCGTAGTAGTCGCCCCGCGTGGGGATGAAGGGCAGGTAGGAGAACTTGTAGAAGCCGTTGTCTGCCTGGCGGTAGAAGACGGTCTCGGAGACGCCCTCCGTCACCTCCTGCCCGTTCTTCATCCAGGTGATGGTGATGACGGACGGCCAGAACTTGTCCACGTAGCAGATGAGGATGTTGGGATCCCCCAGCTCCACGGGGTCCTCGGAGAACACCGTCACCTCGGGCGGCGCTGGAGGAGGTGGAGAAGGGCTCAGTGCAGTGCGGGCTCAGCCCAGCTTCTGGCCCCACAGAGGGGACCCTTTGTGCCCCGCTGCCACCCAGGGGGACCCCGCACACAGCTCGGGGCACAGCCTGGGGGCTGCGCTCCCCGCTGCTGCCCACAGCTTGGGTGCAGGGAGAAGCCGCGCCGTGGCCGGGTTGTTACCGATGGTGCCCTGCGAGCGGTTGGACCTCTGCATCATGATCTCCATGTTCTGCTTGTCCACGGCGATGTTCTGCAGGGCCCCCTGGGCCTCGAAGCTGGTAAAGGTGGTGAAGATGGGCAGGCGCCAGATGGTCTCCGACTTCTGCAGGTCCACGTGGAAGATCTCATCGCCGTCGAAATCGAACATGAACTGGCCGCCCTCCCTGTTGTGCGTCTCGTCCCGCTGGTAGAATTCAGTCTGCATCAGCACGTGGCCCACTGGGAAGGGACAGGCATGAGTGGCAGCCCCCCCTCCCACTGCCTGAGCCCACCAAGAGCTCCCCGGGCTCTCCACCGCCTGGGGCTGGGGGCAGTGACAGGTTGTGGGGACCCAGTTCAGTCCCCAGGAACACCACGGGATAGGGTGGTGGTCCTGGCAGCCCCAGGACTCGGGCAGGAGGTGCCGTGGCCCCAAACGCGTCCCTTTGCCCCCCAGCCCCCCCTTAGCAGCCCCCCCTGCTCCCTTACATCTGCGGGACCGCAGCTCCCCACTCCCAGCCCTTACAGCAGCACTGACAACCCCCCCCCTGCTCCGCTGTGGGTCCGGGACCCCCCATTCCCCAGCCGTGTCCCCCCCCCCCCCCCGCCACGCACCTTTCACGGCCCCCGAGCCCTGCAGGGCCAGCAGGGCCAGCAGCACCAGCGGGACGCCCCGTCCTGCGGCCATCACCTCTGCGACACCGGGCAGCGGGAGCGAGCGAAGGGCGAGCGGCGCTGGGGCTGGGGAGCCCAGTGCTGGGGGCCCCGTGCCCAGGGGCTCCCCCCAACATCCCGAGCCAATAGCCGGGTGCCCCGGGGTTGACTCAGCTGTTCCCAGGCAGAGCAGCAACGCCGAGCACCCTGCACGACAGACAGACGGACGGGCACCGCGCAGGGTGCTGGGGGGGCACCCCGTGGGGCTGGGGGCGTGCGGGGACCCAGAGGGGGGATGAGGGGAGAGGGGAAGACAAGGGGGGAGCCCCACTGCGGGCTGGGCTCGGATGATGGCTCCCTGGGGTCGCTACTGGAACACGTCCACGGCGTGGGACAAGTGTCAGAGGGAGTCCTGCGGGGACAGGTTCTGCCTGGTGACGGGTGATGCTGCGCAGCCCCGCTGCTCACTGGTTGTAACTGGGAGGCCCAGTGCCAGCACTGGGTGGAGTCTTGCCTTGCCTGGGGTCCCGGCACCCCTCATCCTGTGCCCAGCAGCCATGGAGAGCGGCCGCATCCTGGGAGCTGGGGCCGTGCTGGTGGCACTGGTGGTGCTGGGAGCCCGCCCGGCTGGAGGCGAGGAGGCCAAGGGTGAGCTCAGCCCCACACCGGGGGGCAGGATCCCACGTGTGGCTGCTGGGGGGGAGGTGGGATTGGGGGGGGGGGGTCCTCAGCCCTGGCACCTTCATGTTGGGTGTGGGCATCCGCAGCCACTGCCTCGGCCTCTGCCCTGGAAGCCTGGGAGCAGAGGGCTTTGGGGTGGTCTCAGTGAGTTTGGAGGTCCTGCCCCCACCCTGGGGCTCTATTGCATCCTGGCTCCCTCCCTTGGGCTCCTTCCCTGCTCTCCCCCATCTCTTGTCCCCAGGACCTACCCTGGGAGCCCCTTGGACTCTTCCCGTCCCCAGCACGTGGGGCTCCATTGCGTCAGGGTCACGGCGTCGGTGTCACAGTGGCTGGGAGGGGAGTGGGGATGGGGAGGGGGCTGGAGGGTGGGGAGGGGGCACCAGGGTAGGGCCGGGGCTCCAGAGTGTCAGCGAGCCCTGCCCAGCCCAGGCTGGGAGCTGGGGCCCTGGTGAGGTGGAGTGGGACCCCCTAACCTGCCCTGCCCATACAGGGTTCTTCCAGTTCCAACGGAAATCTGAGTGTCACTACCTCAACGGCACCGAGCGGGTGACGTTTCTGGAGAGGTACATCCACAACCGGCAGCAGTACGTGCACTTTGACAGCAATGTGGGGCATTATGTGGCTGACACGGAACTGGGCAAGCCTGATGCCGACTACTGGAACAGTCAGCCCGAACTAATGGAGTACAAACGGGGTCAAGTAGACAAGTACTGCCGGCACAACTATGAGGTGACGGAAGGTTTCACCGTGGACAGGAGAGGTGCGTGGACACGAGCCCGGGGCTGCTGGGGCTGGGCGTCCCCTGCACCCTGGGGGCCAGGCACATCCCGGGGGGGCAGCGCATCCATCCCCGTCCCGCCCGGTGCCGGGGGCAGCGGTGCAGGTGAGCGCTGGGCTCTCGCCGCCCGCGCCCAGCTCTCTCCCTCTCCCCGCAGTTGAGCCCAAGGTGAGGGTCTCTCCCATGCAGTCGAGCTCGCTGCCCCAGACCGACAGGCTGGCGTGCTACGTGACGGGCTTCTACCCCGCCGACATCGAGGTGAAGTGGTTCAAGAACGGCCAGGAGGAGACCAAGCACGTGGTGTCCACGGACGTGATCCAGAACGGGGACTGGACCTACCAGGTGCTGGTGATGCTGGAAAGCACCCCGCAGCACGGGGACACCTACGAGTGCCACGTGCAGCACGCCAGCCTGAAAAGCCCCATCACCTACGAATGGGGTAAGGCTCTGGCCAATGCCTCCCGGGGTGGTCCCGGGGGTCCCGAGCCCCTAGCCTGCTGCAGGAGGGGAGCGGGAGCACGGCCCCGGGCCTGAGCCCCCGCTCCTGTCCCCGCAGTGCTCCCAGCGGATGCCGCCAGGGGCAAGATGCTGACGGGCGTCGGGGGCTTGGTGCTGGGGCTCATCTTCCTGGCGCTGGGGCTCTTCCTCTACGTGCGCAGAAAGGTGAGCGGCCGGGGCGCTGGGGGTGGCGTGGGGCTGGGGGGGCCGTGGGGCACAGGGCCGTGCCGCTGACCTGGTCTCGCTGTGTTGCAGGGCGCATCACTCCCCCGGCTGCAGGTAACGTCCCCCACCCGCGGCCCTGCTGCACCCTCCCCGTGCGGGCTGCTTCCCCTTGCCCCCCTACCACCACCAGGGCAGCGCCCCGGGGCCGCAGGCAGCGTGGCCCTGGGGGGCCATGGGGCACAGGGCTGGGGCGCTGCCCCCCACCCGCTGCTCACCCCCTGCTCTCTCCCCGCAGGGCTCCTGAAGCAGCTCCGGCTCCTGCGCCTCGGCTCCTCCGTGCCCAGCACCGCCTCTGCCCCGTGCTCGCCCGGCTCCTGCCCTCGATACCCGGTCCCGCAGCCCCACAGCCCTCTGCTGCTCCCCGGGTTCACCCCCTCCCTTGCTCCCATCCCAGTCCGGCTTGGCTGGGACCACTGGGAGCCCCAAATAAAGTGTCCCAGTGCCCTGCGTCCCTGCTGCTGTGGGGACGGTGGGGCAGGGGTGGGCACCGCAATCCCAGTAACGTGGCTCCGAAGCCTTGGTGGGGATGGGGCTGCATATGAGCCAGCAGCCTGCTCAGGTGGCCAAGAAGACCACCAGCATCCTGGCTTGTATCAGAAATGGCGTGGCCAGGAGGATTAGAAAGAACACGGGCTCATCATCAAGGAGTGTAGTGCTAGGACTACGGGAAACATTTTTAAACTAAAAGAGGGCAGATTTAGATATAGGAGGAAACTTTTTCCTGGAGGTGTTCAAGGCCAGGCTGGATTGGGCTCTGGGCAACCGGGTCTGGTGGGAGGTGTCCCTGCCCATGGCAGGGGGGTTGGAATTTTACAATCTTCAAGGTCCCTACCAACCCAAACCATTTTGTGATTGGTTGTCCAAGACAGTGTCAAATGCTTTGGACAAGTCTCGGTAGATGAAGTTAGTTGCTCGTCCCTTATCCACCAATTCTGTCACTCTCACAGAAGGTCTCCAAGTCAGTCAGGAATATTTGCCCTTAGTGAAGCCCCGCTGGCTGTCACCAGTTGCCTGGTGACAAAAAAATGGGGGTTAGGTTTCCCCTTTTCCATTCGCTGGGGACTTCACCAGTCTGCCATGACTTTTCGGTGGTGATGGGTATTGTCTTGGGAACTACCCAATCATTCGTTTCTCCAGCTCTTCATCCAACCAACCATAAGTCTTTCACTCCATCCACCCCATCCATCTATCTTCCATCGCATCCCATCCATCCACCCATGTGTCCGTCTAACCCTTCGATCAGACATCCAGTCCATGGTCCAGTCAGCGTCCAAGGAGCCGCCGGGGCTGCCGATGCCCTGCTGTGCGGTCCCTCCAGCAGATTTGAGGGAAGCACCCCGTGAGAAGCAGAGCCTACGGGCGTGAGGCCGCTCCTCTGTCTGCAGAGGGCATCCTCCACTTCTCCTGCCCCGCTACGGGCACCTTCAGCTGCCCTCCCATTTCCCCAAACCCACCCAGTCCTGGGGGGGGCTCCATGCGCTGTGGCTGCCCTTGGCCGTGGCCCCCCAGACCCTTCAGACACCAGATTTGGGGGCAGCAGGCAGAGGGACGGGGCAGTTCCTGCAGTGCCTCCAAGGGGTCAGGGTAACGGCGTCGGTGTCACTGCGGCTGGTAGGGGAGTGGGCACGAGGAGGGGGCTTCAAGGGCGTCTGTGAGGAGGACTGGGGGACTGGGGAGGGGAAGCAGGACCCCCTGCCCTCCCTGCCCACGCAGGGTTCTTCCAGTTCCACCTCCAGCTGCAGTGTCACTTCCCCACCACCACCGAGCGGGTGACGCTGCCGGAGCGCTCCGGCAGCGAAGGGCAGCAGGACGAGCGCCGTGGCCACGACCTGTGGCGTGAGAGGGCCGTGGGCTCCTCAAGTCCTCCTACCAGCCTTCACTCCCCAAACACCCAGGGTGCCACGGTGGCCCCACGCCCCTCGTCCCCTCCATCCTCAGCCCCGCCGCCCCCTGGGGCTCTTCCTCGGCACCCCCCCGTGCTGCCCGGCGGAGCAACGGTGCTCGGGGGCAGCCCAGTGTCACTGGAGCCCCGTTGTTGCCACTTTGGGGGGTGCTCGGCCCCAAAATGCAGGGCTGTGGGGACTGGGGGGTCTGGGGGGAGCACAGTGGGACCTGGGTGGGATGGTGGCGTGACCCCCGGGGTACCGCGTGGGGATGCTGGGTGGGTACAGGGGGACTGCGGGGTGTCCCAGACTGGGGACCAGTTTGGGGCTGGACCAGGGGAGCAGTGGGATCTGATGGGGCTGTGTTGGGGCTCAGGGTGGGGACAGGGGTCGCTGAGGGAGCTGGATGGGTGCCCCAGCTCCCAGACCCCAAAAGCCCTGCCCATGACCCTCGCACCCTGCGCCCATCCCCAACACCCAGAGGCAGCAGGACGCTGGCACTGCCACCAGTCCCTCTCCCACAGGACCCTTCACTCAGTGCCCTCCCGGGCTCTGCAGACCCAGACCCCAAGCAGCCGCATCCCCACCAAGGCTTTGAAGCCACGTTACTGGGATTGCGGTGCCCACCCCTGCCCCACCGTCCCCACAGCAGCAGGTATGCAGGACACTGGGACACTTTATTTGGGGCTCCCAACGGCCCATGCCAAGCTGAAATGGGACAGGAGCGAGGGAGGGGGCGACCATAGGGAGCAGCAGAGGGCTGTGGGGCTGCGGGACCGGGTATCGAGGGCAGGAGCCGGGCGAGCACGGGGCAGAGGCGGTGCTGGGCACGGAGGAGCCGAGGCGCAGGAGCCGGAGCTGCTTCAGGAGCCCTGCGGGGAGAGAGCAGGGGGTGAGCAGCGGGTGGGGGGCAGCGCCCCAGCCCTGTGCCCCACGGCCCCCCAGGGCCACGCTGCCTGCGGCCCCGGGGCGCTGCCCTGGTGGTGGTAGGGGGGCAAGGGGAAGCAGCCCGCATGGGGAGGGTGCAGCAGGGCCGCGGGTGGGGGACGTTACCTGCAGCCGGGGGAGCGATGCGCCCTGCAACACAGCGAGACCAGGTCAGCGGCACGGCCCTGTGCCCCATGGCCCCCCCAGCCCCACGCCACCCCCAGCGCCCCGGCCGCTCACCTTTCTGCGCACGTAGAGGAAGAGCCCCAGCGCCAGGAAGATGAGCCCCAGCACCAAGCCCCCGACGCCCGTCAGCATCTTGCCCCTGGCGGCATCCGCTGGGAGCACTGCGGGGACAGGAGCGGGGGCTCAGGCCCGGGGCCGTGCTCCCGCTCCCCTCCTGCATGAGGGTGGGGGCTCGGGACCCCCGGGACCACCCCGGGAGGCATTGGCCAGAGCCTTACCCCATTCGTAGGTGATGGGGCTTTTCAGGCTGGCGTGCTGCACGTGGCACTCGTAGGTGTCCCCGTGCTGCGGGGTGCTTTCCAGCATCACCAGCACCTGGTAGGTCCAGTCCCCGTTCTGGATCACGTCCGTGGACACCACGTGCTTGGTCTCCTCCTGGCCGTTCTTGAACCACTTCACCTGGATGTCGGCGGGGTAGAAGCCCGTCACGTAGCACGCCAGCCTGTCGGTCTGGGGCAGCGAGCTCGACTGCATGGGAGAGACCCTCACCTTGGGCTCAACTGCGGGGAGAGGGAGAGAGCTGGGCGCGGGCGGCGAGAGCCCAGCGCTCACCTGCACCGCTGCCCCCGGCACCGGGCGGGACGGGGATGGATGCGCTGCCCCCCCGGGATGTGCCTGGCCCCCAGGGTGCAGAGGACGCCCAGCCCCAGCAGCCCCGGGCTCGTGTCCACGCACCTCTCCTGTGCAGGATGTAACTGTCCGACACCTCATAGTTGTGCCGGCAGATGTCTACTGCAGCCCGTCTCCGCTCCATTTCTTCGGGCTGACTGTTCCAGTAGTCAGCTATAGGCTTGCCCAGTTCCGTGTCAGCCACATAATGCCCCACGTCGCTGTCAAAGTGCACGTCCTGCTGCCGGTTGTAGATGTGCCTGTACAGGTATCTCACCCGCTCGGTGCCATTGAGGTAGCGACACTCATGCACCGCCATTAACTGGAAGAACCCTGTATGGGAAGGGCGGGTTAGGGGGTCCCGCTCCCCCTTCCCAGGCCCCCAGCCCCCAGCACATGCCCTGGAGCCCCCTCCCCGCCCTGGAGACCCCTCCCCACCCTCCAGCCCCCTCCCCATCCCCACTCCCCTCCCAGCCACTGTGACACCGACGCCGTGACCCTGACCCCCTGGAGCCACGCGTGCTGCAATCAGGAAGAGTCCAAGGGGCTCCTGGGGAGGGTCCTGGGGACAAGAGATGGGGGGAGCGCAGGGAAGGAGCTCAAGGCAGGGAGCCAGGACACAACAGTGCCCCAGAGTGTGGGCAGGACCTCCAAACTCACTGAGCCCCCCCCAAAGCCCTCTGCTCCCAGGCTTCCAGGGCAGAGGCCGAGGCAGTCGCTGTGGATGCCCACACCCCGCGTGGACATGCCAGGGCTGAGGGTCCCCCCCATCCCACCTCCCCCCCAGCAGCCACACGTGGGATCCTGCCCCCCGGCGTGGGGCTGAGCTCACCCTTGGTCTCCTCGCCTCCAGCCGGGCGGGCTCCCAGCACCACCAGTGCCACCAGCACGGCCCCAGCTCCCAGGATGCGGCCGCTCCCCATGGCTGCTGGGCACAGGATGAGGGGTGCCGGGACCCCAGGCAAGGCAAGACTCCACCCAGTGCTGGCACTGGGCCTCCCAGTTACAACCAGTGAGCAGCGGGGCTGCGCAGCATCACCCGTCACCAGGCAGAACCTGACCCCAGAGGGCACCCTCTGACACTTGTCCCGAGCTACAAAGGTGTTGGAGGAGGAACCTCAAGAAGCGGGAGGGAACGGGGTTTGGACCCCCCAGGGGGCACCAAGAGCCACCGGTGGGGGTGTGGGGTCCCAGTGCCCCGGGACAGGAGAGGAGCAGCAAGGGACACGGGCACCCAGCCCACAGCACTGGTCACTTCCCTGTGGGAAACCTCAAGGAGGCCGAGCCCCGGGGGAACAGAATCATAGAACGATGGAATATGCCGAGTTGGAAGGGACCCAGGAGGATCATCGAGTCCAGCTCCTGGCACCACACAGGAGTACCCAAAAATTCAGACCGTGTGACTAGGTGCCCAGTCTGAATGCTTCTTGAACTCTGACAGGCTTGCTGCAGTGACTGCTTCCCCGGGGAGCCTGTTCCAGTGTGCGACCACCCTCTCAGTGAAGAATCTCTTCCTGAAGTCCAGCCTGAACCTCTCCTTCCTCAGCTTGACACCATTCCCTCGGGTCCTATCACTGGTGACTAAAGAGAAGAGATCAACGCCTGCCCCATCACTCCCCCTTGTGAGGAAGTTGTGTACCACGATGATGTCCCCCCTCAGCCTCCTCTTCTCCATGCTGAACAGGCCCTGTTCCCTCAGCCGCTCCTCATACATCTTCCCCTCTAGGCCCTTCACCGTCTTTGTGGCCCTTCTCTGGACACTCTCCAACAGATTTACATCCTTTTTGTACCGTGGTGCCCAGAACAGCACGCAGTGCTTGAGGTGAGGCCGCAGTGGCCTTGCTCTTGTTAAACTGCATGCAGGTGGTGATCGCCCAGCTCTCCCATCTGTCCAGATCCCTCCGCAAGGCCTTCCCACCCTCAGCCGAGTCCACAACTCCTCCAAGTATGGTGTCGTCAGCAAATTTGCTCCAAACACCTTCTAGTCTTACATCCACATGGTTTATAAAGACATTGAAGAGGATGGGCCCTAAAATGGAGCCTGAGGGGACTGAGGGGACCCCACTAGTGACCATCCACCAGCCTGAAGTGGCCCTGTTTCTCACAACCCTTTGAGACCTGCCCATTACTCAAGAAACTGGCTGCTCGTGGCTTGGACTGGCGCACGCTTCGTTGTGTTAAAAACTGTCTGGATAGCCAGGCCCCAAGAGTTGTGGTGAATGGAGTCAAATCCAGTTGGAGGCCGGTCACTAGTGGCGTCCCCCAGGGCTCGGTGCTGGGGCCGGTCCTCTTTAATATCTTTATCGATGATCTGGATGAGGGGATCGAGTGCACCCTCAGTAAGTTTGCAGATGACACCAAGTTAGGTGCGTGTGTCAATCTGCTCGAGGGTAGTAAGGTTCTGTAGGAGGATTTGGATAGCCTGGACCAGTGGTCTGAGGTCAACTGCATGAAGTTCAACAAGGCCAAGTGCCGGGTCCTGAACTGGGCCGCAATAACCCCAAGCACAGCTACAGGCTGGGAGAGGAATGGTTGGAGAGCTGCCAGGCAGAGAAGGACCTGGGAGTGATGGTGGACAGTCGGCTGAATATGAGCCAGCAGTGTGCTCAGGTAGCCAAGAAGGCCAACGGCATCCTGGCTTGTATCAGAAACAGTGTGACCAGCAGGGCTAGGGAGGTGATCGTCCCCCTGGACTCGGCTCTGGTGAGGCCGCATCTCAAGTACTGTGTTCAGTTTTGGGCCCCTCGCTACAAGAAGGACATCGAGGTGCTTGAGCGGGTGCAGAGAAGGACAACAAAGCTGGTGAGGGGCCTGGAGAACAAGTCCTACGAGGAGCGGCTGAGGGAGCTGGGCTTGTTCAGCCTGGAGAAGAGGAGGCTCAGGGGCGACCTTATCTCAATCCACAGGTACCTTAATGGATGCTGAAGTGAGGTGGGGGTTGGTCTGTTCTCCCACGAGCCCGATGACAGGATGAGGGGGAACGGGCTTAAGTTGCACCAGGGGAGTTTGAGGTTGGATGTTAGGAAGAACTTCTTTACTGAAAGGGTTGTGAGGCATTGGGATGGGCTGCCCAGGGAAGTGGTGGAGTCATCATCCCTGGAGGTCTTTAAGAGATGTTTAGATGTAGAGCTTAGGGATATGATTTAGTGGAGGACTTGTTAGTATTAGGTCAGAGGTTGGACTCGATGATCTAGAGGTCTCTTCCAACCTAGATAATTCTGTGACTCTGTGATAACAGGGGTCAAGAGCCTTGGGGCGAGTAAGGCTCAACCCAACCTCGTGGGTGTGTGTATGTGTGGGTGAATGGGGCATGAATGGGGCAGGGGCCCTCACCAAGGCCTTTCCCAAGGCCTTTCCACCCTCAGCCGAGTCCACAGCTCCTCCAAGTTTGGTGTCGTCAGCAAATTTGCTCCAAACACCTTCAAGTCCTACATCCACATGGTTTATAAAGACATTGAAGAGGACTGGCCCTAAAATGGAGCCTTGTTGGACACCACTAGTGACCATCCGCCAGCCTGATTTGGCCCCATTTACTACAACCCTTTGAGGCCTGCCCATAACAGGGCTCAAAGAGGCCAAGAGCCCCGGGGGCAATAGGTCTCAACCCAACCCTATATGAGTGTGCGTGGGGGAGTGAATGGTGCAGGAACGACACCAGCATCTGTCCCCAGAAACAGCCGGGCTGGGAACGGATCAAGGCAGGGGGCGACGCTGGGGAGCAGCAGAGGGCTGTGGGGCTGCGGGACCGGGTATCAAGGGCAGGAGCCGGGCGAGCACGGGGCAGAGGCGGTGCTGGGCACGGAGGAGCCGAGGCGCAGGAGCTGGAGCTGCTTCAGGAGCCCTGCGGGGAGAGAGCAGGGGGTGAGCAGCGGGTGGGGGGCAGCGCCCCAGCCCTCTGCCCCACGGACCCCCAGGGCCACGCTGCCTGCGGCCCCGGGGCGCTGCCCTGGTGGTGGTAGGGGGGCAAGGGGAAGCAGCCCGCACGGGGAGGGTGCAGCAGGGCCGCGGGTGGGGGACATTACCTGCAGCCGGGGGAGCGATGCGCCCTGCAACACAGCGAGACCAGGTGAGTGGCAGCGCGGGGGGAGAGTGCGGCCCCCCCAGCCCCACGCCACCCCCAGCGCCCCGGCCGCTCACCTTTCTGCGCACGTAGAGGAAGAGCCCCAGCGCCAGGAAGATGAGCCCCAGCACCAAGCCCCCGACGCCCGTCAGCATCTTGCCCCTGGCGGCATCCGCTGGGAGCACTGCGGGGACAGGAGCGGGGGCTCAGGCCCGGGGCCGTGCTCCCGCTCCCCTCCTGCAGCAGGCTGGGGGCTCGGGACCCCCGGGACACCCTCAGGAGGGGTTGGCCAGGGCCTTACCCCATTCGTAGGTGATGGGGCTTTTCAGGCTGGCGTGCTGCACGTGGCACTCGTAGGTGTCCCCGTGCTGCGGGGTGCTTTCCAGCATCACCAGCACCTGGTAGGTCCAGTCCCCGTTCTGGATCACGTCCGTGGACACCACGTGCTTGGTCTCCTCCTGGCCGTTCTTGAACCACTTCACCTGGATGTCGGCGGGGTAGAAGCCCGTCACGTAGCACGCCAGCCTGTCGGTCTGGGGCAGCGAGCTCGACTGCATGGGAGAGACCCTCACCTTGGGCTCAACTGCGGGGAGAGGGAGAGAGCTGGGCGCGGGCGGCGAGAGCCCAGCGCTCACCTGCACCGCTGCCCCCGGCACCGGGCGGGACGGGGATGGATGCGCTGCCCCCCCGGGATGTGCCTGGCCCCCAGGGTGCAGAGGACGCCCAGCCCCAGCAGCCCCGGGCTCGTGTCCACGCACCTCTCCTGTGCAGGATGTAAGTGTCCGACACCTCATAGTTGTGCCGGCAGATGTCTACTGCAGCCCGTCTCCGCTCCATTACTTCGGGCTGACTGTTCCAGTTGTCAGCTATAGGCTTGCCCAGTTCCGTGTCAGCCACATAATGCCCCAGGTCGCTGTCAAAGTGCACGTCCTGCTGCCGGTTGTAGATGTGCCTGTACAGGTATCTCACCCGCTCGGTGCCATTGAGGTACTGACACTCATGCACCGCCATGTAGTGGAAGAACCCTGTATGGGCAGGGCGGGTTAGGGGGTCCCGCTCCCCCTTCCCAGCTCCGCATCAGATGCCCTGGAGCCCCCTCCCCACCCTCCAGACCCCTCCCCATCCCCACTCCCCTCCCAGCCGCGGTGACACCGACGCCGTGACCCTGACCCCTGGAGCCCAACAAGCTGCAATCAGGAAGAGTCCGAGGGGCTCCTGGGGACGGTCCTGGGGGCAGGAGGGGACAGGAGATGGGGGGAGCGCAGGGAAGGAGCCCAGAGGAGGGAGTCAGGACGCAGCAGAGCCCCAGGGTGGGGGCAGGACCTCCAAACTCCCTGAGAACCCCCAAAGCCCTCTGCTCCCAGGCTTCCAGGGCAGAGGCCGAGGCAGTCACTGCTGATGCCCACACCCCGCGTGGTGGTGCCAGGGCTGAGGCCCCCCCCCCATCCCACCTCCCCCCCAGCAGCCACACGTGGGATCCTGCCCCACGGTGTGGGGCTGAGCTCACCCTTGGTCTCCTCGCCTCCAGCCGGGCGGGCTCCCAGCACCACCAGTGCCACCAGCACGGCCCCAGCTCCCAGGATGCGGCCGCTCCCCATGGCTGCTGGGCACAGGATGAGGGGTGCCGGGACCCCAGGCAAGGCAAGACTCCACCCAGTGCTGGCACTGGGCCTCCCAGTTACAACCAGTGAGCAGCGGGGCTGCGCAGCATCACCCGTCACCAGGCAGAACCTGACCCCAGAGGGCACCCTCTGACACTTGTCCCGAGCTACAAAGGTGTTGGAGGAGGAACCTCAAGAAGCGGGAGGGAACGGGGTTTGGACCCCCCAGGGGGCACCAAGAGGCACTGGTGGGGGTGCGGGGTCCCAGTGCCCCGGGACAGGAGAGGAGCAGCAAGGGACACGGGCACCCGGCCCACAGCACTGGTCACTTCCCTGTGGGAAACCTCAAGGAGGCCGAGCCCCGGGGGAACAGAATCATAGAACGATGGAATATCCCGAGTTGGAAGGGACCCAGGAGGATCATCGAGTCCAGCTCCTGGCACCACAAAAGTCTACCCAAAATTCAGACCCTGTGACTAAGCACACAGTCCAAAGGTTTCTTAAATTTAGACAGGCTTGGTGTAGTGACTGCTTCCCTGGGGAGCCTCTTCTAGTGTGCGACCACCCTCTTGGTGAAGAATCTCTTCCTGATGGCCAGCCTGAACCTCTCCTTCCTCAGCTTGACACCATTCCCTTGGGTCCTATCACTGGTGACTGAAGAGAAGAGATCAACGCCTGCCCCATCACTCCCCCTTGTGAGGAAATTGTGTAGCACGATATCCCCCCTCATCCTTCTCTTCTCCATGCTGAACAGGCCCTGTTCCCTCAGCCGTTTCTCATGTTTTCCCCTCTAGGCCCTTCACCGTCTTTGTGGCCCTTCTCTGGACACTCTCCAACAGATTTACATCCTTTTTGTACCGTGGTGCCCAGAACAGCACACAGTGCTTGAGGTGAGGCCGCAGTGGCCTTGCTCTTGTTAAACTGCATGCAGGTGGTGATCGCCCAGCTCTCCCATCTGTCCAGATCCCTCCGCAAGGCCTTCCCACCCTCAGCCGAGTCCACAACTCCTCCAAGTTTGGTGTCGTCAGCAAATTTGCTAAAAGCACCTTCTAGTCTCACATCCACATGGTTTATAAAGACACTGAAGAGAAGTGGCCCTAAAATGGAGCCTGAGGGGACTGAGGGGACACCACTAGTGACCATCCACCAGCCTAAAGTGGCCCTGTTTCTCACGACCCTTTGAGACCTGCCCATAACTCAAGAAACTGGCTGCTCGTGGCTTGGACTGGCGCACGCTTCGTTGTGTTAAAAACTGTCTGGATAGCCGGGCCCAAAGAGTCGTGGTGAATGGAGTCAAATCCAGCTGCAGGCCGGTCACTAGTGGCGTCCCCCAGGGCTCGGTACTGGTGTCGGTCCTCTTTAATATCTTTATCGATGATCTGGATGAGGGGATCGAGTGCTCCCTCAGTAAGTTTGCAGATGACACCAAGTTAGGTGCGTGTGTCGATCTGCTCAAGGGTAGTAAGGTTCTGTAGGAGGATTTGGATAGCCTGGACCAGTGGGCTGAGGTCAACTGCATGAAGTTCAACAAGGCCAAGTGCCGGGTCCTGCACCTGGGCCGCAATAACCCCAAGCAGAGCTACAGGCTGGGAGATGAGTGGTTGGAGAGCTGCCAGGCAGAGAAGGACCTGGGAGTGATGGTGGATAGTCAGCTGAATATGAGCCAGCAGTGTGCTCAGGTGGCCAAGAAGGCCAACGGCATCTGGCTTGCATAAGAAACAGTGTGGCCAGCAGGGCTAGGGAGGTGATCGTCCCCCTGTACTCGGCTCTGGTGAGGCCGCACCTCGAGTACTGTGTTCAGTTTTGGGCCCCTTGCTACAAGAAGGACATGGAGGTGCTTGAGCGGGTGCAGAGAAGGGCGACGAAGCTGGTGAGGGGCCTGGAGAACAAGTCCTACGAGGAGCGGCTGAGGGAGCTGGGCTTGTTCAGCCTGGAGAAGAGGAGGCTCAGGGGCGACCTTATCTCAATCCACAGGTACCTTAATGGATGCTGAAGTGAGGTGGGGGTTGGTCTGTTCTCCCACGAGCCCGGTGACAGGATGAGGGGGAACGGGCTTAAGTTGCACCAGGGGAGTTTGAGGTTGGATGTTAGGAAGAACTTCTTTACTGAAAGGGTTGTGAGGCATTGGGATGGGCTGCCCAGGGAAGTGGTGGAGTCACCGTCCCTGGAGGTCTTTAAGAGATGTTTAGATGTAGAGCTTAGGGATATGGTTTAGTGGAGGACTTGTTAGTATTAGGTCAGAGGTTGGACTCGATGATCTAGAGGTCTCTTCCAACCTAGATAATTCTGTGACTCTGTGATAACAGGGGTCAAGAGCCTTGGGGCGAGTAAGGCTCAACCCAACCTCGTGGGTGTGTGTATGTGTGGGTGAATGGGGCATGAATGGGGCAGGGGCCCTCACCAAGGCCTTTCCCAAGGCCTTTCCACCCTCAGCCGAGTCCACAGCTCCTCCAAGTTTGGTGTCGTCAGCAAATTTGCTCCAAACACCTTCAAGTCCTACATCCACATGGTTTATAAAGACATTGAAGAGGACTGGCCCTAAAATGGAGCCTTGTTGGACACCACTAGTGACCATCCGCCAGCCTGATTTGGCCCCATTTACTACAACCCTTTGAGGCCTGCCCATAACAGGGCTCAAAGAGGCCAAGAGCCCCGGGGGCAATAGGGCTCAACCCAACCCAATATGTGTGTGTGTGGGGGAGTGAATGGGGCAGGAACGACACCAGCATCTGTCCCCAGAAACAGCTGGGCTGGGAACGGATCAAGGCAGGGGGCGACCCCGGGGAGCAGCAGAGGGCTGTGGGGCTGCGGGACCGGGTATCGAGGGCAGGAGCCGGGCGAGCACGGGGCAGAGGCGGTGCTGGGCACGGAGGAGCCGAGGCGCAGGAGCCGGAACTGCTTCAGGAGCCCTGCGGGGAGAGAGCAGGGGGTGAGCAGCGGGTGGGGGGCAGCGCCCCAGCCCTATGCCCCACGGCCCCCCAGGGCCACGCTGCCCTGGTGCTGGGAGGGGGGCAAGGGGAAGCAGCCCGCACGGGGAGGGTGCAGCAGGGCCGCGGGTGGGGGACATTACCTGCAGCCGGGGGAGCGATGCGCCCTGCAACACAGCGAGACCAGGTCAGCTGCACGGCACTGTACCCCATGGCCCCCCCAGCCCCACGCCACCCCCAGCGCCCCGGCCGCTCACCTTTCTGCGCACGTAGAGGAAGAGCCCCAGCGCCAGGAAGATGAGCCCCAGCACCAAGCCCCCGACGCCCGTCAGCATCTTGCCCCTGGCGGCATCCGCTGGGAGCACTGCGGGGACAGGAGCGGGGGCTCAGGCCCGGGGCCGTGCTCCCGCTCCACTCCTGCAGCAGGTTGGGGGCTCGGGACCGCCAGGACTCCCCTAGGAGGCGGGGGTCGGGGCCTTACCCCATTCGTGGGTGATGGGGCTTTTCAGGCTGGCGTGCTGCACGTGGCACTCGTAGGTGTCCCCGTGCTGCGGGGTGCTTTCCAGCATCACCAGCACCTGGTAGGTCCAGTCCCCGTTCTGGATCACGTCCGTGGACACCACGTGCTTGGTCTCCTCCTGGCCGTTCTTGAACCACTTCACCTGGATCTCGGCGGGGTAGAAGCCCGTCACGTAGCACGCCAGCCTGTCGGTCTGGGGCAGCGAGCTCGACTGCATGGGAGAGACCCTCACCTTGGGCTCAACTGCGGGGAGAGGGAGAGAGCTGGGCGCGGGCGGCGAGAGCCCAGCGCTCACCTGCACCGCTGCCCCCGGCACCGGGCGGGACGGGGATGGATGCGCTGCCCCCCCGGGATGTGCCTGGCCCCCAGGGTGCAGAGGACGCCCAGCCCCAGCAGCCCCGGGCTCGTGTCCACGCACCTCTCCTGTGCAGGATGTAAGTGTCCAATGGCTTATAGTTGTATCGGCAGAACCTGTCTATTTCACCCCGTCTCCGCTCCAGTATTTCGGGCTGACTGTTCCAGTAGTCGGCATCAGGCTTGCCCAGTTCCGTGTCAGCCACATAATGCCCCACGTCGCTGTCAAAGTGCACGAACTGCTGCCGGTTGTAGATGTACCTCGCCAGATACCTCACCCGCTCGGTGCCATTGAGGTACTGACACTCACCCACCGCCATCTCCTGGAAGAACCCTGTATGGGCAGGGCAGGTTAGGGGGTCCCGCTCCCCCTTCCCAGGCCCCCAACACACGCCCTAGAGTCCCCTCCCCACCCTCCAGCCCCATCCCCATCCCCACTCCCCTCCCAGCCGCGGTGACACCGAAGCCGTGCCCCTGACCCCTGGAGCCCCACAAGCTGCAATCAGGAAGAGTCCAAGGGGCTCCTGGGGAGGGTCCTGGGGGCAGGAGGGGACAGGAGATGGGGGAAGCACAGGGAAGGAGCCCATGGGACGCAGCAGAGCCCCAGGGTGGGGGCAGCATCTCCAAACTCACTGAGCCCCCCCCAGAGTCCTCTGCTCCCAGGCTTCCAGGGCAGAGGCCGAGGCAGTCGCTGTGGATGCCCACACCCCGCGTGGCAGTGCCAGGGCAGAGGGTCCCCCCCCCCATCCCACCTCCCCCCCAGCAGCCACACGTGGGATCCTGCCCCCCGGCGTGGGGCTGAGCTCACCCTTGGTCTCCTCGCCTCCAGCCGGGCGGGCTCCCAGCACCACCAGTGCCACCAGCACGGCCCCAGCTCCCAGGATGCGGCCGCTCCCCATGGCTGCTGGGCACAGGATGAGGGGTGCCGGGACCCCAGGCAAGGCAAGACTCCACCCAGTGCTGGCACTGGGCCTCCCAGTTACAACCAGTGAGCAGCGGGGCTGCGCAGCATCACCCGTCACCAGGCAGAACCTGACCCCAGAGGGCACCCTCTGACACTTGTCCCGAGCTACAAAGGTGTTGGAGGAGGAACCTCAAGAAGCGGGAGGGAACGGGGTTTGGACCCCCCAGGGGGCACCAAGAGGCACTGGTGGGGGTGCGGGGTCCCAGTGCCCCGGGACAGGAGAGGAGCAGCAAGGGACACGGGCACCCGGCCCACAGCACTGGTCACTTCCCTGTGGGAAACCTCAAGGAGGCCGAGCCCCGGGGGAACAGAATCATAGAACGATGGAATATCCCGAGTTGGAAGGGACCCAGGAGGATCATCGAGTCCAGCTCCTGGCACCACAAAAGTCTACCCAAAATTCAGACCCTGTGACTAAGCACACAGTCCAAAGGTTTCTTAAATTTAGACAGGCTTGGTGTAGTGACTGCTTCCCTGGGGAGCCTCTTCTAGTGTGCGACCACCCTCTTGGTGAAGAATCTCTTCCTGATGGCCAGCCTGAACCTCTCCTTCCTCAGCTTGACACCATTCCCTTGGGTCCTATCACTGGTGACTGAAGAGAAGAGATCAACGCCTGCCCCATCACTCCCCCTTGTGAGGAAATTGTGTACCACGATGATGTCCCCCCTCAGCCTCCTCTTCTCCAGGCTGAACAGGCCCTGTTCCCTCAGCCGCTCCTCATACGTCTTCCCCTCTAGGCCCTTCACCGTCTTTGTGGCCCTTCTCTGGACACTCTCCAACAGATTTACATCCTTTTTGTACCGTGGTGCCCAGAACAGCACACAGTGCTTGAGGTGAGGCCGCAGTGGCCTTGCTCTTGTTAAACTGCATGCAGGTGGTGATCGCCCAGCTCTCCCATCTGTCCAGATCCCTCCGCAAGGCCTTCCCACCCTCAGCCGAGTCCACAACTCCTCCAAGTTTGGTGTCGTCAGCAAATTTGCTAAAAGCACCTTCTAGTCTCACATCCACATGGTTTATAAAGACATTGAAGAGAAGTGGCCCTAAAATGGAGCCTGAGGGGACTGAGGGGACCCCACTAGTGACCATCCGCCAGCCTGAAGTGGCCCTGTTTCTCACGACCCTTTGAGACCTGCCCATAACTCAAGAAACTGGCTGCTCGTGGCTTGGACTGGCGCACGCTTCGTTGTGTTAAAAACTGTCTGGATAGCCGGGCCCAAAGAGTCGTGGTGAATGGAGTCAAATCCAGCTGCAGGCCGGTCACTAGTGGCGTCCCCCAGGGCTCGGTACTGGTGTCGGTCCTCTTTAATATCTTTATCGATGATCTGGATGAGGGGATTGAGTGCTCCCTCAGTAAGTTTGCAGATGACACCAAGTTAGGTGCGTGTGTCGATCTGCTCGAGGGTAGTAAGGTTCTGTAGGAGGATTTGGATAGCCTGGACCAGTGGGCTGAGGTCAACTGCATGAAGTTCAACAAGGCCAAGTGCCGGGTCCTGCACCTGGGCCGCAATAACCCCAAGCAGAGCTACAGGCTGGGAGATGAGTGGTTGGAGAGCTGCCAGGCAGAGAAGGACCTGGGAGTGATGGTGGATAGTCAGCTGAATATGAGCCAGCAGTGTGCTCAGGTGGCCAAGAAGGCCAACGGCATCTGGCTTGCATAAGAAACAGTGTGGCCAGCAGGGCTAGGGAGGTGATCGTCCCCCTGTACTCGGCTCTGGTGAGGCCGCACCTCGAGTACTGTGTTCAGTTTTGGGCCCCTTGCTACAAGAAGGACATGGAGGTGCTTGAGCGGGTGCAGAGAAGGGCGACGAAGCTGGTGAGGGGCCTGGAGAACAAGTCCTACGAGGAGCGGCTGAGGGAGCTGGGCTTGTTCAGCCTGGAGAAGAGGAGGCTCAGGGGCGACCTTATCTCAATCCACAGGTACCTTAATGGATGCTGAAGTGAGGTGGGGGTTGGTCTGTTCTCCCACGAGCCCGGTGACAGGATGAGGGGGAACGGGCTTAAGTTGCACCAGGGGAGTTTGAGGTTGGATGTTAGGAAGAACTTCTTTACTGAAAGGGTTGTGAGGCATTGGGATGGGCTGCCCAGGGAAGTGGTGGAGTCACCATCCCTGGAGGTCTTTAAGAGATGTTTAGATGTAGAGCTTAGGGATATGGTTTAGTGGAGGACTTGTTAGTATTAGGTCAGAGGTTGGACTCGATGATCTAGAGGTCTCTTCCAACCTAGATAATTCTGTGACTCTGTGATAACAGGGGTCAAGAGCCTTGGGGCGAGTAAGGCTCAACCCAACCTCGTGGGTGTGTGTATGTGTGGGTGAATGGGGCATGAATGGGGCAGGGGCCCTCACCAAGGCCTTTCCCAAGGCCTTTCCACCCTCAGCCGAGTCCACAGCTCCTCCAAGTTTGGTGTCGTCAGCAAATTTGCTCCAAACACCTTCAAGTCCTACATCCACATGGTTTATAAAGACATTGAAGAGGACTGGCCCTAAAATGGAGCCTTGTTGGACACCACTAGTGACCATCCACCAGCCTGATGCAGCCCGATTTACTACAACCCTTTGAGGCCTGCCCATAACAGGGCTCAAAGAGGCCAAGAGCCCCGGGGGCAATAGGGCTCAACCCAACCCTATATGTGTGTGTGGGGGGGGGTGAATGGTGCAGGAACGACACCAGAAACTGTCCCCAGAAACAGCCGGGCTGGGAACGGATCAAGGCAGGGGGCGACGCTGGGGAGCAGCAGAGGGCTGTGGGGCTGCGGGACCGGGTATCGAGGGCAGGAGCCGGGCGAGCACGGGGCAGAGGCGGTGCTGGGCACGGAGGAGCCGAGGCGCAGGAGCCGGAGCTGCTTCAGGAGCCCTGCGGGGAGAGAGCAGGGGGTGAGCAGCGGGTGGGGGGCAGCGCCCCAGCCCTGTGCCCCACGGCCCCCCAGGGCACAGCCCTGGTGTTGGGAGGGGGGCAAGGGGAAGCAGCCCGCACGGGGAGGGTGCAGCAGGGCCGCGGGTGGGGGACATTACTTGCAGCCGGGGGAGCGATGCGCCCTGCAACACAGCGAGACCAGGTCAGCGGCACGGCCCTGTGCCCCACGGCCCCCCCAGCCCCACGCCACCCCCAGCGCCCCGGCCGCTCACCTTTCTGCGCACGTAGAGGAAGAGCCCCAGCGCCAGGAAGATGAGCCCCAGCACCAAGCCCCCGACGCCCGTCAGCATCTTGCCCCTGGCGGCATCCGCTGGGAGCACTGCGGGGACAGGAGCGGGGGCTCAGGCCCGGGGCCGTGCTCCCGCTCCCCTCCTGCAGCAGGTTGGGGGCTCGGGACCACCAGGATGGCCCTGGGGGGCATTGGCCAGAGCCTTACCCCATTCGTAGGTGATGGGGCTTTTCAGGCTGGCGTGCTGCACGTGGCACTCGTAGGTGTCCCCGTGCTGCGGGGTGCTTTCCAGCATCACCAGCACCTGGTAGGTCCAGTCCCCGTTCTGGATCACGTCCGTGGACACCACGTGCTTGGTCTCCTCCTGGCCGTTCTTGAACCACTTCACCTGGATCTCGGCGGGGTAGAAGCCCGTCACGTAGCACGCCAGCCTGTCGGTCTGGGGCAGCGAGCTCGACTGCATGGGAGAGACCCTCACCTTGGGCTCAACTGCGGGGAGAGGGAGAGAGCTGGGCGCGGGCGGCGAGAGCCCAGCGCTCACCTGCACCGCTGCCCCCGGCACCGGGCGGGACGGGGATGGATGCGCTGCCCCCCCGGGATGTGCCTGGCCCCCAGGGTGCAGAGGACGCCCAGCCCCAGCAGCCCCGGGCTCGTGTCCACGCACCTCTCCTGTTCAGGATGAAATCTTCATACACCTCATAGTTGTGCCGGCACATGTCTATGTTAGCCTGTACCCGCTCCATTTCTTTGGGCTGACTGTTCCAGTAGTCAGCTATAGGCTTGCCCAGTTCCGTGTCAGCCACATAATGCCCCACGTCGCTGTCAAAGTGCACGAACTGCTGCCCGTTGTAGATGTGCCTCTCCAGATACCTCACCCGCTCGGTGCCATTGAGGTAGTGACACTCAAACGCCACCATCTCATGGAAGAACCCTGTGTGGGCAGGGCAGGTTAGGGGGTCCTGCTCCTCCTTCCCAGGCCTCCAGTCCCCAGCAGATGCCCTGGAGCCCCTCCCCACCCTCCAGACCCCTCCCCATCCCCATTCCCCTCCCAGCCGCGGTGACATGGATGCCATGACCTTGACCCCTGGAGCCCCACATGCTGGGGATGGGAAGAGTCCAAGGGGCTCCCAGGGAGGGTTCTGGGGGCAGGAGGGGACAAGAGATGGGGGAATGCAGAGAAGGAGCCCAAGGGAGGGAGCCAGGATGCAATAGAGCCCCAGGGTGGGGGCAGCACCTCCAAACTCACTGAGCCCCCCCCCCCTCCCAAAGCCCTCTGCTCCCAGGCTTCCAGGGCAGAGGCCGAGGCAGTGGCTGCGGATGCCCACACCCCGCATGGAGGTGCCAGGGCTGAGGACCCCCCCCCATGCCACCTCCCCCCCAGCAGCCACACGTGGGATCCTGCCCCCCGGCGTGGGGCTGAGCTCACCCTTGGTCTCCTCGCCTCCAGCCGTGCGGGCTCCCAGCACCACCAGTGCCACCAGCACGGCCCCAGCTCCCAGGATGCGGCCGCTCCCCATGGCTGCTGGGCACAGGATGAGGGGTGCCGGGACCCCAGGCAAGGCAAGACTCCACCTAGTGCTGGCACTGGGCCTCCCAGTTACAACCAGTGAGCAGCGGGGCTGCGCAGCATCACCCGTCACCAGGCAGAACCTGACCCCAGAGGGCACCCTCTGACACTTGTCCCGAGCTACAAAGGTGTTGGAGGAGGAACCTCAAGAACCGGGAGGGAACGGGGTTTGGACCCCCCAGGGGGCACCAAGAGCCACCGGTGGGGGTGTGGGGTCCCAGTGCCCCGGGACAGGAGAGGAGCAGCAAGGGACACGGGCACCCAGCCCACAGCACCGGTCACTTCCCTGTGGGAAACCTCAAGGAGGCCGAGCCCCGGGGGAACAGAATCATAGAACGATGGAATATCCCGAGTTGGAAGGGACCCAGGAGGATCATCGAGTCCAGCTCCTGGCACCACACAGGAGTACCCAAAAATTCAGACCGTGTGACTAGGTGCCCAGTCTGAATGCTTCTTGAACTCTGACAGGCTTGCTGCAGTGACTGCTTCCCCGGGGAGCCTGTTCCAGTGTGCGACCACCCTCTCAGTGAAGAATCTCTTCCTGAAGTCCAGCCTGAACCTCTCCTTCCTCAGCTTGACACCATTCCCTCGGGTCCTATCACTGGTGACTAAAGAGAAGAGATCAACGCCTGCCCCATCACTCCCCCTTGTGAGGAAGTTGTGTACCACGATGATGTCCCCCCTCAGCCTCCTCTTCTCCATGCTGAACAGGCCCTGTTCCCTCAGCCGCTCCTCATACATCTTCCCCTCTAGGCCCTTCACCGTCTTTGTGGCCCTTCTCTGGACACTCTCCAACAGATTTACATCCTTTTTGTACCGTGGTGCCCAGAACAGCACACAGTGCTTGAGGTGAGGCCGCAGTGGCCTTGCTCTTGTTAAACTGCATGCAGGTGGTGATCGCCCAGCTCTCCCATCTGTCCAGATCCCTCCGCAAGGCCTTCCCACCCTCAGCCGAGTCCACAACTCCTCCAAGTATGGTGTCGTCAGCAAATTTGCTCCAAACACCTTCTAGTCTTACATCCACATGGTTTATAAAGACATTGAAGAGGATGGGCCCTAAAATGGAGCCTGAGGGGACTGAGGGGACACCACTAGTGACCATCCACCAGCCTGAAGTGGCCCTGTTTCTCACAACCCTTTGAGACCTGCCCATTACTCAAGAAACTGGCTGCTCGTGGCTTGGACTGGCGCACGCTTCGTTGTGTTAAAAACTGTCTGGATAGCCAGGCCCCAAGAGTTGTGGTGAATGGAGTCAAATCCAGTTGGAGGCCGGTCACTAGTGGCGTCCCCCAGGGCTCGGTGCTGGGGCCGGTCCTCTTTAATATCTTTATCGATGATCTGGATGAGGGGATCGAGTGCACCCTCAGTAAGTTTGCAGATGACACCAAGTTAGGTGCGTGTGTCAATCTGCTCGAGGGTAGTAAGGTTCTGCAGGAGGATTTGGATAGCCTGGACCAGTGGTCTGAGGTCAACTGCATGAAGTTCAACAAGGCCAAGTGCCGGGTCCTGAACTGGGCCGCAATAACCCCAAGCACAGCTACAGGCTGGGAGAGGAATGGTTGGAGAGCTGCCAGGCAGAGAAGGACCTGGGAGTGATGGTGGACAGTCGGCTGAATATGAGCCAGCAGTGTGCTCAGGTGGCCAAGAAGGCCAACGGCATCCTGGCTTGTATCAGAAACAGTGTGACCAGCAGGGCTAGGGAGGTGATCGTCCCCCTGGACTCGGCTCTGGTGAGGCCGCATCTCAAGTACTGTGTTCAGTTTTGGGCCCCTCGCTACAAGAAGGACATCGAGGTGCTTGAGCGGGTGCAGAGAAGGACAACAAAGCTGGTGAGGGGCCTGGAGAACAAGTCCTACGAGGAGCGGCTGAGGGAGCTGGGCTTGTTCAGCCTGGAGAAGAGGAGGCTCAGGGGCGACCTTATCTCAATCCACAGGTACCTTAATGGATGCTGAAGTGAGGTGGGGGTTGGTCTGTTCTCCCACGAGCCCGGTGACAGGATGAGGGGGAACGGGCTTAAGTTGCACCAGGGGAGTTTGAGGTTGGATGTTAGGAAGAACTTCTTTACTGAAAGGGTTGTGAGGCATTGGGATGGGCTGCCCAGGGAAGTGGTGGAGTCATCATCCCTGGAGGTCTTTAAGAGATGTTTAGATGTAGAGCTTAGGGATATGATTTAGTGGAGGACTTGTTAGTATTAGGTCCGAGGTTGGACTCGATGATCTAGAGGTCTCTTCCAACCTAGATAATTCTGTGACTCTGTGATAACAGGGGTCAAGAGCCTTGGGGCGAGTAAGGCTCAACCCAACCTCGTGGGTGTGTGTATGTGTGGGTGAATGGGGCATGAATGGGGCAGGGGCCCTCAGCAAGGCCTTTCCCAAGGCCTTTCCACCCTCAGCCGAGTCCACAGCTCCTCCAAGTTTGGTGTCGTCAGCAAATTTGCTCCAAACACCTTCAAGTCCTACATCCACATGGTTTATAAAGACATTGAAAACGACTGGCCCTAAAATGGAGCCTTGTTGGACACCACTAGTGACCATCCGCCAGCCTGATTTGGCCCCATTTACTACAACCCTTTGAGGCCTGCCCATAACAGGGCTCAAAGAGGCCAAGAGCCCCGGGGGCAATAGGTCTCAACCCAACCCTATATGAGTGTGCGTGGGGGAGTGAATGGTGCAGGAACGACACCAGCATCTGTCCCCAGAAACAGCCGGGCTGGGAACGGATCAAGGCAGGGGGCGACGCTGGGGAGCAGCAGAGGGCTGTGGGGCTGCGGGACCGGGTATCGAGGGCAGGAGCCGGGCGAGCACGGGGCAGAGGCGGTGCTGGGCACGGAGGAGCTGAGGCGCAGGAGCCGGAGCTGCTTCAGGAGCCCTGCGGGGAGAGAGCAGGGGGTGAGCAGCGGGTGGGGGGCAGCGCCCCAGCCCTGTGCCCCACGGCCCCCCAGGGCCACGCTGCCCTGGTGCTGGGAGGGGGCAAGGGGAAGCGGCCCGCACGGGGAGGGTGCAGCAGGGCCGCGGGTGGGGGACGTTACCTGCAGCCGGGGGAGCGATGCGCCCTGCAACACAGCGAGACCAGGTCAGCGGCACGGCCCTGTGCCCCATGGCCCCCCCAGCCCCACGCCACCCCCAGCGCCCCGGCCGCTCACCTTTCTGCGCACGTAGAGGAAGAGCCCCAGCGCCAGGAAGATGAGCCCCAACACCAAGCCCCCGACGCCCGTCAGCATCTTGCCCCTGGCGGCATCCGCTGGGAGCACTGCGGGGACAGGAGCGGGGGCTCAGGCCCGGGGCCGTGCTCCCGCTCCCCTCCTGCATGAGGGTGGGGGCTCGGGACCCCCGGGACACCCCCAGGAGGGGTTGGCCAGGACCTTACCCCATTCGTAGGTGATGGGGCTTTTCAGGCTGGCGTGCTGCACGTGGCACTCGTAGGTGTCCCCGTGCTGCGGGGTGCTTTCTAGCATCACCAGCACCTGGTAGGTCCAGTCCCCGTTCTGGATCACGTCCGTGGACACCACGTGCTTGGTCTCCTCCTGGCCGTTCTTGAACCACTTCACCTGGATCTCGGCGGGGTAGAAGCCCGTCACGTAGCACGCCAGCCTGTCGGTCTGGGGCAGCGAGCTCGACTGCATGGGAGAGACCCTCACCTTGGGCTCAACTGCGGGGAGAGGGAGAGAGCTGGGCGCGGGCGGCGAGAGCCCAGCGCTCACCTGCACCGCTGCCCCCGGCACCGGGCAGGACGGGGATGGATGCGCTGCCCCCCCGGGATGTGCCTGGCCCCCAGGGTGCAGAGGACGCCCAGCCCCAGCAGCCCCGGGCTCGTGTCCACGCACCTCTCCTGTGCAGGATGTAAGTGTCCGACACCTCATAGTTTTGCCGGCAGAACCTGTCTACTGCAGCCCCCATGTCCTCCAGTATTTCGGGCTGACTGTTCCAGTAGTCGGCATCAGGCTTGCCCAGTTCCGTGTCAGCCACAAAATGCCCCAGGTCGCTGTCAAAGTGCACGTCCTGCTGCCGGTTGTAGATGTCCCTGTACAGGTATCTCACCCGCTCGGTGCCATTGAGGTACTGACACTCATGCACCACCATCTCCTGGAAGAACCCTGTATGGGCAGGGCGGGTTAGGGGGTCCCGCTCCCCCTTCCCAGGCCCCCAGCCCCCAGCACACGCCCTGGAGCCCCCTCCCCACCCTCCAGACCCCTCCCCATCCCCACTCCCCTCCCAGCCGCGGTGACACCGACGCCGTGACCCTGACCCCTGGAGCCCCACAAGGTGCAATCAGGAAGAGTCCGAGGGGCTCCTGGGGAGGGTCCTGGGGGCAGGAGGGCACAGGAGATGGGGGAAGCACAGGGAAAGAGCCCATGGGACGCAGCAGAGCCCCAGGGTGGGGGAAGCACCTCCAAACTCACTGAGACCACCCCAAAGCCCTCTGCTCCCAGGCTTCCAGGGCAGAGGCCGAGGCAGTGGCTGCGGATGCCCACACCCAACATGAAGGTGCCAGGGCTGAGGCCCTCCCCCATCCCACCTCCCCCCCAGCAGCCACACGTGGGATCCTGCCCCCCGGCGTGGGGCTGAGCTCACCCTTGGTCTCCTCGCCTCCAGCCGGGCGGGCTCCCAGCACCACCAGTGCCACCAGCACGGCCCCAGCTCCCAGGATGCGGCCGCTCCCCATGGCTGCTGGGCACAGGATGAGGGGTGCCGGGACCCCAGGCAAGGCAAGACTCCACCCAGTGCTGGCACTGGGCGTCCCAGTTACAACCAGTGAGCAGCGGGGCTGCGCAGCATCACCCGTCACCAGGCAGAACCTGACCCCAGAGGGCACCCTCTGACACTTGTCCCGAGCTACAAAGGTGTTGGAGGAGGAACCTCAAGAAGCGGGAGGGAACGGGGTTTGGACCCCCCAGGGGGCACCAAGAGCCACCGGTGGGGGTGCGGGGTCCCAGTGCCCCGGGACAGGAGAGGAGCAGCAAGGGACACGGGCACCCAGCCCACAGCACCGGTCACTTCCCTGTGGGAAACCTCAAGGAGGCCGAGCCCCGGGGGAACAGAATCATAGAACGATGGAATATCCCGAGTTGGAAGGGACCCAGGAGGATCATCGAGTCCAGCTCCTGGCACCACACAGGTCTACCCAAAAATTCAGACCCTGTGACTAAGCGCACAGTCCAAAGGTTTCTTAAATTTAAGCAGGATGGGTGCAGTGACTGCTTCCCCGGGGAGCCTGTTCCAGTGTGCGACCACCCTCTCGGTGAAGAATCTCTTCCTGAAGTCCAGCCTGAACCTCCCCTGCCTCAGCTTGACACCATTCCCTCGGGTCCTGTCACTGGTGACTAAAGAGAAGAGATCAACGCCTGCCCCATCACTCCCCCTTGTGAGGAAATTGTAGACCGCGATGAGGCCTCCCCTCAGCCTCCTCTTCTCCAGGCTGAACAGGCCCAGTGTCCTCAGCTGCTCCTCATTCGTCTTCCCCTCTAGGCCCTTCACCATCTTCGTTGCCCTCCTCTGGACACTCTCCAGTGGTTTAATGTCCTTTTGTACTGGGAGACTCGGTGGTGGGGGTCCACTACAGGTCTCCAGATCAGGAGGAGGAAGGTGACGAGGCCTTCTACGAACAGCCGGTAGTAGCCTCATGATCACGAGCGCTGGTCCTCATGGGGGACTCCAATTCCCCCGACATCTGCTGGGTAAGCACCTCGAGCAGTCCAAAGGGTTCCTACAACGCGTCGAGGACAATTTTCTGACGCGGGTGGTGGAGGAGCCGACGAGGCCGGGGGTGCTCCTGGACCTCGTTCTTCCCAACAGGGATGGGCTTGTTGGGGACGTGAAGGTTGGGGGCGATGCTTGGGATGCAGCGACCAGGAGATGGTGGAGTTCCAGATGCAACTTTGAGGCAATTTCTGGGACTTTGAACCTCTTCCGGGACCTGCTTGGGAGTATCTCATGGGCTAGGTTGCTAGAAGGCAAGGGTGGTTTTGAGAGCAGCACTTCTTCCGTGCTCAGGGTCGGTGCATCCCGAGGAATAGGAAATCAGGGAATTGGGGCAGGAAACCCGCATGGATGAGCAAGGAGCTCATCGATAAGATGAAGAGGAAGAGGAAGGTCCATGAAAGGTGGAAAAAGGGCCTGGCCTCTTGGGAGGAGTACAGGAGTATATTCAAGAAGGGCAGGAAGGAGGATCCAGGAAACTATAGGCCACCTCTGTCCCTGGAAAGGCGTTGGAGCAGCTTGTTCTGGAGGCCATCTCCAAGCAATTGGAAGAGAAGAAGGTTATGAGGAGCGGTCAGCATGGTTTCACCAAGGGAAGTCGTGCTCGACCAACCTCGTTGCCTTCTACGATGGCATCAGCAGCTGGGGAGATGGAGGGAGAGCGGTGGATGGCATCTACCTTGGCTTTAGCAAGGCTTTTGGTGCTGTCTCCCATGAAATCCTGCTAGGAAAGCTGAGAGAGTGTGGGATGAGTGGGTTGAGAACTGGCTGAGTGGCTGAGCTCAGAGGGTGGTGATCCAAGGAGCAGAGTCTGGCTGGAGACCTCTCCTCTGCCCTGCTCAGGCCTCACCTGGAGCACTGGGTCCAGTTCTGGGCTCCCCGGTACAAAAAAAGACAGGGAGCTCCTGGAAAGAGGCCAGCAGAGGGCCACAAAGATGATACGGGGCCTGGAGCAGCTTCCCTGCGAGGAGAGGCTGAGAGACCTGGGGCTGTTCGGGCTGGAGAAGAGAAAACCGAGAGGGGATTTCCTCAGTGTATATAAATATCTGAGGGGTGGGGGACAGAAGGATGTAGCCAACCTTTTTTTGGTGGTTTGTGGGGACAGGACAAGGGATAACGGCCCTAAAATTGAACACAGGATGTTCTGCACTGACATGTGAAAGAAATTCTTCATGGTGAGGGTGATGGAGCACTGGAACAGGCTGCCCAGGGAGGTTTTTGGGTCTCCTCTGGAGATATTCGAGGCCTGTCTGGATGCCTACCTGGGCAGCCTGCTCTGAGGACCCTGCTTTGGCAGAGGGGTTGGACCCGATGATCTTTTGAGGTCCCTTCCAACCCCTACATTCTGTGATCCTGGGAGTCCACAGCTCCTCCGAAGTTTGGTGTCGGCAAATTTGCTCCAAACACCTTCTGGTCCTACATCCACACCATTTATAAAGACACCGAAGAGGACTGGCCCTAAAATGGAGCCTTGAGGGACCCCACTAGTGACCACCCTCCAGCCTGATGCGGCCCCATTAACCACAAACCTTTGAGCCTTCCCAAAACAGGGCTCAAGGAGGCCAAGAGCTCAAGGGGGGGGGGAAAATAATGCTCAACCCAACCCCGTGTGTGCGTTTGTGGGGTGAATGGGGCAGGAACGACACCGGCACCTGTCCCCAAAACAGCCCTTGTGACCACAGGGAGCCCGGCTCAACTCGAATAATATTTTCTTTATTTACATGTTAAAGAATCGAAAGGTTTGAAACATACAATAAGATGAAAACACGGCTCTAAGGGTCTAATAGTGGGGAAGGGGGGGGGGGGGAGGACGGGCGGGAGAGGGTGAAAGGAAGAGGAGGGGAGGGGGGGAAAAAAACAAAACAAAACAAAAAAATAAAACGAGTAGAAAAAAATTATACAGTCAACGTAAAAAACAGGCGGCCCCTCCCTCCCCCCTGCCCCGCCGGGGAACATGCTGCCCTGCTCGTGTGCCGGGGAGGGCTATGTACAACGGGCCGGGGCCCGCGCCAGCACGACGCAGCTCAAATAAATTAAAATCCTCCACAGACAAGGGGACGGGGGACGGCGGCGGCTCCCCCCCGGCCGGGGAAGGGCTGCGGCCACGGGGCACTGCTGCCTTCCACGGCAAACCCAAATATTCGGGACTGTTAACCCCTTTTTTTTTTTTATTTTTGTGTGTGTGTGTGTGTTTTTTTTTCACCTTTAAATGCTTTTTTTTAAGATTTTTTTTTTTCGTTTTTCTTATATTTTTTTTTTCTTAAAAACCCCAAACTTTTCCCCCTCGGAAAAAATCCCACAAGTCGGAAAAAAAAAAAAAAATGAAACCCTAAAACAACAAACAGTAAAACCTGCTGGGGATGGGGTGGTGGCTGTAACCCGCCCCCCCCCCCCCCCCAAGCCCGGCCCGGCCTTGGGGGCCTGAGCACAGCCCCCCCTGCCCTGGCGACACCCGGGAACCTCCGGCCCGTGACCCCCGGCCACCCCCCCAACCCCAAAAAGTCCGTGGGGGCGTCGCTCAGGCACCGGGAGGGCTCCTCAGCACCCCCCCAAGCCCACCCTGGGGGCGCAGTCGGCCGGGCGGGGGGGCTCTCAGTCCGGTTCACGCGGGCCCGGTCCCGCAGAGCCGCTTCCGAACCTGCCCGTGGCTCCACCCGGCCGCGCCGCTCGCAGCCTTCGGGGCTGCTCCGGCCTCCTCCTCCTCCTCCCCCCCCTAACCCGAATCCGAATCGCTGGTGTCCGAGGACGAGGATGAGGAGCTGGAGCTGCTGGAGTCCGAGCTGGAGCTGGAGGCGCTGAGCCGCGACACGGCCACCTGCTGCGCCGACTCGGGCTTCTCGCTGGCTGTAAGGTTGAGGAGAACACGCTCAGCACCTCCACGATTTGAAAGCAGCCAAAACGTGGCCCCCCCGACCCCCAAAATCCCACCCCGCAACCCCAGCGCTCACCCTTCTTCGGGGGTTTCTTGGTGGAGTTGAGCTGGCCGCTGACGTCCTGCAGCCGCTTCTCCAGCTCCCGTTTCTTCTCCAGCGCCAGCTCCTCTTTCGTCTTCCCCACCGGCTTCTTCATGGCTGCGGGGAGGAGGAGAGGGGCTGCTCAGCTCCCCACAACCCCCCAAAAACCCCAAAAAAGCTCCCCAAAAGCCTCCCCCCACGACTCACTTTCGCTGTAGGGCTTGCGGGGTTTCTTCCGCAGGCAGGACAGCACGTAGCGCTCCAGCTCGCGCAGCGTCGAGGGCTTGAGGGTCTCGAAGTCGATCTCGATCTCCTCGGGGTTGGAATCCCGCAGGGAAGGCTCCCGGGACTGGATGATGTGCACCACCCGGCCCAGTTTCTCGCCGGGCAGCTTGTTGATGTCCAAGCTGAGCTGGCGTTTCTCGTCGTAGGTCATGGGCTTGCTCTCCTCCTCCTCCTCCGAGTCGTAGAGCGCCGGGGGAGGCGGCAGCGCCGCTTTCGCCGCCTTCTTCGAGTTCCTGCCGGGAGCAAAGCCTCAGAAACGCTGAAATCCCCCCCAAAAAACGCCCCCACCCCACATTCTCCCACCCTACAGGCTCCCCCCAATGCGTTCTGGCAGCACTCAGACAGGTTTTTGGCTTGTTTTGTCTCAGGTCATCGCCACAGTCGATCTGACGGGGAAAGGGTCATCACGGCTGCTGCCCGCACCCCAAATCCTTGCGGGGGCACCCGTGGGTGCCTCACTCACTTGGAGCTGCCTCCGCTGCCTCCCCCGCTGGTCCCTCCGCCGCCCCCGGCCTTCTTGGCTTTGCGCAGCTGGGCCTGACGCGCCCGGGCTTCCTCGTCGCCTCCTCCCCGGCCTTTGTGCTTCTCCGATTTCTTCTTCTTCTTCTTCTCCCGCTTCTTTTTGGGTTTGGAAACGGGGCCCTGTGAGAGGGCAGCCAGCTGCTCGTGCACGGCCCGCAGCTGTGGGGGGAGACAGGGGGGTGAGGCGGGCATGGGGAGAGGGCGCGGGTGGTGGCACCGGCCCTGCTCCGGCCCTCACCTGCTCCTGCAGCTCGGCCAGGCGGTTGGCGCGCTCCTCCTCCGAGTCCGAGCTCTCCTCGCTCTCCGACGAGCTCTCGCTGCTGCTTTCGTCCTCGTCGTCGTCTTCATCGTCCTCATCATCCTCGTCCTCGTCGCTGGAGGACTCCTCGGATGAGGATTTGGAGAGGGCACCGGGCAGCGGCGCCGACACCGAGGGCGGGCTGGCGTCCTGCGGCTCGTCAGGCATCTTGGCGTAGCTGAACTCGAAAACATCCTGAGAAAAGGGGATAAAAAAATAAAAATAAAAAGGGTGAGGGGGGTCAGCACGGCATTTTGGGGTCCGGAGGGGGGTTTTGGGGAGCCCACCCACCTGCAGCTTGCGGGCCATGGCCACCACGTCGTGGTCGGGGGGGTTGTACTTGTAGCAGTTGGAGAACATTAACCGGACGTCGGCGGCGAACTCCTGCGCGTCGTGGTAGTCCCGGTTCTCCATCTTCCGCTGCGGGGAGCCAAAAATGGGTGAAAATGTGTGAGTTCGAGCCCCCCAGCCTCCAAAAACCCCCTGCAGGCCACGAAACCCCCCCAAAAAATCCCAAACCTTGATGGTGCTGAGGTCCATGGGGTGCTTGATGATCTCGTGGTAGTCGTGCAGCCCCAGGGCCGAGGCGTCGACGGGCTTGTAGAAGGGCCAGGCGTAGGCGGCGTGTTTTTTGGAGAGCAGCTCCTTGAGGATGCCGTTGCAGTACTTGAGCTGCTCCGACAGCTTGCCCTTCTTGGAGGTCTGGTGCTGCTGGGAATCGGGCAAATCCTTCTTGGGGGGTTTGATGGGGCGGCCGCTCTCGCGCCGGGCGGGGATTTTGGCCGCTTTGGCCTCCAGCAGCGTGGCCGAGGGCGAGGACTCGCCGCTGGTGGCGATGATGGCCGTGGTGGTGGGGGTGGTGGTGTCGGCTTTCCGCTTCACCCCCTTCTTCTACCAGAAAAAGAATTAAAAAAAAGAAAAAAGGGGGTGAGCGAGGATGTGAGAAACTCGGAGTTTTTCCCCAAACCTTTGTTTTTCGTCCCCGATTCCTACCTTGGCCACGGGCTGGGTGGGCGCGGGGGTGGGCAGCACGGCGGGGGTGGCGGCGGTGGAGTGCAGCGACTTGAGGAGCGGCGCGGAGATGACGGAGGGGTGGGGAATGTTGACGATGGTGGTGGGGATGTCGGGGCTGGGGGCGTACACCGTGCTGTGCGACACCGAGGAGACGGCCGGCACCTGCTGAGCGGCCGTCAGGCCCGCCAGGAGCGCTGGGCACGGAGAAAAAAACCCAATTCCCATTCAAATCTGACCCCAAAAAGGGCACAAAACCCTTTCGGGGTCCCAAACCCCCACGCCCGTGTGACCCCAACGTACCCGCCGCCCTGGACGCCCCCTTTTTGTGGCTGTTTTTGGCCACCGGGACCACGATCTCCTGCTCCTCCGGAGGCATCTGAGCCACCTTCTGCAGGAAAATCTTCTCCAGGGTTTGGGCCATCAGCACGATGTCATCCGTGGGCTGCGGGGAGGGACGGAGGCAACGTCAGGAACCGCGGGGGAGGCTCCAGCACGCCCTATCCCGACCCCCCCCTCATCTCAAAACCCCCACCTTGTTGTAGATGTAGCAGTTGGTGAACATGGTGTTGAAATCCTGCATGCACTCGGCGGCCCCCCAGTAGTAGTTGTTCTCCAGGCGCCGTTTGATTGTCCCCATGTCCATGGGCTGCTTGATGATCTTGTGGTAGTCCTGGTAACAAAATCGGGGGGGGTGCAGGGGGTCAGCTGCAAGCCAAAAATCAAAACGCACCCCTGCCCGCCCCCATTTTGCGCCCCGAGCCACCCTCGATGAGTTTTTGGGGGGCTCGAGCTCCTGGCAGCCCCCCCACTCACGCATCCGCTCTCACTCAGCCAGCAGAGAAAGCAGGCAGGGGGTGCGGCGGGTTGACAGAATAAAATTTAAAAAAATAAAGTAAAATAATAATAAAAAAACCTGCCTCCGGACCTGGTCCCCACCCTAGAGTGCCACCGTCTGGATTTTAAGAGGGGAGGGTCCCTAGGTGAGCCCTGGAGGGGGTCGGGGGGGAGCCTAAATTTGTGGGGACGGCCTCGAGGGCCGAATGGGGCTGCGGGGGGGGGGCGACGCTAACGCTAAGGTGCGGAGCGAACCTACGTGGAATTTACCTCCGGGCTTTAAATCCTTGGGCGCCACAGGTGCACGGGGGGCTGGCGTTTATTATTGGGGTCACAGGATGTCTTCTACAAATTCATGGATGGGAATCTGCAAAACGCATTCAGGGCACAAGAGATTAGGTGGGGAGGGGAGGGGTAGAGGGGGGGGAGATGAGCGGGGGGGGGGTAAGGGGGAGGGAAGCTTTTTGGGTTCCCTCCGGAGCGGCTGCGTCACCTCACCCCTACCTGCACGGGGGGGAGCCGAGCGGGCCGGCCGCCTGTTGGGACATTTATGGGGTCGGGGAGGAATTGGGGGGGCTTCAGAACCCGTAGGGTTTCCGCCCCTGGGAGAAAAAAATGGGGGGGACTCAGCACAGCCCAGGCACCTGCAGCTGCATCTTTTTTTTTTTTGGCGGAGCCCCAGGAGGGGCAAGGCGCCGGCCCTGGCACTCTGAGGCTTGGGGACCACGTTTTGGGGCCGGGGCGATGCTAAGTGACCCTAAAAACACCCCGTGCCTGCCTACCCGCAACCCCCCGGGGGTTGGGGGCAAGCGGGGGACGCACAGACACACACACGCTCGCTCCCCTTAGCCCCCCACACGTGCCCGCTGGCACCCCCCCCACCCCAAAAAAAAACAAAAAACCCCAAAACCCAGCTCGTTACCGGCAGGCCCAGCTTGACGGCGTCGACGGGCTGGCGGAAAGGCCAAGCAAACTGGTGCTTCCACAGGGCTTTCATCACCACCTTGTGCAGGTATTGCAGCTGGTTGGTGACCCGGCCGGGTTTTTTGGGGTTGGAAACCTCCGGCGGAGGGGGGTTGACCTGAGGGGACTGCAAAGCCGGCACCGAGGCCATGGTGGGGCTCTCGAAGCCCTCGTAGAGGAGCGAGGGTTTGCGGATCCGTTTGCCGGGGGTCGATTCCGTCGCCAGGCCCATGAGGCCGGCATTGCCCTCCCCCAAAATCCTGCAAGGGGGTCGGGGGGGGGTGGGGGGAGAAGCAGAGACACCGTTAGCCAGGCAGCTCCGCACCACCGCGGCCCGAAACACCGATAAAGATGATAAAAACCCCCAAAAAATTAAAAAAATTAAGAAAAAAAAAAGGCGGGCGGGAGCTGGCGCGGGTCCAGGTCCGGCGGCGAACAAAGAAGCCGGCGCGGGGGTGACGAGGGGGCCCCGAGGTGGTGGCCCTGGGGGCTTCGAGGGGGGGTTTGGGGACACAACGGGGCGCCCCGGGACCCGTTAGGAGGCGGTGGGGGGGGTGTCGCCTCGTTACGGGGGTCCCCGGGGGGGTTTTGGGGGAAAAAACGGCGCTGGGGGGGAAGGGGAGGAAGGGAGGAGGAAGCCCTAAAGGATTTGGTGGGGGGGGGAATCGGCCTCAAGGCGGCAATGGGACCCCCAAGGGGGGCATGAATATTTGGGGGGGGGCCTGGGGGGTTTGGGAAAAGGCAGAAATGGCCCCAAACCAGCTCTGGGTGGCCACGCAGGGGGGGTTTGCAGCCCCTCAAGGCCCCGCAGGCCGCCCAAAGGGGCTGCCAAGGACACGAGGATGAAGGAAGGACGGCGCCACAGCAAACTGGGAGCACTGGGAGGCGACTGGGAGGCAACTGGGAGAGCCCCAACCCCACTGCAGCCCCTCAGGGCACCCCATAGGGTGGATACAAGCCCCCAGCAAGACGCAAGACCCCTATACAAGCCCCCCATCCCCCTAAAAATATAAAAAAATAAAAAAATATAAAAAATAAACCTACTTGCTCTGGGGATTCACATTCTGCAGCATCCCGGCGGCTGCGTGCCCGGCTCCCGGCCTTCCTCCTCCTCCACCACCTCCTCCTCCTCCTCCTCCTCCTGCCGCCGCCGTCTCCTCCGACGCCCCCCCCACTTTGCCCGCCGGGGAGGAGCCTCCTCCCCCCGCCCCCGTTAAGGAGCCGGCCCCCGGCCGGGCATCACCGAGCGGCGGCGGCTCGGGCCCGTCCAGCGGCCCTCACATCGGGCGGGCGCCGAGAAAATGGCGGCGGAGGGAGGAATAAGGAAGGGGGGGGGGGGGGGGGGGGGGGGGGCGCCTCTTGATGGCCGCCCACCGGCCCCGAGCCCGGCGCGATGCCGCCAATACAACCCCGGAGGCGTCGCTGGGAGCCGGAGGGATCCGAAAAGAGCGGCGGCGGGGCCGGGCGAGGCGAGGCTGGCGGCGGATGGCGGCGGATGGCGGCCGAGGCGTCAGCGGCCGGGCTCTATCTTGGCTCCGTGAGGGGCGGGAGAGCGCGGAAGGGGAAGGGAGGGGGGAGGAGGGAAAGAGGGGGGGGGGGGGGGGAGGGGGGGCTCCCCTCGCTGCAGGCCGCAGGCAGGGGTCGCTACGGAGGCCGGGGAGGGTCCGGCGGAGCCCTCCGGGAGCGCGGAGGCGGGGGCTGGGCCGCCCGGTGGAGGATGGCTCCGGTTTGGGGCCGCCCCCCCCCTCTGCTTCCTCCTCCTCCTCCTCCTCCTCCTCCTCCCTGCGCGCACCGGGCCCGACCCGCTCCGTCCTTCAGTCCCCGCGAAATGGCGCCGCTCGGCCTGCCCCCGGCCGGCCTTATATAGGCAGCCGCCGGCCCCTCATTGGGCGGCGGCGGCGCTGACGTCACCGCCCCGCCCCCGCCCGCCCCGCCGCGGCCTCATTGGGCGGAAGCCGCCGTGGCGCGGCTCGCTCATTGGCCGCCCGCCGCGTCGCTCACTCCCCGCCGCGCTCCCCCTCCCTTCCGCCCTTCCGCCCGGCGCCCGGCGGCGCCGCCTCCTATTGGCCCATGCTGCCATTCGTTGCGCCGCGATTGGCTGGAGGGTCACGTGAGGGGGGGGCGGCGCCCGGCCGTTGGCTGTTGTTGTCGCGCGCCCGGCTGGCTGAAGGAGGAGGAAGGAGAAGGGGGGGGGGGGCGGCGGCCATTTTGTGAGGCGGCGGCGGACAATGAGGGCGGCCGGGCCCGGCGCTCCGCCGCCCCCACAGCCCCCACGGGGCCCACGCGGGACACGGGGGGGGCTCCACGGGGGCTGGATCCCACCCGCGACCCCCACGCCGAGCCCTGGGGAAGGTGTGGGGGGGGTACCGGTGACCCCCCCCCCCCACACACACCCCCCATAAGCTGGGCTGGGGGCTCCCCTCAGGGTTGAGGGCTCTGAGGGGGGCCCACGCGGGGCCGGGACACGCGTGGGGACCCCCCCATCAAAAAAAAAACAGTTGGGGGGGGGAAAAACCAGTCCCAGCACCCCCAGGGTGGATTTGGGACCCCCCCACGCTGACCTCAAGCCCCCCCTGGCAGCCTCCAACCCCCCCCCGTCACCCTCGAGCCCCCCACGCAAATCTCGAGCCCCCCACGGCGAACACGAGACCCCCCCCACGGCCACCTCGGCACACCCCCCCCGCCGAGCCCCTCACCCCACTCGCGGGGTGCTGAGCCCCATTTACTCCCCGTTTTCCCCCCTTTTCACCCCCGGCTCCCCCAAAAAACATCAATTTAAGGGGACCCCACGGTGGTCCCGGACACGCGTGGGGGGGGGGCACGACCCCTTTGGTATGGGGGGCTCGAAATGGACCCAAAAAAGGGACGGGGTCAAAGGGACCCCCCCCCGGCCGCCACGCCGTGACACAGCACTTTGGGCCCCACGGGCCCTGCCCGCCGCCGCCCCCGCGCGAACACCCAAACATGGCGCTTTTCGCCCCAAACCGCCGCCCCCCCCCCACCCCCGCGCCGCCTGCCCGTCACCGCCGCCCGCGCTTCCCATTGGCTGCCGGGCCCCCCCGGGGGGGCGGGATTTCGGTTTGATTGACGGCTCCGCCCCACGTGGCCTCCTCCCTCCCCCCCCCCCCGGGTGGGTTTATGGGGGAAAAAAATAAAAAATAAATAAAAAAACATAAAAAAAGGGGGGTGAGGTCGCCCCCCCCCCCCCTTGCCCCGCACTCACCTGAGCAGCCCCCCAGTGGGGTCGCGCCCCCCGCTCCCGCACCGGCCTCATCCGCCCTGCCCGGCCCTCCCCCCCCCCTAAGAAAAGCCCCGGTTTGGGGCAAAAAAAGGGGAAAAAAAAAAAAACATCCCAGGGCAGAAAAAAAAAGGGAGCCACGCGCTACGTCACCCGCGCCGCGATTGGCTCCCCGCCGTCACGTGACGCCCCCGCGGCTCCCACGGCCCCCCATTCATGCCCCCTCCGCCCGGGGGGGGGCCGCGGGGCTCCGCGGGGTCCTAGCGCCGACCTCCCCCCCCCCAGGGTATGGGGATGGGGGGGGGTGAAAGGAGGGGGGCGCATGCGCTGTGAGGGCTCTCTGCAGCCCCCACCCCCTGGGGAGGGGGGGTCAGGGGGAAAGGGGGGGGTTGGGGGAGGGAGAACGGGGCGGGGGGGGCACCTATGGGTGCGTCCTGCGTTGCAAGGGTGATCCTGTGGGGGGTGCACGGCGCTGCAGGCGTGCACGGCATTGCAAGGGTGCACGGCGTTGCAAGGGTGCACGCGTGGGGGGTGCACGGCATTGCAAGGGTGCACCCATGGGGGGTGCACAGTATTGCAAGGGTGCATCTATGGGGGTGCACGGCATTGCAAGGGTGCACGAGTGGAGATGAGGGGCGTTGCAAAGCATGCCCGGCGTTGCAAAGCGTGCCCGACATTGCAAGGGTGCACCTAGGGGGGTGCACGGCCTTGCAAGGGGTGCCCACGTTGCAAGGGAGCGCCAATGGGGATGCATGACACTGCAAAGGTGCACCTATTGGGGTGCATGACATTGCAAGGGTGCACCCGTGGGGGTGCATGACATTGCAAGGGGGTGCCCGGCATTGCAAGGGTGCACTTAGGGGGGTGCCCCGTATTGTAAAGGGGGAGCTATGGGGGTGCACGGCGTTGCAAGGGGTGCCCGGTGTTGCAAGGGTGCACCCATGGGGGTCCATGGCATTGCAAGGGTGCATATATTTGGGGCATTAAATGAATTAAGGGTGCAGCCAGGGGGGTGCACAGCATTGCAAGGGGTGCACAGCATTGCAAGGGTGCACCCATAGGGGTGCACGGCATTGCGAGGGTGCATGAATGGAGATGTGGGGCGTTGCAAAGCACGCCCAGCATTGCAAGGGTGCACATATTTGGGGCATTAAATGAATTAAGGGTGCACTCAGGGGGTTGCACAGCATTGCAAGGGGTGCATGGCATTGCAAGGGTGCACGAATGGAGATGCGGGGCATTGCAAAGCACGCCCAGCATTGCAAGTGTGCACATATTTGGGGCATTAAATGAATTCAGGGTGCAGCCAGGGGGGTGCACAGCATTGCAAAGGGTGCACGGTGTTGCAAGGGTGCACCCAGGGGGTTGCACGGCATTGCAAGGGTGCACGAATGGAATTCCACGTACTTGCAAAGGGTGCTCGGCCTTGCAAGGGTGCACCTAGGGGGGGTGCACGGCATTGCAAGGGTGCACGAATGGAGACGCGGGGCGTTGCAAAGCATGCCCGGCGTTGCAAAGCGTGCCTGACGTTGCAAGGGTGCACCTAGGGGGGTGCCCGGCATTGCAGCAGTGCCGTGCACGCCCTCGGGGCCGTGGCGGCTGCAGCGCCTGCAGCTCAGTGGCTGCAAAGCGGTGCAGTGTGCGGAGGGGGGGTGGGTTGCTGGGCTGGGGGGGGGGTGTGCACCGTCACCGCCACATCCCCACGGCGGCGTTTTTACCCCAAAACCCCGCGTTTTTACCCCATAACCCCTCGCAGCAGCACCATCCGGTGGTGGTGGTGTGTGTGTGTGGGGGGTTCCCCTGCTTGATTAATTAGGGCAATTAATTAACGAGGTCAACGAAGGCGAGCGTTGCGCACGCGAGGGGGCGGTCGCGGGTGCGAGCTCGGCGGGGTCGCGTCGTGTCCCCGTGTCCCCCCCCCCCAAAAAAAAAAAGCCCCAGCGGCTATCACAGCACCGGGGCTCCCCGCCGGCGACTTCTCCCTAGCAACCGATGACGCGGGGGGGCGCGGGGCGCGGCCATTGGCGGAGCCGGCGGCGGGGAGACAGCGGCGGGATGGGGGCTGCGGGTGGGCGCGGGGCGCTGCTGGGCGCCCTGCTCGGGGTGGCCCTGGTCACCGCCGCCACCCCCGGTAGGACGGGGTCGTGTTGGGGACGGGAGGAGGGGGTGTGTGGGGGGGTGTACAAGGGGTGTGCGTGGTCCCCGGGGGGGAGTTTGGGGTTTTTTGGGGGATTTTGGGGGTTTTTTGGGGGGTTTTGGGGGCGGGGAGGGGGGCGTCGCGCGGTTGTGAACTGGGGGGAGTGGGAGGAAGGGGTGCAAGGGGTGTGAGGGGGTGGGGGTAGTAGTGCAAGGGGTTGGGGGGGTGGGTGGAGGGGTGGCCGTGCTGTAGTGCTGTGTAGGGGCTGTGTGTTGTAGTGCAAGGGGTGGCTATGCAGTGTGCAAGGGGTTGTGTGCTAGTGCAAGGGGTTGTGTGCTAGTGCAAGGGGCTGTGCGGTGTGCAAGGGGCTCTGTGGTAGTGCAAGTGGCTGTGCAGTAGTGCAAAGGGTGGCCATGCAGTAGTGCAAGGGGCTGTGTGCTAGTGCAAGGGGCTGTGCAGCGTGCAAGGGGTTATGTGCAGTAGTGCAAGGGGTGGCCATGCAGTAGTGCGAGGGGCTGCGTGTTGTAGTGCAAGGGGTGGCTATGTAGTGTGCAAGGGGTTGTGAGTAAGTGGAAGGGGCTGTGCAGTGTGCAAGGGGCTCTGTGCAGTGGTGCAAGGGTCTGCGTGTTGTAGTGCAAGGGGTGGCTATGTAGTGTGCAAGGGGCTGTGTGCTAGTGCAAGTGGCTGTGCAGTGTGCAAGGGATTGTGTGCAGTAGTGCAAGGGGTGGCCATGCAGTAGTGCAAAGTGTGGCTATGTAGTGTGCAAGGGGCTGCGTGTTGTAGTGCAAGGGGTGGCTATGCAGTGTGCAAGGGGTTGTGTAAGTGCAAGGGGCTGTGCACAGTATGCAAAGGGTGGTCGTGCAGTAGTGCAAAGTGTGGCTATGTAGTGTGCAAGGGGCTGCGTGTTGTAGTGCAAGGGGTGGCTATGCAGTGTGCAAGGGACTGCGTGTAAGTGCGAGGGGCTGTGCACAGTGTGCAAAGTGTGGCTATGCAATAGTGCAAGGGGCTGTGTGCTAGTGCAAGGGGCTACGTCCAGTAGTGAAAGGGGCTATGCAGCGTGCAAGTGGTGTCTGTGCAGTAGTGCAAGGGGGGCCATGCACTAGTGCAAGGGGCTGTGTACAGTAGTGCAAGGGGCTGTGTGCAGCATGCAAGGGGGGACTGCACACTATTGCAAGGGGCTGTGTGCAGTGTGCAAGAGGGGGCTGTGCATTAGTGCAAGGGACTTTGCACGGAGCCGTATGCCCCTTAATGCATGGGGTGTGTGCAGGACAGGCTGTATGCTAGTGCAAGGGGCTCTGTGCTAGCACACAGAGCCATGCATGGGTTTGTCTGTGCATTTGTGCACACTTGAGTGTGAGCAGGAGTGTACGCATAGCAGGGCAAAGTGCTGTGGGTAGGGTGCAAGGGGGGGTTATGCACAGGGCCATGGGGTGGCCCCTTGCATAAGCAGCAGCAGTGTGTGTGTTGCTGCATGTTTTCATGCATGGTGAGCATATGCAGAGTGTGCGTGCATGGTGGGTGTGAACACAGCATGTGTGCAAGGCCAGTGCATGCATGCAGCGTGCCCACGCATAGCGTGGGTGCGTCCAAGCAGGGCACGTGTGTGCATGCACACTCTGCGTGTGTATCCCTGCACAGCACGTGTGCATGCAGCGCGTGTGGACAAGCAGACGGATGCGTGTGCGCAGGGTGTCTGTGCTCACGCGACGTGTGAGCACGTGCACACGCAGCGTGCACGTGCAAGGAGCACATAAGCAGACTGGGAACCTTTGCATAGCGTGTGCATGTGCAAAGTGGATGTCCACGCAGTGCACAGTGTGCGTGCATGCATGGTGTGTGCAAATGCACGTGCATACACAGTGTGTGCAAATGTGCATGCATGGCGTTTGCAAATGCACGTGCATGCAGGGTGCAAATGCACATGGATGGTGTGTGCAAATGTCATGCACAGGGTGTGCAAGTGCACATGCACAGTGTGTGCAAATGTCCATACATGGTGTGTGCAAATGCATGTGCATGCATGGTGCGTGCAAATGCACATGCACAGTGTGTGCAAATGCACGTGCATGCACGGTGCATGCAAATGTGCATGCGTGGTGTGTGCAAATGTGCATACGTGGTGTGTGCAAATGCTTGTGCATGCACGGTGTGTGCAAATGCTCACGCACAGCGTGTGCAAATGCACAGCACGCCGTGCATGCATACTACACACGTGGCCGCGTGCAGTACGTGCGTGCATGCACCGCGTGCGCCTGCTGCACGCGTGCCACTGACCCTGCACCCGCCCCGCAGAGCCGCCGGTGCACAGCCTGGCCGAGGTGCTCTTCTGCCAGCCCGACATGCCCTCGCTGGGGCTGGCGGTGACCTTCGACGAGGAGCAGCTCTTCTGGTTCGACGCCCCCATGTCGCGCTGGCAGCCGCGCCTGCCCGACTTCCCCGCGTGGCCCGAGGCCACCGAGCCGCCGTCGGAGCTCGCCCACGACACCACGCTGTGCCAGGACGTGCTCGAGATCCTCACCGCCTACACTTCGAAGTATATTCCCATGGCTGAAGCCAAGGGTAGGTGTCCCCTGTCCCCTCCTGCCACCCCTGCTGGTGGTGCCACCCCTACCGGTGCCACCCTTGCCGGTGCCACCCCTATCGGTGCCACCCCTCTTGCCGCAGGCATCCCGGTGGCCAACGTCTTCCTGAAGCGCCCGCTGGAGCTCGGCCGGCCCAACACGCTGGTCTGCATGGTGGGTAACATCTTCCCCCCCGCCGTCACCGTCGGCTGGCAGCGGGACGGCGTCCCCGTCACCGACGGCGTCACCGACACCACCTACACCCCCGTCGGGGACCTGGGCTTCGTGCGCTTCTCCTACCTGGAGGTGACGCCCCGGGCGGGGGACGTCTACTCCTGCATTGTCACCCGCGAGCGGGACAACACCTCCGTGCTCACCTACTGGGGTGAGTGGGGGGGTCGCTTTTTGGGGTGGGGGGCCCGCTTTTGGGGCCGGCTCTGATGGCGCCCGCTGTGTCCCCGCAGTGCCGCAGGACCCCGTCCCCTCCGACGTGCTGGCCACGGCGCTGTGCGGCGCTGCCATGGCGCTGGGCATCCTGCTGGCACTGGTGGGGCTGGCGCTGCTGGTGGCCACCCGTCGACACCGCCACGGTACGTGGGGACAGACAGACAGTGGGGGGGGACAGTGACCGAGGTGACACGTCCCCCCCCCCTTGCTCATTGATATCCCACCCCCCCTCTTCCAGGTTGAGCGCTCGGCGTGGGGACGGAGCCGAGCCGGCGGCACGGTGCAATTAAACCCCTTCGTTTGCAGCCTCGTGGGGGTTTCGTGTCCTGGTGGTGCTGGGGGGTGGCTTCTCCGCTGGCTCGTAGCGGGGTTGCGCCGTGCGTTTCCGTGCCCTCAGGGTGGTGCCACCCGTGTCACCCCGCTCCTCCTGCACCCAAGGGTGCTGGCCCAACCCTGGGCACAGTCCATCGCCCTTGCACCACCCATAGTGATGACGTTGGACCCCGGGAAAGAAGAAAACAGGGAGGAGGAGGAGGAAGAGAAGGAGAAAGAGGAGGAGGAAGGCGCGCAGCGGGTGGTGCGGGGTGGGATGAAGGCTCAGAACCCCGACGCCACCTCCAGGGATGTGGGCGCTGGGGGTGCTGGGGCTGGCGCTGAGCTGCCGGGGCGCAGGTAGGACGCGGGGTGCAAGGGTGGGGAGGAGGCTGCAGACCCCCGCCCTGGGGTCCATGCCCACCCGGGTGTCCGCGTGTCCGTCCCCGGGGCAGGTGCTTTCGTGATGCACGTGGCCAGCTCCTGCTCGCTGGCGGCCAACGGCTCGGAGCAGGGCTTCGACTTCACCCTGGCCTTCAACAAGCAGCCGCTGGTGTGCTACGAGCCCGGCGCTCGCTTCTTCTACCCGTGCCACTGGGGGCTGCTGCACAACGTCGCCACCGTCCTGGCCATCGTCCTCAACAACAGCACCTGGCTGCAGCGCGCTGAGGCTCGGCGCCAGGCTTGCAGCGACCTGGCCCCGCACTACTGGGCTCAGACGGCGCAGCGGAGGAGTGAGCCCCGGGGCACGGTGCACGGGGACATTGCACAGGGCGGGGTGTTGCATGGGGACGTTGCACGGGGTGGGGTGACGCGGGGCGATGGCGTATGGGGTGCAGCACGTGGTTGTCGTGCAGGGAATCGAGGGGATTGCACGGGGACGCTGCACGGGGAAGTTGCACGGGGAAATTGCACAGGGAATGCACGGGGATGTTGCACGGGGACGTTGCACGGGGACGTTGCACGGGAAAGTTGCACGGGGACATTGCACGGGGACACGGAGTGGGAGATGGCACAGGGGTGTTGCACGGGGACATTGCACAGCAACATTGCTTGGGGAAATTGCACGGTGACATTGCACGGGGACATCAGGAGATTCCACAGGGGTGTTGTACGGGGACGTTTTATGGGACATTGTAGAGGACATTGCACGAGGGACATTGAACACGGGGTTGACTGGGAGATTGCACGAGCTGATTGCACGGGCACACTGCGCAGGGCATGGTACGGGACGCTGCACGGGGAAGTTGGGTGGGAGCCACACAGGGACGTTGCACGGGGACATTGCACTGGGCGTTGTATGGGACACGGCACGGGGAATTGGATGGGATATTGCACGGGGAAGTCGCACGGGGGGTTGTAGGGAACGTGCCCGGGGGAACATTGCCCAGGGAAATCCCAGAGGGACGTTGCGTGGGCGCTGCAAGGGGACGTTGCATGGGGTAAGGCACAACCGCGTTGCGTGGGGACACGCGGGGACGTCGCGTGGGGACATTGTGCCTGGAATTGGCTGAGGGATTGCACGGGGGTGTCACAGGGACCATTGCATGGAGCCATCGCACCGGCTACCCCGCGGGGTGGGAAGGGGACCGTCCCCCGTCCCTGACTTGTCCCCTCCTTGCTCCAGCACCCCCCCAGCTCCGCGTCGTCCCCACGCCCCTCACCAACGTCCCTGACGCCGTCCTCCTCACCTGCCACGTGTGGGGCTTCTACCCCCCCGAGGTGAGCGTCCAGTGGCTGCACGGCGGCGACGTGGTGGCCTCGGGGGACACCGCCAAGGTCCTGCCAGCCGGCGACTGGACCTACCAGACCCAGGTGGCCCTGAGGACCACCGCCAAGACTGGGGACACCTACACGTGCTCGGTGCAGCACGCCAGCCTGGAGCAGCCCCTTCGGGAGAGCTGGAGTGAGCCCCGGGGTTGGGGACGCGGCTGGGGCGCGCCGGGGTCCCCGGCGGCTCAGCGCGCCCGCTCTCGTCCCCCCTTGCAGGTCCTGGATTGTCCCGGGAGATGACGGTGATGGTGGCGGTGGCAGGCACCGTTCTGGCCGTGGGGTTGGTGGTCCTGGCCGCCGGCGTCTTCATCTACTGCCGCCAGCCTCGGGCAGAGGGTGAGGGATGGGGTGGAGGGGGTGGGATATGGGGTTGGGGACGCGCTGGCTCGGGGCATCCTTCCTTATTCGTCTTCTTAGGTCCGCTCGGTGCTGATCCTGCTCCTGGTCCTGCTCCTCATCCTACTCCTGGTCCTGCTCCTCATCCTACTCCTGGTCCTGGTCCTGGTCCTACTCCTGCTCCTGGTCCTGCTCCTGCTCCTGGTCCTGGTCCTGGTCCCAGTCCCGGTCCCCACCCGGGTCCCCCCCCGGCCGAGTGGGGCCAGGCTGAGAGCAAGCTCTGAGTGGGACCCCCTCCCCTCCAATTTGGGGTCTCGTGGGTTCCCCCCCTCCTCACGGACCAAGCCTGGGATCCCCCAATTTTGGGTGAGCGAGGTGCCGGGGGTGCTCTCCCCCCCCCTCCCACCCTCCCACCCCAAATAAACCAAGTGGGGACCCCGCCGGCGTTCGCGACCCCCGCTCGGCGGGGAGCTCCCAGTGCTCCCAGTTTGGACGCGCGAAGTTCCCAGCAAGGGGTTGAAGCAGAGGGCGGGGGGCGTCCCTCGGTGTGGGGGGGTTGCAATCAGCCGTGAACCCACGGGGTGCGCCCACGCGGGACGGTGACAGCGGTGTCACCGCACTATGTCCCCCCCGACGGCGGCTCCGAGCCGTTCTGCTCCGGCAACCGGTGACGTGAGCAGAGCTTAGGGCTCTCATTGGTTGCCCGTGGCCCCCCCACCCCCCTCCCACGGGACACGCGGCGTGGGGGTGCGTGGAAGTTTGGGGGGGGGGGGGGGGGCGCAGAGCGCTGCCGGACGCCCCCACGATGCTGGTGCTGCTCGGCCTGGCCCTAGGAGCGCGGGGGGCAGGTGGGGACGGGGGGGGGACACCCCGGGATGGGGTGGGGGTGGGCGACCCTTGGGGACCCCCCCGGGATGGTTTTGGGGTGGGGCTGCTCTATGGGATCCGCGGGGATGGGCTGGGGGGGCTCAGCATCGTGGGACCCTGGGGGTAGTTTGGGGGGGCTCTGCTCTATGGGGCCGTGGGAGGAGGGTTTTTTTTAGGGGGGGGCTGCTTTATGGGGCCGTGGGGGTGTTTTGGGGGTGCTCAGCATCATGGGACCCTAGGGATAAGTTTTGGGGGGGCGGCACTGCTCTATGGGACCCCCGGGGACAGTCTTGGGGGGCTCAGCATGGTGGGACCCTGTGGTTAGTTTGGGGGGGGCTCTGCTCTATGGGGCCATGGGGATAATTTGGGGGGGTTCTGCACTGTGGGACTTTGGGGGGGGGGTTGAGGGGAGGTCTGCTCTATGGAACTGTGGGGTTGTTTGCGAGGGGCTTTGACCTGGGGGACCCTGGGGGAGGTTTGGGGGGGGGGGGCTCTGCTCTATGGGACTCTGTGGGGGGCTCTGCTGTACGGGACCGGGAGATGCTTTGAGGGGGGGCTCTGCTCTGTGGGACCCTGGCGATGGTTTGGGGGGCTCTGCTCCATGAGACCCCATGGGGGGGGCATTGGAGGGGCTCTGCTCTACGGGACCCTGGGGATCTGGGGGGGGCTCTGCTTTGCACGGAGGTGGTTGGAGGCACAGAGATGACATTCCTGCCCCCCCACCCCCCCCCCCGCAGGCGCGTTCCTGATGCAAATGGCCAGCTCCTGCCCGCTGGCGGCCAACGGCTCCGTGATGGGCTTCGACTTCACCCTCTCCTTCAACAAGAACCCGCTGGTGTGCTACGACCCCGACACCCAGCGCTTCGTCGCCTGCAACTGGGGGCTGCTGCAGCGGCAAGCCGTGCAACTCGCCGCCCAGCTCAACAACGGCAGCGCCTGGGTGCAGCGCATCGAGGCTCGGCGCCAGGCCTGCAGGGACCTGGCCCTGCGCTACTGGGACTGGACGGCGCTGAGGCGCAGTGAGCCCCTGGGGGGGCTCGGCGTGGGGCCGCGGTGTGGAGGCATTGCAGGAGAATGTTGCCTGGGGTGTTACGCAGGACTGTTGCAGAGCGTGTTGCGTGGGGGTGTTGCATGGAGGATAGCAGAGGAGTGTTGCAAAGGGCATTGCATGGAGGTGGTGCAGAGCTTGTTGCATGGAGTTTTTGCATGGGCTTGTTGCATGGGGGCATTGCACAGGGGTTTTGCAGAGCATGTTGCATAGGATTGTTGCACAGGGGTGTTGTAGAGCATGTTGCAAGGAGATGTTGCATTGGGAATTGCACGGGGCTGTTGCAGAGCACACTGCGTGAGGACGTCACAGGGGGATGTTGCACGCAGCACTGCACAGCGCATTGCATTGCCCTTTGCAAGGGGATGTTGCACAGAGCAATGCCTCTTGCAGGGTGTGGCACAGGGGCGTTGCACAGGGCATCGCATGGGGATGTCACACGAGACATTGCAAGGGACAATGCCTAGAGCTTGCACAGGGTGTTGCATGGGGAAGTGGCATGGGGAAGTTGCGTGGAGCTTTGCACGGGAGCATTGCACAGGAGCATTGCACAGCATTGCGTGGGGACATTGCACAGGGCAGGGAAAAGGGGCTCATCCACCACTGACCCCATCCCCATCCCTGCTCCAGCGCAGCCCCAAGTCCGCATCATCCCCGCGGAGACAGGGAACGCCCGTGTGCCCGTCCGCCTCAGCTGCCACATCTGGGGCTTCTACCCCCCTGAGGTGACCGTCATCTGGCTGCACAACGGGGACATCGTGGAGCCCGACGACTACAACCCCATCTCCGCCATCCCCAACGGCGACTGGAGCTACAAGACACAGGTGTCCCTGCTGGTGGCCCCGGTGGCAGGCGACACCTACACGTGCTCGGTGCAGCACGTCAGCCTGCAGGAGCCTCTCCTGGAGGACTGGAGTGAGTGGAGAGGCGCAGGACCGCACCCGGAGGCCGGCGGTCTTGGCTCCTTGCTGCCACTCACGTGGCCGTGTCCCCACAGGTCCCGGACTGATGCCGGAGGTGACGATACTGGTGGCGGTGGCCACCGTGCTGATGGTGCTGGGACTTGGCTTATTTCTCGCCGGTGTCTACCGCTACAAGGCCAGGCCTCCCGCCCCGGGTGAGTGGCCGGGGAGAGCCGGGGCCGTGGTCAAGGGTGACAAGGACTCTGCTCACTCCTCTTCTCCCCCCCGCAGGTTACACTCCCCTCCCTGGAGACAACTACCCTGCAGGTAACGGTGTCCCCATCCCCATCCACATCGGCGAGGCACAAATCACCCCATCTCTCGCCCTTTGTCCCCCCCCCTTCCCCAGGCAGCATCTGAGGACCCCCAGACAGACACCTCCTGGCAGCGGCGGCTCCCGGTTGGCCCCATCTCAGACCCGATGCCGTGGTGCTGACAATAAAGATGCTCCACAAGCCCCACTGGTGTCTCTGCAGTGTTCTGGGGACAGGGCAGAGGCTCACACACTCCTACGGTGTCTCACCAAGAGGAGCGGGTGTGTGGGGGCCATGGCATGGGACCCCAAACGGCCAAGCGTGCCCTGGGGTGCCTCAGGCACGGCACTGCTGGCCGGCCGAGGGAAGGGATCGTCCCGCTCTGCTCGGCCTGCTGCGGCCTCGCCTCGAGCACTGCGTGCAGCTGTGGGCACCGCAGCAGATGAAGGGCGTGAAACTGTGCGAGAGCCTCCAAGGGAGGGCTACAAGGACGGCGAAGGCTCTGCAGGGCAAGGCGTGTGAGGAGACGGTGTGCTGCAAGACGCCTTCCCAGGCAGCAAGGCCTCAGGACACAAAGCACCCAGGAAATGCCACTGCCAGACTCCATCTTCCTGTGCAAAACTTTATTTGACACAGTCCTGCTGCTACTGGGCCTTGATGTGCTCCAGAGGAGGGAACACAGAGCCCCCACAGGCTGCTCATGCTCAGCACCAGGCACAGAACAAGGATCAACCCCAAGCTAGGAGGCAAAGGTAGCCTGCAATGGCCAGCAGCACACGGTGACCACATCCCTTGCCCTGGGGTCTGCAAGCAGTGCAAGCAGAAGGGAGAGGAGCGTGGAGAGCTGCTGCAACCCCTGTGCTGCCCGCTGGGGCTCAGAGGCAGGGTGAGAGCCGTGGGTGCCAGCAGGGCTTGTGCCCCAGCACAGGAGCCGCGTGCAGGGCAGAGCCCAGGGGCTGCAAGGGGTCTGGCCCCTGCTTGCAGCATCCCAGCCCTCCTCCAGCAGCAGGGAGGAACACAGGATAGCCCCTGGTCCCACTGCCCCTCATTCCTGTGCTGCTCCTGCAGGATGAAGGAGAGGTGATGCAGGAGTGTCTGGAGAAGGGCAGGAGCCCCCCAGGGCTGGGGACGGGGTCTGGGGGGTGCTGTCCCTCAGGCACAGCTGAATTCCCTGTGTCCACAACAGGAACCAGGGTCGGATGCTCTCCCCATTGAAGGAGGCTGCTGTGAAAGTGAAGATCTCGACCCCATTGTCAGCGTTGATAAAAGACACCTGCTGCTGGGTACAGTCCAGACAGACCCAGATCCTTGTGGGGACAGGGGACAGGGACAAGGGGGTGCGAGGAGATGTGAGAGACATGAGCAGCCCCTCAAAGTACTGCACTGCCCAAATGCCTTCTCTGGGGCTCATGTTGATCCACTTCTTCCTCTCCAGAGATGCCCTGGCCACCCCCACAGCCCACCCTGAATTCTTTAGCCGCTCTCCCTCCACCTCCACCAACCAGCAGTGCCTCCCCTCTCTGAACTCCTCACGGCCCAGCAAGCAGAAGCGATTGTCAAATCTCTCTGGTGTGTCAGGAACCTGCTGCCGTTTACTTTCCCGTCTCACACTGCTCTTGTCCTGAGACACAACAAGCTGGGGATGAGCCGTGTGTGGATCCAGGGTCACCTTCACTGCAGGGACAGAAGGAGCCAGGCCATCAGGGGCAGAGCTCAGCCCTGGGCAGGCTTTCCCCAGCTCGGGGCCAGGAGCTGCCCCACGGGGCAGGAGATGGGGCACCTCTTGGCTCCTGAACATGCCCCAGCAAGGGCAAGAGAAGCACCGCAGAGAGCCACCCAGTGCTCACTTACCTCTATTATGAGGCAGGAGAGACCTTCTCCATGCTGGAAGGAGAGGGGAGAGCTGGTCACAGCCCATGGCTGGTGCCCAGTGGGTGTGGGCAGGGTGAGGGGCCAGCCCTGGGCTGCTCTGTCCCAGCTGCCCACCCTCCCCTGCACATTGCCTTGGTGTTGCCCTTGGGTCTGAACACCAGGAGACTTACCCAGCTCTGCAGCTTGTTCATCTACAAACAAAAGAGAAAAGCAATGCATCGATGAGAGGAGTCTGCTTTGCATCAATGACTGCTACAAACCAAAGACCCCAAATTCCTTCAGTTGTGTGTGGGGGGGAAGAGCGACTCACTCAGTCTTGCATCTTTTTCCTCTGGAAAAGAAAAGCATAAGGAATGCATGATCAGAGGGAAAAACTTCTCATCCACTGTCTACACTGCAAATTCTTCCAGTTCAGGGATGGACACTCACCTATCTCTGCAGCTTGTTTCCCTGGAAAAGAAAAAGAAAAACAAAAGCAATGTATAGTCAGAGGGGAGTATGCCCATGGAAGGATACCAAAAGCCTTCTCTTTGGGGAAGGAGACTTACCCAGCTTTGCATCCTTTTTCGTTGCTATAGAAAAGCAAAAGGAATGAATGGTCAGAGTGGAGAGACTTATACCCAATTATTGCTTCCATGGCTAGACCCCCAATTTTTTTGCTCTCATGCAGGGCTACAGACCACCTTGCTCCCAGACTTGCAGGAACCAGACTAACAAGGACCGAGTCCCAGCATTTTGCAGGACTTGTAGCATTAAGGACAGACACTTGTGCAGCTCTCTGCACTGTGCCACCAGAACACAAGAGGAAGTGAATGGGGACGGGTGGAGGATGTCCCTGTCCCAGAAGCGTCAGTGCAGAGTGGGACAGCCCTGCAGCTCGCTCCCTGTCCCCACCTTGATCCCCATTCCTTTCAGCCATCCCGGCCGTGTCCCGTGCCCAGGGCAGCCCCAGCCCCAGCCCTCCCCACTCCCACACCAGGCTCCAGCTGCTCCTCCAGCACCCCCGAGCCACCAGCACACAAGCCCCCAGAGCCCACCCAGACCAGGCCCATTCCCTCCCACAGGGACACCACTTCCCCAGGGGCTGGGGGCAGGGATTGCAAGGACTCACCCAGCTCTCGGCTCTGTGCCGCTGAAAAGCAAAGGCGGAGGAAGAGGTGGTGAGCAGAGCAGCTTGGTTGCTGGGTGGGAACATGTGCAGGGGGGCTGCGCCTTGCCACCAGCCCCACGCTGCAGCCATGCTCCCTGGCCTCCCACCCAAGACGATCCAAAGGCCTTTGGGATCCCCAAGAGAACATTCACTTCCTCCTCCTATGCACCTCCCTGGGCCAGGGCTCAGCCCCGCTCCACACTCAGGGGGGTCCCTGCAGAACACCTCCCTGCGCTCCATTCCTGTGCTGCCAGCTTACCTTGCTTTCGAAAGAGATAAACACCAAGGCCAATGGACACAGCCAAAAGCACGAGGACCAGAGCCAGAGCCACCTTCCAGGGCTGGGCATTGTGGAAGAAGGGAGCTGAGAAAAGGCACCAGAAAAGGGCTGTGTTTACATGGCTGGAGTTAGAAAAGCAATACCCAGAATTCTCCTGGGGTCAGGAGAAGTGCAGGGGCCAGGAACACCTCACCCTGGCTGTGCCATTTGTACCTGCGATGTGCAGGGAAAATTTCCTCTCCTGCTGGAGGCGGTTGTTCCTGACCACACAGGACAAGGGCCCCTCCACTCTCCCGGTCACGATGACGGCACCTTTGATTTCAAAGAGCCCCTCCTGGTCCTGGGAATGTGTCTGGGAGACCGAGGGCAGGTGCTGCCCGCGAGCATCCCTCCACAGCAGCTGCGGCAGCGGGTACCAGCCAGCCGATCGACACAGCACCCGGACGCCTCCGTCCTCGTAGCCCCCCAGGGAGAGGTGGGGGTCAGCGCCTGTGGCTGGGGGAAGAGCGTGTGGCTGGGGCTTGACTTGGGGAGGGATTGAGTTCCAAGGCAAAGACCCCATCTGCTCCCATGCCAGACACAGCACAGACCAGCCTTTTCCCACGGGCTCAGGGACTGGACGCTTCAAGGAGCCACTCTTACCACTAACCCACACCTATTGTTGTCACAGCTGAAGGACATGCTCTGCAACCTGTGCCCATTGCCCACAGAATAGCATGGGGATGGAGTTCAAATAGGGTTCCTGAGACTGAATTAAATCATTGCATTCATGCAGCTCTTTCTCAATAAAAAACCTGCAAGGGCACAGGTGTACTTCTTGGTGGACAAGTGCTCACTGACAGAGGAGAAGCCTCATCACACTCTACTGTTCGAAAGGGCACGTAGATGGCCATGAGGATGGGACCGGGTCCTGGGTTGGACACACAAACCCGGGGACACCTGCACCATCCCTTGAATGCCTCAACCCAGCCACTAACCTGACACCTCCAGATCCACAATAGCTTCGGCATAAGCATCAGCATCTTCCACAGTGCAGAAGTACAGGCCATCATCAGAGGGTCTCAGCCCCGTGATTCGCAAGTCCAGGCTTCCAGCAGAGAGGCCATCTCTGACCAACTCTGTCCTCACGGCATATGCCCCCATCTGCTCCCCGTACAGGTCCTCTCCATTGCGGTAGTGGTGCACTGTCTCAGAGAAATCATTCCGGATCCACCTGACCTCCAAGGTGCGAGCATCGCGTTGAGGGGACAAGTGGCAGGGCAGCACGACATCCTGCCCCACGGTGGCAGTGACAGGGTGGCTTGGTCCCTGCACTCTGAGCTGGGCTGTGCAACAGAGAAGGGCACAGAGAGGAGGTGAGATTTTGCCATCGTAAATTTAGGGGCAATGAGCATCGAAGGGTGAGCTGTGCGTGAGTTGGTGCGTGCCACGTCCCTTGTGTATCGTGGGAAAACACCAGGGAAAGAGGAGAGACACAGGGAGGACGTATAGGAAAAGGAGGTATGCTGGGAGTGGGAGCCCTCTCTGCTGCATTCGGGTGGGTGAAGGAGACACAGAAAGGGCAGTTAAGGCAGCCGCCATATTGCGTGAAAGAACCAAAGTGAAAGTGAAACCCAGCACGGGCGAGCTGTGGGTCAGGTCCCCCCTTTCCCAAAGTTGCTCCCCTGTCCCACACCAGCAAGTCTGCATGCACAGGGGGGAGAGCCCCCAGCAGCCCTGCAGGATCCTACCTGAGCCCAGCTGGAGGAGGAGCAGAGTGATGAGGGAAGTCAGGAGGCCCCTGGCATGCCTGGTGAGACTGGGGCAGCCCCAGCCCCAGGGGAGCCCCATCTGAGAGAGAGGTCCCCCAGGGGCAGATGGCCCCCCAGGTGTTTTTTTCCAAGCCAAGATAGATTTCCTTCACAGCACCCAGCAGAGCTGCAGAAAGTACAAGACTTCGCCCAACTTTCCCAACCTTTGCCCAGTTCCTGGCTGCAATAACCCTCCTGGAACAGCTCTGCCCTAGGGCAACGTCTGGGGAGCTCTTCCAGGCTGGCACCACCATCCCATCGCAGCTGGGTGCCCAGTCCACTGCCTTTAGCAAGCACGAGTTGCTTGTCCCCAGTGGGGGCCTCTCCAGACCTCCAGGGAAAGCCACTGGCTAAGCTGGTTCATCTCCACGCGTGCAAGGAGGAATCAAACTGTGAGCAATGGGAAAATGTGGAGAGATGACAGTGAAGAGCTGAGCAGGATTGGAGGCTGCAGGGAATGGGGCACAACTGGCTGTCGAGCCCAGAGCTGCCACCCTTTGCCCAGGGTGCTGAAGGCAAAATGCCAGTGCCTCTCCCGGCTCCAGTAAAGCAGCCGTGGCAGAAGGTTTGCTCAGATGGGCAGGGACCTTCTTCTAGAGCTAAGGTGGATAAGGAAAGTTCCTGTTTGCTGGAGGTGAGGTCAGTCAATATGGAAGGACTACAGAGGTATTGTTTGCTTTTGTAGGGAGAAAATTCATATGGCCAAAGCTCAATTTGAGTTGTATCTGGACAGTATTGTGAGCTGAGAAAGGCACCAGGAAACGTGCTGTGTTTACATGCCCGTGGATGAAAAAGCAAGACCCAGACTTCTGCCGGCTCAGGAGAAGTGCAGGGGCCAGGATCACCTCACCCTGCCTGTGCCATTTGTACCTGCGATGTGCAGGGAAAATTTCCTCTCCTGCTGGAGGCGGTTGTTCCTGACCACGCAGGACAAGGGCCCCTCCACGCTCCCGGTCACGATGACGGCGCTTTCGATTTCAAAGAGCCCCTCCTGGTCCTGGGAATGTGTCTGGGAGACCGAGGGCAGGTGCTGCCCGCGAGCATCCCTCCACAGCAGCTGCGGCTGCGGGTACCAGCCAGCCGATCGACACAGCACCCGGACGCCTCCGGCCTCGTAGCCCCCCGGGGAGAGGTGGGGGTCAGTTCCTGTGGCCCATCGTGGAGGGGCGAATCACCCCATCTCTGACCCTGTGTGTCCCCCCCTTCCCCAGGCAGCATCTGAGGACCCCCAGACGGACACCTCCAGGCACCAGTGGCTCCCGGTTGGCCCCATCTCAGACCCGATGTCGTGGTGCTGACAATAAAGATGCTCCACAAGCCCCGCTGGTGTCTCTGCAGTGTTCTGGGGACAGGGCAGAGGCTCACACACTCCTACGGTGTCTCACCAAGAGGAGCGGGTGTGTGGGGGCCATGGCATGGGACCCCAAAGGGCCAAGCGTGCCCTGGGGTGCCTCAGGCTCCGCACTGCTGGCCAGCCGAGGGAAGGGATTGTCCCACTCTGCTCAGCCTGCTGCGGCCTCGCCTCGAGCACTGCGTGCAGCTGTGGGCACCGCAGCAGACGAAGGGCGTGAAACTGTGCGAGAGCCTCCAAGGGAGGGCTACGAGGAGGGCGAAGGCTCTGCAGGGCAAGGCGTGTGAGGAGACGGTGTGCTGCAAGACGCCTTCCCAGGCAGCAAGGCCTCAGGACACAAAGCACCCAGGAAATGCCACTGCCAGACTCCATCTTCCTGTACAAAGCTTTATTTGACACAGTCCTGCTGCTGCTGGGCCTTGATGTGCTCCAGAGGAGGAAACAAAGAGCCCCCACAGGCTGCTCATGCTCAGCACCAGGCACACAGCAAGGATCAACCCCGAACTAGGAGGCAAAGGTGGCCTGCACTGGCCAGCAGCACACGTTGACCACATCCCTTGCCCTGGGGTCTGCAAGCAGTGCAAGCAGAGGAGAGAGGAGCATGGAGAGCTGCTGCAGCCCCTGTGCTGCCCGCTGGGGCTCAGAGGCAGGGTGAGACCCGTGGGTGCCAGCAGGGCTTGTGCCCCAGCACAGGAGCCACGTGCAGGGCAGAGCCCAGGGGCTGCAAGGGGCCTGGCCCCTGCTTGCAGCATCCCAGCCCTCCTCCAGCAGCAGGGAGGAACACAGGGCAGCCCCTGGCCCCACTGCCCCTCATTCCTGTGCTGCTCCTGCAGGACCAAGGAGAGGTGATGCAGGAGTGTCTGGAGGAGGGCAGGAGCCCCCCAGGGCTGGGTCTGGGGTCTGGGGGGTGCTGTCCCTCAGGTACAGCTGAATTCCCTCTGTCCACAAGTGGAACCAGGGGCGGATGCTCTCCCCGTTGAAGGAGGCTGCTGTGAAAGTGAAGATCTGGACCCCATTGTCAGCGTTGATAAAAGACACCTGCTGCTGGGTACAGTCCAGACAGACCCAGATCCTTCTGGGGACAGGGGAGAGGGACAAGGGGGTGCGAGGCCATGTGAGAGACACGAGCTGTCCATAACAGGACTCCACAGCCCAGATCCCTTCTTCAGGGCTCCTTTTGAAATTCCCCTTCCTCTTCACAGAAGCCCTGGCCACCCCCACAGCCCACCAAGAATCCTTTAGCCGCTCTCCTTCCACCTCCACCAACCAGCAGTGCCTCCCCTCTCTGAACTCCTCACGGCCCAGCACACAGCACCAATAGTGAAATCTCTGTGGTGTGTCAGGCACCTGCTGCCATTCCCTTCCCCATCTCACACTGCTCTTGTCCTGAGACACAACAAGCTGGGGATGAGCCGTGTGTGGATCCAGGGTCACCTTCACTGCAGGGACAGAAGGAGCCAGGTTATCAGGGGCAGAGCTCAGCCCTGGGCAGGCTTTCCCCAGCTCGGGGCCAGGAGCTGCCCCACGGGGCAGGAGATGGGGCACCTCTTGGCTCCTCAACATGCCCCACCAGGGGCAGGAGAAGCACTGCAGTGGGCAACCCAATACACAGCTACCTCTATTATGAGGTAGGACAGACCTTCTCCATGCTGGAAGGAGAGGGGAGAGTTGGTCACAGTCCATGGCTGGTGCTCAGTGTGTGTGGGCAGGGTCAGGGCTGCCCTGAACAGCCCTGGGCTGCTCTGTCCCAGCTGCCCACCCTCCCCTGCACATCGCCTTGTCATAGCCATGGGTCGAAGCACCAGGACACTCACCCAGCTCTGCAGCTTGTTTCTCTGAAAAGGAAAGTGAAAGTAATGCATGATCAGAGGGGAGAGTTGCTCAGCCCATGTTAGACCCTGAACACATCCCATGACTGGGGTAATACAGCCTTGTTCCAAGGTGGGACCAAAAACATAGTGGTCCAGCTATGAACAATGCTCTTAGTGCAACTGTAAAAACAGACACTTGAGCAGCTTATATCTCAGTGGCACTGTAGACATTACCCACATGAAAAAAGGGTTGTTGGAGGATATTCTGTTCCTGTCCCAGAAGCGTCAGTGCAGAGCAGGGCAGCCCCGCAGCTCGCTCTCCATCCCCACTTTGATCCCCATTCCCTTCAGCCATCCCGGCCGTGTCCCGTGCCCAGGGCAGCCCCAGCCCCAGCACTCCCCACTCCCACCCCAGGCTCCAGCTGCTCCTCCAGCACCCCCGAGCCACCAGCACACAAGCCCCCAGAGCCCACCCAGACCAGGCCCTCCCGCACAGACACCACCAGTTCCCAGGTGCTGGGGGCAGGGACTGCAAGGACTCACCCAGCTCTCGGCTCTGTGCCGCTGAAAAGCAAAGGCGGAGGAAGAGGTGGTGAGCAGAGCAGCTTGGTTGCTGGGTGGGAACATGTGCAGGGGGGCTGCGCCTTACCACCAGCCCCACGCTGCAGCCATGCTCCCTGGCCTCCTACCCAAGACCATCCTAAGGCCTTTGGCATCCCCAGGAGAACATTCCCTTCCTCCTCCTATGCACCTCCCTGTGCCAGGGCTCAGCCCCGCTCCACACCCAGGGGGGTCCCTGCAGAACACCTCCCTCCGCTCCATCCCTGTGCTGCCAGCTTACCTTGCTTTCGAAAGAGATAAACACCAAGGCCAATGGACACAGCCAAAAGCACGAGGACCAGAGTCAGAGCCACCATCCAGGGCTGGGCGTTGTAGAAGAAGGGAGCTGAGAAAAGGCACCAGGAAAAGGGCTGCGTTTCCATGCCCGTGGATGGAAGAGCAAGACCCAGAATTCTCCTGGGGTCAGGAGAAGTGCAGGGGCCAGGAACACCTCACCCTGGCTGTGCCATTTGTACCTGCGATGTGCAGGGATGATTCCCGCTCCTGCTGGAGGCGGCTGTTCCTGACCACGCAGGACAAGGGCCCCTCCACGCTCCCGGTCACGATGACGGTGCCTTCAATTTCAAAGAGCCCCTTCTGGTCCTGGGAATGTGTCTGGGAGACCGAGGGCAGGTGCTGCCCGCGAGCATCCCTCCAGAGCATTTGTGGCAGCGGGTACCAGCCGGCCGATCGACACAGCACCCGGACGCCTCCGGCCTCGTAGCCCCCCAGGGAGAGGTGGGGGTCAACGCCTGTGGCTGGGGGAAGAGCGTGTGGCTGGGGCTTGACTTTGGGAGGGATTCTTTTGAAGGCAATGACCCCATCTGCTCCCATGCCAGACACAGCTTAGCACACCAATGGCAGCAGGGGCTCAGGGACCAGGCACTCTGTGCACACACCCTCACCCCCAAAACACCCTGGTAGGTGCCGGACCCAGACAGCAGGGCTGCACAATGCCAGTTGCTCCAAATTGCCCAGAAAACCCAGGTACTGAGCTTCCTGACAACGTCACAGGTCTCCCCCAGCACAGAAAGCAAAAGCAAAGAAGACGTCCGGCTGCTCACAGGACTCTGCGATTCTCCCTGTGTGCTGTTTGGTCCCATTGCTGACACAGCTGAAGGTGCTGCTCAGCAGCCTGTGCCCAGTGCCCTCACCATATTATGATTACTTTCTTCAAGGACACCAGTGAAAACTGACAAAACTATCCAGGGAGCTCTATCCCCAAATATTACCTCCACATCCATGGGCATGCTCCATGCTGTGAAACAGCTGAAACATTCAAAGGACACGTAAACTCTGCCCTGGAAGCACCACCCCAGCCACTAACCTGACACCTCCAGATCCACAATGGCTTCATCATAAGCATGACCATCTCCCACAGTGCAGAAGTACTGGCCATCATCTGAGGGTCTCAGTCCTGTGATTTGCAAGTCCAGGCTTCCAGCAGAGAGACCATCTCTGAGCAACTCTGTCCTCCCAGCATATGCCCCCATCTGCTCCCTGTACAGGTCCTCTCCATTGCGGTAGTGGTGCACTGTCTCAGAGATATGGTCCCGCATCCACCTGACCTCCAAGGTGCGAGCATCGCGTTGAGGGGACAAGTGGCAGGGCAGCACGACATCCTGCCCCACGGTGGCAGTGAGAGGGTGTCCTGGTCCCACCACTCTGAGCTGGGCTGTTGTGAGAAACAATGTTGTGTTTCTGTAGCAGAGAATTAATTTTCAGCATATCAAGGTGTAGTCATAATTAGGAGAAATGCTAAGTAGATAAGTGGACCATAGAAGGCCTCACTGTTCCAAAATAAGGTAGAAGCTTGAGGAAAACTGGATGAGCAGTGTGAGAACAGGAAAACAATGATGACAAGTTCTCAAAATATAAGAAAGGAGAAATTAAAGCTTTGAAAAAAAAAAAAAAAAAAAGAAAGAAAGAAAAATTATACAAATATAGTATAGAGGTGTGTCAAGTAGCTTGTGAACCTGTAGTACTCATCCAAAGAGGAAAAAGGGGAGGTGACCAGGTGTTGGGTAATGGGGAAAAAAATGTTAGGATTTGTTTACTAAAATGTTCTCCTGATTGGCAGGACCGTTGCTATTGTGAATAAAAGAGCTTCACAGAAGATCCAGTCTGAAGAAAATTATTTGAGATGTTTCTCACACTGGGCAATGGAGAAGGGCACAGAGAGGAGGTAAGTTTTTGCCATCGTAAATTTAGGGGCAGTGAGTGAGAAAGGGAGAGCTGGGTGTGAGTTGGTGCGTGCTGCGTCCCCCGTGTCCCATGGGAAAACACCCGGGAAACAGGAGAGGGAGAGGAAGGACGTGCAGGAGAAGGAGGTGTGCTGGGAGTGGGAGCCCTCTCTGCAGCATTCGGGCGGGTGAAGGACACACAGAAAGGGCAGGCAAGGCAGCAGCCATATTGCGTGAAAGAACCAAAGTGAAAGTGAAACCCAGCACGGGTGAGCTGTGGGCTCGGGACCCCCATTCCCACAGCCGCTCCCCTGTCCCACAGCATCAAGTCTGCATGCACAGGGCGAAGAGCCCCCAGCAGCCTCTCAGGGTCCTACCTGAGCCCAGGTGGAGCAGAAGCAGAGTGGCGAGGAAAGTCAGGAGGCCCCTGGCATGGCCGGTGAAGCTGGGGTGGCTGCAGCCCCAGGGGAGCCCCATGGGAGAGAGAAGTCCCCCAGGGGGCTGGTGGCCCCCCAGGGGTTCTTCTCCAATCCCAGGCAGATGTCCCTCACGGCACCCAGCAGAACTGCAGAAAGTACAAGGCTCCGCCCAACTTTCCCAACCTTTGCCCAGTTCCTGGCTGCAATAACGCTCCTGGAACAGCTCTGCCCCTAGGGGAATGTCTGGGGAGCTCTGCAGGGCTGGCACCACCATCCCATTGCAGCTGGGTGCCCAGTCCACTGCCTTTAGCAAGCACGATTTGCTTGTCCTCAGCAGGGGCCTCTCCAGACCTCCAGGGAAAGCCACTGGCTAAGGTCGTTCATCTCCATGCATGCAAGGAGGAATCAAACTGTGAGCAATGGGAAAATGTGGAGAGATGGCAGTGAAGAGCTGAGCAGAATTGGAGGCTGCAGGGAATGGGGCACAGCTGGGTGTCGAGCCCAGAGCTGCCACCCTTTGCCCAGGGTGCTGAAGGCAAAATGCCAGTGCCTCTCCCGGCTCCAGTAAAGCAGCCATGGCAGAAGTTTGGCTCAGATGGGCAGGGACCTTCTTCTGGAGCTTAGGTGGATAAGGAAAGTTTCTTGTTTGCTGGAGGCGAGATCAGTCAATATGGAAGGACTGCAGAGGTAGTCCCGCTCCATCCACTAACTGCACCAGTTCCTTAACGTCCCGTTTGATAGCCTTCAGGCTTCTGTCTTCAATGTCAGCACTGCCAGCCTGGACTATCAAAAGAGGATAGCAGTCCTGAGGCGTGGAGTCGACTTCCTCACCCTAGGCATCCTCCTGGCTACACTGTCTACCTCTTCCTCAGCTCCCGGTCCCTCAAGCTCCAAGGCCTCAAACCTGTTGTGGAAGGGCACCTGGGAAGGTGGGGCTTGTATGGGGTGGCATCGCCTGCGATGTCGAGCAGGGACCTGTCTCCATTCCTCCTCAACTCCTAGGTCTCCTGCCTCTGCCCGACAGCGACAGGGGAGGGGGTCCACCCCTATTTGGGGTGTCTCACCCCTGTTGCTCTCCTTCAAGCCCCGCACGGAGTTCCCCACCACTCTATCTCCTGCTCACACTCCCTGATAGCCCTCAACCTCTCCACCTCCTCCTTGAGTTCTGCCACCACGCGGACCAGGTCATCCACCTGCTCGCACCTCACGCACACACAGTCTCTCTTCCATTCCGCAGACGGCAGCAAGAGGCTCAGATGCTCCCTACATCCAGAGACCTGAACTGGTGCATTTTTGAGCAGGCAGTCAGTCTGGGTGTGTACAGACTTGCTAGAGAGAGCACTGTGCCTGGTGGAGACCATTGCAGTCTAGCTAGCGATAGACCAGTTAGAGGAGGTGTTCGTATGGGCGGGGAGAGGGAACGCTCTGCCCTCCCTGCTTGCCCTGCCTGCACGAATTATCTGCCACTCCCTTCTGATGCACCATGCCCTGTTTGCCCACCCCGGTTGCTGTGTTCCTGGTCGTTGTGATCCCCAGGGGCAACTTTTGAAAGGCCGAGGAGGGGGCCCTGCTGGTTCTGCCAACACCTCGTCAGCCTCCGTGTTGAGGGCTGCTGGGTACTGGTGGCTCCCTAAAGTGGACTCGATGCCAGAAAAACATAGCCCTGCCTGTGGGATCCCCTGCTCCGCTGCAGAAAGAGTCTGCCCTGGAGCTGATCGCCTCAGCAAGATGTTGCACTGGGCATTGCATGGGGATGTTGCCCAGGGGTGTTGTAGAGCATGTTGCAAGGAGATGTTGCACTGGGCATTGCATAGGGGTGTTGCAGAGCACACTGTGTGACGACGTCACAGGGGGATGTTGCACGCAGCACTGCACAGCGCATTGCATTGCCCTTTGCAAGGGGATGTTGCACAGAGCAATGCTTCTTGCAGGGTGTGGCACAGGAGCGTTGCACAGGGAATTGCACGGGGATGTCGCATGAGACATCGCATGGGATAATGCCTAGAGCTTGCACAGGGCGTTGCATGGGGAAGTGGCATGGGGAAGTTGTGTGGAGCTTTGCACGGGAGCATTGCACAGGAGCATTGCACCGGAGCGTTGCATGGAACATTGTGTGGGGACGTTGCACAGGGCAGGGAAAAGGGGCTTGCCCACCACTGACCCCATCCTCATCCCTGCTCCAGCGCAGCCCCAAGTCCGCATCATCCCCGCGGAGACGGGGAACGCCCGTGTGCCCGTCCGCCTCAGCTGCCACATCTGGGGCTTCTACCCCCCCGAGGTGACCGTCATCTGGATGCACAACGGGGACATCGTGGAGCCCGACGACTACAACCCCATCTCCGCCATCCCCAATGGCGACTGGAGCTACCGGACTCAGGTGTCCCTGCTGGTGGCCCCGGTGGCAGGCGACACCTACACGTGCTCGGTGCAGCACGTCAGCCTGCAGGAGCCTCTCCTGGAGGATTGGAGTGAGTGGAGAGGCGCAGGACCTCAGCCGGAGGCCGGCGGTCTTGGCTCCTTGCTGCCACTCACCCGGCCGTGTCCCCGCAGGTCCCGGACTGATGCCGGAGGTGACGATACTGGTGGCGGTGGCCACCGTGCTGATGGTGCTGGGACTTGGCTTCTTTCTTGCTGGCGTCTACCACTTCAGGGCCAGGCCTCCTGCCCCGGGTGAGTGGCCGGGGATAGCCGGAGCCGTGGTCAAGGGTGACAAGGACTCTGCTCACTCCTCTTCTCCCCCCCGCTGGTTACACTCCCCTCCCTGGAGACAACTACCCTGCAGGTAACGGTGTCCCCATCCCGAATCCCCATCGGTGAGGGGTGAATCACCCCATCTCTCGCCCTTTGTGTCCACCCCAACCCCAGGCAGCATCTGAGGACCCCCAGACGGACACCTCCCTGCACCGGTGGCTCCCGGTTGGCCCCATCTCAGACCTGATGCTGTGGTGTTGACAATAAAGATGCTCCACAAGCCCCGCTGGTGTCTCTGCAGAGTTCTGGGGAGAGGGCAGAGGCTCATGCACTACTACGGTGTCTCACCAAGAGGAGCGGGTGTGTGGGGTCATGCCATGGGACACCAAAGGGCCCTGGGGTGCCTCAAGCACGGCACTGCTGGCCAGCTGAGGGAAGGGATCGTCCCGCTCTGCTCGGCCTGCTGCGGCCTCTCCTCGAGTACTGCATGCAGCTGTGGGCACTGCAGCAGACGAAGGTCGTGAAACTGTGCGAGAGCCTCCAAGGGAGGGCTACGAGGATGGCGAAGGCTCTGCAGGGCAAGGCGTGTGAGGAGACGGTGTGCTGCAAGACGCCTTCCCAGGCAGCAAGGCCTCAGGACACAAAGCACCCAGGAAATGTCACTGCCAAACTCCATCTTCCTGCACAAAACTTTATTTGACACAGTCCTGCTGCTGCTGGGCCTTGATGTGCTCCAGAGGAGGGAACAAAGAGCCCCCACAGGCTGCTCATGCTCAGCACCAGGCAGAGAGCAAAGATCAACCCCGAACTAGGAGGCAAAGGTGGCCTGCACTGGCCGGCAGCACACGGTGACCACATCCCTTGCCCTGGGGTCTGCAAGCAGTGCAAGCAGAGGGGAGAGGAGCGTGGAGAGCTGCTGCAGCCCCTGTGCTGCCCACTGGGGCACAGATGCAGGGTGAGAGCCGTGGGTGCCAGCAGGGCTTGTGCCCCAGCACAGGAGCCGCGTGCAGGGCAGAGCCCAGGGTCTGCAAGGGGCCTGGCCCCTGTTTGCAGCATCCCAGCCCTCCTCCAGCAGCAGGGAGGAACACAGGAGAGCCCCTGTCCCCACTGCCCCTCATTCCTGTGCTGCTCCTGCAGGACCAAGGAGAGGTGATGCAGGAGTGTCTGGAGAAGGGCAGGAGGTCCCCAGGGCTGGGGACAGGGTCTTGGGGGTGCTGTCCCTCAGGCACAGCTGAATTCTCTTTGTCACCAGAAGGAACCAGGGGCGGATGCTCTCCCCATTGAAGGAGGCTGCTGTGAAAGTGAAGATCTCGACCCCATTGTCAGCATTGATAAAAGACACCTGCTGCTGGGTACAGTCCAGACAGACCCAGATCCTTGCGGGGACAGGGGAGAGGGACAAGGGGGTGGGAGGAGATGTGAGAGACGTGAGCTGCCCCTTATAGTACGCCACAGCCCAGATCCCTGCTGTAGGGCTCATGTTGATCTTCCCCTTCCTCTTCACCGATGCCCTGGCCACCCCCACACCCCACCGTGAATACTTTAGCCGCTCTCCCTCCACCTCCACCAACCAGCAGTGCCTCCCCTCTCTGAACTCCTCACGGCCCAGCACACAGCACCAAAAGTTAAATCTCTCTGGTGTGTCAGGCACCTGCTGCCGTTCACTTTCCCATCTCACACTGCTCTTGTCCTGAGACACAACAAGCATGGGATGAGCCGTGTCTGGATCCAGGGTCACCTTCACTGCAGGGACAGAAGGAGCCAGGCCATCAGGGGCAGAGCTCAGCCCTGGGCAGCCTTTCCCCAGCTCGGGGCCAGGAGCTGCCCCACGTGGAGGAGATGGGGCACCTCTTGGCTCCTGAACATGCCCCAGCAGGGGCAGGAGGAGCACCTCAGAGGGCAACCCAATGCACACCTACCTGTATTGTGAGGCAGCAGAAACTTTCTCCATGCTGGAAGGAGAGGGGAGAGCTGTTCACAGCCCATGGCTGGTGCCCAGTGGGTGTGGGCAGGGTGAGGGGCCAGCCCTGGTCTGCTCTGTCCCAGCTGCCCACCCTCCCCTGCACATTGCCTTGGTGTTGTCCTTGGGTCTGAACACCAGGAGACTTACCCAGCTCTGCAGCTTGTTTCTCTACAAATGAAAGAGAAAAGGAAAATATAAGCAGAAGGCTCAGTTACTGATTCTCTCACCGTGATGCCTTTTTTTTTTTTTTCTTTTCTGTTTGGAGAGTGAGACTTACCCAGCTCTGCAGCTTGTTCAACTACAAACGAAAGAGAAAAGCAATGCATGTATGAGAGGAGTCTGCTTCTCATCAATGACTGCTACAAACCAAAGACCCCGATTTCCTTCAGTTGTGGGGTGGGAGAGAGACTCACCCAGTCTTGCATCTTTTTCCTCTGGAAATGAAAGGCATAAGGAATGCATGATCAGAGGGAAAAACTTCTCACCCACTGTGTACAGTGCAAATTCTTCCCATTCAGGGATGGACACTCACCTATCTCTGCAGCTTGTTTCCCTGGAAAAGAAAAACAAAGAGAAAAGCAATGTATGGTCAGAGGGGAGTATGCCTGCGGAAAGACACCAAATGCCTTCTCTTTGGGGAAGGAGACTTACCCAGCTCTGCATCCTTTTTCGCTACTATAGAAAAGCAAAAGGAATGAATGGTCAGAGTGGAGAGACTTTGAATCCAATGCTGCTTCCATGGCTAGATGGCTAGACCCCCAATTATTTTGCTCTCATGCATGGGCACAGACCACCTTGCTCCCAGACTTGTAGCAACCAGACTAACAGACCGAGGCCCAGCATTTTGCAAGACTTGTAGCAGTAAGGACAGACACTTGTGCATCTCTCTGCACCATGCCACCAAAACACAAGTGGAAGTGAATGGGGATGGGTGGAGGATGTCCCTGTCCCAGAAGCATCAGTGCAGAGCGGGGCAGCCCCACAGCTCGCTCCCCGTCCCCACCTTGATCCCCGTTCCTTTCAGCCATCCCGGCCCTGTCCCGTGCCCAGGGCAGGCCCAGCCCCAGCACTCCCCACTCCCACCCCAGGCTCCAGCTGCTCCTCCAGCACCCCCGAGCCACCAGCACACAAGCCCCCAGAGCCCACCCAGCCCAGTCCCAGGCCCTCCCGCAGGGACACCACTTCCCCAGGGGCTGGGGGTAGGGACTGCAAGGACTCACCCAGCTCTCGGCTCTGTGCCGCTGAAAAGCAAAGGCGGAGGAAGAGGTGGTGAGCAGAGCAGCTTGGTTGCTGGGTGGGAACATGTGCAGGGGGGCTGCGCCTTGCCACCAGCCCCACGCTGCAGCCATGCTCCCTGGCCTCCCACCCAAGACCATCCTAAGGCCTTTGGGATCCCCAGGAGAACATTCCCTTCCTCCTCCTATGCACCTCCCTGGGCCAGGGCTCAGCCCCGCTCCAGACCAAGGGGGGTCCCTGCAGAACACCTCCCTCCGCTCCATCCCTGCGCTGCCAGCTTACCTTGCTTTTGAAAGAGATAAACACCGAGGCCAATGGACACAGCCAAAAGCACGAGGACCAGAGCCAGAGCCACCATCCAGGGCTGGGCATTGTGGAAGAAGGCAGCTGAGAAAAGGCACCAGGAAAAGGGCTGCGTTTACATGGCTGTGGTTAAAAGAGCAAGACCCAGACTTCTCCTGGGTCGGGACAAGTGCAGGGGCCAGGAACACCTCACCCTGGCTGTGCCATTTGTACCTGCAATGTGCAGGGAAAATTCCCTCTCCTGCTGGAGGCGGCTGTTCCTGACCACGCAGGACAAGGGCCCCTCCACTCTCCCGGTCACAATGATGGCACCTTCAATTTCAAAGAGCCCCTCCTGGTCCTGGGAATGTGTCTGGGAGACCGAGGGCAGGTGCTGCCCGCGAGCATCCCTCCACAGCAGCTGCGGCAGCGGGTACCAGCCGGCCGATCGACACAGCACCCGGACGCCTCCGGCCTCGTAGCCCCCGAGGTAGAGGTGGGGGTCAGCGCCTGTGGCTGGGGGAAGAGCGTGTGGCTGGTGCTTGACTTGGGGAGGGATTGAGTTCCAAGGCAAAGACCCCATCTGCTCCCATGCCAGACACAGCACAGACCAGCCTTTTCCCATGGGCTCAGGGACTGGATGCTTCAAGGAGCCATTCTCACCCCTAACCCACACCTATTGTTAGCACAGCTGAAGGACCTGCTTAGAAACCTGTGCCCTCTGCCCACACAACCGCAAGGGGATGGAGTTCAAATAGGGTCCATGAGACTGAATTAAATCATTGCATTCATGCAGCTCCCTCTCAATAAAAAACCTGCAAGGGCACAGGTGTACTTCTTGGTGGACAAGTGTTCACTGACAGAGGAGAAGCCTCATCACACTCTACTGTTCGAAAGGCCACGTAGATGGCCATGAGGATGGGACCGGATCCTGGGTGGGACACACAAACCCAGGGACACCTGCACCATCCCTTGAATGCCTCAACCCAGCCACTAACCTGACACCTCCAGATCCACAATAGCTTCGGCATAAGCATCAGCGTGTTCCACAGTGCAGACATAATGGCCATCATCAGAGGGTCTCAGCCCCGTGATTCGCAAGTCCAGGCTTCCAGCAGAGAGACCATCTCTTACCAACTCTGTCCTCCCGGCATATGCCCCCATCTGCTCCCCGTACAGGTCCTCTCCATTGCGGTAGTGGTGCACTGTCTCAGAGAACTTGCCCCGGATCCACCTGACGTCCAAGGTGCGAGCATCACGTTGAGGGGATAAGTGGCAGGGCAGCACGACATCCTGCCCCACGGTGGCAGTGAGAGGGTGTCCTGCTCCCATGACTTTGAGCTGGGCTGGTGTGAAAAACAATGTTGTGTTTTTGCAGTAGGGAATTATTTTTCTGCATTTCAAGGTGTAGTCAGAATAAGCAGAAATGCTAAGTAGCTAAGTGGACTGTAGAAGGCCTCACTGTTCCAAAATAAGGTAGAAGCTTGAGAAAAACAGGATGAGCAGTGTGAGAACAGGAGAACAAAGATCACAAGTTCTCAAAACATAAGAAAAGAGAAATTAAAGCATTGAAAAAAAAAAAAAAAAGAAAGAAAAATTATACATATATGGTATAGAGGAGTGTTGAGTGTCTTGTGAACCTGTAGTACTCATCCAATGAGCAAACATGGGAGGTGATCGGGCAGCAGGTAATAGGGAATAAAAGGTTAGGATTTGTTTACTAAAATGTGCTCCTGATTGACAGGACCATTGCAATCGTGAATAAAATAGCTTCAGAGAAGATCCAGTCTGAAGAAAAATATTTGAGATGTTTCTCACACTGGGCAATGGAGAAGGGCACAGAGAGGAGGTAAGATTTTGCCATCGTAAATTAAGGGTTAGTGAGTGTCAAAGGGTGAGCTGTGCGTGAGTTGGTGCATGCTGCGTCCCCTGGGTGACATGGGAAACCACCTGGGAAACAGGAGAGGGAGAGGGAGGACGTGCAGGAGAAGGAGGTGTGCTGGGAGTGGGAGCCCTCTCTGCAGCATTCAGGTAGGTGAAGAAGAGCCAGAAAGGGCAGGCAAGGCAGCAGCCATATTGCGTGAAAGAACCAAAGTGAAAGTGAAATCCAGCACGGGCAAGCTGTGGGCTCGGGACCCCCTTTTCCATGGCCGCTCCCCTGCCCCAAAGCAGCAAGTCTGCATGCACAGGGGGGAGAGCCCCCAGCAGCCTCTCAGGGTCCTACCTGAGCCCAGGTGGAGGAGAAGCAGACTGACGAGGGAAGTCAGGAGGCCCCTGGCATGGCCGGTGAGGCTGGGGAGGCCACTGCCCCAGGGGAGCCCCATGGGAGAGAGAGGTTCCCCAGGGGGCAGGTGGCCCCCTAGGTGTTCTTCTCCAAGCCAAGGTAGATGTTCCTCACGGCACCCAGCAGAGCTGCAGAAAGTACAAGGCTACGCCCAACTTTCCCAACCTTTGCCCAGTTCCTGGCTGCAATAACCCTCCTGGAGCAGCTCTGCCCCTAGGGCAATGTCTGGGGAGCTCTGCAGGGCTGGCACCACCATCCCATTGCAGCTGGGTGCCCAGTCCGCTGCCTTTAGCAAGCACGAGTTGCTTGTCCCCAGCAGGGGCCTCTCCAGACCTCCAGGGAAAGCAACTAGCTAAGCTGGTTAATCTCCATGCATGCAAGGAAGAATCAAACTGTGAGCAATGGGAAAATGTGGAGAGATGGCAGTGAAGAGCTGAGCAGGATTGGAGGCTGCAGGGAACGGGGCACAGCTGGGTGCCGAGCCCAGAGCTGCCACCCTTTGCCCAGGGTGCTGAAGGCAAAATGCCAGTGCCTCTCCCGGCTCCAGTAAAGCAGCCGTGGCAGAAGGTTGGCTCAGATGGGCAGGGAACTTCTTCTAGAGCTTAGGTGGATAAGGAAAGTTTCTTGTTTGCTGGAGGCGAGGTCAGTCAATATGGAAGGACTACAGTGGTACTGTTCCCTTTTGTAGGGAGAAAATTCATATGGCCAAAGCTCAATTTGAGTTGAATCTGGACAGTACTGTGAAGGGAAATAAATAGCTTTTTTTTTTTTTTTTTTTTTTTTTTTCTTAAACTATCTTAACAGCAAAAGTAGGATGAGAGAAATCATTGGTCTGTTACTTGATGGGGATGGTCAGACAGGGTCATCGACTTCACAGAGATGTTTAATGCTTTCTTTGCCTTTAAGACTGATGCTGGGCTGTTGTACCCCACGTGCCCTGAGCTGGAGGACAGTGACTGCAGGAACGATAAAGTCTCAACAACCCCAAATTTGTGTGGGATTTGCTGCTCCAGGTGAATGCATACAAGACTATAGGGCCTGATGGGATTCATCCCACAGTACTAAGAGAACTGGCTGAAGGCATACGTCTTCCCCTCAAGGCCCTTCACCATCTCTGTGGCCCTTCTCTGGACACCCTCCAATAGTTTCACATCCTTCTTGTACTGTAGTGCCCAGAACTGCACAGAGTCCTCGAGGTGAGGCCATAGAGCGCAGATCAGAGCGGGACAACCACCTCACTCGAACCGACTAGCAATGCCGTGCTCGATGCACCCCAGGATACGGTTGGCCCTCCTGGCTGCTAGGGCACACTGCTGGCTCATGCTCAGCTTGCTGTCAACCACAACCCCCAGATCCCTCTCTGCAGGGCTGCATCCCCCAGTCTGCACTTATAGCCAGGGTTGACCCATCCCACGTGCATTATGGGGCAGTTGCCTCTGTTAAACTTCATGCAGTTGGCGATTGCCCAGCTCTCCAGTCTGTCCAGATCTCCCTGCAAAGGCTTTCCACCCTCAACATAGTCAGCAACTCCTCCCATGTTATGCTGTCCTTCCCAAACTGATCCTACATAGGCTTCCCACAGGCAGCAGCTCTCAAACTGCCCCAATATGGGTCTGTAGTATGGGGTACATCTGTCAGGACCAAACTGTTCCAATCTGGGTAACCCATAGGTGGCAGCTCCCCCCAGACTCCCATCTCCTGTGGGGGCTCCTCTCCATGGGCTGTGGCTCTGGCGTGGGGCCTGCTCCTCTGGGGGCTCTCGATGGGCCGCAGCCTCATCCAGGCCCCATCCACCTCCTGCACCGGGGGCTCCTCCATGGGCTGCGGTGTGGAGATCTGCTGCACCTGAACTCCTGTTCTATCCAGTAACCACCCCAGTCCCCTAACGTCCCGTTTGATAGCCTTCAGGCTTCTCTCTTCAATGTCAGCACTGCCAGCCTGGACTATCAAAAGAGGATAGCAGACCTGAGGTGTGGAGTCGACTTCCTCACCCTAGGCATCCTCCTGGCTACACTTTCTACCTGTTCCTCAGCTACCGGTCCCTCAAGCTCCAGGGCCTCAAACCTGTTGTGGAAGGGCACCTGGGAAGGGGGGGCCTTTTGGGGAGGGCATCGCCTGCGATGTCGAGCAGGGACCTGTCTCCATTCCTCCTCAACTCCTAGGTCCCCTCCCTCTGCCCAACAGCGACAGGGGAGGGGGTCCTCCCCCATTTGGGGTGTCTCACCCTGGTACCTCTCCTTCAGGCCCCACAGGGAGTTGCCCCACCACTCTATCTCCCGCTCACACTCCCTGATAGCCCTCAACCTCTTCACCTCCTCCTTGAGTTCTGCCACCAGGCGGACCAGGTCATCCACCTACCCGCACCTCACGCACACACAGTCTCTCTGCCTGCTGCAGATGGCAGCAAGAGGCTCAGACGCTCCCTGCACCCAGAGACCTGAACTGGTGCATTTTTGAGCGGGCAGTCAGACTGGGTGTGTACAGACTTGCTAGAGAGAGCACTGTGCCTGGTGGAGACCATTGCAGCCTAGCTAGAGGTAGACTGCCGTTAGAGGAGTTGTTCGTATGGGCGGGGGGGGGAGAATGCTCTCCCCTCCCTGCTCACCCTGCCTGCATGGACTGCCGTGCCACTCCCTTCTGATGCGCCATGCCCTGTTTGCCCACCTTGGTCGCTGCGTTCCTGGTCGTCGCGCTCCCCAGGGACTGCTTTTGAACAGCCTGAGAGGGGGCTCTGCTGGCTCTGCCAAAGCCTTGCTAGCCTATGTGGTGAGGGCTGCTGGGTCCTGGCAGCTCCCACAAGTGGGCTTGATGCTGTAAAAATATAGCCCTGCCTGTCTGATCCCCTGCTCTGCTGCAGAAAGAGTTTGCTCTGGAGCTGATCACCTTGGCAAGATGTTGCACTTGCACTGGGCATTGCATGGGGGTGTTGCAAAGCACACTGCGTGACGACGTGACAGGGGGATGTTGCACGCAGCACTGCACAGCGCATTGCATTGGGCATTGGAAGGGGATGTTGCACAGAGCAATGCCTCTTGCAGGGTGTGGCACAGGGGCGTTGCACAGGACATCTTGTGAGCATCACATGAGGATGTCGCACGTGACATCGCATGGGATAAGGCCTAGAGCTTTGCACGGGAGTGTTGCATGGGAGCGTTGTGTAGAACATTGCGTGGGGACTTTGCACATGGCAGGGAAAAGGGGCTCGCCCACCACTGACCCCATCCCCGTTAGAGGAGGTGTTCGTATGGGCCGTGGGAGGGAACGCTCTGCCCTCCCTGCCCACCCTGCCTGCGTGAACTGCTGTGCCACTCTCTTTTGATGCGCCATGCCGTTTTTGCCTGCCCTGGTCGCCGCATTCCTCGTCTTTGCACTCCCAAGGTGCTGTTTCTGAACCTTCGGGGAGGGGGCCCTGCTGGCTTCACGTAAGCCTCGTCAGCCTCAATGGCGAAGGCTGCCAGGTCCTGGTGGCTCCCTCAAGTGGGCTCGATGCCGAAAAAACATAGCCCTGCCTGTCCGATCCTCTGCTCTGCTGCAGAAAGCCTTGCACGGGAGTGTTGCACGGAACATTGCGTGGGGACGTTGCACAGGGCAGGGAAAGGGGCTCGCCCACCACTGACCCCATCCCCATCCCTGCTCCAGCGCAGCCCCAAGTCCGCATCATCCCCGTGGAAACGGGGAACGCCCGTGTGCCCGTCCGCCTCAGCTGCCACATCTGGGGCTTCTAGCCCCCCGAGGTGATCGTCATCTGGCTGCACAACGGGGACATCATGGAGCCCGACGACTACAACCCCATCTCCGCCATCCCCAACGGCGACTGGAGCTACCAGACGCAGGTGTCCCTGCTGGTGGCCCCGGTGGCAGGCGACACCTACACGTGCTCGGTGCAGCACGTCAGCCTGCAGGAGCCTCTCCTGGAGGACTGGAGTGAGTGGAGAGGCGCAGGACCGCAGCCGGAGGCCGGCGGTCTTGGCTCCTTGCTGCCACTCACCCGGCCGTGTCCCCACAGGTCCCGGACTGATTCCGGAGGTGACGATACTGGTGGCGGTGGCCACTGTGCTGATGGTGCTGGGACTTGGCTTATTTCTCGCCGGTGTCTACCGCTACAAGGCCAGGCCTCCCGCCCCGGGTGAGTGGCCGGGGAGAGCCGGGGCCGTGGTCAAGGGTGACAAGGACTCTGCTCACTCCTCTTCTCCCCCCCGCAGGTTACACTCCCCTCCCTGGAGACAACTACCCTGCAGGTAACGGTGTCCCCATCCCCATCCACATCGGCGAGGCACAAATCACCCCATCTCTCGCCCTTTGTCCCCCCCCCTTCCCCAGGCAGCATCTGAGGACCCCCAGACAGACACCTCCTGGCAGCGGCGGCTCCCGGTTGGCCCCATCTCAGACCCGATGTCATGGTGCTGATAATAAAGATGCTCCACAAGCCTCGCTGGTGTCTCTGCAGTGTTCTGGGGACAGGGCAGAGGCTCACACACTCCTACGGTGTCTCACCAAGAGGAGCGCGTGTGTGGGGACCATGGCATGGGACCCCAAAGTGCCAAGCATGCCCTGGGGTGCCTCAGGCACGGCACTGCTGGCCGGCCGAGGGAAGGGATCGTCCCGCTCTGCTCGGCCTGCTGCGGCCTCGCCTCGAGCACTGCATGCAGCTGTGGGCACCGCAGCAGACGAAGGGCGTGAAACTGTGCGAGAGCCTCCAAGGGAGGGCTACGAGGACGGCGAAGGCTCTGCAGGGCAAGGCGTGTGAGGAGACAGTCTGCTGCAAGACGCCTTCCCAGGCAGCAAGGCCTCAGGACACAAAGCACCCAGGAAATGCCACTGCCAGACTCCATCTTCCTGTACAAAACTTTATTTGCCACAGTCCTGCTGCTACTGGGCCTTGACGTGCTCCAGAGGAGGGAACAAAGAGCCCCCACAGGCTGCTCATGCTCAGCACCAGGCACAGAGCAAGGATCAACCCCGAACTAGGAGACAAAGGTGGCCTGCAATGGCCGGCAGCACACGGTGACCACATCCCTTGCCCTGGGGTCTGCAAGCAGTGCAAGCAGAGGGGAGAGGAGCGTGGAGAGCTGCTGCAGCACCTGTGCTGCCTTCTGGGGCTTAGAGGCAGGGTGAGAGCCGTGGGTGCCAGCAGGGCTTGTGCCCCAGCACAGGAGCCGCGTGCAGGACAGAGCCCAGGGGCTGCAAGGGGCCTGGCCCCTGCTTGCAGCATCCCAGCCCTCCTCCAGCAGCAGGGAGGAACACGGGGCAGCCCCTGGCCCCACTGCCCCTCATTCCTGTGCTGCTCCTGCAGGACCAAGGAGAGGTGATGCAGGAGTGTCTGGAGAAGGGCAGGAGCCCCCCAGGGCTGGGGACGGTGTCTTGGGGGTGCTGTCCTTCAGGCTCAGCTGAATTCCCTGTGACCTTATCCAGAACCAGGGGCGGAAGCTGTCCCCATTGAAGGAGGCTGCTGTGAAAGTGAAGATCTGGACCCCATTGTCAGCGTTGATAAAAGACACCTGCTGCTGGGTACAGTCCAGACAGACCCAGATCCTCGTGGGGACATGGGACAGGGACAAGGGAGTGGGAGGATATGTGAGAGACGTGAGCTGTCCATGAAAGTACTGCACAGCCCAGATCCCTTCTTCAGGGCTCATGTTGATCCACTTCTTTCTCTCCACAGAAGCCCTGGCCACCCCCACATCCCACCAAGATTCCTTTAGCCGCTCTCCCTCCACCTCCACCAACCAGCAGTGCCTCCCCTCTCTGAACTCCTCACAGCCCAGCACGCTGCACAAATAGTTAAATCTCTCTGGTGTGTCAGGCACCTGCTGCCCTTCACTTTCCCATCTCACAGTGCTCTTGTCCTGAGACACAACAAGCAGGGGATGAGCCGTGTGTGGATCCAGGGTCACCTTCACTGCAGGGACAGAAGGAGCCAGGCCATCAGGGGCAGAGCTCAGCCCTGGGCAGGCTTTCCCCAGCTCGGGGCCAGGAGCTGCCCCATGGGGCAGGAGATGGGGCACCTCTTGGCTCCTGAACATGCCCCACAAGGGGGAGGAGGAGCACTGCAGTGGGCAACCCAGTTCACACCTACCTTTATTATGAGGCACCAGAGACCTTCTCCATGCTGGAAAGAGAGGGGAGAGCTGGTCACAGCCCACGGCTGGTGCCCAGTAGGTGTGGGCAGGGTGAGGGGCCAGCCCTGGGCTGCTCTGTCCCAGCTGCCCACCCTTCCCTGCACATTGCCTTGGAGATATCATAAAGCCCAAGCACGGGGACACTCACCCAGCTCTGCAGCTTGTTTCTCTGAAAAGGAAAGTAATGTATGATAGGTATGAAATTAATGCATGAGGGGAGAGTTGCTTAGCCGGTGGTTGACGCTTAACACATCCCATGATAGGGAAAAATACTGCCTTGATCAGAGGTGGGACTAGATAAATAGTCATTGTGGTCCAGCTTTGTACAATGCTCTTGTAAGCAGAACTGTAAGGACAGACACTTACGCAACTTTTATCTTTGTGCCATTGAAGCCATTACGAAAGTGAATAAAGGATTGTTGGAGAATGTCTGTCTTGTGAAAGGGTCAGTGCAGAGCGGGGCAGCCCCGCAGCTCGCTCCCAGTCCCCACCTTGATCCCCGTTCCTTTCAGCCACCCCAGCTGTGTCCCGTGCCCAGGGCAGCCCCAGCCCCAGCACTCCCCACTCCCCTGTAAGGGTGAGGGGCCAGCCCTGGGCTGCTCTGTCCCAGCTGCCCACCCAACCCTGCACATTGCCTTGGTGTTGCCCTTGGGCTTCAGCACCGGAAGACTTACCCAGCTCTGCAGCTTGTTCATCTACAAACAAAATAGAAAAGCAATGCATCGATGAGAGCAGTCAGTTTCTCAACAATGACTGCTACAAACCAAAGACCCCCAATTCCTTCAGTTGGGGGGAGGAATAGAGACTCACCCAGTCTTGCATCTTTTTCCTCTGGAAAAGAAAAGCATAAGGAATGCATGATCAGAGGGAAAAAACTTCTCACCCACTGTCTACACTTCAAATTCTTCCAGTTCAGGGATGGACACTCACCTATCTCTGCAGCTTGTTTCCCTGGAAAAGAAAAAGAAAAACAAAAGCAATGTAAGGTCAGAGGGGAGTATGCTTGTGTGAAGACACCAAATGCCTTCTCTTTGGGGAAGGAGACTTACCCAGCTCTGCATCCTTTTTGGCTGATATAGAAAAGCAAAAGGAATGAATGGTCAGATTGAAGAGACTATCAATCCAATGCTGCTTCCATGGCTAGATGGCTAGACCCCAAATTTTGCTCTTGAGCATGTGGACAGACCACCTTGCTCCCAGACTTGTAGTGACCAGACTAACAAGGACCTAGGCCCAGAATTTAGAATCATAGAATCATAGAATATCCTGAGTTGGAAGGGACCCTTAAGGATCATCAAGTCCAACTCTTGACACCGCACAGGTCTACCCAAAAGTTCAGACCATGTGCCTAAGTTCACAGTCCAATCTCTTCTTAAATTCAGACAGGCTCGGTGCAGTGACCACTTCCCTGGGGAGCCTGTTCCAGTGTGCAACCACCTTCTCTGTGAAGAACCCCCTCCTGACGTCCAGCCTAAATTTCCCCTGCCTCAGCTTAACCCCGTTCCCGCGGGTCCTGTCACTAGTGTTAATGGAGAAAAGGTCTCCTGCCTCTCGACACCCCCTTACGAGGAAGTTGTAGACTGTGATGAGGTCTCCCCTCAGCCTCCTCTTCTCCAGGCTGAACAGGCCCAGTGACCTCAGCCGTTCCTCGTACGTCTTCCCCTCCAGGCCTTTCACCATCTTCGTAGCCCTCCTCTGGACACTTTCCAACAGTTTCATGTCCTTTTTATACTGTGGTGCCCAGAACTGCACACAGTACTCGAGGTGAGGCCGCACCAGCGCAGAGTAGAGCGGGACAATCACCTCCCTTGACCTACTAGCGATGCCGTGCTTGATGCACCCCAGGACACGGTTGGCCCTCCTGGCTGCCAGGGCACATTGCTGGCTCATATTCAACTTGCTGTCTACCATGACCCCCAGATCCCTCTCTTCTAGGCTGCTCTCCAGCGTCTCATCGCCCAGTCTGTACGTGCAGCCAGGGTTTCCCCGTCCCAGGTGCAGGACCCGGCACTTGCTCTTATTGAACTTCATGCAGTTGGTGATCGCCCAGCTCTCCAACCTGTCCAGATCCCTCTGTAAGGCCTTTACGCCCTCAATTTTGTAAGACTTGTAGCAGTAAGGACAGACACTTGTGCAGCTCTCTGCACTGTGCCACCAGAACACAAGAGGAAGTGAATGGGGACGGGTGGAGGACGTCCCTGTCCCAGAAGTGTCAGTGCAGAGCGGGGCAGCCCCGCAGCTCGCTCCCCGTCCCCACCTTGATCCCCATTCCTTTCAGGCATCCCGGCCGTGTCCCGTGTCCAGGGCAGCCCCAGCCCCAGCACTCCCCACTCCCACCCCAGGCTCCAGCTGCTCCTCCAGCACCCCCGAGCCACTAGCACACAAGCCCCCAGAGCCCACCCAGACCAGGCCCATTCCCTCCCGCAGGGACACCACTTCCCCAGGGGCTGGGGGCAGGGACTGCAAGGACTCACCCAGCTCTCGGCTCTGTGCCGCTGAAAAGCAAAGGCGGAGGAAGAGGTGGTGAGCAGAGCAGCTTGGTTGCTGGGTGGGAACATGTGCAGGGGGGCTGCGCCTTGCCACCAGCCCCACGCTGCAGCCATGCTCCCTGGCCTCCCACCCAAGATGATCCTAAGGCCTTTGGCATCCCCAGGAGAACATTCCCTTCCTCCTCCTATGCACCTCCCTGGGCCAGGGCTCAGCCCCGCTCCACACCCAGGGGGGTCCCTGCAGAACACCTCCCTCCGCTCCATCCCTGCGCTGCCAGCTTACCTTGCTTTCGAAAGAGATAAACACCCAGGCCAATGGACACAGCCAAAAGCAGGAGGACCAGAGCCAGAGCCACCATCCAGGGCTGGGCGTTGTGGAAGAAGGGAGCTAAAAAAAGGCAAAAGGTAAAGGGCTGCGTTTCCATGCCCACAGGTGGAAGAGCAAGACCCAGACTTCTCCTGGGTCAGGATGAGTGCAGGGGCCAGGAACACCTCACCCTGGCTGTGCTATTTGTACCTGCAATGTGCAGGGATGATTCCCGTTCCTCCTGGAGGTGGCTGTTCCTGACCACGCAGGACAAGGGCCCCTCCACGCTCCCGGTCACGATGACGGCGCCTTCGATTTCAAAGAGCCCCTCCTGGTCCTGGGAATGTGTCTGGGAGACCGAGGGCAGGTGCTGCCCGCGATCATCCCTCCACAGCAGCTGCGGCAGCGGGTACCAGCCGGCCGATCGACACAGCACCCGGACGCCTCCGTCCTCGTATCCCCCCAGGGAGAGGTGGGGGTCAGCGCCTGTGGCTGGGGGAAGAGCGTGTGGCTGGTTCTTGACTTTGGGAGGGATTCTTTTGAAGGCAATGACCCCATCTGCTCCCATGCCAGACACAACACAGACCAATCACGGTCCAAGGGGTTCTGGGACTGGGTGCTCCATGCACTCACCCTCACCCCAAAACAATCGCGTTAGGTTCAAAATCCAGAGAGCAGGGCTACAAAATGCCGCTGTTCCCAAATCACACAGAAAACACATTTGCTGCGCTCCAGCACCTCCAGGCAGCGACCCTGCACCAAGCCATGCTGGTTCAAGAAGCCCTGAGATTTCCAGGCAACGTCTTAGGTCTCCCCCAGCAGAGAAAGCAAAAGTAAAGCAGACATCCTGCTGCTCAGAGGACTCTGTGATTCTCCCTGTGTGCTGTTTGGTCCCATTGCTGACACAGTTGAAGGTGCTGCTCAGCAGCCTGTGCCCAGTGCCCTCACCATATTATGATTATTGTCTTCAAGGACACCAGTGAAAACTGACAAAAGTCTCCAGGGAGCTCTCTCCCCAAATATTACCTCCACATCCATGGGCATGCTCCATGCTGTGAAACAGCTGGAACATTCAAAGGACAAATAAAATCTCCCCTAGAAGCATCACCCCAGCCACGAACCTGACACCTCCAGCTCCACAATGGCTTCGTCATAAGCATGACCATCTCCCACAGTGCAGACGTACTGGCCATCATCAGAGGGTCTCAGCCCTGTGATTCGCAATTGCAGTATTCCAGCAGAGAGACCATCTCTGAGCAACTCTGTCCTCCCGGCATATGCCCCCATCTGCTCCCCGTACAGGTCCTGTCCATTGCGGTAGTGGTGCACTGTCTCAGAGATACTGTCCCGGATCCACCTGACCTCCAAGCTGTGAGCATCGCGTTGAGGGGACAAGTGGCAGGGCAGCAGGACATCCTTCCCAATGGTGGCAATGAGAGGGTGTCCTGGTCCCACCACTCTGAGCTGGGCTGGTGTGAGAAACAATGTTGTGTTTTTGCAGTAGAGAATTATTTTTCTTTATTCCAAGGTAATTTTGTTGCCAGAATAAAGAGAAATGCTATGGAGATAAGTGGACCGTAATAGGCCTCACTGTTCCAAAATAAGGTAGAAGCTTGAGGAAAACAGGATGAGCAGTGTGAGAACAGGAAAACAAAGATCACAAGTTCTCAAAACATAAGAAAGGAGAAATTAAAGGGCTGAAAAAATAAAGAAAAATTGCACATATATGGCATAGAGGAGTGTCATGTAGCTTGTGAACCTGTAGTACTTAGCCAATGAGGAAACAGGGGAGGTGATCAGGCGTCAGGTAATGGGGAATAAAATGTTAGGATTTGTTTACTAAAATGTGCTCCTGATTGACCGAAGCATTGCAATTGCAAATAAAATAGCTTCAGAGAAGATCCTGCCTGAAGAAAATTATTTGAGATGTTTCTCACACTGGGCAATGGAGAAGGGCATGGAGAGGAGGTAAGATTTTGCCATCGTAAATTTAGGGACAGTGAGTGAGAAAGGGAGAGCTGTGAGTGAGTTGGTGCATGCTGTGTCCCCTGGGTGACATGGGAAACCACCTGGGAAACAGGAGAGGGAGAGGGAGGACGTGCAGGAGAAGGAGGTGTGCTGGGAGTGGGAGCCCTCCCTGCAGCATTCGGGCAGGTGAAGGAGACACAGAAAGGGCAGGCAAGGCAGCGCCCATATTGTGTGAATGAACAAAAGTGAAAGTGAAACCCAGCACGGGCGAGCTGTGGGCTCGGGTCCCCGCTGTCCCACAACCGCTCCCCTGTCCTGCAGTAGCAAGTCTGCATGCACAAGGGGGAGAGCCCCCAGCAGCCCCACAGGATCCTACCTGAGCCCAGCTGTAGGAGGAGCAGAGCGACGAAGGAAGTCAGGAGGCTCCTGGCATGGCCATTGAGGCTGGGGCAGCCCCAGCCCCAGGGGAGCCCCATCGGAGAGAGAGGTCCCCCAGGGGGCAGACGGCCCCCGCAGGTCTTCTTCTCCAAGGGAACCCCACCAAAAGAGCGAGGTCCCTCACAGCACCCAACCATGCTGCAGGAAACACAGGGCTACGCCCAACTTCCCAAGCCTTTTCCTGCATCCTTTTTGCAATAATCGTCTAGGAGGAGCTCTGGCCCTGGAGCAGTGGGGACAAGTGTCTGGGGAGTTCTGCGTGCCTGCCACTGAGTTTCCGGAGACGCTAAAACTGATCCGAATTAATATTTAGCTACATATATGGTAAAATATCCTGATTATTGGGGATGTAGATGAGAAACTAAAAAATATCCTAATTGTCAGGGATGGAGATGAGAACCTAATGAGAAGCAGATGTAAAAAGGAAGATATCGCTCAAGGGCAACAGATGAGGGAAGGACAAACAAGTCATTAGGGAAGGACGAACAACTTGTTGGCAGGAAGCAAGGCAAAGATGAGCAAAAAACTCCTCAATACTGTCCAACAGAAGGTCAAAGTCCAGAAAGGTAAAAAGTTTGACCTCCTCTTCCTCTTTGCCTTCATCCTGAAAGACCCCTGCCCACGACCACCAGGCTACATTCCACAGACGCAATGTGGAGGAGCTAAGGGAGGGGAGTATGGAAACGAGCATTTGGAAGAGGTCCGCCTTTTCCGAGATGTTGTGGTTTAACCCATTCGGCAGCTAAACACCACACAGCTGTTCCCTCATTCTCCACCCTCCTTCTCGGGGATCACAGAGAGAACCGTGAAGTGAAGCCTGTGGACTGAGATAAAGGCAGTTTATTAAGACAGGAAAATAATAATAACAACAACAATAATAATAATAGTACTACTACTAACAGTGTGTATGAAACAAGTGATGCACAATGCTCACCACCCACTGACCGATGCCCAGCCTAACCCTGAGCAGTCTGCTCCCCCCCCAGCCCCTGCTAGCCACCCCTATATATTGTTTAGCATGACATCAGATGGTATGGAATACCCCTTTGGCCAGTTGGAGTCAGCCGTCCTGGGTCTGTCCCCTCCCAGCTCCTGCTGCACCCCTAGCCTGCTCTCTGGCAGGACAGAGCGAGAAGCTGAAACGTCCTTGGCTTGGTGTAAGCACTGCTCTGCAACAATTAAAACATCAGCATGTTATCAGCACCCCAGGATATGGTTGGCCCTCCTGGCTGCTAGGGCACACTGCTGGCTCATGTTCAGCTTGCTGTCAACCACAACCCCCAGATCCCTCTCTGCAAGGCTGCTCTCCAGTGTCTCATCCCCCACTCTGTACGTATAGCCAGGGTTGCCCATCCCAGGTGCAGCACCTGCACTTGCCTTTGTTAAACTTCATGCAGTTGTATATTGCCCAGCTCTCCAATTTCTCCTGATCTCCCTGCAAGGTCTCTCCACCCTCAGCTGAGTCAACAACTCCTCCCAAGGGATGCCGTCCTTCCCAAACTGATCCTACATGGGCTTCCCACAGGCAGCAGCAGTCCAACAACTGCCGAAGTATGGGTCTGTAGCATGGGGTACATCTGTCAGGAGCAAACTGTTCCAATCTGGGTCCCCCACGGGTAGCAGCTGCCCCCAGAGCTCCTGATCCTGTGGGGGCTCCTCTCCACGGGCTGCAGCCTCCACCAAGTCCCTTCCACCTCCTGCACTGGGGGCTCCTCCATGGGCTGCAGCGTGGAGATCTGCTGCACCTGTACTCCCACTCCATCCACTAACCGCCCCAGTCCCCTAACATCCCGTTTGACAGCCTTCAGGCTTCTCTCTTCAATGTCAGCACTGCCATCCTGGACTATCAAAAGAGGATAGCAGACCTGAGGCGTGGACTCGACTTCTTCACCCTAGGCATCCTCCTGGCTACACTTTCTACCTCTTCCTCAGCTCCCGGTCCCTCAAGCTCCAGGGCCTCAAACCTGTTGTGGAAGGGCACCTTGGAAGGTGGGGCTTGTATGGGGTGGCATCGCCTGCGATGTCGAGCAGGGACCTTTCTCCATTCCTCCTCAACTCCCAGGTCCCCTCCCTCTGCCCGACAGCGACAGGGGAGGGGGTCCACCCTCATTTGGGGTGTCTCACCCCTGTTGCTCTCCTTCAAGCCCCGCAGGGAGTTGCCCCACCACCCTGTCTCCCGCTCACACTCTCTGATAACCCTCAACCTCTCCACATCCTCCTTGAGCTCTGCCACCACGCGGACCAGGTCATCCACCTACCCGCACCTCACGCACACACAGTCTCTCTGCCTCCCGCAGATGGCAGCAAGAGGCTCAGATGCTCCCTGTACCCAGAGACATGAACTGATGCATTTCTGAGCAGGCAGTCAGTCTGGGTGTGTACAGACTTGCTCGAGAGAGCACTGTGCCTGGTGGAGACCATTGCAGCCTAGCTAGCGGTAGACCGCTGTTAGAGGAGGTGTTCGTATGGGCCGTGGGGGGGAACGCTCTGCCCTCCCTGCCCAACCTGCCTGAGTGAACTACCGTGACACTCTCTTTTGATGCACCATGCCCTGTTTGCCTGCCCTGGTCGCCGCGTTCCTCGTCTTTGCACTCCCAAGGTGCTGTTTCTGAACCGTCAGGAAGGGGGCCCTGCTGGCTTCACGTAAGCCTCGTCAGCCTCCATGGTGAAGGCTGCCAGGTCCTGGTGGCTCCCTCAAGTGGGCTCGATGCCGAAAAAACACAGCCCTGCCTGTTCGATCCTCTGCTTTGCTGCAGAAAGCCTTGCACGGGAGTGTTGCATGGAACATTGCGTGGGGACTTTGCACAGGGCAGTGAAAGGGGCTCGCCCACCACTGACCCCATCCCCATCCCTGCTCCAGCGCAGCCCCAAGTCCGCATCATCCCCGCGGAGATGGGGGACGCCCGTGTGCCCGTCCGCCTCAGCTGCCACATCTGGGGCTTCTACCCCCCCAAGGTGACCGTCATCTGGCTGCACAACGGGGACATCGTGGAGCCCGACGACTACAACCCCATCTCCGCCATCCCCAACGGCGACTGGAGCTACCAGACGCAGGTGTCCCTGCTGGTGGCCCCGGTGGCAGGCGACACCTACACGTGCTCGGTGCAGCACGTCAGCCTGCAGGAGCCTCTCCTGGAGGACTGGAGTGAGTGGAGAGGCGCAGGACCGCACCCGGAGGCCGACGGTCTTGGCTCCTTGCTGCCACTCACCCGGCCGTGTCCCCGCAGGTCCCGGACTGATGCCGGAGGTGACCATACTGGTGGCGGTGGCCACCGTGCTGATGGTGCTGGGACTTGGCTTATTTCTCGCTGGCGTCTACCGCTACAAGTCCAGGCCTCCTGCCCCGGGTGAGTGGCCGGGGAGAGCCGGGGCCGTGGTCAAGGGTGACAAGGACTCTGCTCACTCCTCTTCTCCCCCCCGCAGGTTACACTCCCCTCCCTGGAGACAACTACCCTGCAGGTAATGGTGTCCCCATCCCCATCCACATTGGCGAGGCACAAATCACCCCATCTCTCCCCCTGTGTGTCCCCGCTTCCACAGGCAGCATCTGAGGACACCCAGACAGACAGTTCCTGGCACCGGTGGCTCCCGGTTGGCCCCATCTCAGACCCGATGTTGTGGTGCTGACAATAAAGATGCTCCACAAGCCTCGCTGGTGTCTCTGCAGTGTTCTGGGCATAGGGAAGAGGCTCACACACTCCTACAGTGTCTTACCAAGAGGAGCGGGTGTGTGGGGGCCATGGCATGGGACCCCAAAGTGCCAAGCATGCCCTGGGGTGCCTCAGGCACGGCACTGCTGGCCGGCCGAGGGAAGGGATCGTCCCGCTCTGCTCGGCCTGCTGCGGCCTCGCCTCGAGCACTGCATGCAGCTGTGGGCACCGCAGCAGACGAAGGGCGTGAAACTGTGCGAGAGCCTCCAAGGGAGGGCTACGAGGACGGCGAAGGCTCTGCAGGGCAAGGCGTGTGAGGAGACGGTGTGCTGCAAGACGCCTTCCCAGGCAGCAAGGCCTCAGGACACAAAGCACCCAGGAAATGTCACTGCCAGACTCCATCTTCCTGCACAAAACTTTATTTGACACAGTCCTGCTGCTACTGGGCCTTGATGTGCTCCAGAGGAGGGAACAAAGAGCCCCCACAGGCTGCTCATGCTCAGCACCAGGCACAGAGCAAGGATCAACCCCAAACTAGGAGGCAAAGGTGGCCTGCAATGGCCAGCAGCACACAGTGACTACATCCCTTGCCCTGGGGTCTGCAAGCAGAGGGGAGAGGAGCGTGGAGAGCTGCTGCAGCCCCTGTGCTGCCCGCTGGGGCTCAGAGGCAGGGTGAGACCTGTGGGTGCCAGCAGGGCTTGTGCCCCAGCACAGGAGCCACGTGCAGGGCAGAGCCCAGGGGCTGTAAGTGCCCTGGTCCCTTCTTGCAGCATCCCAGCCCTCCTCCAGCAGCAGGGAGGAACACAAGAGAGCCCCTGGCCCCACTGCCCCTCATTCCTGTGCTGCTCCTGCAGGATGAAGGAGAGGTGATGCAGGAGTGTCTGGAGAAGGGCAGGAGTGCCCCAGGGCTGGGGACGGGGTCTGGGGGGTGCTGTCCCTCAGGCACAGCTGAATTCCCTCTGTCTCCACCCAGAACCAGGGGTGGATGCTCTCCCCATTGAAGGAGGCTGCTGTGAAAGTGAAGATCTCGACCCCATTGTCAGCGTTGATAAAAGACACCTGCTGCTGGGTACAGTCCAGACAGACCCAGATCCTTGTGGGGACAGGGGAGAGGGACAAGGAGGTTCGAGGAGATGTGAGAGACTCAAGCTGCTCCTCATAGTACTCCACAGCCCAGATCCCTTCTTCAGGGCTCCTTTTGAAAGACCCCTTTCTCTTCACAGATGCCCTGGACACCCCCACAGCCCACCAAGAATCCTTTAGCCGCTCTCCCTCCACCTCCACCAACCAGCAGTGTCTCCCCTCTCTGAACTCCTCACGGCCCAGCACGCAGCACCAATAGTTAAATCTCTCTGGTGTGTCAGGCACCTGCTGACGTTCACTTTCCCGTCTCACACTGCTCTTGTCCTGAGACACAACAAGCCAGGGATGAGCCGTTTGTGGATCCAGGGTCACCTTCACTGCAGGGACAGAAGGAGCCAGGCCATCAGGGGCAGAGCTCAGCCCTGGGCAGGCTTTCCCCAGCTCGAGGCCAGGAGCTGCCCCACGGGGAGGAGATGGGGCACCTCTTGGCTCCTGAACATGCTCCAGCAAGGGCAGGAGAAGCACTGCACAGGGCAACCCAGTGCACACCTACCTCTATTATGAGGCAGCAGACACCTTCTCCATGCTGGAAGGAGAGGAGAGAGCTGGTCACAGCCATTGCTGGTGCTTAGAGGGTGTGGGCAGGGTGAGGGGCCAGCCCTGGGCTGCTCTGTCCCAGCTGCCCACCCTCCCCTTACACTGTCTTGGCATAGCCATGGGTCGAAGCACCAGGACACTCACCCAGCTCTGCAGCTTGTTTCTCTGAAAAGGAAAGTGAAAGTAATGCATGATCAGAGGGGAGAGTTGCTCAGCCCATGTTAGACCCTGAACACATCCCATGACTGGGATAATACAGCCTTGTTCCAAGCTGGGACCAAAAACATACTGGTCCAGCTATGAACAATGCTCTTAGTGTAACTATAAAAACTTGACAGACACTTGAGCAGCTTATATCTCAGTGGCACCGTAGACATTACCCACATGAAAAAAGGATTGTTGGAGGACGTTCCGTTCCTGTCTCAGAAGCGTCAGTGCAGAGCGGGGCAGCCCCGCAGCTCGCTCCCCGTCCCCACCTTGATCCCTGTTCCTTTCAGCCATCCCGGCCGTGTCCCATGTCCAGGGCAGCCCCAGCCCCAGCACTCCCTGCTCCCCTGTGAGGGGCCAGGCCTGGGCTGCTCTGTCCCAGCTGCCCACCCTCCCCTGCACATCGCCTTGGAGATGTCATGCAGCCCGAGCTCTGTGACACTCACCCAGCTCTGCAGCTTGTTCCGCTGGAAAAGGAAGAGAAAAGCAAGGCATGATGAGAGGGGAGTTGCTCAGCCCCTGGCTGCTGCCATGGGAAGGTGCCAACTCTTTGGGTTTATTAAGGTAGTCTTACCCATCCTTGCATCTTTTCTCACTGGAAAAGGAAACCAAAAGCAATGAATGATCAGAGAGGAGTGCTTCAAATTCCGTGACTAATTCCATGGCTAGACCCCAAAATTCTTTGCCCTGGTGAATGGGCACAGACAGTCTTGCTCGCAGACTGGGAGGGACCAGACTAACAGGGAACAAGACCCAGCTTTGAGCAAGGCTTGAGCACGTGGAGCAGTAAGGACGGACACTTGTGCAGCTCTCTGCACCGTGCCACGAAAAGGCAAGTGGAAGTGAATGGGGACGGGTGGAGGACGTCCCTGTCCAGAAGCATCAGTGCAGAGCGGGGCAGCCCCGCAGCTCGCTCCCAGTCCCCACCTTGATCCCTGTTCTTTTCAGCCATCCCTGCTGTGTCCCATGCCCAGGGCACCCCCAGCCCCAGCACTCCCCGCTCCCCTGTGAGGGTCCAGCCCTGGGCTGCTGTGTCCCAGCTGCCCACCCTGCCCTGCACTTCGCCTTCGTGTTGCCCTGGGGCTCAAGGACAGGGGCACTCACCCAGCTCTGCAGCTTGTTCCTCTGAAAAGGAAAATAAGAGCAATACATTGATGAGAGGAATCGGGTTCTTATGAAGTGGCTGCTACAAAGGAATGACCCCCAGTTCCTTCAGTCCTTGGGGGAGGTGGCAGGGAAAGAGAGACTCACCCAGTCTTTCAGCTTTTTCTTCTGGAAAAGCATAAGGAATACATGATCAGAGGGAAAAACTTCTCATCCCATGTCTATACCACAAATTCTTTCAGTTCATGGATGGACACTCACCTATCTCTGCAGCTTGTTGCACTGGAAAAGAAAGAGAAAAGCAATGTACGGTCAGAGGGGAATATGCCCATGGGAAGACACCAAATGCCTTCTCTCTGGGGAATGAGACTTACCCAGCTCTGCATCCTTTTTGGCAGCTATAGAAAAGCAAAAGGAATAAATGGTCAGAGTGGAGAGACTTTCACCCCATTTCTGCTGCCATGGCTAAACCCCAAAATTTACTCTCATGTATGTGTACAGACCACCTTGCTCCCAGACTTGTAGCAACCAGACTAACAAGGACCGAGGCCCAGCTTTTTGCAAGACTTTTAGCAGTAAGGACAGACACTTGTGCAGCTCACTGCACCGTGCCACCAAAAGATAATGGGAAGTGATTGCACATGGGTGGAGGACGTCCCTGTCTTGGAAGCATCAGTTCAGAGCGGGGCAGCCCCGCAGCTCACTCCCCATCCCCACCTTGATCCCCATTCCTTTCAGCCATCCCGGCCATGACCCGTGCCCAGGGCAGCCCCAGCCCCAGCACTCCCCACTCCCACCCCAGGCTCCAGCTGCTCCTCCAGCACCCCCGAGCCACCAGCACACAAGCCCGCAGAGCCCACCCAGACCAGGCCCTCCCGCAGGGACACCACTTCCCCAGGGGCTGGGGGCAGGGACTGCAAGGACTCACCCAGCTCTCGGCTCTGTGCCGCTGAAAAGCAAAGGCGGAGGAAGAGGTGGTGAGCAGAGCAGCTTGGTTGCTGGGTGGGAACATGTGCAGGGGGGCTGCGCCTTGCCACCAGCCCCACGCTGCAGCCATGCTCCCTGGCCTCCCACCCAAGATGAGCCTAAGGCCTTTGGCATCCCCAGGAGAACGTTCCCTTCCTCCTCCTATGCACCTCCCTGGGCCAGGGCTCAGCCCCGCTCCAGACCCAGGGGGGTCCCTGCAGAACACCTCCCTCTGCTCCATCCCTGCGCTGCCAGCTTACCTTGCTTTCGAAAGAGATAAACTCCGAGGCCAATGGACACAGCCAAAAGCAGGAGGACCAGAGCCAGAGCCACCATCCAGGGCTGGGCGTTGTGGAAGAAGGGAGCTGAGAAAAGGCACCAGGAAAAGGTCTGTGTTTCCATGCCCGTGGGTGGAAGAGCAAGACCCAGACATCTCCTGGGTCGGGACAAGTGCAGGGGCCAGGAACACCTCACCCTGGCTGTGCCATTTGTACCTGCGATGTGCAGGGATGATTCGCACTCCTGCTGGAGGTGGATGTTCCTGACCACGCAGGTCAAGGGCCCCTCCACGCTTCTGGTCACGATGACAGCACCTTCGATTTCAAAGAGCCCCTCCTGGTCCTGGGAATGTGTCTGGGGGTCCGAGGGCAGGTGCTGCCCGCGAGCATCCCTCCACAGCAGCTGCGGCAGCGGGTACCAGCCGGCCGATCGACACAGCACCCGGACGCCTCCGGCCTCGTAGCCCCCCAGGGAGAGGTGGGGGTCAGCGCCTGTGGCTGAGGGAAGAGCGTGTGGCTGGGGCTTGACTTGGGGAGGGATTCATTTCAAGGCAAAGACACCATCTGCTCCCATGCCAGACAGAGCCTAGCACAGCAACGGCCCCAGGGGCTGAAGGACGAGGCACTCCATGTACTCACCCTCACCCTAAAACCACCCCGTTTGGTGCAAAATCCAGACAGCAGGGCTGCACAAAGCCAGTGGTTCCAAATTGCCCACAAAACCCAGGTGCTGAGCTTCAGCACCTCCAGGCAGCATCTCTGCACCAAGCCGTGCTGGTTCAAGAAGCCCCGAGAATTCCTGACAACGTCACAGGTCTCCCCCCGCACAGAAAGCAAAAGTAAAGCAGATGTCCAGCTGCTCAGAGGACTCTGCGATTCTCCCTGTGTGCTGTTTGGTCCCATTGCTGACACAGCTGAAGGTGCTGCTCAGCACCCTGTGCCCAGTGCCCTCACAATATTATGATTATTGTCTTCAAGGACACCAGTGAAAACTGACAAAAGTCTCCAGGGAGCTCTCTCCCCAGATATTACCTCCACATCCATGGGCATGCTCCATGCTGTGAAACAGTTCAGGTGTTCAAAGAGCATGTAAACTCTGCCCTGGCAGCACCACCCCAGCCACTAACCTGACACCTCCAGCTCCACAATGGCTTCAGCATAAGCATGACCATCTCCCACAGTGCAGACATACTGGCCATCATCAGAGGGTCTCAGCCCCGTGATTCGCAAGTCCAGGCTTCCAGCAGAGAGACCATCTCTGGCCAACTCTGTCCTCCCGGCATATGCCTCCATCTGCTCCCCATACAGGTCCTCTCCATTGCGGTAGTGGTGCACTGTCTCAGAGAACCTGTGCCGAATCCACCTGACCTCCAAGGTGCGAGCATCGTGTTGAGGGGACAAGTGGCAGGGCAGCACGACATCCTGCCCCACGGTGGCAGTGAGAGGGTGTCCTGGTCCCTCCACTCTGAGCTGGGCTGGGCAATGGAGAAGGGCACAGAGAAGAGGTAAGATTTTGCCATTGTAAATTTAGGGACAGTGAGTGTCAAAGGGCGAGCTGTGCGTGAGTTGGTGCGTGCTGCATCCCCCGTGTCCCATGGGAAACCACCGGAGAAAGAGGAGAGGGAGAGGGAGGATGTGCAGGAGAAGGAGGTGTGCTGGGAGTGGGAGCCCTCTCTGCAGCATTCGGGCGGGTGAAGGAGACACAGAAAGGGCAGGCAAAGCAGCAGCCATATTGCGTGAAAGAACCGAAGTGAAAGTGAAACCCAGCACGGGTGAGCTGTGGGCTCGGGTCCCCCCTACCCTGGAGCCGCTCCCCTGTCCCGCAGCAGCACGTCTGTCAGGCCTAGAGGGAAGAGCTGCGAGCAGTCCCACAGGATCCTACCTGAGCCCAGCTGGAGGAGAAGCAGAGTGACGAGGAAAGTCAGGGGGCCCCTGGCATGGCCGGTGAAGCTGGGCTGGCTGCAGCCCCAGGGGAGCCCCATCGGAGAGAGAGGTCCCCCAGGAGGCAGGTGGCCCCCCAGCTGTTTTTCTCCAAGCCAAGATAGATCTCCCTCGTGCCACCCAGCAGTCCTGCAGAAAGTACAAGGCTCCGCCCAACTTTCCCAACCTTTGCCCAGTTCCTGGCTGCAATAACCCTCCTGGAGCAGCTCTGCCCCTAGGGCAACGTCTGGGGAGCTCTGCAGGGCTGGCACCACCATCCCATTGCAGCTGGGTGCCCAGTCCACTGCCTTTAGCAAGCACGAGTTGCTTGACCCCAGTGGGGGCCTCTCCAGACCTCCAGGGAAAGCCACTGGCTAAGGTCGTTCATCTCCACGCATGCAAGGAGGAATCAAACTGTGAGCAATGGGAAAACGTGGAGAGATGGCAGAAGAGAACTGAACAGGATTGGAGGCTGTAGGGAATGGGGCATAGCAGGGTGCCAAGCCCAGAGCTGCCACCCTTTGCCCAGGGTGCTGAAGGCAAAGTGCCGGTGCCTCTCCCATCTCCAGTAAAGCAGCCGTGGAATAAGGTTTGCTCAGATGGGCAGGGACCTTCTTCTGGAGCTTAGGTGCATAAGGAAAGTTTCTGTTTGCTGGAAGTGAAGTCAGTCAACATGGAAAGACGACAGAGGTACTGTTTGCCTTTGTAGGGAGAAAATTCATATGGCCAAAGCTCAAGTTGAGTTGAAGCTGGATAGTACTGGGAGGGGCAATAAAATGGGTTATTTTTTTAAACTCTCTTAACAGCAAAAGTAGGATGAGACAACACATTGGTCTGTTACTTGATGGGGATGGTCTTAGAGGTTCCTCGACTTCACAGAGATGTTTAATGCTTTCTTTGCCCTTAAGACTGATGCTGGGCTGTGGAAGCCCAGGTGCCCTTAGCTGGAGAACAGTGACTGCAGGAACAATAAAGTCCCAACAACCTCAAATTTGTGTGGGATTTGCTGCTCCAGATGGATACATACGAGACTATTGGGCCTGATGGGATTCATCCCAGAGTACTAAGAGAACTGGCTGAATGCATACGTCTTCCCCTTTAGGCCCTTCACCATCTCTGTGGCCCTTCTCTGGACACTCTCCAATACTTTCACATCCTTTTTGTACTGTGGTGGCCAGAATTGCATGCAGTACTTGAGGTGAGGCTGCACCAGTGCAGAGTAGAGCGGGACAATCACTTCCCTCATCTGACTAGCAATGCCATGCTCGATGCATCCCAGGATACGGTTGGCCCTCCTGGTTGCCAGGGCACACTGCTGGCTCATGTTCATCTTGCTGTCAACCACAACCCCCAGATCCCTCTCTGTGGGGCTGCTCTCCAGCATCACATCCCCCAGTCTGTCCCTATAGCCAGGGTTGTCCCATCCCAGGTGCAGGCCCCAGCACTTGCTCTTGTTAAACTCTATGCAGTTGATGATTGCCCAGCTCTCCAATCTGTCCAGATCTCTCTGCAAGGCCTTTCCACCTCAACAGAGTCAACAAGTCCTCCCATGGGATGCCATCCTTTACGAGCTGATCCTATGTGCGCTTCCCACAGGCAGCAGCCCTTCAATACCTGCTCCAGTATGGGTCCATACCACAGGGTCCTTCAGTCAGGAGCAAACTGTTCCAACCTGGTTCCCCCCCAGTCGCCAGGTCTCCTCAGACCCTCTGCTCCTGCGTGGGCTCCTCTCCAGGGGCTGCAGATGTGGCCCACTGCACCTGCTGCACCGGGGGTTCCTCCATGAGCTGCAGCGTGGAAATCTGCTCCATGTGGGACCCATGGGCTGCAGGGGGACAGCCTGCTCCACCAGGGACCTCTCCACAGTCCGCGGGGGAACTGCTGCTGTGTGCCTGGAGCACCTCCTGCCCTCCTGCTGCACTCACCTTGGGGGCTGCAGGGCTGGTTCTCACTCCTCACTCTCCCAGCTGCTGTTGTGCAGAAGTTTTTTCCACATTTCTTAACTATGCCCTCACAGAGGCACAAATAACATTGCTTAGTGGCTCAGCTCTGGGCAGCAACGTGTCCCTTTGGAGCCAGATGAAATGGGCACTCATCTAACATGGGGCAGCTTCTGGATTCCCCTCAGAGAGGCCACCCTGCAGCCCCCTGCTACCAAGACCTTGCCACGTAAACCCACTACATCATGAAATCTCTCTAATTTAGTTTTAAGTATACTGAGGAATCTGGAGAGGTCCCAGTGACTGGAAGCTGCCAAACGTTGCCCCGGTTTCCAGAAAGGGCAGCAAAGAAGACCCTGGGAATTACAGGCTTGTCAGTCTCATGGCAGTGCCTGGTAAAGTTACAGAGATTGCTCTGGGAGTGAGTGAAAAACACCTAAGGGACAATGCGGTCACTGGTCATAGGACACATGGGTTCATGGGGGGAAGCTCATGTTCAACAGACCTCATTTCCTTTTTTTTGTATAAGGTCAGTCTCCCATTTGACTGATGGAGCCAGTTGAAGTGATCTTTTGGATTTCAGTAAAGATTATGACATGGTTTCTGACCGTATCCATCTGGACCAAATGTCCAAAACAGAGCCAGACAAATGCACAATACGATGGGTAAACAATTGGCTGAGGGGGCAGGCTCTGAGGGTTCTGGTAAATGGGGCAATATCAGGCTGGTGGCCAGTCATGAGTGGGGCTGTGCAGGGCTCCATTTTGGGGCCAGGTCTCATCAGTGGTCCCATAAATTAGCTGGATGTAGAATGGGAAGGAAACCTGCGTGAGTTTGTGGCTGACACTGAACTGAGAGGAGCTGCTGACTCCGTCAAAGGTGAAGAGGCCTTGCAGAGGGATCTGGCCAAAGGGGAGAGCTGGGCAGCCACTGCCTGCGGGAAGTTTAACAAGAGCAAGTGCCGGCCCTGTCCCTGGGCAGGAGCAGCCCTGGCTGTATGGACAGTTTGGGGGGCGAGAGGCTGGAGAGCAGCCCCCAGAACGGGAGCTGGGGGCGTTGTGGCCGATGGCTAGTTGGTGTGAGCCAGCAGCGGGCCCTGGCAGCCCAAAGGGCCAAGCGTGCCCTGGGGTGCCTCAGGCACGGCACTGCTGGCCGGCCGAGGGAAGGGATCGTCCCGCTCTGCTCGGCCTGCTGCGGCCTCGCCTCGAGCACTGCATGCAGCTGTGGGCACCGCAGCAGACAAAGGGCGTGAAACTGTGCGAGAGCCTCCAAGGGAGGGCTACGAGGAGGGCGAAGGCTCTGCAGGGCAAGGCATGTGAGGAGCGGCTGAAGACGCTTGGCTTGTTGAGCCCATAGCAGAGGAGACTCAGGGGAGGCCTCATGGTGGCCCACGGCTTCCTGATGAGGGGAGCGGAGGGGCAGGCGCTGGTCTCTGCTCTCTGGGGCCAGAGACAGAGCCAGAGAAAATGGCATGGAGCTGCTTCAGGGGAGGCTCAGGCCAGCTGTTCAGAAACTATTTATTTCCTGAGAGGGTGCTCAGGCGCTGGAACAGGCTCCCAAGGGACGTAGCCATGTCCCTGAGCCTGCTGCAGCTGAAGCAGTGTTTGCAGAAGGCTGTTTGAGAGAGGGTCTGATTTTTGGGTTGGCTATTGTGGAGTCTTGAGATGGACTCGATGGTCCCATTGGGTCCCTACCAACTCGGGCTATTCTGTCATTCTGTGATCTTGGGCTTTAGGCTGAGGAGACCTGCTCCCTCTGCTTGAAGGACTTCCAAGAGATGCCCCAGTGTGGGGACAGCCTCTGCAGAGCCTGTGTGACGGGAGGCTGCAAGCCCTTTGGGTGCCCCCCTGGGCAGCACAATGACCCAGATGGGAAAAGGGGGTCCCAGGCTCCAGCTGGGGAAATGGGAGCAGCTGGAATTTAAATTGCTCCTGGCTCTGTCTCCCAGGACCAACACCAAGGACAGGTCTGCTGCAAGACGCCTTCCCAGGCAGCAAGGCCTCAGGACACAAAGCACCCAAGAAATGCCACTGCCAGACTCCATCTTCCTGTGCAAAGCTTTATTTGCCACAGTCCTGCTGCTGCTGGGCATTGATGTGCTCCAGAGGAGGGAACACAGAGCCCCCACAGGATGCTCATGCTCAGCACCAGGCACAGAGCAAGGATCAACCCCAACCTAGGAGGCAAAGGTAGCCTGCAATGGCCATCAGCATATGGTGACCAAATCCCTTGCCTTGGGGTCTGCAAGCAGTGCAAGCAGAGGGGAGAGGAGTGTGGAGAGCTGCTGCAGCCCCTGTGCTGCCTGCTGGGGCTCAGAGGCAGGGTGAGAGCCGTGGGTGCCAGCAGGGCTTGTGCCCCAGCACAGGAGCCGCATGCAGGGCAGAGCCCAGGGGCCGCAAGGGGCCTGACCCCTGCTTGCAGCATCCCAGCCCTCCTCCAGCAGCAGGGAGGAACACAGGGCAGCCCCTGTCCCCACTGCCCCTCATTCCTGTGTTGTTCCTGCATGACCAACAAGAGGTGTTCAAGGAATATCTGGAGAAGGGCAGGAGGTCCCCAGGGCTGGGGACAGGGTTTACAGGGTGCTGTCCCTCAGGCACAGCTGAACTCCCCGTTTCTTCATCATGAACCAGGGGCGGATGCTCTCCCCATTGAGGAAGACTGCTGTGAAAGTGAAGATCTCGACCCCATTGTCAGCATTGATAAAAGACACCTGCTGCTGGTTACAGTCCAGACAGACCCAGATTCTTGTGGGGGCAGGGGACAGGGGCAAGTCAGTGGGAGGAGATGTGAGAGACTTGAAATGTTCATAATAGTACTCCACAGCCCAGATCCCTGCTGTAGGGCTCATGTTGATCTTTCCCTTCCTCTCCACAGAAGCCCTGGACACCCCCACAGCCCACCAAGAATACTTTAGCTGATCCCCCTCCACCTCCACCAACCAGCAGTGCGTCCCCTCTCTGAACTCCTCACGGCCCAGCACACAGCAACTATCGTCAAATCTCTCTGGTGTGTCAGGAACCTGAGGTGGTATGTCTTCCCATCTCACATTGCTGTTGTCCTGAGACACAACAAGCACGGGATGAGCTGTGTGTGGATCCAGGGTCACCTTCACTGCAGGGACAGAAGGAGCCAGGCCATCAGGGGCAGAGCTCAGCCATGGGCAGGCTTTCCCCAGCTCGAGGCCAGGAGCTGCCCCACGGGGCAGGAGATGGGGCACCTCTTGGCTCCTGACCATGCCCCAGCAAGGGCAGGAGAAGCACCTCAGAGGGCAACCCAGTGCACACCTACCTCTATTATGAGGCATCAGACACCTTCTCCATGCTGGAAGGAGAGGGGAGAGCTGGTCACAGCCATGGCTGGTGCCCAGTGGGTGTGGGCAGGGTGAGGGGCCAGCCCTGGGCTGCTCTGTCCCAGCTGCCCACCCTCCCCTGCACATAGCCTTGGAGATGTCATACAGCCCAAGCTCTGTGACACTCACCCAGCTCTGCAGCTTGTTCCGCTAGAAAAGGAAGAGAAAAGCAAGGCATGATGAGAGGGGGAGTTGCTCAGCCCATGGCTGTTGCCATGGAAAGGTGCCAACTCTTTGGGTTTATTAAGGTAGTCTTACCCATACTTGCATCTTTTCTCACTGGAAAAGGAAAGCAAAAGCAATGCATGATCAGAGAGGAGTGCTTCAAATTCCATGACTAATTCCATGGCTAGACCCCAAAGTTCTTTGCCCTGGTGAATGGGCACAGACAGTCTTGCTCTCGGACTGGGAGGGACCAGACTAAGGGGGAGCAAGACCCAGCTTTGAGCAAGGCTTGAGCACGTGGAGCAGTAAGGACAGACACTTGTGCAGCTCTCTGCACCATGCCACCAAAACAAATGTGGAACTGAATGGGGACGGGTGGAGGACATCCCTGTCCCAGAAGTGTCAGTGCAGAGCAGGGCAGACCCACAGCTCGCTCCCCATCCCCACCTTGTTCCCTGTTCCTTTCAGCCATCCTGGTCGTGTCCCATGCCCAGGGCACCCCCAACCCCAGCACTCCCCACTCCCCTGTGAGGGGCCAGGCCTGGGCTGCTCTGTCCCAGCTGCCCACCCTCCCCTGCACATCGCCTTGGTGTTGCCTTGGGGCTCAAGAACAGGGACACTCACCCAGCTCTGCAGCTTGTTTCTCTGAAAAGAAAAAAGAAAATCAATGTGTGACCAGAAGGAAGAGCTTCTCAGCCCATGGCTAGACTTTGAATACATCTCATGAGTGGGAAATGACCAACTTGCACCCAGATTGTGAGAGACCTGACTAACAGTCAGCCAGAACCAGCTTTGAGCAAGGCTCGTGCACGTGGAGCATTAAGGACAGATACTTGTGCAGCTCTCAGCACCGTGCCACCAAAACGCAAGTGGAAGTGAATGGGGATGGGTGGAGGACGTCCCTGTCCCAGAAGTGTCAGTGCAGAGTGGGGCAGCCCCGCAGCTCACACGTGGGTGCAGAGTGGTGGGTGTGGGCAGGGTGATGGGCCAGCCCTGGGCTGCTCTGTCCCAGCTGCCCACCCTCCTCTGAACCTTGTCTTGGAGATGTCAGAGTCCAAGCTCTGTGACACTCACTCAGCTCTTCAGCTTGTTCCTCTGGAAAAGGAAGAGAAAAGCAAGGCATGATGAGAGGGGGAGCTGCTCAGCCCATGGCTGCTGCCATGGAAAGGTGCCAAGTCTTTGGGTTTATTAAGGTAGTCTTACCCATACTTGCATCTTTTCTCACTGGAAAAGGAAAGCAAAAGCAATGCATGATCAGAGAGGAGTGCTTCAAATTCCATGACTAATTCCATGGCTAGACCCCAAAGTTCTTTGCCCTGGTGAATGGGCACAGACAGTCTTGCTCTCGGACTGGGAGGGACCAGACTAAGGGGGAGCAAGACCCAGCTTTGAGCAAGGCTTGAGCACGTGGAGCAGTAAGGACAGACACTTGTGCAGCTCTCTGCACAGTGCCACCAAAACACAAGGGGAAGTGAATGGGGACAGTTGGAGGACGTCCGTGTCCCAGAAGCGTCAGTGCAGAGTGGGGCAGACCCACAGCTCGCTCCCCGTCCCCACCTTGATCCCCGTTCTTTTCAGCCATCCCAGCTGTGTCCCGTGCCCAGGTTAGCCCCGGCCCCAGCACTCCCCGCTCCCCTGTCAGGGTGAGGGGCCAGGCCTGGGCTGCTCTGTCCCAGCTGCCCACCATCGCCTGCACATTGCCTTGGTGCTACCCTGGGGTCCAAGCATGGGGACACTCACCCAGCTCTGCAGCTTGTTCCTCTGAAAAGGAAAAAAAGTAATGCATGATCAGATGGGAGTGTTGCTCAGCCCATGGTAGATCATGAACGCATCCCATGACTGGCAAAATACTGCCTTGTTCCGAGGTGAGACCAAGCAAATAGTCATTGTGGCCCAGCTTTGTTTAATGGTCTTCTAGGTGGAACCGTAAGGACAGACACTTGTGCAGCTCTCTGCACCGTGCCCAAGCTCAGGGACACTCACCCACTTTGGCAGCCAGTTCCGCTGGAAAAGAAAGAGAAAAGCAGTGCATGAGGAGGAAGGAGAGATTCTCGTCAAATGGCTGCTGCAAAGCAAAGGATGTCGATTCCTTCCGATTAGGTGGGAGACTCACCCAGTCTTGCATCTTTTTCCCCTGGGAAAGAAAAGCATAAGGAATCCATGATCAGAGGGAAAAATGATCATCCCATGTCCGGACCCCAAATTCTTTGGGTTTGGGGATGGACACTCACCGATCTCTGCAGGTAGTTCCTCTGTAAAAGAAAAAGAAAGAGAAAAGTGTTACATGTTCATAGGGGCAGCTTCTTATCCCATGGCTACTCCTCTGGGAAGACACCAAATGCTTTCTCTTTGGGGAACAAGACTTACCCAGCCTTGTGTCTCTGTTCACTGGAAAAGGAAAACAAAAGCATGAGTGACCAGAGGTTACAGCTTTTCATCTCAGGGCTGATCCCATTGGAAGACCACGAAGGGTTTAAAGTGGGAAATGACCAACTTCCACCCAGACTGGGAGGGACCAGTCTAACAGGGAGCAAGACCCAGCTTTGAGCAAGGCTTTTGCACGTGGAGCAGTAAGGACAGACACTTGTGCAGCTCTCTGCACCATGCCACCAAAAGACAATGGGAAGTGATTGCACATGGGTGGAGGACATCCCTGTCCCAGAAGCATCAGTACAGAGCAGGGCAGCACCGCAGCTCGCTCCCCATTTCCACCTTGATCCCCGTTCCTTTCAGCCATCCTGGCTGCGTCCCGTGCCCAGGGCAGCCCCAGCCCCAGCACTCCCCACTCCCACCCCAGGCTCCAGCTGCTCCTGCAGCACCCCCGAGCCACCAGCACACAAGCCCCCAGAGCCCACCCAGCCAGGCCCTCCCGCACGGACACCACTTCCCCAGGGACTGCAAGGACTCACCCAGCTCTTGTATCCGTGCCGCTGAAAAGCAAAGGTGCAGGAACAGGTGGTAAGCAGAGCAGCTTGGTTGCTGGGTGGGAACATGTGCAGGGGGGCTGCGCCTTGCCACCAGCCCCACGCTGCAGCCATGCTCCCTGGCCTCCCACCCAAGACCATCCTAAGGCCTTTGGCATCCCCAGGAGAACATTCCCTTCCTCCTCCTATGCACCTCCCTGGGCCAGGGCTCAGCCCCGCTCCATACCCAGGGGGGTCCCTGCAGAACACCTCCCTCCACTCCATCCCTGTGCTGCCAGCTTACCTTGCTTTCGATAGAGATAAACACTGAGGCCAATGGACACAGCCAAAAGCAGGAGGACCAGAGCCAGAGCCACCATCCAGGGCTGGGCATTGTGGAAGAAGGCAGCTGAGAAAAGGCACCAGGAAAAGGGCTGTGTTTCCATGCCCATGGATGGAAGAGCAAGACCCAGACTTCTCCTGGGTCGGGACAAGTGCAGGGGCCAGGAACACCTCACCCTGGCTGTGCCATTTGTACCTGCGATGTGCAGGGAAAATTTCCTCTCCTGCTGGAGGTGGTTGTTCCTGACCATGCAGGACAAGGGCCCCTCCACACTCCCGGTCACGATGACAGCGCCTTCGATTTCAAAGAGCCCCTCCTGGTCCTGGGAATGTGTTGGGGGGTCCGAGGGCAGGTGCTGCCCGCGAGCATCCCTCCAGAGCATTTGTGGCAGCGGGTACCAGCCGGCCGATCGACACAGCACCCGGACGCCTCCGGCCTCGTAGCCCCCCAGGGAGAGGTGGGGGTCAACGCCTGTGGCTGGGGGAAGAGCGCATGGCTGGGACTTGACTTGGGGAGGGATTGAGTTCCAAGGCAAAGACCCCGTCTGCTCCCAAGACAGACAGAGCTTAGCACAGCTACGGCACCAGCGCCTCTTGTTCCAGGTCCTCCGTTCACCCACCCTCACCCCAATCCAACCTGGCTGCTGCTAGAAACAGAAAGAAGGGCTGCACAATGTCAGTGACCCCATATTGTCCATAAAACCCAGGTGCAGAGATCCAGCTCCTCCAGGCAGCATCTCTGCACCATGCCATGCTCGTTCAAGAAGCCCCAATACTTCCTGACAAATTCTCAGGTCTCCCCCAGCACAGAAAGCAAAAGTAAAGCAGGCGCCCATCTGCTCAGAGGACTCTGCAGTTCTCCCTGTGTGCTGTTTGGTCCCATTGCTGACACAGCTGAAGGTGCTGCTCAGCAGCCTGTGCCCAGTGCCCTCACAATATTATGATTCTTGTCTTCAAGGACACCAGTGAAAACTGACAAAAGTCTCCAGGGAGCTCTCTCCCCAAACATTACCTCCAAATCCATGGGCATGCCTCATGCTGTGAAACAGCTGAAACATTCAAAGGACACGTAAACTCTGCTCTGGAAGCACCACCCCAGCCACTAACCTGACACCTCCAGCTCCACAATGGCTTCATCATAAGCATGAGCATCTCTCACAGTGCAGACATACTGGCCATCATCAGAGGGTCTCAGCCCCGTGATTCGCAAGTCCAGCCTTCCAGCAGAGAGACCATCTCTGAGCAACTCTGTCCTCCCGGCATATGCCTCCATCTGCTCCCCGTACAGGTCCTGTCCATTGCGGTAGTGGTGCACTGTCTCAGAGTTATTGTCCCGGATCCACCTGACCTCCAAGCTGCGAGCATCGCGTTGAGGGGACAAGTAGCAGGGCAGCACGACATCCTGCCCCACGGTGCCAGTGACAGAGTGGCCTGGTCCCACCACTCTGAGCTGGGCTGGTGTGAGAAACAATGTTGTGTTTTTGCAGCAGAGAATTATTTTTCTGTATTCCAAGGTAATTTTGTAGTCATAATAACGAGAAATGCTAAGTAGATAAGTGGACCGTAGGAGGCCTCACTGTTCCAGAATAAGGTAGAAGCTTGAGGAAAACAGGATGAGCAGTGTGAGAACAGGAAAGCAAAGATCACAAGTTCTCAAAACATAAGAAAGGAGAAATTAAAGGGTTGAAAAAAAAATCTACATATACGGTATAGAGGAGCGTCGAGTAGCTTGTGAACCTGTAGTACTCAGCCAATGAGGAAAAAGGGGAGGTGATCAGGTGTCAGGTAATAGGGAATAAAAGGTTAGGATTTTGCTCTCCTGATTGACAGGATCCCCGCCATTGCAATCGTGAATAAAATAGCTTCAGAGAAGATCCAGTCTGAAGAAAATTATTTGAGATGTTTCTCACACTGGGCAATGGAGAAGGGCACAGAGAGGAGGTAAGATTTTGCCATCGTAAATTTAGGGGCAGTGAGTGACAAAGGGCGTGAGTTGGTGTGTGAGTTGGTGCGTGCTGTGTCCCCTGGGTGCCATGGGAAACCACCGAGGAAACAGGAGAGGGAGAGAGAGAGAACGTGCAGGAGAAGGAGGTGTGCTGGGAGTGGGAGCCCTCTCTGCTGAATTCGGGTGGGGGAAGGAGACACAGAAAGGGCAGGCAAGGCAGTGCCTGTGTTGTCTGAAAGAACAAAAGTGAAAGTGAAACTCAGCACGGGCGAGCTGTAGGCTTGGGTCCCCCCTTTCCCACAGCCGCTCCCCCGTCCCGCTGCAGCAAGTCTGCATGCACAGGGGGGAGAGCCCCCAGCAGCCCCGCAGGATCCTACCTGAGCCCAGCTGGAGGAGGAGCAGAGTGATGAGGGAAGTCAGGAGGCCCCTGGCATGTCCATTGAGGCTGGGGCAGCCACAGCCCCAGGGGAGCCCCATCTGAGAGAGAGGTTTCCCAGGGGGCAGATGGCCCCCGCAGGTGTTCTTCTCCAAGGGAACCCCACCAAAAGAGCGAGGTCCCTCACAGCACCCAGCCATGCTGCAGGAAGCACAGGGCTACGCCCAACTTCCCAAGCCTTTTCCTACATCCTGGCTGCAATAATGGTCTAGGAGGAGCTCTGGCCCTGGAGCAGTGGGGACAAGTGTCTGGGGAGTTCTGCATGCCTGCCACTGAGTTTCCGGAGACGCTAAAACTGATCCGAATTAATATTTAGCTACATATATGGTAAAATATCCTGATTATAGGGGATGTAGGTGAGAAACTAAAAAATATCCTAATTGTCAGGGATGGAGATGAGAACCTAATGAGAAGCAGATGTAAAAAGGAAGATATCGCTCAAGGGCAACGGATGAGGGAAGGACAAACAAGTCGTTAGGGAAGGACGAACAACTTGTTGGCAGGAAGCAAGGCAAAGATGAGCAAAAAAGTCGTTAATACTGTCCAACAGAAGGTCAAAGTCCAGAAAGGTAAAAAGTTTGACCTCCTCTTCCTCTTTGCCTTCATCCTTAAAGACCCCTGCCCACGACCACCAGGCTACATTCCACAGACGCAATGTGGAGGAGCTATAGGGAGGGGAGTATGGAAATGAGCATTTGGAAGAGGTCCGCCTTTTTGGAGATGTTGTGGTTTAACCCAGCTGGCAGCGAAACACCACACAGCTGTTCCCTCACTCTCCACCCTCCTTCTCTGGGATCACGGAGAGAACCGTGAAGTGAAGCCTGTGGATTGAGATAAAGGCAGTTTATTAAGACAGGAAAATAATAATAACAACAAGAATAATAATAATAGTACTACTACTAACAGTGTGTACGAAACAAATGATGCACAATGTTCACCACCCACTGACCAATGTCCAGCCTAACCCTGAGCAGTCTGCTCCCCCCCCAGCCCCTGCTAGCCACCCCTATATATTGTTTAGCATGACATCAGATGGTATGGAATACCCCTTTGGCCAGTTGGAGTCAGCCGTCCTGGGTCTGTCCCCTCCCAGCTCCTGCTGCACCCCTAGCCTGCTCTCTGGCAGGACAGAGCGAGAAGCTGAAACGTCCTTGGCTTGGTGTAAGCACTGCTCTGCAACAATTAAAACATCAGCATGTTATCAGCACCCCAGGATATGGTTGGCCCTCCTGGCTGCCAGGGCACACTGCTGGCTCATGTTCAGCTTGCTGTCAACCAAAACCCCCAGATCCCTCTCTGCAGGGTTGCTATCCAGAGTCTCGTCGTCCAGTCTATATGTATACCCAGGGTTGCCCCATCCCAGGTGCAGGACCCGGCACTAGCCTTTGTTAAACTTCATGTGGTTGGTGATTGTCCAGCTCTCCAATCTGTCCAGATCTCTCTGCAAGGTCTTTCCACACTCATCCTAGTCAACAACTCCAAGTTTGGTGTTGTCAGCAAATTTGCTCCAAACACCTTCCAGTCCTACAGCCAAAGCATTTATAGAGACATTGAAGAGGACTGGCCCTAAAATGGAGCCTTGAGGGACCCCATTAGTGACCATCCACCAGCCTGATGTGGCCCCATTAACCACAACCCTTTGAGCTCTGCCCGTCAACCAATGGCTCACCCATTGTATGATGTTTTTGTTCAGTTGTATGCTGGACAGTTTGTCCAGTAGGATCCTATGGGAAACTGTGTCAAAAGCCTTGCTGAAGTCCAAAAAGATCACATCAGCTGGTTTCCCTTGGTCAACTAGATGGGTGATCTTATCATAAAAGGAAATCATATTTGTTAGGCAGGACCTACCCCTCATGAACCCATGTTGGCTGGGACCAATGACTGTATTGCCCCCCAGGTGCACCTCAATAACTTCAAAAATCATCTTCTCCATAATTTTACCAGGCACTGACATGAGACTGACAGGCCTGTAATTGCTAGGGTGTTCTTTCTTACCCTTCTTGAAAACTGGGACAACATTTGCCAGCTTCCAGTCTACTGAGACCTCTCCAGATTCCCAAGATCATTGAAAAATATTTGAGAGAGGTCCTGTGATGACATCAGCCAGCTCTTTAAGCACCCTGGGATGGATCCCATCCGGACCAATGGACTTGTATGGATCCAGGTGGAGCAGCAAATCCTGCACACGTTCAGGGTCAGTTGGAAGTTTGTTATTCCCACCATCATGGTCCTACAGCTCAGGGCACCCAGAGTCCTGAAGCTCATCATCAGCATTGAAGACAGAGGTGAAGAAGGCATTAAATGTCTCTGCTCTGCCTGTGTCATTGTCTGTGAGGAGACCTTCCCCGTCAAGTAGCGGACCTGTGTTTTCTTTGGTTCTCCTTTTTCTGTTCTCCTATCTAAAAAAAACCTTTTTATTGTCTCTCACAGACATGGCCAGCTTCAACTCTAGTTGGGCTTTGGCCCCACGAATTTTCTGCCTACAAATACGAACAGCATCCCTGTATTGCTTCCTCATCTCCTGACCCTCCTTCCAGCAGCCATACACTTTCTTTTTCCGTCTAAGCTCCAGTAGAAGATCCCAGGTCAGCCAGGCCAGCCTTCTTCCCCGCCTGCCTGACTTCTGATATTTTGAAATCGCCTGATCTTGTGCTTTTAGGAGGCAGTGCTTAAAGATTGACCACACTGATGGAGGCCAATGCCTTCAAAAGCAGCTTCCCAGGGGACCTTGCTGACGAGTTCCCTGAGCAGCCTGAAGTCTGCTTTCCCCATATCCAGGGCTGAAGTTTTGGTGGCAGTTTTCCTTCTGTCACCATAAATTCTAAACTCAACCACTTCATGGTCACTATGACCGAGACGGCCGCCAATTGCCATGTCTCCCACAAGACCCTCTTTTTTTTCCAGCAACAGATCTAGGAGGGCACCTTTCCTAGTTGGCTCCCTTAGCACCTGCACCAAGAAGTTATCATCTAGGTGCTTTATGAACCTCCTGGACTTGCTCATGTCAGCTGTGTGGTGAGCCCAGTTGACATCTGGCAAGTTGAAATCTCCCATAAGGACAAGGGGAGTTAACCTCAAGGCATCTCTTAGTTCTGCAAAGAATAATTCATTGGTATTGTCATCCTGGCCAGGTGGTCTGTAATAGACTCCCACTACAACATCCCCTTTATTTGTTCATCCCTTAATCCTTACCCAGAGGCTCTCAAGTTTGCCATCCCCAACTTGAAGTTCCACGCAGTCCAGCCCATGCTTCACATACATTGCCACCCGACCGAAGGACCTCTCTGGCACACAGTCCCTCTGATTCCAGTGCACCATCCCTTAGATCATCACTGGCGTGCCTGGTTTTATAATCCTTCCCCCTTCAACTCTAGTTGTAGGGGGAAGGGGACGAATACTATATGGTATGGAATATCCCTTTGGTTGTTTTAGGTCAGCTGCCCTGGTGATGTTTCTTTTCTTACTTTTTTGCCCACCCCCTAGGAGGGTTAGAGAGAGTCCCGATGCTGTGTCAGCACTGCTCAGAAGCAGACACAACACTGGTGTGATATCACTGCTGTTCTAGCTCCAAGTGCAGAGCACAGCACTGTATGGGTTGCTGAAGGGAACGTTAAAATCCCAGCCAGACCCTGTACACCCCGTGGCTCCTGCATGCCCATCTCATGAAGAATATGGGTTCTGGAAAGTGAAACGCAATTACAGAGGTTGGGTGCTGGGGTACGGAAGTGACTTGCAAGGACCTGAAGACAGCTTAAAGGCTGAGGCTGCCTCTGTTTGGAGAACTTCCAAGAGCTTGTGATGTCCCTTGTGGGCACAGCCAGGGAACCAGGAAAACGGGGGCAGCTGGAGCTTAGGTTCCTCCTGGCTCTGACTCCCAGGACCAACATCAAGAAGACAGTCTGCTGCAGGATGCCTTTGCAGGCAGCAAAGCCTCAGGACACAAAGCACCCAGGAAATGCCACTGCCAGACTCCATCTTCCTGTGCAAAACTTTATTTGACACAGTCCTGCTGCTGCTGAGCCTTGGATACATCTACTCCAGAGGAGGGAACAAAGAGCCCCCACAGGATGCTCATGCTCAGCACCAGGCACAGAGCAAAGATCAACCCCAACCTAGGAGGCAAAGGTGGCCTGCACTGGCCAGCAGCACACGGTGACCACATCCCTTGCCTTGGGGTCTGCAAGCAGTGCAAGCAGAGGGGAGAGGAGCGTGGAGAGCTGCTGCAGCCCCTGTGCTGCCCGCTGGGCTCAGAGGCAGGGTGAGACCTGTGGGTGCCAGCAGGGCTTGTGCCCCAGCACAGGAGTCCTGGGCAGGGCAGAGCCCAGGGGCTGCAAGGGGCCTGGCCCCTGCTTGCAGCATCCCAGCCCTCCTCCAGCAGCAGGGAGGAATGCAGGAATCCCCTGACTCCACTGCCCCTCATTGCTGTGCTGCTCCTGCAGGACCAAGGAGAGGTGATGCAGGAGTGTCTGGAGAAGGGCAGGAGCCCCCCAGGGCTGGGGACGGTGTCTGGGGGGTGCTGTCCCTCAGGCACAGCTGAATTCCCTCCGTCCTCAGCCAGAACCAGGGGCGGATGCTCTCCCCATTGAAGGAGGCTGCTGTGAAAGTGAAGATCTTGACCCCATTGTCAGCGTTGATAAAAGACACTTGCCTCTGGGTACAGTCCAGACAGACCCAGATCCTTTTGGGGTCAGGGCACAGGGACAAGGGGGTGCGAGGAGATGTGAAAGACTTGAGCTGTCCTTCGTCGTACAGCACAGCCCAGATCCCTTCTTCAGGGCTCATGTTGATCCACTTCTTTCTCTCCACAGAAGCCCTGGCCACCCCCACAGCCCACCCTGAATACTTTAGCCGCTCTCCCTCCACCTCCACCAACCAGCAGTGCCTCCCCTCTCTGAACTCCTCACGGCCCAGCACGCAGCACCAATAGTGAAATCTCTCTGGTGTGTCAGGCACCTGCTGCCCTTTACTTTCCCGTCTTACACTGCTCTTGTCCTGAGACACAACAAGCTGGGGATGAGCCGTGTGTGGATCCAGGGTCACCTTCACTGCAGGGACAGAAGGAGCCAGGCCATCAGGGGCAGAGCTTAGCCCTGGGCAGGCTTTCCCCAGCTCGGGGCCAGGAGCTGCCCCACGGGGCAGGAGATGGGGCACCTCTTGGCTCCTGAACATGCCCCAGCAAGGGCAGGAGGAGCACCTCAGAGGGCAACCCAGTGCACACCTACCTGTATTGTGAGGCAGAAGAAACTTTCTCCATGCTGTAAGGAGAGGGGAGAGCTGGTTACAGCCCACGGCTGGTGCCCAGTGGGTGTGGGCAGGGTGAGAGGCCAGCCCTGGGCTGCTCTGTCCCAGCTGCCCACCCTCCCCCGCACATCGCCTTGGTGTTGCCCTTGGGATTGAGCACCGGGAGACTTACCCAGATCTGCAGCTTGTTTCTCTACAAATGAAAGAGAAAAGGAAAATATAAGCAGAAGGCACAGTTTCTGATTCTCTCACTATGATGCCTTTTTTTTTATTTCTTTTTTTTTTTTCTGTTTGGAGAGTGAGACTTACCCAGCTCTGCAGCTTGTTCATCTACAAACAAAATAGAAAAGCAATGCATCTTTGAGAGGAGTCAGTTTCTCAACAATGACTGCTACAAACCAAAGACCCCCAATTCCTTCAGCTGGGGGGAGGAAGAGAGACTCACCCAGTCTTGCATCTTTTTCCTCTGGAAAATAAAAGCATAAGGAATGCATGATCAGAGGGAAAAAACTTCTCACCCACTGTCTATGCAGAAAATTCTTTCAGGTTAGGGATGGACACTCACCCATCTCTGCAGCTTGTTTCACTGGAAAAGAAAAAGAAAAAGAAAAAGAAAAAGAAAAAGAAAAAGAAAAAGAAAAAGAAAAAGAAAAAGAAAAGAAAAAGAAAAAGAAAAAGAAAAAGAAAAAGAAAAAGAAAAAGAAAAAGAAAAAGAAAAAGAAAAAGAAAAAGAAAAAGAAAAAGAAAAAGAAAAAGAAAAAGAAAAGCAATGTATGGTCAGAGGGGAGTATGCCTGTGGGAAGACACCAAATGCCTTCTCTTTGGGGAAGGAGACTTACCCAGCTTTGCATCCATTTTGGCTGCTATATAAAGCAAAAGGAATGAATGGTCAGAGTGGAGAGACTTTCACCACATTGCTGCTGCCATGGCTAGACCCCAAATATTTTTACTCTCGTCCATGGGCATAGACCATCTTGCTCCCAGACTTGTAGCAACCAGACTAACAAGGACCGAGGCCCAGGTTTTTGCAAGACTTGTAGCAGTAAGGACAGACACTTGTGCAGCTCTCTGCACCGTGCCACCAAAAGACAATGGGAAGTGATCGCACATGGGTGGAGGACGTCCCTGTCCCAGAAGCGTCAGTGCAGAGTGGGGCAGCACCGCAGCTCCCTCCCCATCCCCACCTTGATCCCCGTTCCTTTCAGCCATCCTGGCCCTGTCCCATGCCCAGGGCAGCCCCAGCCCCAGCACTCCCCACTCCCACCCCAGGCTCCAGCTGCTCCTCCAGCACCCCCGAGCCACCAGCACACAAGCCCCCAGAGCCCACCCAGACCAGGCCCAGGCCCTCCCACAGGGACACCACTTCCCCACGGGCTGGGGGCAGGGACTGCAAGGACTCACCCAGCTCTTGGCTCTGTGCCGCTGAAAAGCAAAGGCGGAGGAAGAGGTGGTGAGCAGAGCAGCTTGGTTGCTGGGTGGGAACATGTGCAGGGGGGCTGCGCCTTGCCACCAGCCCCATGCTGCAGCCATGCTCCCTGGCCTCCCACCCAAGGTCCCTTGCCTTCTCCCCTGCCTTCGTTGCCCAAGGCAGAGGCCCAAGATGATCCTAAGGCCTTTGGGATCCCCAGGAGAACATTCCCTTCCTCCTCCTATGCACCTCCCTGGGCCAGGGCTCAGCCCCGCTCCACACCCATGCGGGTCCCCGCAGAACACCTCCCTGCGCTCCATCCCTGCGCTGCCAGCTTACCTTGCTTTCGAAAGAGATAAACACCCAGGCCAATGGACACAGCCAAAAGCACCAGGACCAGAGCCAGAGCCACCATCCAGCGCTGGGCGTTGTGGAAGAAGGGAGCTGAGAAAAGGCACCAGGAAAAGGGCTGCGTTTCCATGCCCGTGGATGGAAGAGCAAGACCCAGACTTCTCCTGGGTCAGGACAAGTGCAGGGGCCAGGAACACCTCACCATGTCTATGCCATTTGTACCTGCAATGTGCAGGGATGATTCCCGTTCCTGCTGGAGGCGGCTGTTCCTGACCATGCAGGACAAGGACCCCTCCACGCTCCCGGTCACGATGACGGCGCCTTCGATTTCAAAGAACCCCTCCTGGTCCTGGGAATGTGTCTGGGAGACCGAGGGCAGGTGCTGCCCGCGAGCATCCCTCCACAGCAGCTGCGGCAGCGGGTACCAGCCGGCCGATCGACACAGCACCCGGATGCCTCCGGCCTCGTAGCCCCCCAGGGAGAGGTGGGGGTGAGCGCCTGTGGCTGGGGGAAGAGTGTCTGGCTGGGGCTTGACTTGGGGAGGGATTGAGTTCCAAGGCAAAGACCCCATCTGCTCCCATGCCAGACACAGCCAGGCCAAACATGGCCCCAGAGGCTCTCTGACTGGACACTTCATGCACTCACTCTCAGCCCAAAACCACTCCAGCTGTAGCAGGACCCAGAGAGCAGGGCTGCATAATGCCAGTGGCCCCAAATCACACAAAAAACCCAGGTACTGAGTTCCAGGACCTTCAGGCAGCATCTCTGCACCAAGCCATCCTGGTTCAAGAAGCCCCGAGATATCCAGACAACATCTCAGGTCTCCCCCAGCAGACAAAGCAAAAATAAAGCAGATGTCCGGCTGCTCAGAGGACTCTGCGACTCTCCCTGTGTGCTGTTTGGTCCCATTGCTGACACAGCTGAAGGTGCTGCTCAGCAGCCTGTGCCCAGTGCCCTCACAATATTATGATTCTTGTCTTCAAGGACACCAGTGAAAACTGACAAAATCCTCCAGGAAGCTGTCTCCCCAAATATAACCTCCACATCCATTGGCATGCTCCATGCTGTGAAACAGCTGGAACATTCAAAGGACACGTAAACTGTGCTCTGGAACCATCATCCCAGCCACTAACCTGACACCTCCAGCTCCACAATGGCTTCGTCATAAGCATCAGCATCTCCCACAGTGCAGACGTACTGGCCATCATCAGAGGGTCTCAGCCCCGTGATTCGCAAGTCCAGCCTTCCAGCAGAGAGACCATCTCTGTCCAACTCTGTCCTCCCGGCATATGCCCCCATCTGTTCCCCGTACAGGTCCTCTCCATTGTGGTAGTGGTGCACTGTCTCAGAGATACTGTCCCGGATCCACTTGACCTCCAAGCTGCGAGCATCGCGTTGAGGGGACAAGTGGCAGGGCAGCACGACATCCTTCCCCACAGTGGCAGTAACAGAGTGTCCTGGTCCCACCACTCTGAGCTGGGCTGGGCAATGGAGAAGGGCACAGAGAGGAGGTGAGATTCTGCCATTTTAAATTTAGGGGCAGTGAGTGTCAAAGGGCGAGCTGTGTGTGAGTTGGTGCGTGCTGCGTCCCCCGTGTCCCATGGGAAACCACTGGGTAAACAGGAGAGGGAGAGGGAGGATGTGCAGGAGAAGGAGGTGTGCTGGGAGTGGGAGCCCTCTCTGCAGCATTTGGGCAGGAGAAGAAGAGCCAGAAAGGACAGCCAAGGCAGCGCCCCTATTGCATGAAAGAAGCAAAAAGAAGGGAAAACCAATAGGGGCCGAGCTGTGGGCTCGGGTCCCCCCTGCCCCATGGCCACTTCCCTGCCCAATGGCAGCATATCCACCAGGCTAAGGAGGGAGAGCCCCCAGCAGCCCCACAGGATCCTACCTGAGCCCAGCTGGAGGAGAAGCAGAGTGACGAGGGAAGTCAGGAGGCCCCTGGCATGGCTGGTGAGGCTGGGGTGGCTGCAGCCCCAGGGGAGCCCCATCTGTGCTGTAGCGGGAGCAGGACCTGGGGGCAGAAATAGGAGCATAAGAGAGGGGACCGAGGGGCTTCAGGCACCACAGACAGATAGAGAAGGAATCCCCTTGGGCCCAGACAGAAGGAGCCACAGCCAGCACTGCCTTGTTCCGGACGCAGAGCCTGTGCTTATCACCACTGGGACACTGCCGGTGGCCCCCAGGGGTTCTTCTCCAAGGGAGCCCCACCAAGATAGACATCCCTCACCACACCCAGCAGAGCTGCAGAAAATTTAAGGCTACGCCCAACTTCCCCAGCCTGTGCCCAGTTCCTGGCTGCAATAACCCTCTGGGAGTAGTTCTGTCCCTGGGGCAATAGGGGCAAGTGTCTGGGGAGCTCTGCAGGGCTGGCACCACCATCCCATCACAGGTGGGTGCCCAGCCCAAGGCCTTCAGCCAGCACGAGGGTCTTGTCCCCAGCAGGGGCCTCTCCAGACCACCGGGGAAAGCCTCTCTCTAGGCTCATTCATCTCCATGATTTATTTTATTTATTTATTTATTTATTTATTTATTTATTTATTTATTATTTATTTATTTATTTATTTGTCTCCACGATTTATTTATTTTATTGCGACAGGCAATAAAAGTGTTTTTTTTTTTTTAAACTCTATAAAGAGCAAATGTAGGATGAGACAAAGCATTGGTCTGTTACTTGATGGGGATGATCGTATAGGGTCTTTAGTGATATGTGAAAAAAAGTATCAGCAAAGCTGCTGCCTTGGATTCTGGAAGAGCAGACTTGAGCCTGACCTGGAACTTAGGTGGAAGAAGAAAGCTTGGGAACTTTGGAAACAAGGTTGGGCCACTCAGGAGAGCTTCAGAGATGCTGTTTATCATGGTAGGGCAAAAAAAATGTGCAGCCAAATCTCAACTGGAGTTGAAGCTGGGTAGTACTGTGGGTGATAACAACAACAACAACAAAGGCTTTGAAAATATGTTAACAATAAGTTATAGGCTTCTGGATGAGTTCCTAGCTGATGCTGAACTTGTTGGGGATTTGCTGCTGCATCTTCATGCACATAAGTCTGGCGCCCGATGGGATTCATCCCAGGATACTGAAAGAGCTGACTGATGTTACTACGAGGCCTCTTTTTGTTGTTTATCAACAGTCTTGGGAATCTGGAAAGGTCCCAGTTGACTGGAAGCTGGCAAATGTTGTCCCATTTACAAGAAGGCAGGACAGAAGACCCTGGTAATTTCAGGCCTGTCAGTCTCACCACAATGCCTGGTAAAATTATGGAGATAATTCTAGCAGTTACTGAAAACCACTTGAAAGTGTAGTCATCAGTCAGAACAAACATGGGTTCATGAACTAAGGCTGAGAGAGCTGAGGATGTTCAGCCTGGAGAAGAAAAGGTTCTGGGGAGACCTCATTGTGACCTTTCAGTACTTAAAGGGGTCTTACAAAATGATGGAGAAGGACTCTTTACTCGCATAAATAATCGTAGGACAAGGGAGAATGGTATTAAACTAAAAGAGGATGGATTTAGAATAGACATTAGGAGGAAATTCTTCACTGTAAGGGTGGTGAGGCACTGGAATAGGTTGCCAGGAGAAGCTGTGGATGCCCCATCCCTGGAGGTGTTTAAGGCCAGGCTAGACAGGGCTTTGGCCAACCTGATCTGGTGGGTGGCATCCCTGCCTATGGCAGGGGCATTGGAGTTAGATGATCTTTAAGGTCCCTTCCAACCGAATCCCTTCTATGAAGGGAAATTCATGCCTTGACAGCTTGAAGTCCTGCCCCTGGAAGAAAAACCCCAGGCAACAGAACGTGCTTGAGGCACCCAGCTGGGAAGCAGCTCTTCAGAAAAGGCCCTGGGCGTCCTGGTGGACAGAGACCTTGCCACAGAGAAGACTATCAGCATCCTGGGTGGCATTAGGCAAAGCATTGCCAGCAAGCCAATGGAGGTGATCCTTCCCTGCTGCTCAGCACTGGTGAGGCTGCAGCTGGGGTACTGGGCCCAGTGCTGGGCTCCCTCATCCAAGAGAGACCTGACCACACTGGGGAGAGTCAAGGAAAGTCCTGAAGATGCTGCAGGGACTGAAGCATCGCCCCTGGGAGGAGAGGTTGAGGGAGCTGGGCCTGCTCAGCCTGGAGCAGAGGAGGCTCGGGGGGAGCCCATCAGGACCCACAAATCCCCGAAGGGAGGGTTCAGAGAGGACAGGGCCAGGCTCTTCTCAGAGGTGCCAGGACAAGAGGCAATGGGCACAAACTAGAGCACAAGAGGCTCTGTCTGAACATCGGGAAGTGCTTTACAGAGCACTGGCACCAGTTGCCTGGAGAGTTTTGGAGTCTCCCTCCCTGTAGATCACCAAAGGCTACCTGCGTATGGTTCTGGACAACGTGCTCTGCATGTCCCTGTGTGAGCAGTGGGGTTGGACCCAATGGACCCAGAGATGCCTTCTGACCACAACCATTCTGTGATTATGTAATGTCCTTTTATGGCGATCAAGTCGATTCCCTTGAGGGTAGAGAGGCCTTGCAGAGAGATGTTGATGGATGAGAGCACGGCACAATTGCCAATAAAATTGGTGTATGAAATTTAACAAGAGTAAATGCTGGATTCTGCACCTGGAGTGGTGTAATCCTAGGTGCATGTCTGGCGGCCGGAGTGAGAGTGGAAAGAGATCCAGGGTTGATGGCAAGCTAAATGTGAGCCGACAGTGTGCCCTAGTGGCCAAAAGAGCCAACTGTATCCTGACTGCATCGAGCCAAGAGAAAGGATTGACCCGCTCTACAAAGCACTGGTGTGGCCGCATCTGGAATTCTGTGTGCAGCTTTGAGCAGCACAGTATAAGGAGGATATCAAATAGCATAAAGTGTGCGAAGAAGGGCAACGGAGAGCGGTGAAACGACTGCAAGGCAAGGCGTGTGAGGAGCGGCTGAAGGCGCTTGGCTTGTTGAGCCCAGAGCAGAGGAGACGCAGGGGAGGCCTTGCGGTGACCCACAGTTCTTGATGAGGGGAGCAGAGGGTCAGACGCCGGTCTCTGCTCTCTTGGACCAGCAACAAGGCCCGAGGGAACAGCATGGAACTGCCACAGGGGAGGCTCAGGATGGCAGTTCGGAAAAATTTCTTCCCCGAGAGGGTGGTCGGGCACTGGAACAGGTTCCCTGGAGACGTGGCCATGGCCCTGAGCCTGCTGCAGCTCAAGGAGCATTTGGAGAAGGCTCTTAGGCGCAGGGTCTGATTTTTGGGTGGTCCTGTGTGGAGCCAGGAGATGGACTGGATGGTCCCGGTGGGTCCCTTCGAACTGGGGCTATTCTGCGACTCCAGCCTCCCGCGGGGGGACACGCCGGGGTCGAAGCCGGGGAGAGACGCTGTATCTGGAAGGGGGCCCGGGGCACCGCCCGCAGTGCTTTCGCTTTCGCTTTCGCTTTCCGCTTCTCGGAACCCGCCAGGACCGGGATCTGCCCGGCGCCCGGTGACGTCAGGAGAGATTCTAAGTCGCTATTGGCGGGTTGGCGGCGGCGGCATCAATTGCTGCGAGGGGCTCAGAGCGGAGCAGGGCAATGGGGCCGGGGCGGGTGGGGGGCTTGGGGCTGCTGCTGGGTCTGCGGCTCCCCAGGGAGGGGAATGGAATCAGGGCCCTGCTCAGTGCTGCACGTCAGCGAGCCCCCTTCTTACCTCTCCCCCCCTTCTGTGTCACCTCCCCAGGTGCCCTTACACAATAGGTTTGAGGCTCTAGAGCTTGAAGGACAGGTAGGTGAGGATGTGGGGGGAAGGTCCACACAGGAGGTTATCAAGGGCAAGGACTGCGCGCCTCAAGACTGCCTCCACCAAGAAGGAAAGAACGAGGACCTCACGCGGATCGACTGCAGCCAGGGCTCCTGGCAGGGAGGCAGACGGAGCCAACCCCTAAACCCTCCCCAGTTACGTGATACAGAGATATTTGGTCTGAGGGGCTCCTGGGAGTCTCTGAGGGAGACGGATAGCAGGTGTCAGCCTGCCCCTACTGAGGCCCAGCAGTCCCCTCCTAAGTCCCTGCAAGGAGTAGTAGCCGATCCAGCTGCCCACCTGCAGGACAGAGGACTCAACTACCAAGAAAAAGGGGGATGGACCCTCGTCTCAGCTCAAAGCAGAAGGAGGAATCTGCCCCCATCACCCACAGTGCCATCAACCCCTACGGTGTTCCTGGGTAACGGATTAAAGGCTCTTGGGCAGGAAGGGGATGGAGTCGGAACCCAGGCCCCGAGAAGCATGTCAAGGTCAAGGGAAGTACCGAGCATAAGGAGTGGTGCCGGATGGGGCGCTGCATCCAAACCAGTGCCACAAAAAAAAAGGGCAGTCAAAAAAAAAAAAAAAAAAAAAAAAAAAAAGCATGGTCAAAGGATCTGCACAGGAGACCAAGTGATGGGGGAGTCAAATGGCAGGATGGATGTCACCACGCCACTATGGATGTGCTCCAGTATGCCCCCTTCCTCCCTGCCCCCAAAACACTGCCTGGCTTAGTGGGGCACACACCAGTGACCACCAGCCCCTTCCCAATGGGTGCCACTGAGGGGGTGGCACCCCTAGGACCCAGTACCCATGACTGTGCTCTCTTCGCCCCCCACCCCCAGAGTCCCCAGCACATCCCAGGTACAAACACAAAGATTTATTAACGCTCTGTGTCACATGGCCGTCCCTGCCGGCCACCAAACTTGATGGCACCCAGTGGCACCTGGTGATACCCCAGTTCATCCAGTGGCTGCCCTGGTCACGGCCACGCAGCAGGGACACTGCAGCATTGTCTGGCTTGGTGCCCATGTCTCATGGTCCCTTGTCACTGCTCCTTGGGTCCCCATCTCTGCCCTTGGTGTCCCCATCCTAGCTCCTGGTGTCTCCATCCCAAGGGGTAGTAGTGTCCCCACCTCTGCCTCTGCCCTTAATGTCCCCATCCCTGGCCCTGGTGTCACCATCCCAGCTCTCAGTGTCACCATCCTGGCTCCCAGTGTCCCCATCCCAGTTCCCAGTGTCCCCATCCCCTGATGTCTCCATCCTGGCTTGTACCGTCCCCATCCCTGGTTCCTGCTGTCCCTCATCCCCACTCCCTGTGCCCTTGTCCCCATCCCCCAATGTCCCCTGGCGTCCCCCATCCTGCAGCAGGTGCCAGTAGCGGCTGCCGGGGCGCAGCAGCTTGCTGGGGGGGCCCTGCTCGCGTACCTGTCCCCCCTCCATCAGGGCCACCTGGTGTGCCCGTGCTGCCAGGGCCACCTGCCCTGTCACCAGCAGCACCGTGCGCCTGGTCCTGCTGTCCTCAAAGAGCTCCCGCTCCACCTGCGGCAGGAGATGCAGTCAGCGGAGATGCATGGGATGTCCCCAACACCACTTCAGGACCGAGGGGACGCCGACAGTGAGGACCCAGGAGGCATGGAGACTGGGGACCCAGGGGATGTGGAGATTAGGGACCCCAGGGGCTTTGGGAGCAAGGACCAAGGGGACTGCAGAAGGAAAATGTGGGGACCCAGGAGATGGGGGAGGAGGGCACCAGGGGACACCAGGAGTGGGGACAAAGGGAACCCAGGGACCCAGGGAAGGCCAGAGTGGGGGCAAAGGGGACACAGGGACCAGGGGACACGAGGAGTGGGGACAAAAAGGACCCAGGAGACACCAGGAGTGGGGACAAAGGGAATACAGAAACCAGGGACAATGGGACAGTGGGAATGGAAACCCAAAGGGATGCCCAGGGACAGGAGTGCTGTTAGGAATGGGGACTGAGGGGACACAGGGACGCGCCCCACCTGCTGCTGGCACTCAGCATCCAGGGCACTGGTGGGCTCGTCAAGGACAAGGATGTGAGGGTCCCGCACCAGGGCGCGGGCGATGGCCACCCCTTGCCGCTGTCCCCCGGAGAGCTGCCCCCCAAGCTCACCCACCTCTGCAGGGACAGAGGGGTCAGGGGAGAGGACACGGGGACCCCGGATGGGACAGGGATAGGGGGGAACACTCTACCTGTGTCATAGCCTCGGGGCAGGCGGGTGATGAAGTTGTGGGCGCCCACCCGGCGGGCTGCCGCTGTCACCTGCGCCCGGCTCCAGCTCTCTGGCCCGTAGGCGATGTTGGCGTGGAGTGAGCGGGCGAAGAGCACCGGCTCCTGGGGGACGGTGGCCACCTGCAATGGAGGGGACAGCCGGGGACGTGGTGGGAATGGGTGGTAACACAGCTGGTGACATGGGAGGGGTGGCCGGGGGCGGGGGACACGATGGGGACGGCTGTGGACATAGTGGGGATGGCTGAGGATATGGCGGGGACGTGGCAATAACGCAGTGGGGGAGATAGTGGGGATAGCAGGGGACATGGTGGGGACCTGATGGGGGACACAGCAGGGAACTGATGGGGGACACAGTGGGAACATAGAGGGGACATGGTGGGGATGGCTAGGGACACGTCAGGAACGTCTGGGGACATAATGGGAATGAGTGGCAACATAGCAGGGATGGCTGGTGATACAGCAGGGGTGGCCATGGAGGACATTATTGGGACAGCCGGGGACATGGTGGGGGTGGCTGGGGATGTGGCAGGAACATCGGGGGACACGGTGGGGGTGGGCAGGGACATCTGGGGACATGGCTGGGGACCAAGTGGCGAGGGGAAGGGGTGCGGGGGGACAGCCAGTGACCCCAGGAGGGATGGCTGGGGGAGGCGCGAAGACGTCCTCTGGTGACCCCACGGGGACAACTGGGGCCACAGAAGAGGACAAGGTCTGGTGACAGGGCGCAGGCAAGCAACTCACCCGGTGGCACAGGTAGGAGTGGCGGTAGGCGCTGAGGGGATGGCCGTCCAAGAGCAGGCGCCCGGCCGTAGGCTGGTGCAGGCGCAGCAGCAGGGACACCAGGGTGCTCTTCCCCGAGCCCGGGGGGCCCATCAGTGCCAGCACCTCCCCGGGGCGCAGCTCCAGGGACACACCCTGGGGGGACGTGGCCATTCACACCTCCGTGACCCCGTGTCCCCACGCCCTCCCTGCTGTGTCCCGCTTGCCCCATCCCCTCCCTGGGTCCCCCCGCCGCCCTCCCTGCCACATCTGTGGTGACAATGCCATGTCCCCACTGTGGCCCTGTGTACCCTGTCCCCATGCCCTCCCTGCCACGTCCTTGTGTCCCTCTGCCACGTCCCCACACTGTCCTATGTGTCCCTATGCCACATCCCCATCGTGTCCCTGTGTCCCCTTGCCACATTCCCACACCCTCCCCACCATGTCCCCATGCCATGTCACTTTGTGTCCCCCTACCATGTCACCACGCCTGCCACGCTTTCCCATTATGTCCCTGTGTCCCCCTGCCGTGTCCCCTCACGCCACACTCTCCCATCATGTCCCTGTGTCCCCCTGCTGTGTCCCCACGCCTGCCACACTCTGCCATCGCGTCTCTGTGTCCCCTTGCTGTGTCCCCATGTCCACCTTGAGGACAGGCTCCTGGCGCCCAGGGTAGGAGAACCAGACGTCCTCAAGCTGGAGGTGGCCCCGCAGGTCACTGGGTGCTAGTGTCCCCGAGGGTGCGACCTGTGGCTCCCGGTCCAGGAACTCGAAGATCTTCTCCGAGGAGCCCACAGCCTTCGTCAGCGTGGGGTAGTAGCGGAGCAGGACCTGGGGACAGCACAGGGATGTGAGTGACAACGTTTGGGGTCGGAGGGAATGGGTATGGGGACATGGCCAGGAGGGCATGGGGATGTGGAGGACACAGGAGCTCGGAGGATGCAGGGACACAGGGGGACTGGCATGGGGATGTGACAGGGGACATAGTGGGTGATACGGGGACATGGTGGGGAGGGCACAGGGACACAGCAGGGGGTCACAGAGGGACAGAAATGGGGACAGAGGGAGGGCCTGGGGACATAGGTGGGCATGGGGACACAGGAGGACTGGCCTTGGGACATGGCAAGGAGGACATGGGGACAAAGGCACCTGGGCTCACCTCCACGACATCAGTGAACTGCAACTGGTAGAGGAGGAAGGTGACGAGGTCCCCGGTGCTGATGGTCCCCGCGGCCACCAGCTGTCCCCCGTAGTAGAGGATCCCCATCTTCAGGGCCAGCGCTGAGAACTGGGGACACCGTGAGGAGTCACCCCCAGGGAACACCTCCCCACAGGGCCGTGGCTAACTCTCTGCAGGGACACTGAGTTCCCAGCCCTGCTCTGTCACCTCCCTCATGTCATCAACTTCCCCCATGTCCCAGAGCCCCAGAACTGTCATGTTTCCCCGTGCCATTGTGTCCCCCATGTCCTGGAGGCTCTGTGCTGTCCCATTCCCTGTGTTCACACCCTTGTGCCCTGCAGCCCCTGTGCTATCATGCTCAACATGTCCCAGTGTCCCCATGCCATCATGTCCCCATGACCCCTAGCCCTACACCATCACATCTCTCAGCTCCGTCATCACATCCCCATGTCCCCCAGCCCCATGTCATGTCCCTCAGACCCTTCTCATCGTGTCCCCATGTTCTGCAGTCCCCATGCCGTTGCGTCCCCATGTCCCACTACCCCTACACCATTGTGTACCCGTGTCCCATCCTGTCCCCCAACCCCATGCCACTGTGCCACCGCATCCCGTACACCACTGGTCCAGGCAGAGACGGCGTAGAGGACTGCATCCTGCTTCTCCAGCTGGTGGGTCTGGTGCAGGCACTGGCGGTAGCGCGCGGCCACCCCGTCCTCGTTGGCGAAGCTGCGCACGGTGGCCATGGCCTGGAAGGTCTCCACTGCCACCTCACTGGCGTGGGCCAGCGCCTTCTGCACCTTTGGAGCCAGGCCCTGGGGACAGCAATGTCACCACAGGGCTGGCAGGTGGGGAATGGGGTACAGGGAGGGGGCAGAGGGCATATGGAGGGGATGGTGGACACGGGGAGGGGGCTGGAGGGACACGGTGGGCATAGTGGAGGGGACAGTGGGGACATGCAGAGGGTGTTGGGTGAATGGAGGGGATATTGGGCACGTGCAGGGGGCAGCAGGCACATGGAGAGGACAACACGCATGTTGTGGGGACAACGGGCCCAGAGAGGGTGGGCACATGGAGGGGACAACAGGCACATAAAAGGGGGATGGCAATGGATACATGGAGGTGACAGCGGGCCCACAGCCCCCCCTCACCTGCTGGAACCTGCCGATGACCCTGGGCAGCAACAGGAGGAAGGGCAGCACCAGGGCGGTGACGAGGGCCATGCGCGGGGACAGCCAGGCCATGGTGCTGAAGAGGCAGATGCCCCGCGCCAGGTACCACAGCAGCAGGCTCAGCGCCTCGCCCAGGGCCTCACGGGTGGCCTCCACGTCCCCCGTCACCCGTGCTGCCACATCCCCTGCAGGGGGACAAGGTGGAGGACGACAGCGGGGTTGAGCATCCCGGTGCCTGTCCCCACCGCGCCGCCGGGCCTGACCCTAAATCCCGTGCTCACCGGCCCCCTCGTCCCGCAGCTCAGCGATGTCCCCGCGGAGGACGGCCCCGAAGAGGCGGCGCTGCAGGTGGCCGTGCACGCGGCTCAGCGTCCCCACGAAGGCAATGTCGCAAGCCAGCTCGGTGACGGCGCTGCGGTGGGAAGGGCACAAGGAGGATGTGTGTGTGTGTGTGTGTGTGCATCAGGGAGACCCCCATGCTGCTCCCCGACCAGCATGTCCCCCTCCCCAAAATACCTGCTCAGCCCCAGCAGCACCATGGGCCAGATGGCCGCCAGCTCGTCCTCGCGGGCCACCCAGTCGCTGGCGCGCCCCGTGTAGTAGGGGATGGCCATCTCCCCTGTCACCAAACCACGGTCAGGTTGATGGGGCCCCCCCGGGGCAGTGGGGACGGTAGAGGGGGTCCAATGATGCCCCCCAGATTTTGTGCAGCCCCCCCTCCCCAAGCTTAGTGTTGCTCCCCGTTGGGGTGCTGTCCCCTTGGTTTGAACCTGACCCCCCTAAATTTCATGCAGCCTCCCCCCAAAGCTCAGTGTTGCTCCCCATTGGGTTGCTCTCTCCCCCCACCTTTCTGTGGCTGCCCCCCCCAGATTTGTGCAGCCCCCCGCCAAAGCTCAACGCTGCTCCCCATTGGGGTGCTGCCCCCCCTGGCTTGTGGCTGACCCCCCAACATTTCATGCAACCCCTACATTTCATGCAACCCTCTACATTTCATGAAGCTCCCCCCAAATCTCAACGCTGCTCCCATACAGTGCTGCCCCCCCCCACTTGCTGACCCCCCCAGATTTTATGCAGCACCCCCAAAGCTCAATGCAACTCCCCATTGGGGTACAACTCCAATGCAGCCCCCTCCAAATATCAATGCTGCTCTGATAGGTGTGCTGCCCCCCCCCCGATTTATGGCTGGCCCCCCACATTTCATGCAGCCCCCCCTAAAGTGGGTGTGCTGCCCCCCTCCCCTACCGAGCGACGAAGCCCCCATCAGCGCCGCCACCACGGCGCAGCGCCAGCGCTCGGGGCGCAGCGACTCCAGGAGGCGGCGGCCGGCGCCCATCGTCCCCGGTCAGTGCCCGCGACCCTCCCGGCCCCTCTCCGGTCCCGGAGCCGGTCCCGGTCCCGTTTCTCGGAAAATGAAACCCACCGCCGGGACGTGATGGGCGCCGGTGCCGCCTGCCATTGGCTGAGGCCGGCGTCGCGTCACCAGTTGTCAGGCAGATCGGGCCGGAGCAGCTTGCGGAGGGGCGGGGAGGGGGGCGTGGCGAGGGGCGGAGGGGGCGTGACAAGGGGCGGAGGGGGGCGTGGCAAATGTTGAAAGGGGCGTGGCAAGGCGGGAGTGGGGCGGGGCCGGGGGAGAAGGGCTGTGAAAACGAAAGTGAAAGTGGCGGGGCCAGAGCATAGAGGGAGCGGCCGGGGCCGGGTGGGTCTGGGGGCCCCGGGGGGAGGCAGAGCAGGCTGAGGGGAGCCGGGGGGGGCGGCTGGACTCGGCCGGGCCAAACCGAGCCGAGCAGGTCTGGGGAGCACGGGGCTGGTGAGGGGGGCTGGACTGGGAGGACTGGGAGAGCTGGTGTGTCCTCAGTGTGCCGGGGGTGGGTCTCAAGAAGGTGAAGGGGGCTGCGCTGGGGTTTACAGGTGTGTTCCTGAGAGGTTTGGGGATCCAGGACGAGACTGGGGGGCCATACTGGGCGTACTGGGTTGTGTTCTAGGGTGCTGGAAAGGGTCTTTGGGGGTCCTGGTCAGGACTGGGGGATTTACTGGGAGCACTGGTGTCCCAGGGAGCTCAGCAGGGTCTCAGGGATAAGCCAGGAGCACTGGTGTGAGCCCCAGGGTGCTGGACAGGGTCGAGGGGAGCTGAGGAGTCTGCACTGGGAGCACTGGTGTTCCCTGGGGAGTGCCTCAGGGAGCCCAGCAGGGTCCAAGTGACCAGCAGAGGGTCTGAGGTTGCTGGGTAGGGCCTTGAACGCTCCTCAGAGCCCCCAAGCCATGGAGTTGCTGCCCACCTTGCGCCTGGCCTGTGTCCTGCTCCTGGCTGACCTGGTCGTGCTGGCAGCACTGGCCCAGTTGGCCCCGGCACTGGCCCAGCTGGGTCTAGTGGCCACATGGCTGGAGGCTGGGCTGCGGCTACCAGTGCTGGTGGGAGCTGGGAGGCTGTTGGCTCCCGGAGGACCCCGGGGAGCTGCGGCCCTGGTGAGCCTGGCCCCTGCCACCTTCCTTACCCTGCGGGGCTGCCTGGAGCTGCCTGGGGCTCCACCAGTGCTGCTGGCCATGGCCACACCGTCCTGGCTGGCATTGGCCTACGGGGCAGTCTTGCTGGCCTTGCTCACCTGGACCTCCCTGGCACCTGGGGTGGCCCTGGGGACCAAGGAGGTCAAGTACCAGGCGGCTCTGCGTCGGCAGCTGGCCCTGGCCTGGCCTGAGTGGCCCTTCCTCAGTGGAGCCTTCTTCTTCCTCGTGTTGGCTGCATTGGGTGAGACCTCTGTGCCCTACTGCACTGGGAAGGCCTTGGATGTCCTCCGCCATGGGGACGGCCCCACTGCCTTTGCCACTGCCATCGGCTTTGTGTGCCTTGCCTCCGCCAGCAGGTAGGGACCCCCAGTTCCTCTCCCAGACCCTGTCCGCACCTGGGATGGTGCCTGATGGGTTTCAGGGTATCTCTGTCCCCCCATTCTGCCCAGTTCGCTGTTTGCTGGCTGCCGCGGGGGCCTCTTCAGCTTCATCATGGCTCGCCTCACGCTGCGCACCCGCGACCAGCTCTTCTCTGGCCTGGTACACCAGGATCTGGCCTTCTTCCAGCAGACCACAGCAGGTACAAAACGGGGGGTTCCCTGACCCTGTCCCCATGGTGTGTCCCCCACTGACCTTGTTCAACCCTTGCAGCTGATCTGGCCTCCCGGCTGGCCACTGACGTGCCACTGGCGAGCAGGGTGGTACCAGGCAGTGCCAACATCGCCTTGAGGAACCTGGGGAAGGTTCTGGGGCTCAGTGCCTTCATGCTGGCGCTCTCACCACGCCTGACCCTGCTGGCGCTGCTTGAGGTGCCCCTTGCCATTGTTGCACGCAAGACCTACAATGCCCGATATCAGGTGATGGTGGACATGGGACAGGAGAAACAGGAGAGAGGGGATGGTGATGGATGGCTGGATGGGGACAGCAGGAAGAGGGTGGCAGGTTGGGGACAGCAAGAAATGGGGATGGTGGGGATGGGATGTGAGGTAGAGATGGCTGGGCAACAATGGTGAGATGGAGATGGCTGGGACAGGGCAGCAGGGTGAGGATTACAGGGATGGAACAGGAGGTTTGGGGCTGGGAATGACAGGGTCAGGAATGTGGGGATGATGACTGCGGGGATGGTGATCATGGGAAGGGGATAACAGGCAAGAGGAGAGCAGGAATGGAGATGGGATGGGATGGTGAGGACTCAGCTGTGCCATCCCGTGGGTGCTGATGCCCACTGGCCCTACCCAGATGCTGCAGCAGGCCGTGCTGGATGCAACAGCTGGCACTGGGATGGTGGTGCAGGAGGCCATCTCCTCCATCGAGACAGTGCGGGCCTTCGCTGGGGAAGAGGAGGAAGAGCGCCGGTACGGCCAGGCACTGACCAAGATGCTGGGGCTGCGGGACCAGCGGGACATGGAGAAGGCAATCTTCATCCTCATCCGGCGGGTGAGGCTGACATGGGGGGACCCAGGTGCCTATTGGCACAGGGACAACCCCACTCACCCCTGTCCCTGCAGGCACTGCAACTGGCCGTGCAGGCGCTAGTGTTGTACTGCGGCCACCAGCAGCTCCGTGAGGGGACCATCACTGCTGGCGGCCTTGTCGCCTTCATCCTCTACCAGAATAATGCCGGCAGCAGTGTGCAGGTAAGGCTGGGCAGTGCATCCCCCATAGGCACATCCCCACGTCTGTCCCTTCCATGAGCACATCGCTGTGTCCCCATCCTTGGTGCCAGTAGCTCTGCCCCACACAGGCGCTGGCGTACGCCTACGGTGACCTGCTGAGCAATGTGGCAGCTGCCCACAAGATCTTCGACTACCTGGACCGTGAACCGGCTGTGGGCACTGGGGGCACCTCAGAGCCTGCCACACTGCAAGGCCACGTCACCTTCCAGCACGTCTCCTTTGCCTACCCCACGCGCCCCGAGCACCTTGTCCTGCAGGATGTCTCCTTCGAGCTGCGCCCCGGTGAGGTGACAGCACTGGCAGGGCTGAACGGCAGTGGGAAGAGCACCTGTGCTGGGCTGCTGCAGCGCTTCTACGAGCCCACGGCTGGGGAGGTGCTGCTGGATGGGGTGCCACTGCGTGATTACAAGCACCGGTACCTACACCGCCAGGTGAGTGTGGCTGCAGGAGGGTGTGCAGCACAAATGTGCTGAGCAGTGCCCGGACTCAGCCTCTGCCTCGGGGCAGGTGGCACTGGTGGGGCAGGAGCCCGTGCTCTTCTCTGGCTCCATCCGGGACAACATTGCCTATGGGCTGGAGGACTGCAGGGAGGAGGAGATCATAGCAGCTGCAGAGGCTGCTGGTGCCTTGGATTTTATCTCTGCACTGGACCAAGGCTTTGATACTGGTGAGTACTGGGGAGCAGGGGCAACTGGGTGTCTGTCCCAATCACCTCCCTCTCCCCATCCTGCAGATGTAGGGGAGAGAGGAGATCAGCTCTCGGCTGGGCAGAAGCAGCGTGTTGCCATTGCCCGGGCCTTGGTGCGATGCCCCACTGTCCTCATCCTCGACGAGGCCACCAGTGCTCTGGATGGGGATGGGGATGTGGCGGTGAGTGGTGGACTGTGCCTGGGAGAAGGGGTCCAGCTCCGTGGCGGAGGCTGATGGGCACCGGCATCTCCTGCAGCTGCAGCAGTGGGTGCAGAGTAGGGGGGACCGGACGGTGCTGCTCATCACCCACCACCCGCGTATGCTGGAGAAGGCCGACCGCGTCGTGGTGCTGGAGCGTGGCACCGTGGCTGAGATGGGGACGCCCGCTGAGCTCGCGGCCTGTGGTGGGCCCTACAGCCGCCTGCTGCAGCGCTAACAACTTACAGGGCAGCTGAAAACCCCCAGGGATAGGCCACAGGGAGCAGCAACTAGCTCCTGTCCTGGCTGCAGGATGGGAGGTGGGGGCTGCTCCTGTTGGTGCCAGGATTTGTATGGAATAAAGTGGAGACACTCCAGAGAGAAGTGAGCTGGGTTGTGGTGGGATGTGGGAAGCTCTGCTCTATGCTAGTGAGGCCTTGTCTTGAGCACTGCATACAGCTGTGGGCACTACAGCAGATGAAGGGCGTGAAACTGTGTGAGAGCCTCCAAGGGAGGGCTACGAGGATGGCGAAGGCTCTGCAGGGCAAGGCGTGTGAGGAGTGGCTGAAGGTGCTTGGCTTCTTGAGCCCAGAGCAGAGAAGATGCAGGGGAGGCCTTGCGGTGGCCCACGGCTTCCTGATGAGGGGATTGGAGGGACAGGTGCCAGTCTCTGCTCTTTGGGCCTGAGGGAATGGCACGGAGCTGCCATAGGGGAGGCTGAGGCTGGCTGTTCAGAAAAGGTTCTTGCCCAAGAGGGTGGTCAGGCACCCACAGAGCGGGTTCTGGGCCCAGTGCTGGGCTCCATGATACAAGAGAGACCTGGCCACACTGGGGAGAGTCAGACGCTGCCAAAGATGCTGCAGGGACTGGAGCATTTCCTCTGGGAGGAGAGGCTGAGGGAGATGGGCCTGCTCAGCCTGGAGCAGAGAAGGCTCAGGAGAGTCCAGAGGGGCTGTGGAGTCTCTACCATCGGAGATACTGAGAAGTGCACTGGACTTGTCCGGGGCAACAGGCGTTTGGTGGTGCTGAACAGTGGTTTGGGGCAAGGGGACCTCAAGAGGTCCCATCCAACACCAGCCCCTCTGCGATTCTTGTGACAAGTCCTGGCAAACAATATTCACCCAGACAGAAGAGGCCCTTCTTGTACTGATGTGTAGGCTCACTGTGCTGAGCTCTTTCTGCATGCAGCTCCCAGCCTCCATCGATGCCTCCCCAACTTCCCCATGCAGCTTCTCTGGGCAACCCTGACCCACCAGGCCGGGATAGCAGCACCTTGCCCACCCGCTCCAACCCACCACTCCAGGTCAGACACCAGGCACGCTTTGTGGCACATCAGCAAATCATTGGGCAGTTTATTTTGTTTAAAGGCCATGCAGATGCAATTATGCTGTGGCATTGCTCTTGTGGTAGCTGATTGGAGATGCGAGAGGTTGAGGGAATGAGGCTGCATCCAGCTGCAGCACAGAGTGCACATGGGTCGTCTGGTTCCCTCATGGGCTGAAGCAGAGTGGTTAGACACTGGGGTTGCTCCCTGCAGGGACAAAAAGAGACAGCGTCATATGGGGCCACATCTTCATCCCAAACCTTCTACTCCGAGAGTTTCCCCAGGGAAGCCACGAATCAGTTGGGCACAGTAACACCCTGACTGCAGGTACCAGAGGGGGACATGACAAGTTGGGACGCAAAATCTCCCTGGGGCTCCTGCCCGAACCCCCAGCCTCATACCTGCGTTCGAACTGTTGGATCCCCCATCGCTGCCTGCAAAAGAGAAGCAGCCATGAGAAACCAAGAGCCTCAAGACTGCCCCAGTGATGGGCAGACGCTGGGGACATTGCTGCCTCTGTCACTCACCTGGCGCCATGTTGTAGCCCTTCTCCTTCTTCCCTGCAGACAGAAAGAGGCATCAGCACCAGCCACATGTCACGGCCACGCTGGGGGCCTCCCAAAGGTGCCCCAGCTCCTCACACAGCCCTTCCAGTCCCTGCCTTCCTCCCGCACCCCTCTGCCTCACCCGCCCAGGCACTTTACCCTGCTTGCTCTTCCAGACAGCAAATCCAGCCAGGGCAGCGATGACAGCCACGACAGCAACAGCCACTCCCACCACGATGGGGATCAGGTTGGACTGTGGCTCTGGGGGAAATTAGGGCCATCAGCAGGAGAAGGGGGAGCCCCTGAACATCCCAGTCCCACACATCCCATGCTGCTGGGCTCACCCCATGAGAAGAGGCCGGGCTGGGGCAGGCTGGCATGCTCCACGCGGCACTGGTACTTGTCCCTGTCTTCCGGTAGGACATCGATGCTGGCCCAGATATGGTAGGTGCCATCACTGTTGGGCGCGGTGCTCCCCCTCTGGGTCTCCTGCTCCTGGACCACGCCATCCTTCAGCCAGCTGACGGCGATGGGTCGCGGGTAGAAGCCGTGAGCACGGCAGGACAAGGTCAGGGTCTTGTCGACCTCCATCCCGAACACTCGGACCTCAGGGCGCTCTGGGGAGGGGGTGGCAGCAAGGGCCAGGCTGAGCTCCCTGCACTGGCCCTGCTCCAGCTGGCAGCCTGGTGCTGCATCCCCCAAAACCCTCACCTCTCTTTTCTAGCACAGCCTTCCTATAGCTCACGTGTTTCCTCAGCCACTCAATGCATTTGTTCTCCAGGTAGTACTTCATCTGCTCTGCAACAGTCCCTTCCTCCTCCCACTTCCTCTTGGTGATTTGTGCCCCAGCATCCGCTGCAGTGTACGTCAGTGTGTCTTTGTCCAAGGCAATGAAGTCTCTTCCTTCGTAGCCATACTGTAAAAACCCACTAATTCTACCATCCTCGAGGAGGTCACAGCCATGCATGCGCTGTAACGTGTGAGACCCTGAAAGACAATGAGGGAGAGGTGTTGGGGGGCAGCCACAGTCCTGGCCCTTTAATGAGGTGCACACCCCACTGGCAGTGCATGCAGGTGCCACACACTGCCCTGTCCCAGAGTGCTGTATCCCTGAAAGACTGGGCTGGGGCACAGCACCAGAGTACCTTGGGACAGCAAGGGCCTTGTACAGGGTTGTCAATGCTGTGAGGTGACCAGGAGCTGAGATGGGGTGGGGAAATCCCTCAAGGTTTGGGGTGGGGGCCTGAAGCACCATGGGGAAAGCAAGGGGCTGGGACAATGGGGGCAGGAGCCCCTCTGGCTCTGGGGGTCCTGACTGCTGTGGGGATGTGGAAGGGCTGGGAGGGGGGTGACCTGGAGCCCCCCGGCTCTGGGACAGGAGGTTTCTGAGCAGCATGGGGGTGGCAAGGGGCTGGGTTGTGTCTGGAAGCACCCCTCTGGGTGTGGGAGAAGGCACCAGGAGCATCATGGGGCTGGGACAGGGTGTCTGGGAGCCCCATGACAGCAACACCACACAGGGACCGAACAGCACGGCCAGGGCTGGGACAGTAGCGTGGGGGCAGGGCCAGGCCTCAGTGGGGCTGGGGACCCCCCCACCCCTCCCACAGCACCCACTCCCACAGCCTGCAGAGCTGTGGCCCAGCCTGCTCTCACCCCTGCTCTGGTTGTAGCGCTCCCGCAGTATCTCCAGGTTCATGCGGTAAGTCTGCTCATTATTCTGACCGATCCGGGTGTTCCTCTCCCAGTACTCCTGGTCATCGATGGCCGACGTCCAGTCCACCCGGGACTCCACCCTCCTGGTCTCGCTGTCGTAGTACGTGAAGACCTCCCCGTCCACGTACCCCACAGCCACAAACTGCGGCACCCCCGGGCTTGGGTCCGACACCGCGGTGTGGAAATAGCGCAGGGAGTGGGGCTCTGCGGGAACAGGGGCGGCTGAGAGGGGCAGCCCCGAGGGGAGGCCGAGCCCGGAGGGCTCCGAGAGGGGAAGGGGACGGGAGGGGAGGCCCGGGGGGTCCCGGTGCCGGGAGGGCCCGGCCCCACTCACCGCTCGCTGCTCCGCCCAGGACCCCCAGCAGCAGCCCCAGGACGAGGCCCAGGGCCCCCGCCCGTCCCGGTCCCATGGCTCCGCTGTGTCCCGAGCTGCCTGCGGAGCTCGAAGTCATCCCGCGTCTCCAGCTCCGCCCCTCGACGCGATTGGCGGCTCCGCAGCACTTCTACCAATGAGTAACCGGTATTCTCGTGACGTCACCGGGCGCCGGGTAGATCGCGGTCCCGCAGGTTGCCAGAAGCGAAAGTGAAAGCGCTGAGAGCGGCGCGGGGGGGGAGGGGAGCTGGTGACAGGGAAATCCCGGCCCCACCCGGTCTCTTCGCCCTCCCCCCCAGCCCCCGCGTTTCTCAGCCCTGTCGTGGGCTGCAGCGGTGCTCGGGGACAGCAGGGGCACCCACTCAGTAAAGGGGCACCCAGGACATGTCCCCCTCAGGGCTGTCCCCAGGAGCGGGGGCAGCTGGCATCGGGCAGGACCCCACTGGGGGCTGTCTCCATCACCACCTCCTGCCCTCCACCCACAGACCAGACGGGACAGGGCCACTCAGAGCCAGTTGTCCGTGGCCATGCCCATGAGGCTTTTGAATATGCCCAAGGACGCAGACCCACCAACCTGTGCCAGCATGTGGTTGCCCACACCATGAGAATTTCCTGGTGCTCAGATGGAGCCCCCCGTGCTCCAGCACCCTCGTCGCCTTCATGACCCTCGCTGAACTCTCTCCAGGTCTCTCTTGTGCTGGGGAGCCCAGCACTGGGCCCAGTGCCCCAGGGGTGGCCTCACCAGCACTGAGCAGAGGCGAAGGATCACCTCCCTTGGCCTGCTCCAACACGGCTCCTGCTGCAGTAGTCCAAGATACTGCTTGCTGTGCAGCCCAGACAGGCTGTAAGGTCGTGTGGAAGGTGAGTGTCTGCTCCCTAGGGGAATCTGGCCAAGGACCTCCTTCACTGGGATGAGGAATAATAAGAAAAAGAGTAAGCCATAAAGAAGACCTGAAGGGGACATAAGCCTGACTGGGCAGCAGTGGTGAGAACCAAAGCTGGTCACTCACACTGACTGGTGGGGGCATGGGAGAGTGAGAGTGTTTCTTTCAACAAGGTTATTTGGAGACCTCATGCATTGGAAACTAATGGAAAAGGGGGAAAACAAGCAGAAACCAACCTCTAGCTGGACACAGACCTGACAGAACCAACATGGGCACGGTGACAAGAAAGGAACGTCCCTGTCATGCTCCGTGTTGGCAAGCAAGCGAGTAGAGGCGCAGCTTCCAGGAAGATCAGCCTGGACTTTGCAACTGATAAGATGTGAACCAGGAGCACCTTGGACTGGGAGTGGTGTGGGACCTGGGGGGGATGTGCAGGGCAGGGGAGCAGAAGGAACAAAGATCTACAGAGGCAGAAAAGGAAGGAAAGGGGCCAGCCGTGTGTGAAATAGGACCCATCAGTGCTTGTCTGGCTGAGCGCTGTGCCCAATCACCAGTCTATCCTGTCTTCTTGTAACTTCTCATTAAACATTTTCTTCAGTTTAGGGACTGGGGTGAGGGTGAGTGAGGCCAGTGCAGGGCTCAGTGCCAGCAGCTGGTGTAGGGTGGTGAGTCACAGCCCATGATCCTGGTGCTGGCTGCTGGGGTCAAGAGTCTGTGTGTGTCTGTGCGCGTGTGTGTGTCTGTCCCTGTGTCTGTCCGTGGGACCTGTGCTCAGCTTGGCTGCTGGCTGACCCTCAGAAAGTGGCAGCTGCTAACCTCAGCCTGAGCAGAAGTGCCAGGTCCCTGGGCACCCGGCTGGGCTCCAACATCTGGGCAGGATGGCACTGGGTGTTCCTGCCTGTCCTGCTCTGTACTGGTTCCAGTGACCAGGCAGGAGGGTTCTGGGCTGCAGCAGCTGGAGGAGATAGCCTGGCTCCTGCCATCCCTTAACTCACCACAATCCAGCCCAGCCCAGCCCGTGGTGTCCAGCAACCAACTGATGTGGGTTGGAGCAGGTAGAATAGCGTGTAAAGTAAAGAACAGTAAAATTCGAGCATCTTTGGCAATTTTTATTGCTGACCTTCCATGTAAGATTTCATGACTTCAAACCATTAAAAGCACAATTTGATGGTAATTGTTGATTCGTTGTCACAGGACGATGAGGATTTCAGGTCAGCGTCAAGACAAGATCCTATGCTGTGACATTACAAAAGCAGCCCCACTGGGGTGTGATTGTAATATCAGCTGTAATTACAACTGCTTGTTATTCCCACCCGCACTGAATTGGTGGTGCACTGTAATGCACCATGGGGCCAGTATTGATGTGATGGGGTATTGATGCCAGTAACAATTTATGTTTGTATTGTTAACTTTGTGTTGTGGTAAAAGCTGTAAAATCTGTGTTTCAAGGCAAGGGCAAGATGATCCAGGCCTTGAGGATATCTAAAGGATGATTCATAAAAAAAACCCTACTTGATCAGAAAGGCCATTTTGGAAGGAAACATCCAATACATATACGACTGAATGTGCTACCAATCAACTTCTTAGAAATACTTGGCTGACAAACAAAGGTATGAGTTTCTAATACTAATGAGGACTATCCTCATTAGAATAGTCAAATTCATGCCCTTAGGCTGAGAGACCCCAGCCCAACTAGAGCCCCTTCCCCTCTGAGGATGTCTAGAATGATTTTGTCAAACCAGCAGTATGCTCATTATGTAACCAATTAGAAATTAGAGAATTGTGCTAACATCTACACGTAGTGATAAGAGATGGTCTAAATTGTGGCACGGGAAATCCTTAGGTGTGCCAGCTTAGAAAGAAATCACCTCGCACTTGCACAATTCTGAAATAAACAGTATCTCCACCTAGTGTGAGGATAGGCTCATTGCACACTGGGTAAGGAACCCAAACTTTCTATTGGACAGCTACATGAGCTTGCTTTGACAGGCTGTGGCTGATAATTTAGAGCTTCAGGGAATAAGTACGATGACTTGGGTTGATACCAAAATGTTTCATGGATTGGTTTTACTAAGCAATAGAATTCAGTATCGAGTGGTTTTGTTTGTTTGTTTTTTAACAATACCAGCAATCTATTGCATTGTCCACTTGAGATGTGGTATTCATAAACTGGTCAATACAGTTGTCAATCAAGTTGTTGATAAATGACACGGGACTGGGAGGATCTGTGGATTCCATCAAGGGTGGAGAGGCCTCGCAGAGGGATCTGGACAAATGGGAGTGATGGGCAGCTACCGACTGCAGGAACAAGAGCGCGTGCTGGACCCTTCCCCTGGGCAAATAAATCAAAAGGCTTTGAGTAATCTGGGAGCCCCAGTGCAGGGGCAGATGTTAAGGCATCTGTAATAGCTTTGAATGCCTTTTCCCTTTCCACTTCCCAGGAGATGGGTTCTATTTCCTCATCCTTGGTGCCCTCAGTTACAGGTGTAGTCAGTTCCCCCAGTCCTGGTATCCACAGTCTGTAAAAACCAGCCCCATGTTCCCGCAGTAGAAGCTTTCACCTCTATTATTTCTCTTCCTTTATCCAGTCCCAATACAGCAGATGTTCCTTGATTCACCGCAGCCTACAGGGGGTTTCCTAAGCTGAGGAAGCCCCAGGAGAGCACAGAGACAGACCCAGGGCTAGCAGCTCCTTCAAAGTGGTCAACGAGCCATGGGCAGGACAAGCAGAACCCCGAGGCAATACTTCATATTTCTTACCTTGGTCTGTGCACAGTTACTGGGTCAGTTCTCAAAGTCAGAGTGCCTGCCTTGTGGCAAACCAGCAAATCATGGGGCTGTTTCTTTTGTTTGAAGGTGTGCATAGCCAATTGTGCTCTGGCATTGCTCTTGTGGTACCTGATTGGAGATGCGAGAGGTTGAGGGAATGAGGCTGCATCCAGCTGCAGCACAGAGTGCACAGGGGGCCTTCTGGTCCCTCAGGGGCTGAAGTAGAGTGGTTAGACACTGGGGTTGCTCCCTGCAGGGACAAAAAGAGACAGCGTCATATGGGGCCACATCTTCATCATAAACCTTCTACTCCGAGAGTTTCCCCAGGGAGGCCACGGATCAGTTGGGCACAGCAACACCCTGATTGCAGGTACCAGAGGGGGACATGACAAGCTGGGACCCCACAACCTCCCTGGGGCTCCTGCCTTAAGCCCCAGCCTAATTCTGTACCTGCGCTCGAGCTGTCGGATCCCCCTTTGCTGCCTGCAAAAGAGAAGCAGCCGTGAAAAACAAATAGAAAGAGAAACCAAGCGCCCCAAGACTGCCCCAGTGATGGGCAGACACTGGGGACATTGCTGCCTCCGTCACTCACCTGGTGCCACATTGTAGCCCTTCTCCTTCTTCCCTGCAGACAGAACAAAGCATCAGCACCAGCCACATGTCACAGCCAGGCTGGGGGCCTCCCAAAGGTGCCCCAGCTCCTCATACAGCCCCTCCAGCCCCAGCCTTCCTCCCGCACCCCTCTGCCTCACCCGCCCAGGCACATTACCCTGCTTGCTCTTCCAGACAGCAAATCCAGCCAGGGCAGCTATGACAGCCACGACAGCAACAGCCACCCTCACCATGTTGGGGATCAGGTTGGACTGTGGCTCTGGGGGAAATTAGGGCCATCAGCAGGAGAAGGGGGAGCCCCTGAACATCCCAGTCCCACGCAATCCCTGCTGCTGGGCTCACCCCATGAGAAGAGGCCAGGCTGGGGCAGGCTGGCGTGCTCCACGCGGCACTGGTACTTGTCCCTGTCCCCCGGCAGGACATCGATGGTGGCCCAGATATGGTAGGTGCCATCACTGTTGGGCACGATGCTCCCCTTCTTGGTCTCCTGCTCCTGGACCACGCCATCCTTCAGCCAGCTGATGGAGATGGGTCGCGGGTAGAAGCCGTGAGCACGGCAGGACAAGGTCAGGATCTTGTTGGCCTCCATCCCCGACACTCGGACCTCAGGGCGCTCTGGGGAGGGGGTGGCAGCAAGGGCCAGGCTGAGCTCCCTGCACTGGCCCTGCTCCTGCTTACAGCCTGGTGCTGCAACCCCCGTCAGCCTCACCTCTCCTCTCTAGCACATCCTTCCCATAGCTCACGTATTTCCTTAGCCACTCAATGCAAGTGTTCTCTAGGTAGTACTTCTTGCGCTCAGCAACAGTCCCTTCCTGCTCCCAATTCCTCTTGGTGATTTGTGCCCCAGCATCTGCTGCAGTGAACGTCAGTGTGTCCTTGTCAAAAGTGAGGAAGTCCTTTCCATCATAGCCACGCTGATCGAAGCCTCTGATGCTACCATCCTCGAGGAGGTCACAGCCATACATTGTCTGCCTTATGTGAAACCCTGAAACCCAACGAGGGACAGAGGGTGAGGGGCTACCACAGTCCTGGCCCTTTAATGAGGTGCGGACCCCACTGGCAGCACATGTGGGTGCCACACACTGCCCTGTCCCAGAGTGCTGCATCCCTGCAAGACTGGGCTGGGGCCCAGCACCACAGTACTTTGGGGCAGCGAGGGTCTTGTACGGGGTTGTCAATGCTGTGAGGTGACCAGGAGCTGAGATGGGGTGGGGGGAATACTTAAGGTTTTGGGGTGGGGAAGCACCATGGGAAAAGCAAGGGGCTGGGACAACAGGGCAGGGAGCCCCTCTGGCTCTGGGGGTCCTGAATGCTGTGGGGATGTGGAAGGGCTGGGAGGGGGTGGCCTGGAGCACCCAAGGTCTGGAACAGGGGGTTCTGAGCAGCATGGGGGTGGCAAGCAGCTGAGCTGTGTCTGGAAGCACCCCTCTGGGTCTGGGACAAGGCACCAAGAGTATCGTGGGGCTGGGACAGAGTGGCTGGGAGCCCTGTGACAGGGACACCAGCCAGGGACTGAAAAACATGGGCAGGGCTGGGGCAGTAGCGTGGGGGAAAGGCCAGGCCTCAGTGGGGCTGGGGACCCCACCACCCCTCCCACAGCACCCACTCCCACAGCCTGCAGAGCTGTGGCCCAGCCCGCTCTCACCCCTGCTCTGGTTGTAGCGCTCCCGCAGTATGTCCAGGTTCATGCGGTAAGTCTGCTCAGTATTCTGAGCGATCCGGGTGTTCCTCTCCCAGTACTGCTGGTCATCGATGGCCGATGTCCAGTCCACCCGGGACTCCACCCTCCTGGTCTCGCTGTCATAGCGCACGAAGACCTCCCCGTCCACGGACCCCACGATCATGAACTGCGGCACCCCCGGGCTCGGGTCTGACACCGCGGTGTAGAAATAGCGCAGGGAGTGGGGCTCTGCGGGAACATGGGGGGCTGAAAGGGGCAGCCCCGAGGGGAGGCCAAGCCCGGAGGGCTCCGAGAGGGGAAGGGGACGGGAGGGGAAGCCCGGGGGGTCCCGGTGCCAGGAGGGCCCGGCCCCATTCCCACTCACCGCTCGCTGCTCCGCCCAGGACCCCCAGCAGCAGCCCCAGGACGAGGCCCAGGGCCCCCGCCCGTCCCAGTCCCATGGCTCTGCTGGGCCCCGAGCTGCCGTCGGAGCTCGAAGCCATCCGGAGTCTCCGGCACCATACCACGACGCGATTGGCGGCGCCGACGCGCTTCTACCAATGAGTAACCGGTATTCTCGTGACGTCACCGGGCACCGGGTAGATCGTGGTCCCGCAGGTTGCCAGAAGCGAAAGTGAAAGCACTGCGGCCGGTGCGGCGACCGGGCTTCCGGCTTAACTAACGGGTTAACCAGATTCCCCGGTGTACTGCTGAGCTCTTTACTGTGTAAGGGAGCACCATACACCGGATTTCCCTGAGACTCTTCCTTTCTCACTTCTACTCTTGCTTCACCCATCTCCGGCTGTGCCCCTCGTGGACCTAGGGGACCATGGATCAGGGCTCCACACTCACTTCACACAGTATCTTGCCTGACCCCCAAGGCAGTGCTTCCTATTTCTTACCTTGGTCTGTGCACAGTTACTGGGTCAGTTCTCAAAGCCATAGTGCCTGCCTTGCTTTCTTCCCTAACTCTTCATCCATCCTGTCTTCTTAACCAGCCTCCGTTCTTCGTCAGCTCTCTGCAGAACCACCGTCACCAAGGCACAGGCTGAAAGCAGCGGGGCATGCCTTCCAGCTGCACTGGTAATGGGGCTACCCAGAAGGCGATTCGATCCCGGACGAGCCCCAAATTTGTGAGAAACAATTTGCAGCCAATAACACAGGCTCAGGCGAGGATCTCATTGAAGCAGCATTTTTGCAATTGCAATGTTGGGCATTCTTCAAGTATATCATAACCTTATATTCCCTATTAGCTGACACTTGATTCCTCCCCCACTTTCTCATTGGCTGAGTGCTACAGGTTCACAAACTACTCGACACTTATTACTATACCAGGTAGGTACAATTTTATTTGACCAACCATTACCATGACAACCATACCCCCCACTGTTAAGCCTGCACAATCACTTTTGAATATGCAAGGTTAGTGGAAGTTTCTACTGCAAAGACACAACTTTAATTCTCACAGCGACCAGCGATAGGACCTGAGGAGATGGCTTGAAGCTGCATCCGGGATGGTTCAGGCTTGATATCAAGAAAAGGTTCTTCACTGACAGGGTGGTCAGGCGCTGGAACAAGCTCCACAGGGGATATATCACAGCATCGTGCCTACCAGAGTTCAAGCAGTTGGCTAACACTCTCAGACACAGGGTCTGATTTTTTGGGTGTTCCTTTGAGGACCCAGGAGTTGGACCCAGTGATCCTTGTGGCTCCCATCCAACCCCAGCCCCTCTGTGATTCTCTTTCTCATCACAAGTCCTGGCAAATAATGAATTCACCCAGACTGAACAGGCTGGTTACATGTACTAACACGTAAGCTCACTGTGCTGAGCTCTTTCTGCATGCAGCTCCCAGCCTCCATTGATGCCTCCCCAACTTTTCCATGCAGCTTCTTTGGGCTACCCTGACCCACCAGGCCAGGATAGGAGCACCTTGCCCGCCCACTCCCACCCGCCACTCCAGGTCAGACACCAGGCACAGTTTGTGGCAAATCAGCAAATCATTGGGCTGTTTCCTTTGTTTGAAGGTGTGCATAGCCAATTGTGCTCTGGCTTTGCTCTTGAGGTAGCTGATTGGAGATGCGAGAGGTTGAGGGAACGGGTCCATATCCAGCTGCAGCACATAGTGCACGAGGGCCTTCTCGTCCCTCAGGGGCTGAAGTAGAGTGGTTAGACACTGGGGTTGCTCCCTGCAGGGACAAAAAGAGACAGCGTCATATGGAGCCACATCTTCACCATAAACCTTCTACTCCGAGAGTTTCCCCAGGGAAGCCACGGATCAGTTGGGCACAGCAACACCCTGATTGCAGGTACCACAGGGGGACCCCAAAACAAGCTGGGACCCCACAACCTCCCTGGGGCTTCTGCCTTAAGCCCCAGCCTAATTCTGTACCTGCGCTCGAGCTGTCGGATCTCCCTTCGCTGCCTGCAAAAGAGAGGCAGCCGTGAAAAACAAAAAGAAAGAGAAACCAAGAGCCCCAAGACTGCCCCAGTGATGGACAGACGCTGTGGACATTGCTGCCTCTGTCACTCACCTGGTGCCACATTGTAGCCCATCTCCTTCTTCCCTGCAGACAGAACAAAGCATCAGCACCAGCCACATGTCACGGCCAGGCTGGGGGACCTCCCAAAGGTGTCCCAGCTCCTCACACAGCACCTCCAGCCCCAGCCTTCCTCCCACACCCCTCTGCCTCACCTGCCCAAGCACGTTACCCTGCTTGCTCTTCCAGACAGCAAATCCAGCCAGGGCAGCGATGACAGCCACGACAGCAACAGCCACCCCCACCACGATGGGGATCAGGTTGGACTGTGGCTCTGGGGGTAATTTGGGCCATCAGCAGGGGAAGGGGGAGCCCCTGAACATCCCAGTCCCACGCATCCCATGCTGCTTGGCTCACCCCATGAGAAGAGGCTGGGCTGGGGCAGGCTGGCATGCTCCACGCGGCACTGGTACTTGTCCCTCTCTCCCGGTAGGACATCGATGCTGGCCCAGGCATGGTAGGTGCCGTCACTGTTAGGCACGATGCTCCCCCTCTGGGTCTCCTGCTCCTGGACCACGCCATCCTTCAGCCAGCTGATGGAGATGGGTCGCGGGTAGAAGCCGTGAGCACGGCAGGACAAGGTCAGGATATTGTCGGCCTCCATCCCAGACACTCGGACCTTGGGGCGCTCTTGGGAGGGGGTGGCAGAAAGGGCCAGGCTAGGCTAAGCTCCCTGCGCTAACCCCGCTCCTGCATCCAGCCTGGTGCTGCATCCCCCCTCAGCCTCACCTCTCCTCTCCAGCACGTCCTTCCCATAGCTCACGTATTTCCTCAGCCACTCAATGCAGGTGTCCTCCAGGTACTGCTTCCAGCCCTCAGCAACAGTCCCTTCCTGCTCCCACTTCCTCTTGGTGATTTGTGCCCCAGCGTCCGCTGCAGTGAACGTCAGTGTGTCTTTGTCAAAGGCAAGGAAGTCTCTTCCTTCGTAGGCATCCTGGCGAAACCCTCTAGTACTACCATCCTCAAGGAGGTCACAGCCAAACATGACCTGTACTGTGTGAGACCCTGAAACATAACGAGGGGACAGGTGGTGAGGGGCAGCCACAGTCCTGGCCTTTTAATGAGGTGCAGACCCCACTGGCAGTGCATGCGCTTGCAACACACTGCCCTGTCCCAGAGTGCTGCATCCCTGAAAGACTGGGCTGGGGCCCACCACCAGAGTACTTTGGGGCAACAAGGGCCTTGTACGGGGTTGTCAATGCTGTGAGGTGACCAGAAGCTGAGATGGGGTGGGGGGAATCCCTCAGGGTTTGGGGTGAAGGCCTGAAGCACCATGGGAAAAGCAAGGGGCTGGGACAATGGGGGCTGAAGCCCCTCTGGCTCTAAGGATCCTGATTGCTGTGGGGATGTGGAAGGGCTGGGATGGGGTGACCTGGAGCCCCCCAGCTCTGGGACAGGGATTTCTGAGCAGCATGGGGGTGGCAAGGGGCTGGGTTGTGTCTGGAAGCACCCCTCTGGGGATGGGGCAAGGCACGAGGAGCATCGTGGGGCTGTGACAGGGTGTCTGGGAGCCCCATGACAGCAACACCACACAGGGACTGAACAGCACGGCCAGGGCTGGGGCAGTAGCGTGGGGGAAGGGCCAGAACTCAGTGGGGCTGGGGACCCCCCCACCCCTCCCACAGCACCCACTCCCACAGCCTACAGAGCTGTGGCCCAGCCTGCTCTCACCCCTGCTCTGGTTGTAGCGCTCCCGCAGCGTGTTCAGGCCCACGCGGAAAATCTGCTCAGCACCCCGTAAGGTCTCAGTCTCCCTGTCCCAGTACTGCTGATCCGTATTGGCTGCAAACCAGTCTGCACCAGGCTCATCCCTCTGGGTCTCGCTATCATAGTGGTCGATGAGGTGCCCGTCCACGTAACCCACGGACATGAACTGCGGCACCCCCGGGCTCGTGTCCGACACCGCGGTGTAGAAATAGCGCAGGGAGTGGGGCTCTGCGGGAACAGGGGCGGCTGAGAGGGGCAGCCCCGAGGGGAGGCCAAGCCCGGAGGGCTCCGAGAGGGGAAGGGGACAGGAGGGGAAGCCCGGGGGGTCCCGGTGCCAGGAGGGCCCGGCCCCACTCCCACTCACCGCTCGCTGCTCCGCCCAGGACCCCCAGCAACAGCCCCAGGACGAGGCCCAGGGCCCCCGCCCGTCCCGGCCCCATGGCTCCGCTGGGCCCCGAGCTGCCTCCGGAGCTCGAAGCCATCCCAAGGCTCCGGCCCCGTACCGCGACGCGATTGGCGGCTCCGACGCGTTTCTACCAATGAGTAATCGGTATTCTCGTGACGTCACCGGGCACCGGGTAGATCGCGGTGCCGCAGGTTGCCAGAAGCGAAAGTGAAAGCACTGCGGGCGGTGCGCCGACCGGGCTTCCGGCTTAACTAACGGGTTAACCAGATTCCCCGGTGTACTGCTGAGCTCTTTACTGTGTAACGGAGCACCATACTCCAGATTTCCCTGAGACTCTTCCTTTCTCACTTCTACTCTTGCTTCACCCATCTCCGGCTGTGCCCCTCGTGGACCTATGGGAGCATGGATCAGGGCTCCACACTCACTTCACACAGTATCTTGCCTGACGCCCAAGGCAATGCTTCATATTTCTTACCATGGTCTGTGCACAGTTACTGGGTCAGTTCTCGAAGCCAGAGTGCCTGCCTTGCTTTCTTCCCTAACTCTTCATCCATCCTGTCTTCTTAACCAGCCTCCGTTCTTCGTCAGCTCTCTGCAGAACCACCGTCACCAAGGCACAGGCTGAAAGCAGCGGGGCATGCCTTCCAGCTGCACTGGTAAGGGGGCTACCCAGAAGGCGATTCGATCCCGGACGAGCCCCAAATTTGTGAGAAACAATTTGCAGCCAATAACACAGGCTCAGGCGAGGATCTCATTGAAGCAGCATTTTTGTGATTGCAATGGTGGACGTCCTGCAAGTATATCATAACCTTATATTCCCTATTAGCTGACACTTGATTCCTCCCCCACTTTCTCATTGGCTGAGTGCTACAGGTTCACAAACTACTCAACACTTATTACTATACCAGGTAGGTACAATTTTATTTGACCAACCATTACCATGACAACCATACCCCCCACTGTTAAGCCTGCACAAGCACTTCTGAATAAGCAAGGTTATGGAAGTTTCTACTGCAAAGACACAACTTTAATTCTCACAGCGACCAGTGATAGGACCTGAGGAGATAGCTTGAAGCTGCAACCGGGATGGTTCAGGCTTGATATCACAAAAAGGTTCTTCACTGACAGGGTGGTCAGGCACTGGAACAAGCTCCACAGGGCACCACTCACAGCATCATGCCTGCTGGAGTTCAAGCAGTTGGCTAACACTCTCATACACAGGGTCTGATTTTCTGGGTGGTCCTTTGAAGACATAGGATTTGGACCCAGTGATCCTAGTGGCTCCCATCCAACCCCAGCCCCTCTGTGATTCTCTTTCTCCTGACCAGTCCTCGCAAACAAATTCACCCAGACAGAAGAGGCCCCTTCTGTACTGACGCATAGGCTCACTGTGCTGAGCTCTTTCTGCATGCAGCTCCCAGCCTCCATCGATGCCTCCCCAACTTCCCCATGCAGCTTTTCTGGGCAACCCTGACCCACCAGGCCAGGATAGGAGCACCTTGCCCAGCCGCTCCCACCCGCCACTCCAGGTCATACACCAGGCACAGTTTGTGGCAAATCAGCAAATCATTGGGCTGTTTCCTTTGTTTGAAGGTCTGCATAGCCAATTGTGCTCTGGCTTTGCTCTTGAGGTAGCTGATTGGAGATCGGAGAGGTTGAGGGAATGAGGCTACATCCAGCTGCAGCAGAGAGTGCCCATGGGCCATCCGGTCCCTCACGGGCTAAAGCAGAGCGGTTAGACACTGGGGTTGCTCCCTGCAGGGACAAAAAGAGGCAGTGTCATATGGAGCCACATCTTCATCATAAACCTACTACTCAGAGAGTTTCCCGGGGGAAGCCTCGGATCAGTTGGGCACAGCAACACCCTGTGTTTTGGCACCACAAGGGGACATGACAAGCCGGGAACCCTAAACCTCCCTGGGGCTTCTGTCTTAACCCACAGCCTCATTTTGTACCTGTGGTCGACCTGTTGGATCCCCCATCACTGCCTGCAAGAGAGGAGTGGTTGTGAGCCCCAGCCCAGGAGCTGGTACAGGAAGGGCAGCAGCACCACGAGCAGAACACAGCACCATTATGCTGGGAGCCCCAAGAGAAACCAGAGCCCCAAGACTGCCCCAGTGATGGGCAGACGCTGGGGACAATGCTGCCACTGTCACTTACCTGGTGCCACATTGTAGCCCTTCCCCTTCTTCCCTGCAGACAGAACAAAGCATCAGCACCAGCCACACGTCACAGCCAGGCTAGGAGCCACCAAAGGTGCCCCAGCTCCTCATACAGTCCCTCCAGCCCCTGTCTTCCTCCCACACCCCTCTGCCTCACCCGCCCAGGCACGTTACCCTGCTTGCACTTACAGACAGCAAATCCAGCCAGGGCAGCGATGACAGCCATGACAGCAACAGCCACCCCCACCACGATGGGGATCAGGTTGGACTGTGGCTCTGGGGGAAATTAGGGCCATCAGCAGGGGAAGGAGAAGCCCCTGAATGCCCCAGTCCCATGCATCCCATGCTGCTTGGCTCACCCCATGAGAAGAGGCTGGGCTGGGGCAGGCTGGCATGCTCCACGCAGCACTGGTACTTGTCCCAGTCTCCCGGCAGGACATCGATGGTGGCCCAGGCATGGTAGGTGCCATCACTGTTGGGTACAGTGCTCCCCCTCTTGGTCTCCTGCTCCTGGACCATGCCATCCTTCAGCCAGCTGATGGAGATGGGTCGTGGGTAGAAGCCGTGAGCTCGGCAGGACAAGGTCAGGATCTTGTAGGCCTCCATCCCGGACACTCGGACCTCAGGGCGCTCTGGGGAGGGGGTGGCAGCAAGGGCCAGGCTGAGCTCCCTGCACTGGCCCTGCTCCTGCGTCCAGCCTGGTGCTGCATCCCCCCTCAGCCTCACCTCTCCTCTCCAGCACGTCCTTCCCATAGCTCACATATTTCCTCAGCCACTCAATGCAGGTGTTCTCTAGGTAGTACTTCATCTGCTCGGCAACAGTCCCTTCCTGCTCCCACTTCCTCTTGGTGATTTGTGCTGCAGTGTCCACTGCAGTGAACGTCAGCACATCTTTGTCCAAGGCAATGAAGTCTCTTCCTTCATAGCCATATTGATCAAACCCCCTAATACTACCATCCTCGAGGAGGTCACAGCCAAACATGTGCTGCACTGTGTGAGACCCTGAAAGACAATGAGGTACAGGGGGTGAGGGGCAGCCACAGTCCTGGCCCTTTAATGAGGTGCAGACCCTACTGGCAGTGCATGCGTGTGCCACACACTGCCCTGTCTCTGCAATACTGGGCTGGGGCCCAGCACCACAGTATGTTGGGGCAACAAGGGCCTTGTACGGGGTTGTCAATGCTGTGAGGTGACCAGGAGCTGAGTTGGGGTGGGGGGAATCCCTCAGGGTTTGGGGTGGAGGCCTGAAGCACCATGGGGAAAGCAAGGGGCTGGGACAATGGGGGCAGGAGTCCCTCTTGCTCTGGGGGTCCTGACTGCTGTGGGGATGTGGAAGGGTGGGATGGCATGACCTGGAGCTTCCGAGCTCCGGGACAGGTTTCTTAGCAGCTTGGGGGTGGCAAGAGGCTGGGTTGGGTCTGGAAGCACCCCTCTGGGTCTGGGACAAGCCACCAGGAGCATCGTGGTGCAGGGACAGGGCGGCTGGGAGCCCCATGACAGCAACACCACACAGGGACCGAACAGCACGGCCAGGGCTGGGACAGTAGCGTGGGGCCAGGGCCAGGCCTCAGTGGGGCTGCGGACCCCCCCACCCCTCCCACAGCACAGCCTGCAGAGCTTTAGCCCAATCCGCTCTCACCACTGCTCTGGTTGTAGCGCTCCTGCAGAGTGTCCAGGTTCACGCGGAAAAACTTCTCATTGCTCTGTGAGATCTCAGTCTCCCTGTCCCAGTACTGCTGATCCGTATTGGCCGCAATCCAGTCTGCACCAGGCTCATCCCTCCGGGTCTCGCTGTCATAGCGGTCGATGAGGTGCCCATCCACGTACCCCGTGATCATGAACTGCGGCACCCCTGGGCTCGGGTCCGACACCGCGGTGTAGAAATAGCGCAGGGAGTGGGGCTCTGCGGGAACAGGGGCAGCTGAGGGGCAGCTCCGAGGGGAGGCCGAGCCCGGAGGGGGCTGAGAGGGGAACGGGAGGCCCGGGGGGTCCCGGTCCCAGGAGGGCCCGGCCCCACTCACACTCACCGCTCGCTGCTACACCCAGGACCCCCAGCAGCAGTAGCAGCAGCAGGAGCAGCAGCCTCGGGCCCGGGCACTGGCCCAGGGCCCCCGCCTGTCCCGGTCGCATGGCTTAACTGTGCCCCGAGCTGCCTCCAGAATTTGAATCATCCCGCCTTTCAGGTCCCGCTCCGCCGCACGAAGCGATTGGCGGCTCCTCTGCAAATCTACCAATGACCATCCGTTGTTTTCGTGACGTCACCCTGCAGATGGCGGCCCCCCAAGTGACAAGAGCGAAAGTGAAAGCGCTGCGGACTGCGAGGGGGGGAAGGAGCTGGGGACAGGGAATCCGCAGCCACACTCGGTCTCTTCGCCCCCCCAAGTCCCCTTGGCCTGCTCCAACACGGCTCCTGCTGCAGCCCAGGACCCTGCTTGCTGTGCAGCCCAGGCAGGCTGTAAGGGCGTGTGGAAGGAGAGTGGCTGGGGGATGTGCAGGGCAGGGGAGCAGAAGGAACAAAGATCTACAGAGGCAGAAAAGGAAGGAAAGGGGCCAGCCGTGTGTGAAATAGGACCCATCAGTGCTTGTCTGGCTGAGCGCTGTGCCCAATCACCACTCTATCCTGTCTTCTTGTAACTTCTCATTAAACATTTTCTTCAGTTTAGGGACTGGGGTGAGGGTGAGTGAGGCCAGTGCAGGGCTCAGTGCCAGCAGCTGGAGCGGGGTGGTGAGTCACAGCCCATGATCCTTGTGCTGGCTGCTGGGATCAAGAGTCTCTGTGTGTCTGTCCGTGGGACCTGTGCTCTGCTTGGCTGCTGGCCGACTCTCAGAAAGTGGCAGCTGCTAACCTCAGCCTGAGCAGAAGTGCCAGGTCCCTGGGCACCTGGCTGGACTCCAAATTCTAGGCAGGATGGCACTGGGTGTTCCTGCCTGTCCTGCTCTTTACTGGTTCCAGTGACCAGGCAGGAGGGTTCTGGGCTGCAGCAGCTGGAGGAGGTAGCCAGGCTCCTGCCATCCCTTAACTCACCCCAATCCAGCCCAGCCCAGCTCGTGGTGTCCAGCAACCAACTGATGTGGGTTGGAGCAGGTAGAATAGCGTGTAAAGTAAAGAACAGTAAAATTCGAGCATCTTTGGCAATTTTTATTGCTGAACTTCCATGCAAGATTCCAGGACTTCAAACCATGAAAAGCACCTTTGATGGTAATGGTTGATTCCTTGTCACAGGACGATGAGGATTTCAGGTCAGCGTCAAGACAAGATCCTATGCTGTGACATTACAAAAGCAGCCCCACTGGGGTGTGATTGTAATATCAGCTGTAATTACAACTGCTTGTTACTCCCACCCGCACTGAATTGCTGGTGCATTGTAACGCACCATGGGACCTCATGGTATTGATGCCAGTAACAATTTATGTTTGTATTGTTAACTTTGTGTTGTGGTAAAAGCTGTAAAATCCATGCTTCAAGGCAAGGGCAAGATGATCCAGGCCTTGAGGATATCGAAAGGATGATTCGTAAAAAACCCTACTTGATCAGAAAGGCCATTTGGTAAGGAAACATCCAACATATATACGACTGAATGTGCTACCAATCAACTTTTTAGAAATACTTGGCTGACAAACAAAGGAATGAGTTTCTAATACTAATGAGGACTATCCTCATTAGAGGAGTAAAATTCATGTCCCTAGGCTGAGAGACCCCAGCCCAACAAGAGCCCCTTCCCCTCTGGGGATGTCTAGAATGATTTTGTCAAATCAGCAGTATGCTCATTATGTAACCAATTAGAAATTAGAGGATTCTGTTAACATCTACGTGTAGTGATAAGAGATTCTTTAAAGCGTGGCACGGAAAATCCTTAGGTGTGCCAGTTTAGCAAGAAATCGCCTGGCACTTGCCCAATTCTGAAATAAACAATATCTCCACCTGGTGTGAGGATAGGCTCATTGCACACTGGGTAAGGAATCCCAACTTTCTATTGGACAGCTACATGAGCTTGCTTTGACAGGCTGTGGCTGATAATTTAGAGCTTCAGGGAATAAGTACGATGACTTGGGTTGATACCAAAATGTTTCATGGATTGGTTTTACTAAGCAATAGAATTCAGTATCGAGTGGTTTTGTTTGTTTGTTTGTTTTTTAACAATACCAGCAATCTATTGCATTGTCCACTTGAGATGTGGTATTCATAAACTGGTCAATACAGCTGTCAATCAAGTTGTTGATAATGACACGGGACTGGGAGGATCTGTGGATTCCATCAAGGGTGGAGAGGCCTTGCAGCCCAAAATTGTGAGAAACAATCTGCAGCCAATAACACAGGCTCAGGCGAGGATCTCATTGAAGCAGCATTTTTGTGATTGCCATGGTGGGCATCCTGCAAGTATATCATAACCTTATATTCCCTATTAGCTGACACTTGATTCCTCCCCTGTTTCCTCATTGGCTGAGTGCTACAGGTTCACAAACTACTCGACACTTATTACTATACCAGGTAGGTACAGTTTTATTTGACCAACCATTACCATGACAACTATTCCCCCCACTGTTAAGCCTGCACAAGCACTTTTGAATAAGCAAGGTTATGGAAGTTTCTACTGCAAAGTCACAACTTTAATTCTCACAGCGACCAGCGATAGGACCTGAGGAGATATCTTGAAGCTGCAACCGGGATGGTTCAGACTCAATATCACAAAAAGGTTCTTCACTGACAGGGTGGTCAGGCACTGGAACAAGCTCCACAGGGCACCACTCACAGCATCGTGCCTGCTGGAGTTCAAGCAGTTGGCTAACACTCTCATACACAGGGTCTGATTTTTTTGGGTGGTCCTTTGAGGACCCAGGATTTGGACCCAGTGATCCTAGTGGCTCCCATCCAACCCCAGCCCCTCTGTGATTCTCTTTCTCCTGACCAGTCCTGGCAAACAAATTCACCCAGACAGAAGAGGCCCCTCATGTACTGACGCGTAGGCTCAGTGTGCTGAGCTCTTTCTGTGTGCAGCTCCCAGCCTCCATTGATGCCTCCCCAACTTCCCCATGCAGCTTCTCTGGGCAACCCTGACCCACCAGGCCAGGATAGTAGCACCTTGCCCACCCGCTCCCACCTGCAACTCCAGGTAAGACACCAGGGACACTTTAGCGAAATCAGGAAATCATGGAACTGTTTCTTTTGTTTGAAGGTGTGCATAGCCAATTGTGGTCTGGCTTTGCACTTGAGGTAGCTGATTGGAGATCGGCGAGGTTGAGGGAATGGGTCCATATCCAGCTGCAGCACAGAGCGCACAGGGGGCCTTCTGGTCCCTCATGGGCTGAAGTAGAGTGGTTAGACACTGGGGTTGCTCCCTGCAGGGACAAAACGAGACAGCGTGATATGGTGACGGATCTTCATCATAAACCTTTTACTCTGAGAGTTTCCCAAGGGAAGCCACGGAGCAGTTGGGCACAGCAACACCCTGTGTGTGGCTGGCACAAGCGGACATGACAAGCCGGGACCCCAAAACCTCCCTGGGGCTTCTGCCTGAACCCCCAGCCTAATTCTGTACCTGTGGTCGAGTTGTTGTTTCCCCGTCACTACCTGCAAGAGAGGAGTGGTTGTGAGCACCTTTGCTAGCTCCTGGATTGGAAGGGTAGCAACACCACGAGTGGAACATGGCACTGCTGTGTTGGGAACCCCAAGAAAAACCAGAGTCCCAAGACTGCCCCAGTGATGGGCAGACGCTGGGGACATTGCTACCTCTGTAACTCACCTGGTGCCACATTGTAGCCCTTCTCCTTCTTCCCTGCAGACAGAACAAAGCATCAGCACCAGCCACATGTCACGGCCAGGCTGGGGGACCTCCCAAAGGTGTCCCAGCTCCTCATACAGCCCCTACAGCCCCTGCCTTCCTCCCGCACCCCTCTGCCTCACCTACCCAGGCACGTTACCCTGCTTGCTCTTCCAGACAGCAAATCCAGCCAGGGCAGTGATGACAGCCACGACAGCAACAGCCACCCCCACCATGATGGGGATCAGGTTGGACTGTGGCTCTGGGGGAAATTAGGGCCATCAGCATGAGAAGGGGGAGCCCCTGAACATCCCAGTCCCACACAATTCCTGCTGCTGGGCTCACCCCATAAGAAGAGGCCGGGCTGGGGCAGGCTGGCATGCTCCACGCGGCACTGGTACTTGTCCCTCTCTCCCGGTAGGACATCGATGGTGGCCCAGGCATGGTAGGTGCCGTCACTGTTGGGCACGGTGCTCCCCCTCTTGGTCTCCTGCTCCTGGACCATGCCATCCTTCAGCCAGCTGATGGAGATGGGTCGCGGGTAGAAGCCGTGAGCACGGCAGGACAAGGTCAGGATCTTGTCGGCCTCCATCCCGGACACTCGAACCTCGGGGCGCACTGGGGAAGGGGGTGGCAGCAAGGGCCAGGCTGAGCTCCCTGCACTGGCCCTACTCCTGCGTCCAGCCTGGTGCTGCATTCCCCCTCAGCCTCACCTCTCCTCTCCAGCACATCCTTCCCATAGCTCACGTATTTCCTCAGCCACTCAATGCAGGTGTTCTCCAGGTAGAACTTCATCTGCTCAGCAAAAGTCCCTTCCTGCTCCCACTTCCTCTTGGTGATTTGTGCCCCAGCGTCCGCTGCAGTGTACGTCCAAGTGTCCTTGTCCAAGGCAATGAAGTCTCTTCCTTCATAGCCATACTGGTCAAACCCCCTAATACTACCATCCTCGAGGAGGTCACAGCCATACATGCGCTGCCATGTGTGGGACCCTGAAAGACAATGAGGGACAGGGGCTGAGGGGCTGCCACACTCCTGGCCTATAATGAGGTGCAGACCCCACTGGCAGCGCATGCAGGTGCCACACACTGCCCTGTCCCTGAATGCTGCATCCCTGAAAGACTGGGCTGGGGCCCAGCACCAGAATACTTTCAGGCAGTGAGAGCCTTGTACGGGGTTGTCAATGCTGTGAGGTGACCAGGAGCTGAGATGGGGAGGGGGTCATCACTCAGGTTTTAGGGTGGGAGCCTGAAGCACCATGGGGAAAGCAAGGGGCTGGGACAATGGAGGCAGAAGCCCCTCTGGTTCTGGGGGTTGTGACTACTGTGTGGATGTGGAAGGCTGGGAGGGGGTGGCCTGGAGCCCACCAGCTCTGGGACAGGGGGTTCTGAGCAGCATGGGGATGGCAAGGGGCTTGGTTGTGTCTGGAAGCACCCCTCTGGGTGTGGGACAAGGCACCAGGAGCATCGTGGGGCTGGGACAGGGTGGCTGGGAGCCCCGTGACAGCAACACCAGCCAGGGACTGAAAAACATGGGGAGGGCTGGGGCACTAGCGTGGGGGCAGGGCCAGGCCTCGGTGGGGCTGGGGACTCCCCCACCCCTCCCACAGCACCCACTCCCACAGCCTGCAGAGCTTTGGCCCAGCCTGCTCTCACCCCTGCTCTGGTTGTAGCGCTCCCACAGCGTCTCCAGGTTCACGTGGAAAATCTGCTCATTGCTCTGTAAGATCTCAGTCTCCCTGTCCCAGTACTGCTGATCCGTATTGGCCGCAATCCAGTCCACACGGGGCTCCACCCTCCGGGTCTCGCTGTCATAGCGCACGAAGACCTCCCCGTCCACGGACCCCACAATCACGTAGTGCGACATCCCCGGGCTCGGGTCCGACACCCCGGTGCGGAAATAGCGCAGGGAGTGGGGCTCTGCGGGAACAGGGGCGGCTGAGAGGGGCAGCCCCGAGGGGAGGCCGAGCCCGGAGGGCTCCGAGAGGGGAAGGGGATGGGAGGGGAGGCCCGGGGGGTCCCGGTGCCGGGAGGGCCCGGCCCCACTCACCGCTCGCTGCTCCGCCCAGGACCCCCAGCAGCAGCCCCAGGACGAGGCCCAGGGCCCCCGCCCGTCCCGGTCCCATGGCTCCGCTGGGCCCCGAGCTGCCTCCGGAGCTCGAAGTCATCCCGCGTCTCCAGCTCCTCCCCGCGACACGATTGGCGGCTCCGACGCGCTTCTACCAATGAGTAACCGGAATTCTCGTGACGTCATCGGGCGCCGGGTAGATCGCGCTCCCGCAGGTTGCCAGAAGCGAAAGTGAAAGCGCTGAGAGCGGCGCGGGGGGGGGAGGGGAGCTGGGGACAGGGAAATCCCGGCCCCACCCGGTCTCTTCGCCCTCCCCCCAAGCCCCCACGTTTCTCGGCCCTGCCGTGGGCTGCAGTGGTGCTCGGGGACAGCAGGGGCACCCACTCAGTAAAGGGGCACCCAGGACATGTCCCCATCAGGGCTGTCCCCAGGAGTGGGGCAGCTAGTATAGGGCAGGACCCCACTGGGGGCCATCTCCATCTCCACCTCCTGTCCTCCACCCACAGACCAGACGGGACAGGGCCACTCAGAGCCAGTTGTCCGTGGCCATGCCCATGAGGCTTTTGAATACGCCCAAGGACGCAGACCCCACCAACCTGTGCCAGCATGTGGTTGCCCACACCATGACAAAGTTTTCCAGTGCTCAGATGGAGCCCCCTGTGCTCCAGCACCCTCGTTGCCTTCATTACCCTCGCTGAGTTCTCTCCAGGTTTATCTTGTGGTGGGGAGACCAGCACTGGGCCCAGTGCCCCAGGGGTGGCCTCACCAGCACTGAGCAGAGGCGAAGGATCACCTCCCTTGGCCTGCTCCAACACGGCTCCTGCTGCAGTAGTCCAAGATTCTGCTTGCTGTGCAGCCCAGGCAGGCTGTAAGATCGTGTGGAAGGCGAGTGTCTGCTCCCTAGGGGAATCTGGCCAAGGACCTCCTTCACTGGGATGAGGAATAATAAGAAAAAGAGTAAGCCATAAAGAAGACCTGAAGGGGACAGAAGCCTGACTGGGCAGCAGTGGTGAGAACCAAAGCTGGTCACTCACACTGACTGGTGGGGGCATGGGAGAGTGAGAGTGTTTCTTCCAGCAAGGTTGCTTGGAGACCTCATGCATTGGAAACCAATGGAAAAGGGGGAAACCAAGCAGAAACCAACCTCTAGCTGGACACAGACCTGACAGAACCAACATGGGCATGGTGACAAGAAAGGAACGTCCCCATCATACTCCGTGTTGGCAAGCAAGCGAGCAGAGGCGCTGCTTCCAGGAAGATGAGCCTGGACTTTGCAACTGATAAGATGTGAACCAGGAGCACCTTGGACTGGGAGTGGTGTGGGACCTGGGGGGGATGTGCAGGGCAGGGGAGCAGAAGGAACTAAGATCTACAGAGGCAGAAAAGGAAGGAAAGGGGCCAGCTGTGTGTGAAATAGGATCCATCAGTGCTTGTCTGGCTGAGCACTGTGCCCAATCACCAGTCTATCCTGTCTTCTTGTAACTTCTCATTAAACATTTTCTTCAGTTTAGGGACTGGGGTGAGGGTGAGTGAGGCCAGTGCAGGGCTCAGTGCCAGCAGCTGGGGTGGGGTGGTGAGTCACAGCCCATGGGCCTGGTGCTGGCTGCTAGGGTCAAGAGTCTCTGTGTGTCTGTGCGCGTGTGTGTGTCTGTCCATGTGTCTGTCCGTGGGACCTGTGCTCAGCTTGGCTGCTGGCTGATCCTCAGAAAGTGGCAGCTGCTAACCTCAGCCTGAGCAGAAGTGCCAGGTCCCTGGGCACCCGGCTGGCCTCCAAGATCTGGGCAGGATGGCACTGGGTGTTCCTGCCCGTCCTGCTCTGTACTGGTTCCAGTGACCAGGCAGGAGGGTTCTGGGCTGCAGCAGCTGGAGGAGATAGCCAGGCTCCTGCCATCCCTTAACTCACCCCAATCCAGCCCAGCCCAGCTCGTGGTGTCCAGCAACCAACTGATGTGGGTTGGAGCAGGTAGAATAGCGTGTAAAGTAAAGAACAGTAAAATTCGAGCATCTTTGGCAATTTTTATTGCTGACCTTCCATGCAAGATTCCAGGACTTCAAACCATGAAAATCACCTTTGATGGTAATTGTTGATTCCTTGTCACAGGACGATGAGGATTTCAGGTCAGCGTCAAGACAAGCTCCTGTGCTGTGACATTACAAAAGCAGCCCCACTGGGGTGTGATTGTAATATCAGCTGTAATTACAACTGCTTGTTATTCCCACCCGCACTGAATTGGTGGTGCACTGTAATGCACCATGGGGCCAGTATTGATGTGATGGGGTATTGATGCCAGTAACAATTTAAGTTTGTATTGTTAACTTTGTGTTGTGGTAAAAGCTGTAAAATCTGTGTTTCAAGGCAAGGGCAAGATGATCCAGGCCTTGAGGAACTTGTGCAATTCTGAAGTAGACAATATCTCCACCTAGTGTGAGGATAGGCTCATTGCACACGGGGTAAGGAATCCCAACTTTCTATTGGACAGCTACATGAGCTTGCTTTGACAGGCTGTGGCTGATAATTTAGAGCATCAGGGAATAAGTAGGATGACTTGGGTTGATACCAAAATGTTTCATGGATTGGTTTTACTAAGCAATAGAATTCAGTATCGAGTGGTTTTGTTTGTTTGTTTGTTTTTTAACAATACCAGCAATCTATTGCATTGTCCACTTGAGATGTGGTATTCATAAACTGGTCAATACAGTTGTCAATCAAGTTGTTGATAAATGACACGGGACTGGGAGGATCTGTGGATTCCATCAAGGGTGGAAAGGCCTTGCAGCCCAAAATTGTGAGAAACAATCTGCAGCCAACACAGGCTCAGGCGAGGATCTCATTGAAGCAGCATTTTTGCAATTGCAATGTTGGGCATGCTTCAAGTATATCATAATCTTATATTCCCTATTAGCTGACACTTGATTCCTCCCCAACTTTCTCATTGGCTGAGTGCTACAGGTTCACAAACTACTCGACACTTATTACTATACCAGGTAGGTACAATTTTATTTGACCAACCATTACCATGACAACCATACTCCCCACTGTTAAGCCTGCACAATCACTTTTGAATATGCAAGGTTAGTGGAAGTTTCTACTGCAAAGACACTACTTTAGTTCTCACAGCGACCAGCGATTAGGACCTGAGGAGATGGCTTGAAGCTGCAACCGGGATGGTTCAGGCTTGATATCAGGAAAAGGTTCTTCACTGACAGGGTGGTCAGGCACTGGAACAATCTCCACAGGGGATATATCACAGCATCGTGCCTACCAGAGTCCAAGCAGTTGGATAACACTCTCATTAGCAGGGTCTGATTTTTTGGGTGTTCCTTTGAGGACATAGGATTTGGACCCAGTGATCCTTGTGGCTCCCATTCAACCGCAGCCCCTCTGTGATTCTCTTTCTCATGACAAGTCCTGGCAAACAAATTCTACCAGAGAGAAGAGGCACCTGCTGTACTGACATGCAGAATCAATGTGCTGAGCTCTTTCTGCATGCAGCTCCCAGCCTCCATTGATGCTACCCCAACTTCCCCATGCAGCTTCTCTGGGCAACCCTGACCCACCAGGCCAGGATAGGAGCACCTTGCCCGCCCACTCCCACCTGCCACTCCAGGTCAGACACCAGGCACGCTTTGTGGCACATCAGCAAATCATTGGGCTGTTTCCTTTGTTTGAAGGTGTGCATAGCCAATTGTGCTCTGGCTTTGCTCTTGAGGTAGATGATTGGAGATGCAAGAGGTTGAGGGAACGGGTCCATATCCAGCTTCAGCTCATAGTGCACAGGGGGCCTTCTGGTCCCTCAGGGGCTGAAGTAGAGTGGTTAGACACTGGGGTTGCTCCCTGCAGGGACAAAAAGAGACAGCGTCATATGGAGCCACATCTTCATCATAAACCTTCTACTCCGAGAGTTTCCCAAGGGAAGCCACGGATCAGTTGGGCACAGCAACACCCTGATTGCAGGTACCACAGAGGGACATGACAAGCTGGGACCCCAAAACCTCCCCGGGGCTCCTGCCTTAAGCCCCAGCCTAATTCTGTACCTGCGTTCGAGCTGTTGGATCCCCCTTCGCTGCCTACAAAAGAGAAGCAGATATGAGAAACCAAGAGAAAGAGAAACCAAGAGCCTCAAGACTGCCCCAGTGATGGGCAGAAGCTGGGGACATTGCTGCCTCTGTCACTCACCTGGTGCCACATTGTAGCCCTTCCCCTTCTTCCCTGCAGACAGAACAAAGCATCAGCACCAGCCACATGTCACGGCCAGGCTGGGGGCCTCCCAAAGGTGCCCCAGCTCCTCATACAGCCCCTACAGCCACTGCCTTCCTACCGCACCCCTCTGCATCGCCCGCTCAGGCACGTTACCCTGCTTGCACTTACAGACAGCAAATCCAGCCAGAGCAGCGATGACAGCCACGACAGCAAAAGCCACCCCAACCACGATGGGGATCAGGTTGGACTGTGACTCTGGGGGAAATTAGGGCCATCAGCAAGAGAAGGGGGAGCCCCTGAACATCCCATTCCCATGCATCCCATGCTGCTGGGCTCACCCCATGAGAAGAGGCCGGGCTGGGGCAGGCTGGCATGCTCCACACGGCACTGGTACTTGTTCCTGTCCCCCGGCAGGACAACGATGGTGGCCCAGGCATGGTAGGTGCCATCACTGTTGGGCACGATGCTCCCCCTCTGGGTCTCCTGCTCCTGGACCACGCCATCCTTCAGCCAGCTGATGGAGATGGGTCGCGGGTAGAAGCCGTGAGCACGGCAGGACAAGGTCAGGATCTTGTTGGCCTCCATCCCTGACACTCGGACCTCAGGGCGCTCTGGGGAGGGGGTGGCAGCAAGGGCCAGGCTGAGCTCCCTGCACTGGCCCTGCTCCTGCTTACAGCCTGGTGCTGCATCCCCCCTCACTCTCACCTCTCCTCTCCAGCATGTCCTTCCCATAGCTCACGTATTTCCTCAGCCACTCAATGCAGGTGTTCTCCAGGTAGTACTTCATCTGCTCTGCAACAGTCCCTTCCTGCTCCCACTTCCTCTTGGTGATTAGTGCTGCAGCGTCCGCTGCAGTGAATGTCCGAGTGTCTTTGTCCAAGGCAATGAAGTCTCTTCCTTCATAGCCATACTGATTAAACCCCCTAATACTACCATCCTCAAGGAGGTCACAGCCAAACATGTGCTGCACTGTGTGAGACCCTGAAAGACAATGAGGTACAGGGGGTGAGGGGCAGCCACAGTCCTGGCCCTTTAATGAGGTGCAGACCCCACTGGCAGTGCATGCGTGTGCCACACACTGCCCTGTCTCAGACTGATTCATCCCTGCAAGACTGGACTGGGGCCCAGCACCACAGTACTTTGGGGCAGCAAGGGCCTTGTACGGGGTTGTCAATGCTGTGAGGTGACCAGGAGCTGAGTTAGGGTGGGAGAAATCCCTCAGGGTTTGGGGTGGAGGCCTGAAGCACCATGGGGAAAGCAAGGGGCTGGGACAATGGGGGCAGGAGTCCCTCTTGCTCTGGGGGTCCTGACTGCTGTGGGGATGTGGAAGGGCTCCGATGGCGTGACCTGGAGCTTCCGAGCTCCGGGACAGGAGGTTTCTTAGAAGCTTGGGGGTGGCAAGAGGCGGGGTTGGGTCTGGAAGCACCCCTCTGGGTCTGGGACAAGGCACCAGGAGCATCGTGGTGCAGGGACAGGGTTTCTGGGAGCCCCATGACAGCAACACCACACAGGGACCGAACAGCACGGCCAGGGCTGGGACAGTAGCGTGGGGCCAGCGCCAGGCCTCAGTGGGGCTGCGGACCCCCCCACCCCTCCCACAGCACAGCCTGCAGAGCTTTAGCCCAGCCCGCTCTCACCACTGCTCTGGTTGTAGCGCTCCTGCAGAGTGTCCATGTTCACGCGGAAAAAACTTCTCATTGCTCTGTGAGATCTCAGTCTCCCTGTCCCAGTACTGCTGATCTGTATTGGCCGCAATCCAGTCCACCCGGGGCTCCTTCCTCCGTGTCTCGCTGTCGTAGTACACAAAGACCTCCCCATCCACGGACCCCATGGCCACAAACTGCGGCACCCCTGGGCTCGGGTCCGACACCGCGGTGTAGAAATAGCGCAGGGAGTGGGGCTCTGCGGGAACAGGGGCAGCTGAGGGGCAGCTCCGAGGGGAGGCCGAGCCCGGAGGGGGCTGAGAGGGGAAGGGGAGGCCCGGGGGTTCCCGGTGCCAGGAGGGCCCGGCCCCACTCACACTCACCGCTCGCTGCTCCACCCAGGACCCCCAGCAGCAGCAGCAGCAGGAGCAGCAGCCCCGGGCCCGGGCACTGGCCCAGGGCCCCCGCCCGTCCCGGTCGCATGGCTTAGCTGTGCCCCGAGCTGCCTCCAGAATTTGAAACATCCCACCTTTCAGGTTTCGCTCCGCTGCACGAAGCGATTGGCGGCTCCCCCGCGAGTCTACCAATGACTATCCGTTGTTTTCGTGACGTCACCCTGCAGATGGCGGCCCCCCAAGTGACAAGAGCGAAAGTGAAAGCGCTGCGGACAGCGAGGGGGGGAAGGGGCTGGGGACAGGGAATCCGCAGCCACACTCGGTCTCTTCGCCCCCCCAAGTCCCCTTGGCCTGCTCCAACACGGCTCCTGCTGCAGCCCAGGACCCTGCTTGCTGTGCAGCCCAGGCAGGCTGTAAGGGCGTGTGGAAGGAGAGTGGCTGGGGGATGTGCAGGGCAGGGGAGCAGAAGGAACAAAGATCTACAGAGGCAGAAAAGGAAGGAAAGGGGCCAGCTGTGTGTGAAATAGGACCCATCAGTGCTTGTCTGGCAGAGCGCTGTGCCCAATCACCAGTCTATCCTGTCTTCCTGTAACTTCTCATTAAACATTTTCTTCAGTTTAGGGACTGGGGTGAGGGTGAGTGAGGCCAGTGCAGGGCTCAGTGCCAGCAGCTGGAGCGGGGTGGTGAGCCCATGATCCTGTTGCTGGCTGCTGGGGTCAAGAGTCTGTGTGTGTCTGTGCGCGTCTGTCCCTGCTGGACCTATTTCTTCCTGTGGCACAGGAAGGATGGACCATACCATCCTTCAGCCACCTGATGGAGATGGGTCACAAGCAGAAGCCGTGAGCATGGCAGGACAAGGTCAGGACCTTGTCAGCATCCATCCCTGACACTCGGACCTCCTGGCGCTCTGGAGAGGGGGTGGCAGCAAGGGCCAAGCTGAGCTCCCTGCACTGGCCCTGCTCCTGCGTCCAGCCTAGTGCTGCATCCCCCCTCAGCCTCACCTCTCCTCTCCAGCATGGCCTTCCCATAGCTCACGTATTTCCTCAGCCACTCAATGCAGGTGTTCTCCAGGTAGTACTTTGTCTGATCAGCATAAGGAGGAAGGGACATAAGTCCCTTCCTCCTAAGCTTGCTAAGCTGGCAGTGTCTCCAGATTCACATGGAGGGTGGCTTCACTGACTGGGTGGTCAGGCACTGGAACAAGCTCCACAGGGGATATATCACAGCATCGTGCCTACCGGAGTTCAAGTAGTTGGCTAACACTCTCATTAGCAGGGTCTGATTTTTTGGGTGGTCCTTTGAAAACCCAGGAGTTGGACCCAGTGATCCTTGTGGCTCCCATCCAACCGCAGCCCCTCAGTGATTCTCTTTCTCCTGACCAGTCCTGGCAAACAATGAATTCACGCAGACAGAAGAGGCCCCTCACGTACTGACGCGTAGGCTCACTGTGCTGAGCTCTTTCTGCATGCAGCTCCAGCCTCCATCGATGCCTCCCCAACTTCCCCATGCAGCTTTTCTGGGCAACCCTGACCCACCAGGCCAGGATAGGAGCACCTTGCCCACCCTCTCCCACCCGCCATTCTAGGTCAGACACCAGGCACACTTTATAGAAATCAGCAAATCATTGGGCTGTTTCCTCTGTTTGAAGGTGTGCATAGCCAATTGTGATCTGGCTTTGCTCTTGAGGTAGCTGATTGGAGATGCGAGAGGTTGAGGGAACGGGTCCATATCCAGCTGCAGCACAGAGTGCACAGGGGGCCTTCTGGTCCCTCATGGGCTGAAGTAGAGTGGTTAGACACTGGGGTTGCTCCCTGCAGGGACAAAAAGAGACAGCGTGATATGGTGACGGATCTTCATCATAAACCTTCTACTCTGAGAGTTTCCGAAGGGAAGCCACGGAGCAGTTGGGCACAGCAACACCCTGTGTGTGGCTGGCACAAGCGGACATTACAAGCCGGGACCCCAAAACCTCCCTGGGGCTTCTGCCTGAATCCCCAGCCTCATTCTGTACCTGTGTTTGAGCTGTTGGATCCCCCGTCACTGCCTGCAAGAGAGGAGTGGTTGTGAGCCCCAGCCCAGGAGCTAGTACAGGAAGGGCAGCAGCACCATGAGTGGAACACGGCACTGCTGTGCTGGGAGCCCCAAGAAAAACCAGAGTCCCAAGACTGCCCCAGTGATGGGCAGACGCTGGGGACAATGCTGCCACTGTCACTTACCTGGTGCCACATTGTAGCCCTTCTCCTTCTTCCCTGCGGACAGAAAGAGGCATCAGCACCAGCCATATGTCACGGCCAGGATGGGGGCCCCCAGCTCCTCATACAGCCCCTACAGCCCCTGCCTTCCTCCTGCACCCCTCTGCCTCACCCGCCCAGGCACATTACCCTTCTTGCTCTTCCAGACAGCAAATCCAGCCAGGGCAGCGATGACAGCCACGACAGCAACAGCCACCCCCGCCACAATGGGGATCAGGTTGGACTGTGACTCTGGGGGAAAATAGGGCCATCAGCAGGGGAAGGGGGAGCCCCTGATCATCACAGTCCCACTCAATCCCTGCTGCTTGGCTCACCCCATGAGAAGAGGCCGGGCTGGGGCAGGCTGGCATGCTCCACGCGGCACTGGTACTTGTCCCTGTCCCCTGGCAGGACATCAATGGTGGCCCAGGCATGGTAGGTGCCATCACTGTTGGGCACGATGCTGCCCTTCTGGGTCTCCTGCTCCTGGACCACGCCATCCTTCAGCCACCTGATGGAGATGGGTCGTGGGTAGAAGCCGTGAGCACGGCAGGACAAGGTCAGGATCTTGTTGGCCTCCATCCCTGACACTCGGACCTCAGGGCGCTCTGGGGAGGGGGTGGCAGCAAGGGCCAGGATGAGCTCCCTGCACTGGCCCTGCTCCTGCTTACAGCCTGGTACTGCATCCCCCCTCAGCCTCACCTCTCCTCTCCAGCACGTCCTTCCCATAGCTCACATGTTTCCTCAGCCACTCAATGCAGGTGTTCTCCAGGTAGTACTTCATCTGCTCTGCAACAGTCCCATCCTCCTCCCACTTCCTCTTGGTAATTTGTGCCCCAGCATCCGCCGCAGTGTACGTCTCCGTGTCTTTGTCAAATGCAAGGAAGTCTCTTCCTTCATAGCCATACTGGTCATACCCCCTAATACTACCATCCTCAAGGAGGTCACAGCCATACACGTGCTGCAACGTGTGAGACCCTGAAACGCAACGAGGGACAGGGGGTGAGGGGCAGCCACAGTCCCGGCCTTTTAACGAGGTGCAGACCCCCCTGGCAGCGCATGCAGGTGCCACACACTGCCCTGTCCCAGACTGATGCATCCCTGAAAGACTGGGCTGGGGACCAGCACCAGAGTACCTTGGGGCAGCAAGGGCCTTGTACGGGGTCGTCAATGCTGTGAGGTGACCAGGAGCTGAGTTGGGATGGGGGGAATCCCTCAGTGTTTGGGGCCTGAAGCACCATGGGAAAAGCAAGGGGCTGGGACAATGGGGGCAGGAGTCCCTCTTGCTCTGGGGTTCCTGACTGCTGTGGGGATGTGGAAGGGCTGGGTTGGGGTGGCCTGAAGCTCCCCAGCTCTGGGACAGGGGGTTTTTGAGCAGCATGGGGGTGGCAAGGGGCTGGGTTGGGTCTGGAAGCACCCCTCTGGGTCTGGGACAAGGCACCAGGAGCATCATGGGGATGGGACAGGGCAGCTGGGAGCCCCGTGACAGCAACACCACACAAGGACCAAACAGCACAGCCAGGGCTTGGGGCAGGGCCAGGCTTCAGTGGGGCTGGGGACCCCCCCACCCCTCCCATGGTGTCCACTACCACAGCCCCCAGAGCTGTGGCCCAGCCCGCTCTCACCACTGCTCTGGTTGTAGCGCTCCCGCAGCGTGTCCAGGCCCACGCGGAAAATCTGCTCATTCCTCCGTGCGGTCTCAGTCTGCCTGTCCCAGTACTGCTGATCCGTATGGGCCGCAATCCAGTCCACCCGGACCTCCTTCCTCCGGGTCTCACTGTCGTAGTACACAAAGACCTCCCCGTCGACGGACCCCATAGACACTAACTGCGGCACCCCCGGGCTCGGGTCTGACACCGCGGTCAAGAAATAGCGCAGGGAGTGGGGCTCTGCGGAAACAGGAGCAGCTGAGAGGCAGTCCCGAGGGGAGGCCAAGCCCGGGTAGGGGCCGGCAGGAGAAGGGGAGGCCGGGGGGTCCCGGTGCCAGGAGAGCCCGGCCCCACTCACCGCTCGCTGCTCCGCCCAGGACCCCCAGCAGCAGCCCCAGGACGAGGCCCAGGGCCCCCGCCCGTCCCGGCTCCATGGCTCCGCTGTGCCCCGAGCTGCCGCCGGAGCTCGAAGTCATCCCGCGTCTCCAGCTCCTCCCCGCGACACGATTGGCGGCTCCGACGCGCTTCTACCAATGAGTAACCGTTGTTCTCGTGACGTCACCGGGCGCCGGGTAGATCGCGGTCCCGCAGGTTGCCAGAAGCGAAAGTGAAAGCGCTGAGAGTGGCGCGGGGGGGGAGGGGAGCTGGGGACAGGGAAATCCCGGACACACCAGGTCTCTTCGCCCACCCCCCAAACCCCCACGTTTCTCGGCCCTGCCATGGGCTGCAGTGGTGCTCGGGGACAGCAGGGGCCAACCACTCAGTAAAGGGGCACCCAGGACATGTCCCTGTCAGGGCTGTCCCCAGGAGCGGGGGCAGCTGGCATCGGGCAGGACCCCACTGGGGGCCGTTTCCATCACCACCTCCTGCCCTCCACCCACAGACCAGACGGGACAGGGCCTCTCAGAGCCAGTTGTCCGTGGCCATGCCCATGAAGCTTTTGAATACGCCCAAGGACGCAGACCCCACCAACCTGTGCCAGCATGTGGTTGCCCACACCATGAGAATTTCCTGGTGCTCAGATGGAGCCCCCTGTGCTCCAGCACCCTCATCGCCTTCATGACCCTCGCTGAACTCTCTCCAGGTCTCTCTTGTGCTTGGGAGCCCAGCACTGGGCCCAGTGCCCCAGGGGTGGCCTCACCAGCACTGGGCAGAATCGAAGGATCACCTCCCTTGGCCTGCTCCAACACGGCTCCTGCTGCAGTAGTCCAAGATACTGCTTGCTGTGCAGCCCAGGCAGGCTGTAAGGGCGTGTGGAAGGCGAGTGTGTGCTCCCTAGGGGAATCTGGCCAAGGACCTCCTTCATTGGGATGAGGGATAATAAGAAAAAGAGTAAGCCATAAAGAAGACCTGAAGGGGACATAAGCCTGACTGGGCAGCAGTGGTGAGAACCAAAGCTGGTCACTCACACTGACTGGTGGGGGCATGGGAGAGTGAGAGTGTTTCTTCCAGCAAGGTTGCTTGGAGACCTCATGCATTGGAAACCAATGGAAAAGGGGAAAAGCAAGCAGAAACCAACCTCTAGCTGGACACAGACCTGACAGAACCAACATGGGCACGGTGACAAGAAAGGAACGTCCCCATCATACTCTGTGTTGGCAAGCAAGCGAGCAGAGGCGCTGCTTCCAGGAAGATCAGCCTGGACTTTGCAACTGATAAGATGTGAACCAGGAGCACCTTGGACTGGGAGTGGTGTGGGACTGGTGGGGGATGTGCAGGGCAGGGGAGCAGAAGGAACAAAGATCTACAGAGGCAGAAAAGGAAGGAAAGGGGCCAGCTGTGTGTGAAATAGGACCCATCAGTGCTTGTCTGGCTGAGCGCTGTGCCCAATCACCACTCTATCCTGTCTTCCTGTAACTTCTCATTAAACATTTTCTTCAGTTTAGGGACTGGGGTGAGGGTGAGTGAGGCCAGTGCAGGGCTCAGTGCCAGCAGCTGGTGTAGGGTGGTGAGTCACAGCCCATGATCCTGGTGCTGGCTGCTGGGATCAAGAGTCTCTGTGTGTCTGTCCATGGGACCTGTGCTCAGTTTGGCTGCTAGCTGACCCTCAGAAAGTGGCAGCTGCTAACCTCAGCCTGAGCAGAAGTGCCAGGTCCCTGGGCACCTGGCTGGGCTCCAAATTCTAGGCAGGATGGCACTGGGTGTTCCTGCCTGTCCTGCTCTGTACTGGTTCCAGTGACCAGGCAGGAGGGTTCTGGGCTGCAGCAGCTGGAGGAGATAGCCAGGCTCCTGCCATCCCTTAACTCACCACAATCCAGCCCAGCCCAACCCGTGGTGTCCAGCAACCAACTGATGTGGGTTGGAGCAGGTAGAATAGCGTGTAAAGTAAAGAACAGTAAAATTCGAGCATCTTTGGCAATTTTTATTGCTGACCTTCCATGCAAGATTCCAGGACTTCAAACCATTAAAAGCATAATTTGATGGTAATTGTTGATTCGTTCTCACAGGACGATGAGGTTTCCAGGTCAGCGTCAAGACAAGCTCCTATGCTGTGACATTACAAAAGCAGCCCCACTGGGGTGTGATTGCTGTGGAGCTGTGCCTGGAGCTGGGCCTGCTCAGCCTGGAGCAGAGGAGGCTCAAGGGAGTCCAGAGGAGCTGTGGAGTATCCAACATCGGAGATAGTGAGAAGTGCGCTGGACTTGTCTAGGGCAACAGGCTTTCAGTGGTGATGAAGAGTGGTTTTGGGCAAGGGGACCTCAAGAGGTCCCACCCAACCCCAGCCCCTCTGCGATTCTTGTGACAAGTCCTGACAAAAAATAAATTCACGCAGACAGAAGAGGCCCCTCCTGTATTGACGTGTAGACTCACTGTGCTGAGCTCTTTCTGCATGCAGCTCCCAGCCTCCATCGATGCCTCCCAAACTTCCCCATGCAGCTTCTCTGGGCAACCCTGACACACCAGACCAGGATAGGAGCACCTTGCCTGCCCACTCCCACCTGCCACTCCAGGTCAGACACCAGGCACGCTTTGTGGCAAATCAGCAAATCATTGGGCTGTTTCCTTTGTTTGAAGGTGTGCATAGCCAATTGTGCTCTGGCTTTGCTCTTGAGGTAGATGATTGGAGATGCGAGAGGTTGAGGGAATGGTACCTGTACCTGTGGTCGACCTGTTGGATCCCCCATCACTGCCTGCAAGAGAGGAGTGGTTGTGAGCCCCAGCCCAGGAGCTGGCACAGGAAGGGCAGCAGCACCACGAGTGGAACATGGCACCGCTGTGCTGGAAACCCCAAGAGAAAGGAGAGCCCCAAGACTTCCCTAGTGATGGGCAGACACTGGGGACATTGCTACCTCTGTCACTCACCTGGCGCCACGTTGTATCACTTCCACTTCTTCCCTGCAGGCAGAACAAAGCATCAGCACCAGCCACATGTCACAGCAAGGCTGGGGGCCTCCCAAAGGTGTCCCAGCTCCTCATACAGCCCCTACAGCCACTGCCTTCCTCCCGCACCCCTCTACCTCACCCGCCTAGGCACGTTACCCTGCTTGCTCTTCCAGACAGCAAATCCAGCCAGGGCAGCGATGACAGCCACGACAGCAACAGCCACCCCCGCCACGATGGGGATCAGGTTGGACTGTGACTCTGGGGGAAATTAGGGTCATCAGCAGGGGAAGGGGGAGCCCCTGAACATCCCATTCCCATGCATCCCATGCTGCTGGGCTCACCCCACGAGAAGAGGCCGGGCTGGGGCAGGCTGGCATGCTCCACGCGGCACTGGTACTTGTCCCTGTCCCCAGGCAGGACAACGATGGTAGCCCAGGCATGGTAGGTGCCGTCACTGTTGGGCACGGTGCTCCCCCTCTTGGTCTCCTGCTCCAGGACCATGCCATCCTTCAGCCAGCTGATGGAGATGGGTCGCGGGTAGAAGCCGTGAGCACGGCAGGACAAGGTCAGGATCTTGTTGGCCTCCATCCCGGACACTCGGATCTCAGGGCGCTCTGGGGAGGGGGTGGCAGCAAGGGCCAGGCTGAGCTCCCTGCACTGGCCCTGCTCCTGCTTACAGCCTGGTGCTGCATCCCCCCTCAGCCTCACCTCTCCTCTCCAGCATGGCCTTCCCATAGCTCACGTATTTCCTCAGCCACTCAATGCAGGTGTTCTCCAGGTAGAACTTCCTGCCCTCAAGAAAAGACCCATCCTCCTCCCACTTCCTCTTGGTGATTTGTGCAACAGCATCTGCCGCAGTGTACGTTAGTGTGTCCTTGTCAAAGTTGAGGAAGTCCTTCCCATCATAGCCGTGCTGTTGAAAGCCTGTGATGCTACCATCCTCGAGGAGGTCACAGCCATACATGAGCTGCAATGTGTGAGACCCTGAAACACAACGAGGGGACAGGTGGTGAGGGGCAGCCACAGTCCTGGCCCTTTAATGAGGTGCAGACCCCACTGGCAGTGCATACAGGTGCCACACACTGCCCTGTCCCAGAGTGCTGCATCCCTGAAAGACTGGGCTGGGGCCCAGCGCCACAGTATGTTGGGGCAGCCAGGGCCTTGTACAGGGTTGTCAATTCTGTGGGGTGACCAGGAGCTGAGATGAGGTGGGGGGAATCCTTCTGGTTTTGTGCTGGAGGCCTGAAGCACCATGGGAAAAGCAAGGGGCTGGGACAATAGGAGCCCCTCAGGCTCTGGGGGTCCTGACTGCTGTGGGGATGGTGAAGGGCTGGGTTGGGGTGGCCTAGAGTTCACCAGCTCTGGGACAGGGGGTTCTGAGCAGCGTATGGGTGGCAAGGGGCTGGGTTGGGTCTGGAAACACCCCTCTGGGTGTGGGACAAGGCACCAGGAGCATCATGGGGCTGGGACAGGGTTTCTGGGAGCCCCGTGACAGCAACAGCACACCGGGACTGAACAGCACGGCCTAGGCTGGGGCAGTAGCGTGGGGAAAGGGCCAGGCCTTGGTGGGGCTGCGGACCCCCCCACCCCTCCCACAGCACCCGCTCCCACAACCTGCAGAGCTGTGGCCCAGCCCGCTCTCACCCCTGCTCTGGTTGTAGCGCTCCCGCAATATTTCCAGGTTCAAGCGGAAAGTCTGCTCTTCACCCCGTAAATTCTCAGTCTCCCTGTTCCAGTACTGCTGATCCACATTGTCTGCAATCCAGTCGACCCGGGGCGCCATCCTCCTGGTCTCACTGTCATAGCGCACGAAGACCTCCCCGTCCACGGACCCCACGGTCACGAACTGCGGCACCCCCGGGCTCGGGTCCGACACCGCGATGTAGAAATAGCGCAGGGAGTGGGGCTCTGCGGGAACAGGGGCGGCTGAGAGGGGCAGCCCCGAGGGGAGGCCAAGCCCGGAGGGCGCCAAGAGGGGAAGGGGAGGAGAGGGGAGGCCCGGGGGGTCCCGATGCCGGGAGGGCCCGGCCCCACTCACCGCTCGCTGCTCCGCCCAGGACCCCCAGCAACAGCCCCAGGACGAGGCCCAGGGCCCCCGCCCGTCCCGGCCCCATGGCTCCGCTGTGCCCCGAGCTGCCGCCGGAGCTCGAAGCCATCCGGAGTCTCCGGCACCTTACCGCGACGCGATTGGTGGCTCCCCCGCGCGTCTACCAATGAGTAACCGGTATTCTCGTGACGTCACCGAGCGCCGGGTAGATCGCGGTGCCGCAGGTTGCCAGAAGCGAAAGTGAAAGCACTGCGGGCGGTGCGGGGACCAGGCTTCCGGCTTAACTAACGGGTTAACCAGATTCCCCGGTGTACTGCTGAGCTCTTTACTGTGTAAGGGAGCACCATACACCGGATTTCCCTGAGACTCTTCCTTTCTCACTTCTACTCTTGCTTCACCCATCTCTGGCTGTGCCCCTCGTGGACCTATGGGAGCATGGATCAGGGCTCCACACTCACTTCACACTGTATCTTGCCTGACCCCCAAGGCAACACTTCCTATTTCTTACCTTGGTGTGTGCACAGTTACTGGGTCAGTTCTCGAAGCCAGAGTGCCTGCCTTGCTTTCTTCCCTAACTCTTCATCCATCCTGTCTTCTTAACCAGCCTCCGTTCTTCGTCAGCTCTCTGCAGAACCACCGTCACCAAGGCACAGGCTGAAAGCAACGGGGCATGCCTTCCAGCTGCACTGGTAATGGGGCTACCCAGAAGGCGATTCGATCCCGGATGAGCCCCAAATTTGTGAGAAACAATCTGCAGCCAATAACACAGGCTCAGATCTCTTTGAAGCAGCATTTTTGCAATTGCAATGTTGGGCATCCTGCAAGTATATCATAACCTTATATTCCCTATTAGCTGACACTTGATTCCTCCTCCACTTTCTCATTGGCTGAGTGCTACAGGTTCACAAACTACTCGACACTTATTACTATTACTTATTACTCGACTATTATTACTATACCAGGTAGGTACAATTTTATTTGACCAACCCTTACCATGACAACCATACTTCCCACTGTTAAGCCTGAACAATCACTTTTGAATAAGCAAGGTTAGTGGAAGTTTCTACTGCAAAGACACTACTTTAATTCTCACAGTAAGCAGCGATAGGACCTGAGGAGATGGCTTGAAGCTGCAACCGGGATGGTTCAGGCTTGATATCAGGAAAAGGTTCTTCACTGACAGGGTGGTCAGGCACTGGAACAAGCTCCACAGGGGATATATCACAGCATCGTGCCTACCAGAGTTCAAGCAGTTGGCTAACACTCTCATTAGCAGGGTCTGATTTTTTGGGTGTTCCTTTGAGGACCCAGGATTTGGACCCAGTGATCCTTGTGGCTCCCATCCAACCCCAGCCCCTCTGTGATTCTCTTTCTCATGACAAGTCCCGGTAAACAAATTCACCCAGACAGAAGAGGCCCCTCACGTACCGACGCATAGGCTCACTGTGCTGAGCTCTTTCTGCATGCAGCTCCCAGCCTCCATCGATGCCTCCCCAACTTCCCCATGCAGCTTTTCTGGGCAACCCTGACCCACCAGGCCAGGATAGGAGCACCTTGCCCGCCCACTCCCACCTGCCACACCAGGTCGGACACCAGGCATGCTTTGTGGCACATCAGCAAATCATTGGGCAGTTTATTTTGTTTGAACGCATGCAGATTCAACTATGCTGTGGCATTGCTCTTGTGGTAGCTGATTGGAGATGCGAGAGGTTGAGGGAATGAGGCTGCATCCAGCTGCAGCACAGAGTGCACAGGGAGCATTCTGGTCCCTCACAGGCTGAAGCAGAGCGGTTAGACACTGGGGTTGCTCCCTGCAGGGACAAAAAGAGGCAGCGTCATATGGGGCCATGTCCCAGTCACAAACCTACTGCTCCAGGAGTCTTCCCAGGAACCCAAGCAGCGGTTGGGCACAGCAGCACCCTGCATACGGGTGGGAACCACAAAGGGACATGAGAAGCTGGCAACACAAAACCTCCCTGGGGCTCCTGACTTAACCCACAGCCTCATTCTATACCTTTGCTCGAGCAGCTGGATTCCCCGTCACTGCCTGCAAGAGAGGAGTGGTTGTGAGCCCCAGCCCAGGAGCAGGCACAGGAAGGGCAGCAGCACCAGAAGTGGAACAAGGCACTGCTGTGCTGGGAGCCTCAAAAGAAACCAGAGCCCCAGGACTGCCCCATTGATGGGCAGACGCTGGGGACAATGCTGCCACTGTCACTTACCTGGTGCCACATTGTAGCCCTTCTCCTTCTTCCCTGCAGACAGAACAAAGCATCAGCACCAGCCACATGTCACGGCCAGGCTGGGGGCCTCCCAAAGGTGTCCCAGCTCCTCATACGGCCCCTCCAGCCCCTGCCTTCCTCCCACGCCCCTCTGCCTCACCCGCCCAGGCACGTTACCCTTCTTGCTCTTCCAGACAGCAAATCCAGCCAGGGCAGCGATGACAGCCACGACAGCAACAGCCACCCCCGCCACGATGGGGATCAGGTTGGACTGTGGCTCTGGGGAAAATTAGGGCCATCAGCAGGGGAAGGGGGAGCCCCTGAACATCCCAGTCCCACGCAATCCCTGCTGCTGGGCTCACCCCATGAGAAGAGGCCGGGCTGGGGCAGGCTGGCATGCTCCACGCGGCACTGGTACTTGTCCCTCTCTCCCGGTAGGACATCGATGGTGGCCCAGGCATGGTAGGTGCCATCACTGTTGGGCACGATGCTCCCCCTCTGGATCTCCTGCTCCTGGACCACGCCATCCTTCAGCCAGCTGATGGAGATGGGTCGCGGGTAGAAGCCGTGAGCACGGCAGGACAAGGTCAGGATCTTGTCGGCCTCCATCCCGGACACTCGGACCTCAGGGCGCTCTGGGGAGGGGGTGGCAGCAAGGGCCAGGCTGAGCTCCCTGCACTGGCCCTGCTCCTGCTTCCAGCCTGGTGCTGCATCCCCCCTCAGCCTCACCTCTCCTCTGCAGCACCTCCTTCCCATAGCTCACGTATTTCCTCAGCCACTCAATGCAGGTGTTCTCCAGATAGAACCTCCTGCCCTCAAGAAAAGGCCCATCCTCCTCCCACTTCCTCTTGGTGATTTGTGCCCCAGCATCCGCTGCAGTGTACGTTAGTGTGTCCTTGTCAAAGGTGAGGAAGTCCTTCCCATCATAGCCGTGCTGTTGAAAGCCTCTGATGCTACCATCCTCGAGGAGGTCACAGCCAAACATGACCTGCACTGTGTGAGACCCTGAAACACAACGAGGGGACAGGTGGTGAGGGGCAGCCACAGTCCTGGCCTTTTAATGAGGGGCAGACCCCACTGTCAGTGCATGCGCTTGCCACACACTGCCCTGTCCCAGAGTGCTGCATCCCTGAAAGACTGGGCTGGGGCCCAGCACCAGAGTACTATGGGGCAACAAGGGCCTTGTACGGGGTTGTCAATGCTGTGAGGTGACCAGGAGTTGAGATGGGGTGGGGGGAATCCCTCAGGGTTTGGGGTGGGGGCCTGAAGCACCATGGGAAAAGCAAGGGGCTGGGACAATGGGGGCAGGAGCTCCTCTTGCTCTGTGGGTCCTGACTGCTGTGGGGATGTGGAAGGGCTGGGAGGGGGTGACCTGGAGCCCCCGAGCTCCGGGATAGAGGTTTGTGAGTAGTGTGGCGGTGGCAAGGGGCTGGGTTGGGTCTGGAAGCACCCTTCAGGGTGTGGGACAAGGCACCAGGAGCATCATGGGGCTGCGACAGGGTGTCTGGGAGCCCCGTGACAGCAACACCACACAGGGACCGAACAGCATGGCCAGGGCTGGGGCAGTAGCGTGGGGGCAGGGCCAGGCCTCAGTGGGGCTGGGGATCCCCCCACCCCTCCCATGGTGTCCGATCCCACAGCCTGCAGAGCTTTGGCCCAGCCTGCTCTCACCCCTGCTCTGGTTGTAGCGCTCCTGCAGCGTGTCCAGGTTCACGCGGAAAAACTTCTCATTGTTCTTTGAGGTCTCAGTCTCCCTGTCCCAGTACTGCTGATCCACATTGTCTGCAATCCAGTCCACCCGGGGCTCCTTCCTCCGGGTCTCGCTGTCGTAGTACACAAAGATCTCCCCATCCACGGACCCCACGGCCACAAACTGCGGTACCCCTGGGCTCGGGTCCGACACCGCGGTGTAGAAATAGCGCAGGGAGTGGGGCTCTGCGGGAACAGGGGCAGCTGAAGGGCAGCCTGGAGGGGAGGCCGTGCCCCAGGGGCCCGGGAGGGGAAGGGAAGGCCCAAGGGTCCCGATGCCCGCATGCACTGACCTCTTGCCGCCCCACCCAGGACCCCCAGCAGCAGCAGCAGGAGCAGGAGCAGCAGGTGGATGCCCCCCGCCCACAGCAGCCCCATGGCCCTGCTTTGTCCTGGCAGGATCCAAGGAGGAAAAGGGGAAAGCGAAAGCACTGCAGGTGTTTATGTGGCACAGGTGAGTGCTGGGTACACGGAAACCCTGCACCCCACCCCACCCCTCCGCCCTTCCCCTCTCCTCTCTGCAGTTTTCCCAGCCTTGCTGTGGGCTTCAGCAATGCACGGGGACCCCAGGGCCATCCGTGCAGCGATGGGGCACTCAGGATGTGTCCCCATCGGTGCTGTGTGATAGGAAGTTGGGACGCGTTACCCAGTGTGTAATGAGACAATCAAGACAACCAGGTACAATCAGACAACCTGGCTGGGACAGGAGCACCTTGACCAGCCGCTCCTACCCGCCACTCCAGGTCAGACACCAGGCACAGTTTGTAGCGAATCAGCAAATCATTGGGTTGTTTATTTTGTTTGAAGGCCTTGCAGATGCAATTATGCTTTGGCATTGCTCTTGTGGTAACAGATAGGAGATGTGAGAGGTTGAGGGGACAGGGCCACATCCAGATGCAGTGCAGAGTACACAGGGGGCCTTCTGGCCCTCATGGGCTGAACCAGAGTGGTTAGACACTGGGGTTGCCCCCTGCAGGAACAAAAAGAGAGCGTCATATGGGGCCATGTCCATGTCCCAAACCTACTACTCTGAGAGTTTTCCCAGGGAACCAAGGATCAGTTGGGCACAGCAACACCCTGATTGCAGGTACCACAGGGGGACATGACAAACTGGGACCCCAAAACCTCCCTGGGGCTCCTGCCTGAACCCCCAACCTCATTCTGTACCTGCGTTTGAGCTGTTGGATTCCCCGCTATTGACTGCAAGAGAGAAGCGGCCGTGAGCCCCAGCCCAGGAGCTGGCACAGGAAGGGCAGCAGCACCATGAGTAGAATGCAGCACCGCTATGCTGGGAGCCCCAAGAAGAACCAAGAGCCCCAAGACTGCCCTAGTGATGGGCAGAGGCTGGGGACATCGCTCCCACGTTGTAGCATCAGCACCAGCCACATGTCACGGCCAGGCTGGGGGCCTCCCAAAGGTGCCCCAGCTCCTCATACAGCCCCTCCAGCCCCTGCCTTCTTCCCGCACCCCTCTGCCTCACCTGCCCTGCTTGCTCTTCCAGGCAGCAAATCCAGCCAGGGCAGCGATGACAGACGTGACGGTGACAGCCATCTCCGCCACGATGGGGATCAATTTGGGCTGTGGCTCTGGGGGAAATTAGGGCTGTCAGGAGGGGAAGGGGGAGCCCCCCAGCATCCTAGCCCCATGCACCCCATGCTGCTGGGCTCAAACCAGGACCCCCAGCAGCAGCAGCCCCACCTCATTGCCCCGCCCCATGGGCACCATTTAAACTTCGTCCCCCAGTGGCAGCTGGAAGCTCGCCTGATGTCACCGGTTGCCATCTGTGGCACCACACCATCCCAAGGAGAGACGTGGTCCCAAGGGTTGCGTGATGCAGAAGTGCTGCAGTCAGCATGGGGTGGGGAATGGGGATGCCCCCCACCCAAAAAAAAAAAAAAGGACTCCACACCCCCCTGGGTTAATTTACGGATAGTTCCCATTATGATATTCTTATGTTTGTTTTTCAACCAAATGTTTTTAACAAGTTCCACATTCAGGGGAGTATGTTGGGTTTTACCTTACAAAATGGTTGTTCTGATTAAATCGTTCCTTAATGAGTCTTCCCTTTGATATCTGTAAGGTCTGGATCATCTTGGCCTGGATCACTTCATCAAAGTGCACATTTTACATCCTTTCACATAAAAAAGAGTTAACAAAAACAGTTAATTAGTAATTGTCCCCAGGAACGGGGGCAGCTGGCATCGGGCAGGACCCAGCTGGGGGCCATTTCTGTGAGAAAGATGTCAAATAATTTTCTTCAGACAGGGTCTTCTGTGCAGCTATTTTATTTGTGATTGCAATGGCGGGTGTCCTGTCAATCAGGAGTGCATTTTAGTAAACAAATCCTACCACTGATGGACCACCAGGAGTGGAAATACAGCGTGCCTGGTGCCACTCGCTTGCATGTGAGACTTGTGTCCACCCAGGTCCAGCGCTGTAGCTTCTGGAGTGGTTTGGCAGGCAAAGCACACACATCATATACTGGCTTGGATAGAAGTGATGCGCACAGAGATTTGGTATAAATACAATGAAGAAAAAGAAAAAGGAAAAAAAAAAAAAAAGCATAAAGCCTGCAATTAGAATGGAAGATGATAGCAGTAAAATGCATCGTCCCCTGCTCCATAGTCTCGTGGTCTGTCAGCCAGGACCATAGCTAGGACCGGTAGCGAACAGGTCTTTGAGTGTTCTCCTTACACTATTTGCTGAAAGGTATGCATATGTCACCGAATAACATGTACTACATAGTCAGTCCTATTCTGATTCAGCAACACCCAGGACAAAAAGCAATACTAATCCAGCTAATTCCCACCAAGTGGTCCCTTCATCAAAGCCATGCCTCTCTAATTAGAGACAAGGATGTCATGGGGGGGACAGTGTCAAATGCTTTACACAAGTCCAGGTAGATGACGTCAGTTGCTCTTCCCTTATCCACCAACACTGTAACCCCATTGTAGAAGGCCACCAGATTTGTCAGGCACAATCTGTCCCTACTGAAGCCATGTTGGCTGTCACCAATCACCTCCATCAGCCTTGGCTAATTTCCAGGAGAATCTGCTCCACTATTTGGCTGGGCACAAAGATGAGACTGACTGGCCTGTAGTTCCCTGGGTCTTCCTTTTTAAAAATGGGGGTTATGTTTCCTGTCTCCCAGTCAGTGGAAATTTCATTGGGCTGCCACAGCATCTCAATTATACTGGACAGTGGCTTAGCAGATATATTCAACACTTTCTTCAAGACCCACAGATCTATCTCATCAGGTCCCATGGCCTTGTGCACCTTTAGTTTCTTTAGATGGTCTAGAACATGAGCTTCTCCCCATTGCACCTCAGAGACCCCACGAGACACCCATTTCCCCCGTGCCCATAGATTTCTCATTTTCCCCCTGCCTCCTGGGGTCCCATACCCTCCACAGCCCCGTAGCCCCCCTCCTCCCCACCACTGCCCCGTAGACCCTCATATCCCATTTCCCCACAGCACCCTCCCCTCCTGTTTCCCCTCATCCACGTGGATCCTTGATCAGGGTCGATGCCCTTGGGGCCTGTGGGCGAACCTAGACACCCGCCCACCCCAGTTAATGATTGACCCTCACTCCAGTGTCCTTGTGTCCCTGGCCCTGGCAGCCTCACAACATCAGCGCCATGGGGTCTTGCTGGGCCTTTGGCCTCCTCCTCCTCCTCTTCTTCCTGCCACTGATGGGGGGCAATGCCCAGGACCCTGAGTATGGGGCTATGAGGCACCTATGGGACTGGGAGGGTGGGCTATGGGGTTGGGGGTGACCATGGGGCATCTGCGGGGCTGGTGGGGACTATGAAGGCCCTACAAGGTCTGTGAGAGACTATGGGGCAGCTATGGGGCTGGGGAGGCTGTGAGACTGGTCGCAATGATGGGGCAGCTAAGGGGTTGGGGTGCTATGGAGCCCTGTGGGAATGGGGGGGGGGGGGGATTACTGTGCACCAGTGTGACTGGAGGGGGGTGGGTTTACAGGTCTGGGGCTGTATGGGGTTCCAATGGGATCTGGGAGGGGCTATGGACCCCTATGGGGACTGTGGCATCAGGGTGCTTATGGGGTCTGTGAGGGACTGTGTGATACCCGTGGGACAGGGGAAGCTAAGAAGCAGCTCTGGGGCTGGTGGCAGCCACGGGTCAGGCAATGGTTCCCCCAGGCTCGTGCTGGTGGCTCCTCGGCGTGCGGCTCTCGGGACACCCCTGGGACTGCTGGTAGCAGCTGTGGGGCCGGTGACTGGGACAGTGACAGCGTGGCCTGAAGGCAGCCGTGGGGCAGGGCCCTGTGCACCCCCGACGGCCTTTTCCCTTACATCTCACAATGACTTCAACCAGCTCCTGCACATTGAGGTACAGGGACATGGGGGCACTGGGGGCATGGGGGCACTGGGGGACATCCTTGTGGAGCACAAGGGCTCTGGGACATTCTCCATTTCCGTCTTTGTCCCCATGTCCCCCCCATGCTCCCCTATGTCTCCTGTGTCCCCAGTGTCCCCCACGTTCCTCCCTATCTTTCATGTCCCCCCCATATCCCTCCATATCCCCCCTGCCATGTCCCCATTCCCCCCCTGTCCCCATGTTCCCTGCATCCCTCCATGTCTCCCCAATGTCCCCATGTCCTCTGCAGGTCACCCCGGTGCAGGCTGAGCGCTGTGGGGTGCTGCGGGCGGCCAGGGGCCGGGTGTTGCTCCTGGAGGCCCGGAGTGCCCAGTTGCCCCCCCCTGGCACCCGGCTGGTGCGGGTGGCCCTGGGGGGGTCCCGAGGCCACCTCATCATCCAGACTGACAAACCCCTCTACGCCCCCCGCCAGACAGGTGAGCTCCTACACTCCAGATCCATCCCAGATCTACCCCCACCCCCCCCCCCCATCCATCCCAATGTCCCCCATGCAGCCAAAGCCAAAAAAAATCCCCCAAATCCTTTCCAAATCCCCTAAATTTGTTCAGAATGCTCCCAACCCCCCAAATCTATCCCAAATCCACCCAATTTCCCCTTAAATCAACCCTTATCCCCCAAATCCACCCCTAATCTTCCTGATTCACCCAAATCAGCTCAAAACCTCCCAACCCCTCCAATTCATCCCAAATCCTCCCATTTCCATCCCTTACACCCCCAATCCACCCAAATATCCCCAGATGCCCTCATTCATCCCCATACAGCTCTCTGCATGTCTATATATCCCTTCTTGCACCACATACCCCTCCCTGACCTTCCTATATTCTATATTCCTATATTCTTCTACAACCCCCTGTACCTTTTATAGCTCCACATGTCCCTACATATTGTTCTGCACCCCCAAAGATCTTCCTGCACCCCTATATATTACCCTGCAGCCCATAGAGCTTCCTACAACCCCATAAACCCTGCATGTTCCCATATGGCCCTATGTCCCCAGTGCGCTTCCGTGTCTTCTCCATGGACCCTGAGCTGCAGCCAAACCCTGAACCCATCCTGGTCACCATCATGGTATGTGCCCTATGGGACTGTCGCTGTGGGGTGGCCCTATGGGGCTGGGACAGCCTATAGAGCTGGGGCTGTTGTGCTAGGGTAGCCCTATATGGGTTATGGTTGTGGAGCAACCCTATGAGGCTAGGGTGGCCCTATAAGGCTGGGGCTATGGGACAGCCCTAGAGGGCTGGGTTTTTGGGGCTGAGTGTGGGCCCTATACTCACTCTGTTCTCCCCAGAACCCTCTGGGGGCACGAGTGCGGGAGGGACAGCGGGTGCCCCTGGACACGGTGCTGAGCGACCAGTTGGTGCTGCCTGACATTGCCCTGTGAGTGGGGTGGGGGGGACTATGGGGCTGGGGGGGTTATGGGGCAGTAGAGGGACATGGGATGGTAGTGGGCTGTGGGGTGGTATGGGGGGATATGGGGCTGTGGGGCTATAGGGGGCTGGGGAGGGCTGTAGAGGTTTGTGGAGTGTAATGGGGGCTGTATTTTGGGGGTACTGGTGAGGCTTAGTTGTGCACAGTGGGGTGTCATGGGGCTACAAGGGGTTAGGGGCTATGGGGTCTATAGAAGGGCTATAAGTGCCTGGGGGTTATGGAGGCTGTAGGGAACTAGGAGCCATGGGGGTTAGAGGGGAATATGGGGGGCTACAGGCAGAGCTAAAGGGGGCCGCAGGTGAGCTGGAGGGGTGTGGGAACTATGGGGCTATTGGTGTACTATAGAGGCCATAAAGGGCTTATAGGGGACCACTGAGGCCATAGGGGCCATAAAGGGGCTATTGGAGACTATAGGGGTGATACTGGGGCCATGGGGGACAATAGAGGTTGTAGGGGGGCTATGGGGTCTATTGGGGACCATAAGGGCTATAGGGGGCTAAAGCAGCTATAGGAGGCTATGAGGGGGGCTATAGGGGACCATAGGGGCTACAGGTGCCCCAATGTCCCCCAGGCCAGGGACATGGCACGTGCGGGCCCAGCTGGCGGCCAGCCCGGACACCAATGGCTCAGCTGCCTTTGAGGTGCGCAAGTACGGTGAGTGGGGGTTTGGGGGGAGGGAATGGACCCCTGGCTGGGGACCGGTGTTGGCTCAGGGCTTCCCCTAATGTCTGCATCCCCCCAAAACCCTGCTGCTACCCCCAGCCCTGCCCGGCTTCGAGGTACGGATCCGCCCCGAACCACGCTTCATGGTGCTGAGCAAGCCTGAGCTGGCCCCGCTGCGCATCCACCTCCACGTCCAGTATGAACACAACCCCCCCGAGACTCCCCAAAAACCCCCTTAAAGATACCCATGGGCCTCCCAATCCCCCCCCAAATCCCCAACTCCCCCATCCTCATGGTATCCCCCATGATATCCCCAATTCCCCCCCTCCAGGGCCCCCCAAATCCCCTCTGTGACTCCCAACAGCCCCCACAACCCCTCAAAGCTCCTCCAGGACCCCCCCAAAGCCCTTCTGGACCCCCTCCAGCCCCTCCATCTCTCTGACCCCTCCCAGGACCTCAAACCCTTCCCATGAACCACTCACCCCAGGACTCCTTTTGGGCCTCCTCAGCCCCCCAGACCCTCCAAGGGACCCCATATCCCTCCTGATCCCCCTCAGCTGCCTCCCCTGCCCTTTTGGGCCTCCCCTAACCCCAACCGCCCCCTGACCCTGGATGACCTTTGCAGTCCTCCCCAACCCCCCTCCCCCGACCCTATTAACCTTTGGGGACCCCCTGGCCCCGCTGACCTCTGCGGACCCCCAGGTTCCCCGACGGGGCACCTGTGGGGGGCCACGCACAGCTGCGCGTGGGACTCCTCAACGCCGGGGGCCGAGGGGGACAATTCCTACGGGGACTGGAGCAGCAGAGCCGGGTGAGCATCACCCCAGGACCCCCGGGGGAAGACCCCAAATCCCCCCCACCCCTCCCATCCTTGGGACCCCCTAAACGCGGGCGCGCCTCAATTCCCCATTCATTCCCTGGCCCCGCCCCTCGCTGCCGGCCCCGCCCACCGCTCCTGGCCCCGCCCACTGTTGCTAGGTGACCGAAGGCCACGCCTCCCTGGACGTGTCCCTGCTGGCCGTGGCCCGCGCCCTTGGTGTGGCGCTGCCCGACCTGCAGGGGGCGCGCCTGCGCCTGGCGGTCGCCGTGGTGGAGGCGCAAGGTAGGGGCGGGGTTAGGGGCGGGGCTAGGGAGGAGGCGGGGCTTTGTGTGGGCAGGGGGCGTGGCTAGGAAACTGTGGGGGTGTGGCCAGGGTGGTGGGGGCGTGGCTGGGGTGGGCCACAAGGGGCCGTGTCCCTGCGGGGCCACGGGTTCGAGTCCCCCCCCCGGGCTGACCCCAGCGACACCGGGTGCAGGCGGGGAGCTGGTGGAGCAGGAGGCGACGGTGGCCCTGGTGGCCTCGCCCTGGGCCCTGGATCTGGCTGAGACGCCCCGGTTCTTCGTGCCGGGGGCCCCCTTCACCCTCCTGGTGAGCTCGTGGGAAATGTGCGAGCCCTCGCGCATGCTTGTGCAAAGCCGTGCGAGCCCTTGTGCTTGGCGGTGCGTGCTTGTGGGAGCTGGTCCGTGCTTGTGCACAGCTCTGCAAGCCCCCGTAGGTTGGTGGTGAATCCTTGTGCAGGATTGTGCATGGCCATGCAAGCCCTTCTGGGTGGTGGTGCATGCTTGTGCATGCTTGTGCGAGGCCGTGCAAGGCCTGGGGAACACTCGTGCATGCTTGTGCAAGGGGGTGCACACTTGTGCACACTTGTGCAAGGCTTTGTGCACATCCTGGTGTGAGCACTGCTCCCCACAGGGCCGGGTGCTGCATGCTGGGGGGGAGCCGGCCCCTGGCATCGGGGTGCGGGTGACAGTGGGGGTGACAGGGGCCACCTCCCCACCCCCCATCGAGTTTCGGGCTGACACCACCGGCGCCATCGTCATCCCCATCAATGTCCCCAGTGGAGCCACGGCCCTCGACCTCAGTGTGAGTGGGGACATGGGGACAAGGGGACATGGGGGGACATGGGGGGACATGGGGATATGGGGAGACATGCAGAAATGGGGGGACATTGGGACGTGGGAATACGGGGACATGGGGACATGGGGGGACATTGGGACATGGGGACATGGGTAAATAGGGGTATAGGGACATAGGAGCATGGATGTATGAGGGCATGGGGGGACACAGGGGACATGGGGACATGAGAATATAGGGATAAGGGGACAGGGGGACACGGAGGCCACAGGGACATGGGGGGACACGGGGAGCATGGGGTGCTGTAGGGGGACTGCAGGAGAAGGAAGGGGACCTGGCTGCCATGAGTGCTCTGGGTCCCCCCCCCAGGTTGAAGCAGGGCAGGCAGATGGCCCCCCAGCCCAGGCGCAGATGACAGTGGCCCCAGTGGAAGCAGTTTCGGGGCGCTTCCTGCTTCTGGGGGGCCCGGGGGGACCCCTGCAACCTGGGGAGGTGCTGAGGCTGCAGCTGCGTGACCTGGGCCCCCCTCCGGCCCCCCGCCTCTTCCACGTGCTGGTGAGCCCCACACCCACACGACCCCTTGGCATCCACCCCCCCACTCAATGGGGACCCCCTGGGACCTCCCCAGGGACCTCCGCAAGCCCCCGGAGCCATGAGTGGGTGTGGGTGCATGGTATGTACTGCGTGTGCATGTTGCAGGGTGCATGCACGTGTATCATGCATGCATGTCATGCGTTGGGTTGCATGGTGCACGATGAACACTGTGTCACATGCGTGGTGCACGTCCCATGTGCAGATCCCGTGCAAATGGCATGCATTGCATGCTATGCGTGCATGTTGTCACATGTGCATGGCGTGCAGTGCATGTTATGCGTGCATGCTGCCATGAGTGCATGTTGTGGGTTGCATGCTGCACGTTGCACGTGGTGTTGCGTGCATGTTGCATGTCCCACGTGCATGCTGTGTGTTGTATGTTGTGTGCGCATGCTGTCAAGCATGCATGTGTTGCACGTGTGTGTGTGTTGCAGTGTGTTGTGAGTGCATGTTGCACACACCATCCTGCACGTGCATATCACGCACTGCATGCTGCACGTGCAACATTTGCATGCCATATGCTGCATGCCACATGTTGCACGGGTGCCCCTTGCATTACCCCCAGGGGGCTCCTCGCTGACCACCCCCTGTCCCTTCTCCCCCTGTCCCCGTGTCCCCACGCAGGCAGTGGCACGGGGGCGGCTGGTGGCAGCCCAGGCGGTGCAGCGGGGGACGGTGACGGAGGTGACGCTGCCAGTGACACCCGCCATGGTCCCGCGGCTCCGCGTCGTCGCCTTCTTCCAGGCTGGGGGGCAGCTGGTGGCAGGCAGCTGGGGGGCACCCGTGGTGGATTCCTGTGGCGACCAGGTGCTACTGGGGGCACTGGGATGTACTGGGAGTGGGGGGGGACTCGGAGCTGCTAGGGGTGCTGGGATGTACTGGGGGGAAGGGGGTAGGAGCTGCTGGGAGCACTGGAATGTACTAGGGGGAGGGACTAGGAGCTGCTGGGGGCACTGGGGCATACTGGGAGCACGGGGGGGCAGCAGGGAGATCAGGAGCTGCTGGGGCAGTGGGAGCACTGGGGCTACTGGGAACAGCTGGGAGCACTGGGAGCACTGATAACAGCTGCAGTGCACTAAGAGCACCAGGGCAATGGGCACACACTGGGAGTTGGGGGGGGCACTGGAAGCACTGGGAGCTGCCAATGCCCATACTGGTTCACACTGGAGTGGTGGGGCTGTGGCAGGTGCGGGTAGTGGTGCCCCCGCCAGGGCCCGACCTGCGTCCCCAAGCCTCCCTGACGGTGACGGTGACCACGGGGACCCCGACCACCGTGGCCCTGGGGGCCATCGACACGGCCGTGCTGGCGCTGGAGCCGCGGCACCGCCTTGGCCCCGCCAAGGTGACACCCCGAATCCCGCACCTTGCACCCCCAAAACCTGGGGACCCGCCTCCCCCTGCAAACCCAGAACCCCAAAGCCCCAAGTCCTGGTGACCCCCAACCCCCTATACCCTTGTCCCTAAACCTGACACCCCCAAACCTCACAGCCCCCCAGCCCTGGGGACCCCAAAACTCGCTGTCCTAAAACCTGAATCCCAGCACCCCATTACTTAAAAAAAAACAGCCCCCCCAACCCAGGGTCCCCAAAACCAAGCACCTGCCAAAAACATGGCACCCTAAAACCCCAAAGCTGTGAGGACACCAAACCCAGACCTCCCCCAAACCCCGTACCTTGAAATCCAATACCCCAAAACCTCACACCCTTAAACCCCCCAAACCCAGGATTTCCAAATCCCTAAACCCTGGGAACCCCAAACCCAGCTCCCTAAAACCCCCAAACCTGGCACCCCAAACCCTCAGTAACGCCAAAGCCCACCACCCCCCAAACCTGATGGTGATGCCCTAAATCTCCCTGCACCCCAAAACCCAGAACCCCAATTCCCAGGGACCCTCAAAACTCCCCAGTCCCTTCTAAATCCCATGGACCCTCCTAGGATCCCCTAAACCCCTGGGACGCTTTGGTGATACCCTGTGGAAATGGGGCCCTGGGAATACGTTGGGGACACGTTGGGGACATGGGGTGATTCCCCCCATGCCTTCCAGGTGAAGGCAGTTTTGGGCAGCAGCGATTTGGGGTGCAACCCTGGGGGGGGCCCCAATGTTGCTGGGATCTTCAGGGCTGCGGGACTTGTGCTGGGGATGGGGGGAGCTACCCCTCCCCTGGGGCTAGGTGAGTAGGGACAAGGACATGGGGGACATCGGAGGGTGCGGGGGACATAGGGGGACATGGGACATGGATGGGTTTGGGGGTACATGGAGGGGCACGGGGGGCATGGAGGACATGGGACAATGTGGGGGATGTGAGGGACATGGGAGGATATGGGGGACATTGGGGGACATGGGACATGGCAGGGACATGAGGATATAGGGGACATGGGGGTATGGGGGGGATATGGGGACATTGGGACAAAGGCATCATGGAGGACATGGCATTATAGGAGCATGGAATGGGGAGGGACATGACACGGGGGACGTGGGGACATTGTGACATGAAGACATGGGGGACACAGGGCTATATGGGGGGAACGTGGTGACATTGGGACATGGGGATAGGGGAGATGTGGGGACATAAGGAGTCATGGGGACCTGGGGGGCATGAGGAGATGGTGGCATTGGATGTCCCCCTCCCTAGGTCCTGGCTGTCCCCCGTCTCCTCCCCGCCAGCGGCGCTCGCTGGAGCTGCTGCAGCTGCTGGAGGAGAAGGGTGAGTGCTCAATGTCACCTTGTCCCTGTGTCACTGTGTCCCCGTGTCCCCCTGCTGCCCTACAGTCCCAGCCCCTCGCCCTGTCCCCCTCAGTGGTGGCTTTCAGCAGTGGTCTTGGCCCCATCCCTGTTCCCAGGTCCCCACATATCCTCCTGCCATGGGCCACAAGTGACCCTTGTCCCCATCGCCATCCTTGTCCCCACATGCCATGGCCGTGGTGTCACCTGTGTCCCCATGTGTCTCTGTGGCATCACCCACATCCCCACACATCCCTGTGGTGTCACTTGTGTCCCCGTGTGTCTCCCTCGGTCATATTCATGTTGTTACCCACATGTCCCCATGCACCCCCATGTGTCCCCGTGGTGTCACAGATGTCCCCACATGTCCCCACTACATGTGGCATTGCCCATATCCCCATGTCCCCCGATGGTTGTGACTCCCATCCCCATGTGTCCCTGTGGTGTCACCCTGACCTGTCCCCATGTCCCCTTGTGTGTGTGTGTGTCCCCTGCACCAACACGTTCCCGCAGCGGGGCAGTGGCGGGGTGACCCAGCGACATGGCGCTGCTGCCGGGATGGGGCGACGGCGCTGCCAGTGCGGGCGACGTGTGACCAGCGGGGACAGCGGGTGACAACGGCCGGGGGGTGTCGTGACGCCTTCCTGCACTGCTGTGCCCTGGCCCGTGACTTGCGCCGGCGGGGACAGCCCGGCGGGTTGGCACGAGGTGAGCAGGGGTGGTGGTGCGTGGGGACATCCCAGATTTGGGGTCCCCGTGGGTGGCAGGATGTGGGGACATCCTGGATGTGGGGACACTGCGGGTGGCAGTGCTTAAGGGCATGGGTTTCCCTGGGTCCTGCAGTGCTGGAGGCGGCGCTGGAGCAGCAGCTGCTGGACGACGAGGAGGTGCCGACGCGGAGCTTCTTCCCCGAGAGCTGGCTCTGGCGCAGGGTCCAAGTCGATGGCTCCGTTCGGTGCGACTGCAGGGTCACCCCATGTCCCCTCAGCCCCATGTCCCTGTGTCCCCGTGTCCCTGTGTCCCACATCTCTGTGTCCCCAGGATGTCGGTGCTGCTCCCAGACTCCATCACCACCTGGGAGATTCAGGCTGTTGCCATCATCCCCGGCGTGGGTGAGTGTCACCACCTGCCTTGGTGGCCCCATGTGGTGGCTTCCCCCATGGTGACTTGTCCTGTCCATGTCCCCACACCCCATGGTATCCCCGTGTCACCCTTTCCTGCTGCCCCCATCGCTCCACAGTGACATGGCCACCCCATGTCATGCCACCATCCCTTGTTCCCCATGGTGTCCCCATGTCTCTACGGTGTCCCCATGTCTCCCATGTCCCCCCATGTTACCCATGTCCCCCCATATCAGCCCCACGTCCCCATGTCCCTATGCTGTCTCCATCTCCCCCATGTCTCCATGCCCCCCATGTCCCCCGTGTCCACGTGTGTGTCTCCCTGCCCCGTGGTGACGGGGCACTTGCAGGGCTGTGTGTGGCTGTGCCCCAGCGGGTGACGGTGACACAGGACGTGCGCGTGGCCCTGCGGCTGCCCCCCAGCGCCCGCCCCCGCGAGCAGCTGCAGCTCCAGCCCCTCATCCACAGCAGGCTGCCCCGCAGCATCAACGTGAGCTCCCCAAACCCTCCGGACACCCCATAGGCACCCTCTGCCCCACAGAAACTCCTTCTACCCTAGAGGTACCCCTTGTACCATAGATAACCCTGCTGCCCCATAGACAACCTTCTAACCCCATACATACCCACTGTACCGTAGATACCCCTTTCCTTCCAACAGATACCCCAAAGATCACCCCTCTGCCCCATAGATATCCCTCTGTGCTCCCTGGACACCCCCTGCCCTACAGATGTCCCTTCTGCCCTATAGATAACCCCTGTGACACACAGATACCCCTCGTGCCCCGTGCATCCTTTTGTACCCTTTTGACCCTTAGACACCTGCTGCCCCATAACCACCCTTAGCCCCTACCCATCCGGTGGCGGCGTGGGTGACAGTGATGGTGATGCAGGTGACAGTGACGCTGTCAGTGGCTGAGGGCATATGTGCGGCGCTGGATGGAGCCCCCCAGGACCTGGAATTGCCTCCTGGGGGGGCTATTGCTGTGCCCCTCAACTTGGTGGCCTTGCGCCCTGGGGACGTCCCCATCACTATCACCGCCCGCGGGCCCTGGGGGCTGAGTGACCGTGTCACCCACATCCTCCACGTCGAGGTGAGAATTGGAGGTGTGGCCCCAGGATCTTGTCACCTGGACCCCTTCCTGGTCACCGGCATCTCCTCCTGTGTCTCCTGGACACTGGGGTTCTTTCGGGGCTGGGGGACACCAGGTCCTTGGTGGCCCTGGGTACTGGGTTCCCCTTAGGGCTTGGAGACGCAGGGTTCTTGGTGGCCTTGGGCTCTGGGGTCCCTTGAGGCTCAGGGACACCACATCCTTGGTGGCCCTGCGCACTGGAGTTCCCTTGGTGCTTGGGGACATAGGGTCACTGGTGGCCCTGGACGCCGGGGTCCCTTTGGTGCCTGGGGACACAGGGTCCCTACTGATGCCTGTTCCCGTAGCCCGAGGGTGAGCTGCACCTGGAGGAGACCAGCTACGTCCTGGACACCAACAGTCAGTCTGAGGACCCAAGGGTCCGGCCTGGGGACCCAGGTGACTGGGGGGACACACAGGGTTGTGGACCCCCTGATGCATTGTCCCTACAGACAAGCAGGGCAGGACCCTGGAGCTGCCAGGGGACGTCCCAGCCGAGATTGTCCCCGATGGGGATTTCAGCATGAGCATCCGCGTTACCGGTGTGCAGGGACATTGGGATGGGTGCTGGGGACATGGGGACGGGGGTACAAGGATGGAGTTATGGTGGGGACGTGGCGCTGGGTGTTGGGAACACGATGGGGACATGGTGGTGGGGATGTGGTGGGCATCTGGTGGTGGGGACATGGGGACAAGTGGGGACATGGGGACGGGGACACCGGGTGGGGACATGGGGACCATGCAGACATGGAGGTGGGGACATGGGGATGTGGGGATGGTGGGGACATAGGAATGGCTGTTGGGGATGTGGGGGTAGAGACATGGTGGGGACATGGGGACAGGGGACAAATAGTGGGGATGGGGGAGGGAGACTTGGGGGCGGGCATTGGGAACATGGTGGGGCCACAGGGGGAGGGACAGAGGTACGTGGTGGTGGGGACAGGAGGGACAGTGGGACAAGGGGATAGGGTGGTGGGGACATTTGGTGTCCAGCCGTGATTGTATCTCTGTCCTTGCCCCTGTGTGTCCCCATATTCATGTGTGTGGCCATGCCCCCATGTGTGTCCCCATGCCCCTGTGTGTGTCCCTGTGCATGTCCCACGGGTGTCTGTGTCCCTTCATTCCCCCATGTCCACGTGCACATCGCCATGTCCCTGTGCACGTCCCCATGCACGTCCCCATGTCCCCCATGCACGTCCCCATGCCTGTCACCATGTCCCCTGCCCTGCACAGGCCGGGTACCGGGCTGGGCACTGCAGGGGGCTCTGGGGGTGAAGGGGACGCTGCTGCGGGCCCCCCGGGGCTGCGGGGAGCAGTCGCTGATGGTGCTGGCCCCTGCTGCTGCCACTCTGCGCTACCTGGACGAGAGTGAGGGGTGGGCGCAGCTGCCTGCTGGGCACCGCGAACGTGGCCTCAGCACCCTACAACAGGGTGAGCGGGGCATGGAGGCACTGAGGGGTTACAGTGCCCTTTGAGGGGGTTGCAATGCTCTGTGAGGGGGGCTGCAATGCTCTACGGGGTGTGCAATGCTCTATAGGGTATGTAATTAGGTGTGCAATGCTATAGGGTGGGTGTAATGCCTTATGGGGTGTGCAATGCCCTGCAGGGTGTGCAGTGCTACGTGGGGGATGCAGTGCTACGTGGGGGATGCAGTGGGGTTTGCAATGCTCTGTGGGGTTGCAGCAGTGTGTGCAATGCTCTGGGAGGGTGCAGTGCCCTACAAGGGGGGGTGGAAGTGGTGACTTCCATGTCCCTAATGTCCCCCATGTCCCCACAGGCTTCGAGCGGGTGCAGAGCTTCCGCAAGAGCGACGGCTCCTACGGGGCCTGGCTGCACCGGGGCAGCAGCACCTGGTGAGGAGGGACGCGGGGACTTGGGGACATGTTGGGGGGGGGGACACAGGGACACGGTGGCAGCTGTCCTGGTGCAGGCTGACGGCGCTGGTGCTGCGCGTGATGGCCTTGTCCCGTCCCTACCTGCCGGTGGATGCCGATGGCCCCAGCGAGTCCCTGCGGTGGCTGCTGGGACAGCAGCGGCCGGACGGTGCCTTCGTGGAGCACGAGCCCGTGATACATCGCGAGATGCAGGTGGGTGGCCGCCGGCTGTCTCCTGTCCCCGTGCCACGTCCCTAGGTGACGTCTTCCTGCTGGGACAACGCTCCTCTGTGATGTCCCCACGTGAGGGTCCTGCGCGATGTCCCCTTGCAATGTGCCTGTGCAAAGAGCCCGTGCAAGGCACTGTGCAGGGTTCCTTGTGTCACTGCCCCATGCCATGTCGTCATGCCATGCCGTGTCCCCATGCAATGTCCCCGTGCAGTGTCCCCGTGCAATGTCCCCCCCATGCAATGTCCTCATGCAGCGTCTTTATGCAGTGTCCCTCTGCAATCCCCAAGCAACGTCCCCACGCCATGTCCCCGTACAATGTCCCTATGCACCCTCCCGCTGCAACCCCCCATGAGACCCTGTGTCACCCCCACCTGGCTGTCCCTGTGTCCCCAGGGCGGTGTTGGAGACCCAGGCCCGGAGGCCACTGTGTCCCTGACGGCCTTCGTGGTGGTGGCCCTGCACAGCACCCGCGTGCTCCTGCCCCCGGACAGCCCCGAGCAGCAACTTCTGGTGTGTCCCCATCCCCTCCCCATGTCCCCATGTCCCCTCCCTGTGTCTTCAATGCCCCCGTGTCTCCTTCTGGTCCTATGGGCGTCTTTGTGCATCCCTCATGTGTCCCCTGTGGTGTCCCCCTGTCTGTCCTTGCATGGTGTCCTCACTCTCCCATGTCCCCAAGTCCCGGTCCTGGGTGCCATCGCCTGTCCTCACACCCCTGTCATATCCCCCATGTCCCTCATGCCCCAATATCCCCCAAGTGTCCCCCATGTCCTCATGCCCCCACATATCTCCAAGTTCCCCATATGTCCCCACATCCCTCAGTGTCCCCCCATACCCTTTGTGTCCCCAGTGTCCTCCATGTCCCCCCATGTCCCAGTGTCCTCACATCCCATGTCCTGGTGCCGCAGGACAAGGCACTGTCCCAGGCATCCACCTTCCTGCGGGGCCACGTGGAGACGCTGGGGACCTTTGGGACAGCCATCACGGCCTACGCGCTGGCACTGGTGGACACCAGCCCCCCAGGGCCACAACCTGCTATGGAGCGCTTGCGTCGCCTGGCCCGCACGGCCCACGGTGAGCACACGGCAGGGTCCCCATGGGGTCACCCCAATACCTGAGTCCCTAGAGGTTCGTGGCTTCAGAACAACTTTCTTCCCATGAGTTGGTGGCACCTGGATGCCTGGGTCCCCATGGGTTGCTGGATCCTACACTCTTGGGTCCCCATGGGTTGGTGGCACCTGGACACCTGGGTCCCCATGGGTTGGTGGCTCCTATACATTGGTTGGTGGCTCCTGGGTTCCTTCTCCCCATGGGGTGGTGGTTTTGGGTGCCCTGAGGCATTGATGACCCTGCCCATGGGCACTGTCCCTTGGCAGGAGGTCGGGCACAGTTCTGGCCAGCCGGGGGCCCTGCAGCCACCGTGGAGGCGACGGCCTACGGGCTCCTAGCGCTGCTGCAGAGCCGCGATGTTGCCGGAGCCAGCCGGGCAGCCCAGTGGCTCCGTGAGCAGAGCAACTACGGCGGTGGCTTCCATTCCACCCAGGTGCCCGGGCGCTGGGGGCACTGGGACACTGGGGTCCCCTGAGGTGGGGGTATCTCGAGTGTCTGGGTCCCCTGGGACACCTGAGTGCCCTGGGCTGGATGTGACCAGGATACCTGGGTGCTCAGGGGTGAGGGTGACCCAGATGCTGGAGTATCCTGGAAACCCAGGATGCCTGGGTCAGCTGGGGTGGGGGGGTGACATTTGGGTCCCCAGAGGTTGAGGATCTCATGGATAACTGTGTCACTTGTAAGACTGGGTCCCCTGAGGTGGGGGTGTTGCAAACTGGGTCCCCTGAGGTGGGGGTTTGGGGACTGTTAGCGTTAGGTCAGAGGTTGGACTCGATGATCTTGAGGTCTCTTCCAACCTAGAAATTCTGTGATTCTGTGATTCTGTGAAATATTTCGGTGTCCTGGACATCTGGGTGCTCTGGGACAGCGGTGTGCTTTAGGTGGACGGTGACAAGACACCAAGGTCCCTAACCCATCTGGACTCCTGGACCCGCAGGACACATTGGTGGCGCTGGAGGCACTGGCCCAGATGTGGCTACAATGGGGACGTGGGGCCAGATCTGGGCTCAACCTGGGGCTGTCCTGGCCGGGGGGGATCCGAGGAGGTCCTGGGGGCACCCAAGTGACACTGGAGCCTGGCCTGGAGCCGCTGGAGCAGGAGCTTCGGGTGGGTGTCATGGAGGAACATATATGGGGACAGGGCAGGGAGGACATGGAACACTGGGAATATGGGGGGACATATGGGGACATGGAAGACATGGGTGACGTGCGGACGTGAGGAACATATGAGGACCTGGTTTGGGGGACATATGGGGTCATGAAGGACATGGGGACATGGAAGACATGGGGAGACATGCAGACTTGAGGGATATATGGGAATCAGGTTTGGGGAACATGGTAGGACACGGAGGGGGGGACACAAGTAGACACGGGGCGGTGGCATCCCCTGTTCCTTGCTTTGACCCCATTTTCCTCCACACCCCCATGTCCCCCAGGTGCCCTTGGGCAGCCCGGTGACGGTGAAGGTGGAGGGACACGGCGAGGGGACCCTCACGGTGAGTGGCTGGGCCTGGACACTGCCTCCGGTGACTGGCCTGGTCCTGGATACCGCCTACGCTCACCGCTGTCCCCAGGTCCTGCGCCAGTTCCGCCTGATGTCACCCCCCAACGCCACCTGCCAGGGGCTGGGCCTAGAGGTGGCCATCACCGGCCCCATCATCTATCAAGGTGAGGCCCCGCCCACGCTGGCCCCACCCACTGAGGCCACACCCCCACTAGCCCCTCCCCCTCCCTGCAAGACCTGGCCTTTCAAGTAGCTGCCTCCTGCAGATGAAGAGGACTACGAGGACTATGAGGAGGAGGAGGAGCTTGAGGGGAGGGCGGAGCCTCCAGAAGGGGTGGGGCCTGCAGGAGGGGCGGGGCTTCCAGAGGCCGCCGCCCCCCTGAGCCCCATGGCCTTGTGGGATGCCCGGCAGAGGCAGCGGCGGGATGTGCGCGACCCAGGCCGCGAGGTCGCCTTCCTGGTCTGCTTCTGGTGAGAGGCGGGACTTCCTGTCCCTGGGGCGGGGGGACTTCCTGTGTCAGCAGGGTTTGTGGGCAGGACTTCCTCTTCCACCCTCAGGCTAAGGCTTCCGCTTCCTAATGGCAGGACTTCCTGCTGGGCTGGGTCTGACAGGGTTGGACTTCCTGTGGCTGCAGGAAGTTGGGGGCAAGACTTCCTGCTAGGCCTGGTCTGACGGGGTTGGACTTCCTGTGACTGCAGGAAGTTGGGGCAAGACTTCCTGCTAGGCCAAATCTGAGAGATTTGGACTTCCTGTGGCTGAAGGAAGTTGGGGGCAGGATTTCCTGCTAGGCCTGGTCTGAGAGGGTTGGACTTCCTGTGGCTGAAGGAAGTTGGGGGCAGGATTTCCTGCTACGCCAGGTCTGAGAGGGTTGGACTTCCTGTGACTGAAGGAAGTTGGGGGCAAGACTTCCTACTAGGCCAGGTCTGAGAGGGTTGGACTTCCTGTGGCTGCAGGAAGTTGGGAGCAAGACTTCCTGCTAGACTGGTTCTCTAAGGGATTAACTTCCTGTTGCTGCCGGAAATTGATGGTGGGACTTCCTGCTAGGCCTGGTCTGTGATGGCTGGACTTCCTGTGGCTGCCCGAAATCAGGGGCATCAGAGGGAGCTTCTCATTTTGGCCACAGTTATGGGAGGGACTTCCTATTTCCATGTTTCTGTGGGCCCACCAGTAGGGGGCGGTACTTCCTGGTAGTCCTGGCCTATGAGTGGCGTGGGTAGGACTTCCTGCTTGGCCCATGCACAAGGGTATGACTTCCTGTTTCGCTGGGGTTTTGGTGGTCTACTGGGGTGGGACTTCCTGTTCTGCCTCATGGCCCCACCCCTGATGGGCGGGGCTTGGATGTAGGCGGGGCCCAGGTGCAGGGCTGGCAGGAATGGCTGTGGTCGAGGTCTCCCTGCTCAGCGGCTTCCGGCCCCACCGGCCTGACCTGGACAAGGTGGGGGGAACTTTGGTCCCCTTGGTGGTTGCGGGGGGCACGGTGGGGGGCGGTAGCGGGGAATGGGAATTTTGGGGGGGTGTTGGGGTGGGGAGGTGTAGAGGGGTGTAAGGGTGATGGGTGGCAGGGATTTGGGGAGAGTTGGGGCCTGGGGGTGTTGGGATTTGGGGGTGTTGAGGTTTGGAGGTGTAAGGGTGGTGGGGGGTGGTTTGTTGGGGTTTAGGGAGAGTTGGGATTTGGAGGCATTGGGATTTGGGTCTGTTGGGACTTGAGGGTTTGGGGAGAGTTGGGACTTGGGGTGTTTTAATTTGGATTTTGGGGTTTGGGGACATGGTGTTGAGGTTCGAGGGTGTAAGGCTGGTGGGTGGTGGGTTATTGGGGTTTGGGGAGAGTCAGGTCATTGGGCATGCGATGTGGGGGAAGTTGGGCCACGGGAGTGCTCGGGGGTTGGGATGTGGGGGCGTTGGGGTGGGGGCGTGTTGGGGTGCTGGGGTGCCAGTGCCTTCCCCCTAGCTGCGGGACGTGGTTGATCGCTGGATAAGTCACTACGAGCTCGACGGGGCCCGGCTGGTGCTGTACCTGGATGAGGTGGGGGGCGCACAGGAGGTCGGAGAGCTCTGGGGGACAATGGGGGGGTGGCTGGGAGGGACTGGGGGCAGTGGGGAAATGGGGATGGGAGAGGGAGAGTGTCCCCATGTCCCCCTGTATCCCCATGTTCCCTATGCCACCCTATATCCCCAATGTCCCCGTGGATCCCCATGTCCCTACCTGCCCCCTTGTTTCCCCACGTCCCCCCTGTACCGCGATTCCTCTCCGTATTCCCCATGTCCCCAGGTCCCCCCCCAGCGCCAGTGTCTCAGCTTCGGGGCAACACAGGACGTGGCTGTGGGGCAGCTCCAGCCCGCCATGGCGGTCATCTATGACTACTACGAGCCAGGTGGGCGGGGCCTCCGGGGGTGGAGCCCGGGGAGGGGGCGTGCCTGTTCAGACCCCGCCTTCTGCCCCACCCAGCTCGGCGCTGCACCGTCTTCTACAGCGCCCCCCGCAGGAGCAGCGCTGTGGCCACCCTCTGCTCCCCGAAAGTCTGCGAATGCGCACAAGGTGGGCCCCACGTCCCCCAGACCCAGGGGACCCCCCACCCAAGGGACCCCCCCACATTCTGGACCTCATCACCACACAGTCCTGGGGACCCCCACACTGGGTCCCCCCTCCACGCACTTCCGTGGGGTTCAAGGGAGCAGCTGGGGTTTGTAGGGGGGGGGTAACGGTGGGGTTCAGGAGACACCGGGGCAACGGGGGGGACGTGGGGTCCTGGGAAATGGAGGAGCACGGGGACGTGGAGGACACAGAGAGAACTCGAAACCAGGTATCGTGGTGCGGGGGGAGGAGAGCTAGGATTTGGGGGGTGTCCTGTTGATGTGAGGGAGTCGTGTTGATTTTGGGGGGAACCCTGATATATGAGGGGGGTGGATGCTGGGGGCTCCAGGGTTTCACCTAGCTGTATCCCCCAAGGTGGGTGTCCCCGGGCCCAAAGGGGGACGGAGGAGCTGACGGCCGACGATCGCCTCGACTTCGCCTGCTACAGCCCCCGCGTTGACTATGGTGAACCCCCAAAACTGCCTACACCCCCAAACTGTCTGCACCCCTAACCAGCTGCACCCTGAACTCCACCATAACCCCCCAAAACCCCTCCTTCAACCCCAGTTTCCACCCTGAACCCCAGTTGTCCCCCCCGACGCCCAAGCTTCTGCTGCGCCCCTGTAACGCTTGGCACCCATAACCCTGTTGGGCTGCACCCTTTATGGGGACACGACCTGGACCCCATAACCCCTGTGGTCTCCACGACTCCCGTGACCCCCATGACCCTCATGGTCTGCCCCTTCCCCAGCAATGGTGGTTCAGGTGCTGACCCAAAATGAGGTCGGAGCGTTTGTGGGGTTCGAGACGGAAATCCAGGAGGTTCTGCTGATGGGTGAGATTGCGCAGACTGGGAGGTACTGGGAGGGACAGGGGGTGAGATTGGGGGGAACTAGGAGGTGCTTTTTGGGGAGACTGGGAGGGACTGGGAGCACTGGGAAGGAATGAAGGCTGAAACTGAGAGAGACTGAGGGTTGAAACTGGGAGAACTAAGTGTGGTAGAGGTTGGGTGGGTATACTGGGAGGACAGGGAGAGACTGGGGGGTGAGACTGCAGGGTATTGGGTTATAGTGGGCCAAACTGGGATGGCCCTAGGCTGCATGGTGTGGGGAGCTGGGCCATATTGTGGGAAAATGGGTAGACTGGGGTATAATGGGAGGCACTGGATGTCCACAAGCACAGCGTGGAGAAATCTTGAATCATGATTGAGGGTACTGGGTTAGACTGGGCCATGCTGGGGTGGTCAAGGGCTGTAACTGGGTGTGGCTGGGCCATGCTGTGGGGCACTGGGATGTACTGGGCAATATTAGGGTGGCACTGGGCTGTACAGTGAGGACTCTCAGCTGTACTGGAAGAACCTGAGAGTACACTGGGCCATACTGGGAAAACCCGGGCAGAGCAGGCTGCGCGCTGCACTGCAGAGTACTGGTGCATACTGGTGCAGGGCAGGATACAGCGGCAGCCCCTGGGGAGCGGCGGCGGATACTGGTGAGGGAGAGCTGCACCCTGCGCCTGCGCTCCCCCAACACCTACCTGGTGATGGGGTTGGACGGGGGGACACGGGACCCCCAAGGACGGTGAGAAGGGGGCTGAGACCCCCTATATCCCCATAGACCTATGACCCTGTGTCCCCTCATGGCCCCCATATGTCCCTTTGCCCACCCTATGTACCCACGTCTCCCTGTAGTTTTGTGTGCTGCTGTGTCCTCGTGCCTCAGTGTCCCCATGCCTTCCTGTCCCCCATATCCTCTCATATCTTTTTGCCCACCCTATGTCCCCCCCATGTCCTTGTATGTCCCTGTGTCCCCATGCCTCTGTGTCCCCCTTGTCTCCATGACCCCATGTCCCCATGTCCTCCATGCCCCCATGCCTCATGACCCCAAGCTGTCCCTCCTGTCTCCATGACCCCATGTCCTCGTGACCCCATGTCCCAGCGTCCCCATGACCCCCCACATCCCCACGTGACCACAACCGCCATGTCCCTCCATGTCCCTACGCCCCTGTCCCCCTCCCCATCCCAATGCCCCCAATGTCTCTTTGCCACCTGTATCCCCCATGTACCAGTGTGTCCCCAATGTCCCCATGTCCCGTTGCCTTCCTGTCCCTGACCCCGTGTCCCTGTCCCTAGCCCCCAGTACTTACTGAGCCCCCAGTCATGGGTGGAAGAGGTGCCATCCCCTGCCCGCTGTGGGGCCACGCGGCTGCGGAGACGCTGTGCCCAGCTGCAGGACTTCCGCAACCGCCTTGGCCAGCTGGGCTGCCAGCTGTGAGCCGGGGACACGTGGTCCCGCTGGAGGACACCCATGCTGGGGCCAACTGGGAGCAACTGGGATTTACTGGGGGCAACTGGGAGTGACTGGGACCACACTGGGAACAACTCAGACTGCACTGGGTGCAACTGGGGCCCTATCTGGATCAATTGGGGTCAACTGGAAATAAACTAGTATCAACTGAGACCGTGCTGAGATCAACTGGAACCATGCTGAGGCCAGCTGGGAGAAACTAGGAACTTCTAGGGCCAACTGGGAGCAATGGGGACCATGCTGGGGGACATGGGAGCTTGTAGGACCATACTGGGGACACTGGGAGCTTCAGGCAGCACACTGAGGGAATCTGGGCCCATGCTGGGGTCAATTATCCCTTTTAGTGGATGAGGGAAAGGATGTGGATGTTGTTTACTGGAACTGTGTTGGGTCAAATAAACCCACACGTGGGTCAACGGAGAGCAACTTGTACCTGCAGGGGGCAGCTGGGAGCCACTGGGACAATTAGGATCAATCGGCTATAAACTGGGAGCAAATGAGACCATGGTGGGGCAAACTGTAAGCGAATGGAACCTGCTGCTGGCATACTGGGCATGCTGGGACCACGATGGCACAAACAGGGAGCATCTGGGACCAAACTGGGGGCAACTAGCTCAATGCTATAGGCAAATGGGAGCAACTCATTTCATGCTGGGAGCAACTACGACTGCACTGGGGACCACTGGGAGCAACTGGGATTTGCTGGTGGCAGCCAGGAGCATCTGGGACCATGTAGGTGACAGAGTTGGGATTAACTGGGAGTCAGTTGGGATTAAATGAATCCATGCTGGGGTCATAGAATCATAGAATATCCTGAGTTGGAAGGGACCCACCATAATCATCAAATCCACCTCCTGGTTCTACATAAGACCACCCAAAAATCAGGCCCTACACCTTGAGCTGCAGCAGGCTCAGGGTTGTGGCCACGTCCCTGGGGAACCTGTTCCTGTTCCCGACCACTCTGTTGGTGACGAGCCTTTTCTGAACAGCCAGCCTGAGCCTCCCCCGCAGCACCTCCATGCCATTCCCTTGGGCCCTGTCGCTGGCCCCACAAAGATGGTGAGGGGCCTAGAGGGGAAGATATATGATGAGCAGCTGAGGTCACTGGGCCTGTTCAGCCTGGAAAAGAGGAGGCTGAGGGGAGGCCTCATCGTGGTCTACAACTTCATCACAAGGTTGAGTGAAGGGGCAGGGGCTGATATATTCTCTTTAGTGACCAGTGATAGGACAAATGGGTATGGTGTCAAGCTGAGGCAGGGGAGATTCAGGCTAGACATCAGGAAAAGGTTCTTTGCCAAGAGAGCTGTTGTACACTGACAAGCTTGGGAAGAGAGGGAAGAGAGTGAGTGTGAAGGAGCAGCAGAGACAAAGTGCTACAGACTGACTGCAAACCTCATTGTCCCATTCCCCTGCGCTGCTCGGGGGGAGGAGGAGGTGGAAGAAGGTGGATGAGGGGAAGGTATCTCTGGTTTGTTTTCTTCTCACTTTTCCAGCTTGTTAGTAATGGGTAATAAATTTCTTTAATCTCCCTATGGTGAGTCTGTTTTGCCCATGATGATAATTATTGTTTGATCTCCTGGTCCTTATTTCAATCCTTGAGCCCTTTTCATCGCATTTTCTCCCCCTTTCCCTTTGAGGAGGGGGAGTGAGAGAGCAGTTGTGGTGGAGCTCAGCTGCTCACCTAAGTTAAACCACCACACGTGATGACCTCAGCCAGTTCTCTTAGTACTCTAGGATGAATCCCATCAGGCCCTATAGTCATGAATCCATTCATCTGGAGCAGCAAATCCCACACAAATTCGGGGTTGTTGGGACTTTATCGTTCCTGCAGTCATTGTCCTCCAGCTCAGGGCACCTGGGGTCCCACAGCCCAGCATCAGTGTTGAAGGCAAAGGCTTTAAACATCTCCGTGAAGTCGACGACCCTGTTTGAGCATCCCCATCAAGGAACAGACCAATGTTTTCTCTAATCCTACTTTTGCTGTTAAGATAGTTTAAAAAAAATAATAATCCATTGTATTGCACTTCACAGTACTGTCCAGCTTCAACTCAAATTGGGCTTTGGCCATAAGAATTTTCTCTCTACAAAGGCAAACAGTACCTCTGTAGTCCTTCCATAATGCCTGAAATCTCTTCCAGCAGACAGAAACTTTCTTTATTCACCTAAGCTCTAGAAGAAGGTCCCTGCCCATCTGAGCCAACCTTCTGCCATGGCTGCTTTACTGGGGCCGGGATCGGGGCTGGCACTTTGCCTTCAGCACCCTGGGCAAAGGGTGGCAGCTCTGGGCTCGGCACCCAGCCATGCCCCATTCCCTGCAGCCTCCAATCCTGATCAGGTCTGCTCTGCCATCTCTACACATTGTCCCATTGCTAACCGATTCCTTTTAAGATGGTTGGAGATGAATGAGTTTAGACAGTGTTTTTTCCTGGAGCTCTGCAGCCCTGTGGAGCACCTCAAACACTCAGACACAGCCCCAGGGGCGGAGCTGCTCCAGGAGGGTTATTGCAGCCAGGAACTGGGCAAAGGTTGGGAAAGTTGGGCGGAGCCTTGTACTTTCTGCAGCTCTGCTGGGTGCTGTGAAGTAGTCCTTCCTGGTGGGGCTCCCTGGGAGAAGAACCCCTGGGGGACTGCTTGCCCCCGGGGGGACCTCTCTCTCAGATGGGGCTCCCCTTGGGCTGCAGCCACCCCAGCCTCACCGGCCATGCCAGGGGCCTCCTGACTTCCCTCGTCACTCTGCTCCTCCTCCAGCTGGGCTCAGGTAGGACCCTGAGAGGCTGCTGGGGGCTCTCCCCCCTGGGCCGGGCAGACTTGCCGCTGTAGGGCAGGGGAGTGGCTGTGGGAAAGGGGGGACCCGAGCACACAGTTCGGCCCCCGATGAGTTTCACTTTCACTTTGGTTCTTTCACACAATACGGGTGCTGCCTTGGCTGCCCTTTCTGGCTCTTCTTCACCTGCCCGAATGCTGCAGAGAGGGCTCCCACTCCCAGCACACCTCCTTCTCCTGCACGTCCTCCCTCTCCCTCTCCTGTTTCCCCAGTGGTTTCCCATGGGGCACGGGGAACACAGCACGCACCAACTCACACACAGCTCACCCTTTGTCACTCACTGACCCTAAATTTACAATGGCAAAATCTCACCACCTCTCTGTGCCCTTCTCCATTGCCCAGCCCAGCTCACAGTGGAGGGACCAGGCCACCCTCTCACTGCCACCGTCGGGAAGGATGTCCTGCTGCCCTGCCACTTGTCCCCTCAACGCGATGCTCGCAGCTTGGAGGTCAGGTGGATCCGGGACAGTATCTCTGAGACAGTGCACCACTACCGCAATGGAGAGGACCTGTACAGGGAGCAGATGGGGGCATATGCCGGGAGGACAGAGCTGGCCAGAGATGGTCTCTCTGCTGGAAGCCTGGACTTGCGAATCACGAGGCTGAGACCTTCTGATGATGGCCGGTACATCTGCACTGTGGAAGATGCTGATGCTTATAATGAAGCAACAGTGACACTAGAGGTGTCAGGTTAGTGTCTGGAGTGATGGTTCCAGGGCAGAGTTTACGTGTCCTTTGAATGTTTCAGCTGTTTCACAGCATGGAGCTTGCCCATAGATGTGGAGGTAATATTTGGGGAGAGAGCTCCCTGGAGAGTTTTCTCAGTTTTCACTGGTGTTCTTGAAGACAATAATCATAATATTGTGAGGGCACTGGGCACAGGCTGCTGAGCAGCACCTTCAGCTGTGTCAGCAATGGGACCAAACAGCACATAGGGAGAATCACAGAGTCCTCTGAACAGCCGGGTGTCAGCTTTACTTCTGCTTTCTGTGCTGGGGGAGACCTGAGATGTTTCCTGGAAGTCTCGGGACTTCTTGACCCAGCACAGCATGGTGCAGAGATGCTGCCTGGAGGTGCTGAAGCTTGGCATCTGCATTTTCCGTGTGATTTGGGGACAGTGGCACTCTGCGGCCCTGCTCTCTGTTTCTGCCGTTGCCCAGGATGGTCTGGGGTGAGGGTGGTTGCGTGTAGTACCCAGCCCCTGAGCCCCTGGGGACATGGCTGTGCCGGGCTGTGTCGGGCATAGGAGCAGATGGGGTCTTTGCCTTCAAATGAATCCCACCCAAGTCAAGCACCAGCCACACGCTCTTCCCCCAGCCACAGGCGCTGACCCCCACCTCTCCCTGGGGGGCTACGAGGCCGGAGGCGTCCGGGTGCTGTGTCGATCAGCCGGCTGGTACCCGCTGCCGCAGCTGCTGTGGAGGGATGCTCGCGGGCAGCACCTGCCCTCGGTCTCCCAGACACATTCCCAGGACCGGGAGGGGCTCTTTGAAATCGAAGGTGCCGTCATCGTGACCGGGAGCGTGGAGGGGACCTTGTCCTGCGTGGTCAGGAGCAGCCGCCTCCAGCAGGAACGGGAATCGTCCCTGCACATCGCAGGTACAAATGGCACAGCCAGGGTGAGGTGTTCCTGGCCCCTGCTCTTCCCCTGAGCTGGGAGAAGTCTGGGTCTTTCTTTTCCACACATGGGCATGTAAAAACAGCCCTTTTCCTGGTGCTTTTTCTCAGCTCCCTTCTTCCACAACGCCCAGCCCTGGAAGGTGGCTCTGGCTCTGGTTCTTGTGGTTTTTGTGGTGTCCATTGGCCTGGGTGTTTATCTCTTCCGAAAGCAAGGTAAGCTGGCAGCGCAGGGATGGAGCAGAGGGAGGTGTTCTGCAGGGACCTGCGTGGGTGTGGAGCAGGGCTGAGCCCTGGCCCAGGGAGGTGCGTAAGAGGAGGAAGGGAATGTTCTCCTGGGGATCCCAAAGGCCTTAGGATGGTCTTGGGCCTCTGCCTTGGGCAAGGAAGGCAGGGGAGAAGGCAAGGGGCCTTGGGTGGGAGGCCAGGGAGCATGGCTGCAGCGTGGGGCTGGTGGCAAGGCGCAGCCCCCCTGCACATGTTCCCACCCAGCAACCAAGCTGCTCTGCTCACCACCTCTTCCTCCGCCTTTGCTTTTCAGCGGCACAGAGCCGAGAGCTGGGTGAGTCCTTGCAGTCCCTGCCCCCAGCCCCTGGGGAAGTGGTGTCCCTGCGGGAGGGAATGGGCCTGGTCTGGGTGGGCTCTGGGGGCTTGTGTGCTGGTGGCTCGGGGGTGCTGGAGGAGCAGCTGGAGCCTGGGGTGGGAGTGGGGAGTGCTGGGGCTGTGGCTGCCCTGGGCACAGGACACGGCCGGGATGGCTGAAAGGAACGGGGATCAAGGTGGGGGTGGGGAGTGAGGTGTAGGGCTGCCCTGCTCTGCACTGATGCATCTGGGACAGGGACATCCTCCACCCATCCCCATTCACTTCCCCGTGTGTTTTGGTGGCACGGTGCAGAGAGCTGCACAAGGGTCTGTCTTTACTGCTCCACGTACACAAGCCTTACTCAAAGCTGGGTCTTGCTCCCTGTTAGTCTGGTCCCTCCCAGTCTGAGAGCAAGACTGTCTGTGCCCATTCACCAGGACAAATAAATTTGGGGTCTAGCCATGGAATTAGTCATGGAATCTGAAACACTCCTCTCTGATCATGCATTGCTTTCGCTTTTCTTTTCCAGTGAGAAAAGATATAAAGATTGGTAAGACTCCTTTCATAAACCCAAAGATTTGGCATCTTTCCATGGCAGCAGCCACGGGCTGAGCAGCTCCCCCTCTCATCATGCCTTGCTTTTCTCCCTTTTCCAGTGGAACAAGCTGCAGAGCTGGGTGAGTGTCACAGAGCTTGGGCCCCAGGACAATGCTAAGGCGATGTGCAGGGGAGGGTGGGCAGCTGGGACAGAGCAGCCCAGGGCTGGCCCCTCACGCGGCCAAACCCACTGGGCACCAGCCATGGGCTGTGACCAGCTCTCCCCTCTCCTTCCAGCATGGAGAAGGTGTCTGCTGCCTCAAAATAGAGGTAGGTGTGCATTGGGTTGCCCTCTGTGGTACTTCTCCTGCCCTTGCTGGGCCATGTTCAGGAGCCAAGAGGTGCCCCATCTCCTGCCCTGTGGGGCAGCTCCTGGCCCTGAGCTGGGGAAAGCCTGCCCAGGGCTGAGCTCTGCCCCTGATGGCCTGGCTCCTTCTGTCCCTGCAGTGAAGGTGACCCTGGATCCAGACACGGCTCATCCCATGCTTGTTGTGTCTCTGGACAACTGCAGTGTGAGATGGGAAAACATATGGCAGCAGGTGCCTAACACGCCAGAGAGATTTGACTCATGGTGCTGCGTACTGGGCTGTGAGAAGTTAAGTGAGGGGAGGCACTGCTGGGAGGTGGAGGTAGAGGTCGAGGGAGAGACCGGAAAGAGTGCACGGTGGGCTGTGGGGGTGGCCAGGGCATCTGTGAAGAGGAAGGGGTTGTTCGACATAATCCCTGAAGAAGGGGTCTGGGCTGTGCGGTATCAACAAGGGCAGTTCATGTCTCTCACATCTCCTCGCACCCCCTTGTCCCTGTCCCTTGTACCCACGAGGATCTGGGTCTGTCTGGACTGTACCCAGGGGCAGGTGTCTTTTATCAACGCTGACAATGGGGTTGAGATCTTCACTTTCACAGCAGCCTCCTTCAATGGGGAGAGCATCCGCCCCTGGTTCCTGTTGTGGACTCAGGGAATTCAGCTGTGCCTGAGGGACAGCACCCCCCAGACCCCAGCCCCAGCCCTGGGGGGCTCCTGCCCTTCTCCAGCCACTCATCGAACACCTCTCCTTGGTGCTGCAGGAGCAGCACAAGAATGAGGGGCAGTGGGGCCAGGGGCTGCTCCTTTATTCCTCCCTGCTGCTGGAGGAGGGCTGGGATGCTGCAAGCAGGGGCCAGGCCCCTTGCAGCCCCTGGGCTCTGCCCTGCATGCGGCTTCTGTGCTGGGGCACAAGCCCTGCTGGCACCCACGGGTCTCACCCTGCCTCTGAGCCCCAGCAGGCAGCACAGGGGCTGCAGCAGCTCTCCACGCTCCTCTCCCCTCTGCTTGCACTGCTTGCAGACCCCAGGGCAAGGGATGTGGTCACCGTGTGCTGCTGGCCAGTGCAGGCCACCTTTGCCTCCTAGTTTGGGGTTGATCTTTGCTCTGTGCCTGGTGCTGAGCATGAGCAGCCTGTGGGGGCTCTTTGTTCCCTCCTCTGGAGCACATCAAGGCCCAGCAGCAGCAGGACTGTGTCAAATAAAGCTTTGCACAGGAAGATGGAGTCTGGCAGTGGCATTTCTTGGGTGCTTTCTTTCATGAGGCTTTGCTGCCTGGGAAGACATCTTGCAGCACACCGTCTCCTTGGTGTTGGTCCTGGGAGTCAGAGCCAGGAGGAACCAAAGCTCCAGCTGCCCCCAGTTCCCCAGCTGGTGCCACGAACCCACTTGTCCCAGTTGGGTCATGGCCCTGCCCTGGAGCCACCCAAAGAGCTTACAGCCTCCCATCACACAGGCTCTGCAGAGGCTGTGCCCACAGGAAGCATCACCGGCTCCTGGAAGTCCTCCTGGAAGACCTCCAAGGTGGTCTTAGCCTTCAGCCCTAGATCACAGAATCAAAGAAAAGCCCCAGTTGGAGGAAACCCAACAGGACCATCCAGTCCATCTCCTGGCCCCACACGAACCACCCAAAAATCAGACCCTGTGCCTGAGAGCCCTCTCCAAATGCTCCTTGAGCTGCAGCAGGCTTGGGGCCATGGCCACGTGCCTGGGGAACCTGTTCCTGTGCCCAACCACCCTCTTGGTGAAGAACCTTTTCCAAACAGCCCACCTGACCCCACCCAGTGGCAGCTCCATGCCGTTCCCTCAAGCCCTGTCGCTGTCCCCAGAGAGCAGAGCCCCTCCGCTCCCCTCATGAGGAAGATGTGGGCCGCCACGAGGCCTCCCCTGCGTCTCCTCTGCTCTGGGCTCAACAAGACAAGCGCCTTCAGCCGCTCCTTACACGCCTTGCCACACATGATGACCTCAGCCAGTTCTCTTAGTACTTTGGGATGAATCCCATCAGGCCCTATAGTCTTGTATGCATTCATCTGGAGCAGCAAATCCAACAGAAATTCGGGGTTTGTTGGGACTTTAGTATTCCTGCAGTCACTGTCCTCCAGCTCAGGGCACCTGGGATGCCACAGCCCAGCATCAGTGTTGAAGGCAAAGAAAGCATTAAACATCTCTGTGAAGTCGATGACCTTAGTTTGAGCACCCCCATCAAGAAACAGACCAATGTTTTCTCTAATCCTACTTTAGCTGTTAAGATAGTTAAAAAAAATAATAATCCATTGTATTGCCCCTCACAGTACTGTCCAGCTTCAACTCAAATTGAGCTTTGTCCATATGACTTTTCTCCCTACAAAGGCAAACAGTACCTCTGTAGTCCTTCAATAATGCCTGAAATCTCTTCCAGCAGACAGAAACTTTCTTTATTCACCTAAGCCTCTAGACAGGTGGAGAAGAACGAGCTCAGAGAGTGGGTTTCTCTGGATAGGCCCCTCCTGGGGACAAGCCTCTCATGCTGGCTGAAGGCCCTGGGCTGGGCACCCAGCTGTGATGGGATGGTGGTGCCAGCCCTGCAGAGCTCCCCAGACATTGCCCTAGGGGCACAGTTGCTCCAGGAGGGTTATTGCAGCCAGGAACTGGGCAAAGGTTGGGAAAGTTGGGCGCAGCTTTGTGCTTTCTGCAGCTCTGCTGGGTGTCGTAAGGGATCTCCCTCCTGGTGGGGCTCCCTGGGAGAAGAACCCCTGGGGGGCTGTCTGCCCCCCTGGGGACCTCTCTCTGAGATGGGGCTCCCCTGGGGCTGCGGCCACCCCAGCCTCACCGGCCATGCCAGGGGCCTCCTGACTTCCCTTGTCACTCTGCTCCTCCTCCGGCTGGGCTCAGGTAGGATCCTGCGGGGCTGCTGGGGGCTCTCCCCCCTGTGCATGCAGACTTGCTGCTGTGGGGCAGGGGGGATGCAAGCCCACAGCTTGACCCCAGCTGGGTTTCACTTTCCCTTTGGTTCTTTCACACAATATGGGCGCTGCCTTGGCTGCCCTCTCTGTGTCTCCTTCACCTGCCCAAATGCTGCAGAGAGGGCTCCCACTCCCAGCACACCTCCTTCTCCTGCATGTCATCCCTCTCCCTTTCCTATTTCTCTGCTGGTCTCCAATGGGACACGGGGGACGCAGCACGCACCAACTCACCCACAGCTCACCCTTTGTCACTCACTGCCCCTAAATTTACAATGGCAAAATTTCACCTCCTCTCTGTGCCCTTCTCCATTGCCCAGCCCAGCTCAGAGTGGTGGGACCAGGCCACTCTGTCACTGCCACCGTGGGGCAGGATGTCGTGCTGCCCTGCCACTTGTCCCCTCAACGCGATGCTCGCAGCTTGGATGTTAGGTGGATCCGGGACCATATCTCTGAGACAGTGCACCACTACCGCAGTGGAGAGGACCTGTACAGGGATCAAATGGAGGCATATTCTGGGAGAACAGAGTTGGCCAGAGATGGTCTCTCTGCTGGAAGACTGGACTTGCGAATCACGGGGCTGAGACCCTCTGATGATGGCCAGTACGTCTGCACTGTGGGAGATGCTGATACTTATGAGGAAGCCATTGTGGAGCTGAAGGTGTCAGGTTAGTGGCTGGGGTGATGCTTCCAGGGCAGAGTTTACGTGCCCTTTGAATGTTTCAGCTGTTTCACAGCATGGAGTATGCCCATAGATGTGGAGGTACTATCTGGGGAGAGAGCTCCCTGGATATTTTTGTCAGTTTTCACTGGTGTTCTTGAAGACAATAATCATAATATTGTGAGGGCACTGGGCACAGGCTGCTGAGCAGCACCTTCCGCTGTGTCAGCAATGGGACCAAACAGCACATAGGGAGAATCGCAGAGTCCTCTGAGCAGCCAGGCATCTGCTTTACTTTTGCTTTCTGTGCTGGGAGAGACCTGAGACGCTGTCAGGAAGTCTTGAGGCTTCTTGAACCAGGATGGCTTTGTGCAGAGACACTGCCTGAAGGTCCTGGAACTTGGCACCTGGGTTTACAGGGTGATTTGGGGCCACTGGCATTGTGCAGCCATGCTCTCTGTGTCCAGAAGCACCAGAGGTGGTTTTGTGGTGAGGGTGAGTGCATGGTCAGAGAGCATCCAGCCCCTGGGGCTGTGGTTGTCCTGTGCTGTATTTGGCATGGGAGCAGATGGGGTCTTTGCCTTGGAACTCAATCCCTCCCCAAGTCAAGCCCCAGCCACACGCTCTTCCCCCAGCCACAGGCGCTGACCCCCACCTCTCCCTGGGGGGCTACGAGGCCGGAGGCGTCCGGGTGCTGTGTCGATCGGCCGGCTGGTACCCGCTGCCGCAGCTGCTGTGGAGGGATGCTCGCGGGCAGCACCTGCCCTCAGTCTCCCAGACACATTCCCAGGACCAGGAGGGGCTCTTTGAAATCGGAGGCGCCGTCATCGTGACCGGGAACGTGGAGGGGCCCTTGTCCTGTGTGGTCAGGAGCAGCCGCCTCCAGCAGGAGAGGAAATTTTCCCTGCACATCGCAGGTACAAATGGCACAGCCAGGGTGAGGTGTTCCTGGCCCCTGCACTCATCCTGACCCAGGAGAAGTCTGGGTCTTGCTTTTCCACCTGTGGCAACGTAAACACAGACCCATTCCTGGTGCCTTTTCTCAGCTCCCTTCTTCCACAACGCCCAGCCCTGGAAGGTGGCTCTGGCTCTGGTCCTCGTGCTTTTGGCTGTGTCCATTGGCCTTGGTGTTTATCTCTTTCGAAAGCAAGGTAAGCTGGCAGCGCAGGGATGGAGCGGAGGGAGGTGTTCTGCAGGGACCCCCCTGGGTGTGGAGCAAGGGGCCTTGGGTGGGAGGCCAGGGAGCATGGCTGCAGCGTGGGGCTGGTGGCAAGACGCAGCCCCCCTGCACATGTTCCCACCCAGCAACCAAGCTGCTCTGCTCACCACCTCTTCCTCCGCCTTTGCTTTTCAGCGGCACAGAGCCGAGAGCTGGGTGAGTCCTTGCAGTCCCTGCCCCCAGCCCCTGGGGAAGTGGTGTCCCTGCGGGAGGGCCTGGGCCTGGTCTGGGTGGGCTCTGGGGGCTTGTGTGCTGGTGGCTCGGGGGTGCTGGAGGAGCAGCTGGAGCCTGGGGTGGGAGTGGGGAGTGCTGGGGCTGCCCTGGGTACGGGACACGGCCGGGGTGGCTGAAAGGAACGGGGATCAAGGTGGGGATGGGGAGCGAGCTGCGGGGCTGCCCCGCTCTGCACTGACGCTTCTGGGACGGGGAAGTCCTCCCCCTGTCCCTATTCACTTCCCCTTGTGTTTTGGTGGCACGGTGCAGAGAGCTGCACAAGTGTCTGTCCTTAATGCTACAAGTCTTGCAAAAAGCTGGGCCTCGGTCCTTGTTAGTCTGGTCGCTACAAGTCCTGGAGCAGGGTGGTCTATGCACATGCATGAGAGCAAAAAAATTTAGGGTCTAGCCATCTAGCCATGGAAGCAGCATTGGATTGAAAGTCTCTCCACTCTGACCTTTCATTCCTTTTGCTTTTCTATAGCAGAGAAAAAGGATGCAAAGCTGGGTAAGTCTCCTTCCCCAAAGAGAAGGTATTTGGTGTCTTCCCACAGGCATACTCCCCTCTGAACAAACATTGCTTTTCTCTTTCTTTTCCAGCAAAACAAGCTGCAGAGATAGGTGAGTGTCCATCCCTGAGCTGGAAGTATTTGCAGTGTAGACAATGGATGAGAAATTTTTTCCCTCTGATCATGGATTCCTTATGCTTTTCTTTTCCAGAGGAAAAAGATGCAAGACTGGGTGAGTCTCTCTTCCCCCCCACAACTGAAGTAATTTGGGATCTTTGGTTTGTAGCAGTCATTGATGAGAAACTGACTCCTCTCATCGATTCGTTGCTTTTCTCTTTTCTTTGTAGATGAACAAGCTGCAGAGCTGGGTAAGTCTCACTCTCTAAACAGAAAAAAAGAAAAACAAACAAACAAACAGAAAAAAAACAACAACAACAACAACAAAAAAAAACAGTGTCAAAGTGAGAGCTATGAGCACCACCTGTGGGCTGTAACCAGCTCTCCCCTCTTCTTCCAGCATGGAGAAAGTTTCTGCTGCCTCACAATACAGGTAGGTGTGCATTGGTTTGCCCTCTGTGGTGCTTCTCCTGGCTTCTCCTGCCCTTGCTGGGCCATGTTCAGGAGCCAAGAGGTGCCCCATCTCCTGCCCCGTGGAGCAGCTCCTGGCCTTGAGCTGGGTAAAGCCTGCCCAGGGCTGAGCTCTGCCCCTGATGGCCTGGCTCCTTCTGTCCCTGCAGTGAAGGTGACCCTGGATCCAGATACGGCTCATCCCCAGCTTGTTGTGTCTCAGGACAAGAGCAGTGTGAGATGGGAAAGTGAAGGGCAGGAGGTGCCTGACACACTGGAGAGATTTGACAATCGCTACTGCGTGCTGGGCCATGAAGAGTTCAGAGAGGGGAGGCACTGCTGGTTGGTGGAGGGGGAGGGTGAGAGGGGAGAATATTCTTGCTGGGCTGTGGGGGTGGCCAGGGCATCTGTGAAGAGAAAAGGGTGGATCGACATGAGCCCTGAAGAAGGGATCTGGGCTGTGCAATACTATGAGGGGCACCTCACGTCTCTCACATCTCCTCCCACCCCCTTGTCCCTGTCCCCTGTCCCCACGAGGATCTGGGTCTGTCTGGACTATACCCAGCAGCAGGTGTCTTTTATCAATGCTGACAATGGGGTCGAGATCTTCACTTTCACAGCAGCCTCCTTCAATGGGGAGAGCATCCGCCCCTGGTTCTGGCTGGTGCCAGGCAGTGTCCAGCTGTGCCTCAGGGACAGCACCCCCCAGACCCTGTCCCCAGCCCTGGGGCACTCCTGCCCTTCTCCAGACACCCCTCAAACACCTCTCCTTCATCCTGCAGGAGCAGTACAGGAATGAGGGGCAGTGGGGCCAGGGGCTGCTCCTTTATTCCTCCCTGCTGCTGGAAGAGGGCTGGGATGCTGCAAGCAGGGGCCAGGCCCCTTGCAGCCCCTGGGCTCTGCCCTGCACAGGGCTCCTGTGCTGGGGCACAAGCCCTGATGGCACCCATGGGTCTCACCCTGCCTCTGAGCCCCAGCGGGCAGCACAGGGGCTGCAGCAGCTCTCCACGCTCCTCTCCCCTCTGCTTACACTGCTTGCAGACCCCAGGGCAAGGGATGTGGTCACCGTGTGCTGCTGGCCAGTGCAGGCCACCTTTGCCTCCTAGTTTGGGGTTGATCTTTGCTCTGTGCCTGGTGCTGAGCCTGAGCAGCCTGTGGGGGCTCTTTGTTCCCTCCTCTGGAGCACATCAAGGCCCAGCAGCATCAGGACTGTGTCAAATAAAGTTTTGTACAGGAAGATGGAGTCTGGCAGTGGCATTTCCTGGGTGCTTTGTGTCCTGAGGCCTTGCTGCCTGGGAAGGCGTCTTGCAGCAGACCGTCTCCTCACACGCCTTGCCCTGCAGAGCCTTCGCTGTCCTCGTAGCCCTCCCTTGGAGGCTCTCGCACAGTTTCACGCCCTTCGTCTGCTGCAGTGCCCACAGCTGCACGCAGTGCTCGAGGCGAGGCCTCAGCAGGCCGAGCAGAGCGGGACGAGAGAACTGGTCCTAAATCGGAGCCCTGGAGATCCCCACTAGTGTCTGGCTGCAAGCCTAATGTAACTTCATTTACTCTAATCCTTTGAGCCTGACACGTCTGCCAATTGTTCACCCACCATATTTTGCATTTAAATACCACAAAGGGGCAACTGGACCATGCTGGGGTGGGCTAGAATCACACTGGTAGCAACTGGGAACTTCTGAGACTATGCTGAGGGTAACTGAGAACACGCTAGGGTCAACTGGGATGACAGTTAAGTCATCTGGGATTGACTGGGAGTGAAGTTGGAGCAACTGGGACCGTGCTGGGGTCAAGCTGGACATATGTGGGTCCATATTGTGGGTAGCTGGGACCATGGTGGGGCCAGTCGGGAGCAACTGGGACCTACTGGAGGCAACTGAGACCACCGTGGAGTGAATAGGGAGCAACTGGGACCACAGTGAGAACAATGGGGAACCACTAGGACCTGCTGGGGACAAGCTGGGAGCAACTGGGACCATATTGGGGGGCCAACTGGGAGCGTTTGGGACCATGCTGGGGCCACCTGGAACCATTTTGCAGGCAGGTGGATCCTTGGTGGGGGCGTCTGGGATCTACAGGGATCACACTGGAGCCAACTTGGGCCGCCTGGGACCACATTGTATCCTACTGGGATCAAACTGGGAGGGTAATTGGTGCCAACTGGGACCATTTTGTGGCCAACTGGGAGCATTTGGGACCTTACTGGGGCATAGTGGGGGCATAGTGGGGATCATACTGGGGCCAACTGGGAGCAACTGGGATCCACTGGGAGTACGTGGGGCCACAACCGGGGCCTCCAGAGCTGTACCGGCCCCTTGAGCCCCCAGCCAATGGAGCAGCGCCATTGCGGGGGGGGGGATGCAAATTTATGCAAACGAGCCGCGGTCCTCCCAGCCACCATCGAGACGAGCCCTCGGGCGGACGCAGAGCGGCTCTGCCCCGCCGGATGTGACGTCCCCGCTTCGCGGCGGGAGCTTTGAACGGGGAGGAGGCGGCGGCGGCGGTGGCGGCGGTGGCGGCGGGGGTCCCGAGCGTGACGTCATCACGCCCCCCCCCCCCCCCGTTATGCCACGCCCCAAGGACCGCGCCCCCCGGCGCCGCGGCTCCCCCCCGGTCTCCCCCCGGCGCTCCCCGAGGCGGCCGCGGGCGCCTTCGCCCCCGCGCCGTGAGTGCGACCCCCGAGCGTCGCCCCCGGTGTCCCCCCCCCCCCCGAAATCGTTGTGACCCCCCCCCCCCCCACCCCCGGTTGTCGTCTCCTGTCGCAGGGCGGCGGCGGTACCGGCCGGGCCAGCTGGCGCTGAGGGAGATCCGCAAGTATCAGAGCACCACCAACCTGCTGCTGCGCCGCCAGCCCTTCTGCCGTGTGGTGAGAGACCCCCCCCCCCACACCGGGACACCCCCCGGGACAACCCCCCCGGGATTCCCGAACCACTCCCAGGAAGCCCAAACCCCGCCCCGGGACCCCTGAGCCCCCACCGGGAACTCCCTGAGACCCCTGAGCCCCCCCCGGGACAACTCCCCGAGACCCCCGACCCCCCCCCGGGACACCCCCCGGGATCCCCGAACGACCCCCGAGAAGTCTCCCGGGACCCCCAAGCCCCCCTGACACCCCCAAATCTTCCTCGGGACCCCCCCCCAATACCCCCTAAACCCCCCCCCGATACCCCCAAAATACCCCCGGCACCCCCCCAGCACCCCCAAACCACCCCCACGACCCCTCTGGGACCCCCAACCCCTCGGGACACCCCCCGGGATCCCCGAACGACCCCCGAGAAGTCTCCCGGGACCCCCAAGCCCCTCTGACACCCCCAAATATTCCTCAGGACCCCTCCCCAAGACCCCCAAACTATCCCCAGGACCCCCCCGGGACCCCTCTGGGACCCCCGAACCACCCCTGGGACCCCCAATTCCCCCCTGACACCCCCAAAATCTTCCCTGGAAGACCCCTGAACCTGCAAACCACCCCCGGGACACCCCCCCCCCCCCCCTCGGGACACCCCCTCGGGATCTCCAAAAGACCCCCGAGAAGTCTCCCGGGACCCCCAAGCCCCCCTGACACCCCCAAATCTTCCTCGGGACCCCCACCAAGACAACTGAACCACCCCTGGGACCCCCCCAGGACGCTCCCGAGACCCCCTAAACCACCCCCGGGACCACCCTGACACCCCCAACCCCACCCCAGGACCCCCAAATCTTCCCCGGGACCCCCCCAGGGACCCCCAAACCCTCCCTCCCAGCCCCCCCCCATTGGGATCCCACCCCCGACACCCCCAAACTGTGACCTCAAGCCCCCCTCCAAGCCCCCCCACCCATGGACCCCCTCCCAGGTCCCCCCAAACCAGCCCCCCCCAGCCCCTCAGCACCTCCCCCCCTCCTCCAGACCCTCTGAGTCCCCCCTGTGCCCCCCCCCCCCGGCGTCCTTGTCCCCCCCCCTCCCTAAATGTCCTTGTCACATCCCCTGACCCCCCCCCCAAGTGACGCGGTGGCCTTGTCTGAGACAGGATCCCCCCCACATGTCCTTGTGGCCCCCCCCGCGTCCTTGTCACCCCCCCCCCCATCCATGGCACCTCATTTATCACTATCCCATGTCCCCCCCACCCCAAAAAAAAAAATTTCCCTGTCCCCACGTCCCTGCGTGGTGACACCCCCAGGGCGATATCCTCATCCCTGGGGTGTCCCAGGTCCCCCCTCCATGTCCTTGTGCCCCCCCCCACGGTGTCCCCACACCCCCCGCAGTGTCCCCGTGCCCCCCCCCGTGTCCCCATGCCCCCCCCCCCCCGCTGTCCCCCTGTCCCCAGGTGCGAGAGATCTGCCTGCTCTTCACGCGGGGGGTGGACTACCAGTGGCAAGCCATGGCACTGCTGGCCCTACAAGAGGTGGGGGGGGCACCCTTCAACTTTGGGTGCTGGGGGGGGGCACCTCTTGGCCATTTTGGGGGTGTCTTTCACTTTGGGGGGGGGGACGTGGGGGTGCCTGATGGATTTGGGGGGGTCCTGCTGCTTTGGGGGGGTGTCAGGCACCCATGAGGGTTTGGGGGGGGGCTGTAACCCCCCTAAATTTGCTCCTTTCCCATACCTTTGTGTTTTTTTTTGTTTTGTTTTGTTTTTTTTGGGGGGGGGGGGTGGTTTTTGGGGTGCATTGAACGTGGGGGGGGGGGATTTGTACCCCTTGGGTGCGCCCCTGAGGGGAGAGGGGGGACAATTCTTGCGGGTGGGGGTATATTGAAGGAGGAAGGGGGTATCCGGGGTGGGGTGGGGATATCGGGGGGGGCACCCCCTGATGCCCCCCCCCCAAAAAAAAAGGCGGCGGAGGCTTTCTTGGTGCGCCTGCTGGAGGACGCCTACCTGTGCTCGCTGCACGCCCGCCGGGTCACCCTGTACCCCAAGGACCTGCAGCTGGCCCGGCGCCTGCGGGGGCTGGATGGGGGGGGGATCTGAGCGTGTGGCCCCCCCCTCCACCCCATAGACCCCCCCCCCTTTATTAAAATAAAGGAACAATCCCCTTTTTTTCATAAGCTGCCTCCCCCCCGTCTTAAATGGGTGGCTCAAGGGCACCTGGTGGGGGGGGGGGGGTGATGAGAGGGGGGCACCCGAGTGTGATTTGGGGGTGGGGGGGGCACCCAAGTATGATTTGGGGGTGGGGGGCATCCATGGCAGCACCCCCATCATGGGAAGGGTTTTTTTTTTTTGGGGGGGGGGAGCAGCCCAAATTTTTATTTTTTTTTTTGGGGGGGGGAGGGAGATCCAACGGGGGGGGGAGTGTGCAAAAAGGATCTGCCCCCCCCTCACTCCCCAAATACTAAGGGGGGGGGCGGAGCTTTTTGTGCCCCCCCCACCCTCCCAGTCCCCAGCATCAAGGGGCGATGGCGGCCACCCTGCTGCTGCTCCTGCTCCTGCTGCTGCTGCTGCTGCTCCTTTTTGGGGGGGGGGCGGGAGGGGTCCCCCCGGGGGGGGGCCCTGCACCTCCTGCACCCCCGGGGGGCACAGCACCTCCTCGCCCTTGCCCGCCGCCACGGGCCTGCCCTGCGCGTGCGCCTGGGGGGCCACGGTGAGTGGAAGGGGGGGCACCCCACTATCCCCCCCCCCTCAAAAACCCTTCCCCCAACAACCCGCCTTGGGACCCTAAATCTCCCCCCCCCCCCAGCCTCCACCTCCTGGGACCCCCAAATTTTGGCTGCACCCCCCCTACCTGCACCCCAGCGTTGGCTCAATAAGAGTTGTGGGGGGAGGGGGTTGCAAGGGATCCCCTCCCCCCCCCTAAAATCTCCCTTTGCTCCCCTCAACCCTTTGATTTGCCCCCCCCCCATTTTGTTCCTGGGACCATCCCCCCCCCCCCTTCTATCCCCGCACCCATTCCCCCCCCTGATTTGGAGGTCCCTGACCCCATTGGGAGGGCTGGGACCACCAAGCCCCCATATCCTGGGACTCTGCCCCCCCCCCCCAAGGGGGTCACATCCCTCCAGACCCCCCCCATTATTTTTTCCCCCCCCCCCTCCTTACCCCCAAGATGTGCTGGTGCTGAGCTCGGTGGGGACCATCCGGGAGGCTCTCGCTCGCCGCTGGGGGGACTTCGCTGGGCGCCCCCCAAGTTACCTGGGTATGGGGGGGGGGGGGTCCCACATGGGCTGGGGGGGTGCACTGGGGCCACCCCCTCCCCAAATTATGGGGGTGCAGGTGGGTTATGGGGAGCTTATGGGGCTGGGGGGGTTGTGTCGGGCACCCCAAAGTTCCCTGGGTATTGGGGAGGCCCTGTGGGGGGGGGCATCTTATGGTATTGGGGGCCCTGGGTATTGGGGGGGGGCACCTTTTGGTGTTGGGGGTGTCCTGTGGGGTGGGGGGGGCTGTGGGTTCCTCACAAGGGTGTCTGGGGAGGGGTCTCTGTCAGTGCTGGGGGGGGTCCTATGGGTGTCTGGTGGGTGGGGGGAGGTCCCTAGGGGTCTCCAGGGTTTTTTGAGGGGTGGGGGGGAGGCAGGGGGGTCCTCATGGGTGCTGGGGGGTGCCGGTGGTGACGCAGGTGTGGTGCAGGGGGGCTGGTGTCGCGGGGGGGCCAGGACCTGGCGCTGGGGGACGTGAGCCCGGGGTGGCAGCAGCAGCGGGGGGCGACGCGGGGGGCGCTGGCCCGGGCCCAGGGGCGACTCGAGCCCCTCCTGGCGCAGCAGGCGAAGGCGCTTTGCCAGGTGAGTACCCCAAACCTGGGACCCCCCCAAAAAAAAAATAAAGCACCTCAAACCTGGGGACAACCCCCCCATCCCCTTCCAGAACTCCAAACCAACCCTGGGACCCCCAAATCGCACCAGGGTGCCCCCAAAAAATCAGCCCCAGCACCTCATAGCTGGTCAGGGGGTCCCTGTGGTATACCAGTAATCCCTTGGGGGCCACCCGATAGCCTTTATGGGACCCTCGTTATCCTTTTAGGGCAGCTCTATACCCCAATAGGGGGGTATTCCTTGCACCGCCCCCCCAGGGAGCCCCATTGTCTCTTGGGACACCACTTTGTCATGTAGGTGTCCCTAATATCCTTTCTGGGATCCCTGAATCTCCCTGGGGCACCCCAATGCTCCATTTATGCTCCCCAGTACCTCCCTGGTATGCCCCAGTACTCCCCTTTATCACCCAGACCCCTTTAATAGCCCCTACAGATGCCTCAATACCTGACTGTGGGACCCCAAATCCTCCCATGATCCCCTCTTCTCTCTTGGTGTCCCCTATATCCACTAGCACACCCCATTACTTCCTGGGACACCCCCCTTACCCATTTGGGGCTCCCCAAAACCCTTTTGGTCCCCTTATATTACCCCAGTGCACCCCAATCCCCTTGTAGGGTCCCCTCCCCTCTATCACCCTTGGGTATCCCAATACCCCCTAGGGCTAGCAGTATACCCCTGGTGACCCCAAAATCTCCTTAGATCACCCCAACAACCCCCTGGGAAGCCTCATGTCCCCCAAGGCACTCCCCAGCCCCCCGTGGTGACCCCCTTTTTCCCCCCCCAGGACCTGCGTTCTTATGGGGGGGCGCCCGTCGACGTCTTCGAGGCGTTCGCCTTCCACACCTGCAGCACCATCTGCCTCCTCGTCTTTGGGGACCTGGTAGGGACCCGGGTGTCCCTTTTGGGGCATCCAGGTGGCCCTAAGGCATTTGGGGTGGGCACCTTTGGGTGGGGGCTCTCTGGGCCCGGGGGGCCACCCAGGTGTCTGGGTGCCATTCAAGGGGACCCAGGTGTCACTTGGGGTGGGAAACGACATGTCCAGGTGCCACCTGGGGGACTTGGGTGTCCTTGGGGGGGATCCAGGGGTCTACGGGGGTGACCCAAAGCATCTGGGCCCCCACAGATGCCCCCTGAGGCCGAGGTCCGGGCCTTCACCCGCTGCGTCATGGAGCTGCTGGAGGTGTGGGGCAGGGCCAGCGTCCGGGTGCTCGACCTGCTGCCGCTGCTGCGGGTGAGCCTCACCATGGGGCCAGGCCCTACAGGGCCCGTATGGCTCTGGGGACGGGGTTTATGGCATCTACGGGGGCCTGGGGGAGGCCTGCATGGGACTGAGGAAGGGTATGGGAGGGGATGTTGTAGGGTCTGTATGGGATTTGGGGCTGCTATAGGGTCCAGATGTGGGAGACTATATTGGGGAGGAACTATATTGCCCTGGAGGGGTTGTAGGGTATATATGAAGGTGTGGAGAGGCCTGTGTAGGGCTCTGAGGTGGTTATATGGCCTTGGGGAGGTTGTATAGGATCTGGGGAGGTGCTGGGGGTGTGGGAGGGTACAGGGTCTGTGTGGAGATGGGAGTTATATATGGGGTTGGGGGGGGGGGGGGTCTGTATGGGGCTGGGGAGGGGGTTAAATGGTCTGTAAGACTTTGGGGGAGATGTTAAGGGGTCTACACAGGGTTGAGAGAGTCTGTAGGGACTGTGTGACCGGGGTGGGTCTATAGGGCCTATATGCAGCTGGAAGGGGTTATATAGCCACTGTGGCGCAAAGTGGGGGGCTCTATAGGGTCCTGGGGGCTCTTTGTGGCCCCTGGGGTGCCTACGGGCCCCATACGGTCCCAGGTGCTGCCCAACCCAGGGCTGCGGCGGCTGCTTAGCCTGGTGGAGTCCCGTGACGCCTTCGTGGAGGCCCAGATCCGGCGTCACAAGGTGGGATGGGGACATGGGACCGGGGCAGGAAGAACCCGGGGAGGGGACACAGGGAGGTGACGCGTGTCCCCCTGCAGGCCTGCGCCTCGCCCCCAGAGGACACAGTGCTGGGGGCACTGCTGGGGGAGGACCCCAGTGTCCGGGGGGGGCCGCTGGGCCCCGATCGGCTGCACATGGCCCTGGTCGACCTCTTCATCGGTGGCACTGAGACGACAGCGGCCGCCCTGGCCTGGGCCGTGGCCTTCCTGCTGCATCGCCCTGAGGTGCCACCTCCATGTCACATCTGTGTCCGTGTCCCCATGCAGGTCCCAGCTGGGGGGTCTTGCATGCTCACGTCTGTGTCCAGTGTCCTGCAAATCCCGTGTCTTCATCCCCGTGGCCGTCACTGTCCCCTTGCACCACCCTGCAGTGCCACACGTGTCACGCTCACGTCCATATCCCCAGGCGGGTCTCGCATCCCCAGGGTGTTCCCACCCATGTCCTGGGAATCCCTCGTGTCCCCCACACCATAACCACCGCCCTGAGGTGCTGCATGCATGCCATGTCCACGTCATGTCCGTGTCCCTGGTCAGGTCCTGGGGAGGGTTCCACGTCCTGGGTGCCCCTGATGACCCCCTCCCGTGGCCATCACCACCACCCCTGCACTGTCCCTGGGTGCCACATACATCATGTCCATGTCACACGCATGAGGGACAGCCGTGCATGACATGGCGTGACATGTGTCGTCCCCCCCCCCAGGTGCAGGAGTGGGTGCGTGCAGAGCTGCATCAGGAGCTGGGCCCCACAGGCACCCCCCAGGTGGGGGACATGGGACGCCTGCCCCTGCTCCGCGCCACCATCACCGAGACCCTGCGCCTGCGGCCACCTGCACCCCTGGCCCTGCCCCACTGCACACGCCGCCACACCAGGTACAGCCAGTAAAAACCAGTATGGACCAGTATGGGTCTGTACGGACCAGTATTGACTGGTATAGACCAGTATGGGTTAGCAGAGCCCAAAAGGCATCATAAAACCCAGAAGCACCTGGTAGAGCCCAGTAGGCTGCAGTGTAGACCAGGAGAGCTCCAGTAGGGCTCAGTAAAGCCCGATGGTCCCAGTAGGTGGCAGTAGATACTACTGGGACTCTGCAGGCTCCAGTCTGTCCCAGTCCATCCCAGCAGCACCTTGTCCTGTTCTAGTGTTGGGGGTGTCCCTGTGCCAGCTGGCTCCATCGTCATCCCCAACCTCTTTGCTGCCCACCACGACCCTGAGACCTGGCATCGTCCTGACGAATTCCTGCCAGGTACGTGTGGACCCTGAAGTTCCCTGGACATTTGGGCCCGGTTTGGACACCCGGGTCCCTGCTCCAGATGCTTGGGTCCCCTCCCTGCTTGCCAGGGTATCTGATGCTGTTGGGATGATCACCAGCCTGGACATCTGTGTCCCTGGCCCTCATGGTGGGTTCCCTCCCCGCTCATTTTCCCCCTCCAGAGCGGTTCCTGGAGCCAGGGGCACCCTGGCGAGCGCTGGTACCTTTTGGCTGCGGGGCCCGATCCTGCCTGGGTGAGGCACTGGCACGAGCTGAGCTCTTTGTTTTCCTGGGCCACATCCTTCATCATTTCCGCCTGGAACCACCAGTGCCTGGTGCCCTGCCCAAGCTGGGGGTGACAGCTGGCACCGTCCTGCGCTGCCCCCCATTCTGTGTGCGCCTTGTGCCCTGCCAGCCCCCCACCCCCTGAGCCCCGATGCCTGGGGACACATGGAAGCCTGGGCTCGCTTGCTGGTTGCTCGCAGCTTTTATTGACCCCATAAAGGCTTCATCACCACTGCCCCTGGCAGCCCTGCCTCCTCTCTGGGTGCTCTCAGTCATGCTGTGGCCGCAGCTTCATCTCCGTGAAGGGGATGGAGAACTCGAAACCTTTCCAGGGAAACCAGTTGATGCCCTGGGGAGAGTGAGATGGGGCCTTGTCGGCGTACTACAGGGGCCCTACAGACCCGTATAGGGCCTGTGGGCACCATACTGAAGCCCTGAAGAACCCACTCCCCTGCCCCAGGCCCTATCCCTCCTATAAAGCCCCATGCCCACATAGGGGAGATCTGGAGCTGGGGCAGGAGGGGTCCCGTATGGTGTCTTGCACTCTGTAGAAGGTCTGTAGGACCTCAGAGGTGTGCATAACCATATGGCTCTCATAGCCCCCCAAAGAGCTCCTGGCCCCCATCGTTCCCCATAGGGCACCAATCCCTATAGATGCGAAATCCCATATTTACCTTCTATGTCTCCTGTAGGTAGCCCCCCAAGGCCCCTATAGACCCCATCAAGTCCTCTTTTGCTGTTTCTGTAGTGCCCGTAGCCCCCCTTTATGGCCCCGATACCCCCTCCCCATCACCCCTACATCCCCCCAACGTGCCTGATGGTCGTAGGGGGTACCGTAGCGCCCATTGAGGTTGGCGTAGTGGCAGTTGCGGTACCACCAGGCCCCTGTGTAGGCGACGGCGCAGGGCCGGGGTCGGCGCCGGGGGTCACGGTCCCGTGTTGAGAAGGGGCTGCCAGCGTGGTAGGACATTGCGTCCCCTGCAGGACTCACATTAGCACTCTGGAGATTCTAGCACCCCCAGAGAGCTTTCCAGAACACCCTCAATAGGTCAGAGAACCACAAGATGTTCCCTAAGATACCCCCCCACTCCCCTCCAGGATAAGTCACAGCCCCCCAGGGACCTCTGTGTTCCATATCAGGGAGCACCATGGACCAAAGACTCTCAAGACCTCTTAGGGACTCCCCAGGACCACCCCATGGGCTGGTGATCTGTACTAGGCCCCCAAAGCCCCCCCACCCATGAGTCATGGACTCCCAAAACCACTCCAAGGACTGCCTCTCATTGGCAAAAGGACCTCCCCCTACCAAGGCCTCCTCTAGGTACCCTCCTATGGGTCAAGAGGCCCTCAATAACCCCCAGAAAATACTCTCCCAGGAATCCTCTATTCCTGGATTCCAGGAATCCCCCAAACTACCGTGCCCCCCACCCCCCATAAACCATCACTATTCCAGGACCCCACCCTCTCCCCCCCCAAGATTTCCCCTAAGGACACCCATGGGCTAAAGGACTCCTCTAAGACCTTCTGTAGAGAACCTCCATGGGCCAAGGCACCCCCGAGATTCCCACAGGGCTCCCCAGAACCCTCCCCATGGGCCAACAGCCCTCCCCTAGGGCCCTCCCAATGCCCCAGGGGACCCCCCAATACCCTCCCCCAAATACCCTCGGCCCCTTCACGGGCCAGAAACCCCCCGCACCGGCGGTGCCGCTGTAGGCGCCGAGGTGGAGGCGGTAGTGCTCCTCGGGGCCAGCAACGGCGAAGTCACGGTAGTGGGCAAAGGCGGCGTCCAGCGGCGTCCGTAGGTCCACCCGCAGCTCCGTGGGGCCAGCCGCCGTCAGCGCGTGCAGCGCCTCGTTCCCTGCACCCAGACACCTTGGGGCCTTCAGCCACTGCAGCCCACCCAGGGCCACCCAGACACCAGGGTCCCTCCCCTGGAGACCCACCTGGGGCCACCTGGGTGTCCCCCTGGGGTCCCCTTGGGTGCCTTTGTCCCCCTGCCAGAACCCTGGGTCCCCCCCCAGATGCAGTGGTCCTCACCAAGCCAGAACTCCTGGGAGACGTTGCCAAAGCCGTGGGCGTACTCTTCCCATCCCCTCCAGAAATCAGTGGCCCCATTCATGCGTCGCTGGAACACCTGGGAGTGGAGAGTCAAAGGAACCCCCCCTGCCCACCCCCACCTCCCATTACCTCCCCCTGAACCCCCAGCTCCTTCCATTGCCCCTCATGGTCTTCCCCAGTGCACCCTGAGACTATCTAGGCTCCCTCGGACCCTTGCTGCTCCCCAGGACTCCCCATCGCACCCCCAGATCTGCCACAGACCCACAGGATGATCCCCCATTATCCCTCCCCAGTTCTCCCCCTGCCCCCCATAGAAACATCAAGAAGACCACAATAACGCCCCTCAGTGACCCCCAACTGTCCCCCAAGAGCACCCCCAGGGACTCCCATTGACCTCAGTCCCCCCCACACACAGTGCACCCCACAGCCCCACCCATTGCCCTCTAAAGACCATCTAGAGGACACCCCCTCTGCCCTCAGGTACCCCTTCAGATCTGTCAGGACACCCCTTGTCCCCCAAACCTCTCTACTGCCCCCCAGAGAACACCCACTACCCATTTACCCCTAAATGCCCTTCAGTGTACTTCTTGGACCTCCTGGGACCACAGATACCCCCACTACCCCTCATAGAACCCCCTCACTGCCCCCCATTGCCCCCCAGGCCCCTCAATGCCCCTCACTGAACCTCCCAGACCCCCCAGTTCCCTATAATGACCCCAGTTGCTCCACGGGCCCTTCCCATTATGCTCCAGGTTTGCCAGCCCCCCCCCCCCCCTTGCTTACTCCCTGCCCCCCTACTGCATCCCACAGAACCTCCCGAGATACCCCAAATGTCCACAATTACACCCCCAGGGCCATACCTATTGCCCCCAGACCCCTGCACAATATCCTCCATAGAACCCACCAGACACCCCCAATGCTCCCCCAGTGACCCCAGTTGCCCCTCCCCCCGTTACCTCTCCAAATTTGTCAGGGAACCCACTGCCCTCATTACCTCCCTAGAGGTACCTCCTGCTATTGCTCCCCACAGAACATCCCCTGACACCCCCAATGCCCCCTACTGCCCCCCTGCCCGCACCAGCCAGCCGCCGCCATCGGTCTCCATGTCGCAGAAGACACGCAGGGGCCGCTGTTGGTCCCCCCCGAGGAAGATGAGGGCCTCGCGTGAAGGCCTTGGTCCGTTGAGCTGCTCCTCAACGCAGTCCCGGGGGTACGGGTGGAGTAGGGGCGCTGGGGACAGGGTGCAAAATGTGGGGACCAGGTGAGGTACCTCCAGAACCCTCCACCCAGGGGGTCGAGGGACCCAAATGTGTCCACCTGTAAGGCATCCAGGTACCTGGGGATCCCCCTGGCCCCAACACCCCACCCTCAAGGGACCCACGTGCCCAACTCACGGGTGTCGAAGGTGGCCTTGAGGGGCACGGGGGCCGGCTCCAACCCCTGGCTCTGCAACTGCACCCAGTAGTGGCCCATGGGCTCCAGGCCCCACAGCTCCTTCGATGTTGCCTCAGGGGGCAGCTGCAGTGTCTGTTTGTGTGGGGAAGGGTTATTGGGGGGTGCAGGGGGCTTCTAGGGTCCCTAGAGGCATTATAGGGGCTGCATGGGGGGTCTTTTAGGTATCCAGGGAGCATAGGGTGGGCCTCGAAGGTGTACTGGAGTGCTGGAAAGGAGTATTGGGGACCACAAGGAATACTGGAGTGAACAGAGGTACACTGGGGAGGTACCAGTAGGGTTCCTAGGGTGTTACTGGTGTGCCTGGTGTGTGTGGGGGTGTTCTTGGGTTCCCCAGGGTGGTATAAGGGTCCCCCGTGAGGTTATTTGGGTCTCCAGTGGATACTGGAGTCTCACAAGAATTACTGGAGTCTCACGGGGCTGGGAGGTTTTGGGGTGTTTGGGGAAATTACCTGCAGGGGGCCACCAGGGGGGCCGTAGACAAGGATGTAGCCATCAGGAGGGACTTGGGGGGGCGCCCAGTGCAGACGAGCACTGCGGGGCCACAGGGACCCCACCCACAGGGTCCCTGGGGCACCTGCACAAGAGATGGTGACCACTGAGGCCCACACCAACCCCCCAGCCCCCCATAGACCTTCCCACTGACTCTCCCCACAAACCCCTTTTGGACTCCCCCAAGGGTCACCACAGCACCTTCTCACCACCATAGCTCCCACTGACCCCAAAGACACCCCCATGGTCTCCACCCCGAAGACCCCTTGTAGTATCCCAGTGACTCCCATCCACAGTACCCCGCACACAGAGTGTCTCTGGGAGCATCCAGGGACTCTTCCATCCATCCTTCCTTCCATCCCTCGCTCCCTACCTCCCTGTTTCCCTCCTTCCCTCTCTTCATTTACCCCTCAGCCATCCATCTTTTCATGCATCATTTCCTGAAACCACCCTTCCACTGAACTTTGCCTCCATGGCTCCAATTCATTTATTCTACCGGCAAAACACAAATCCAACCAGCTATCTGCCTGTACATGCTTCAGTCAATCCTTCCACAAAAAAATGGGTTCATCACACCATCCATCCCATAAGGAGCCACAGTCCGACCCAACCATTCAACAGCTTGTCCATCTGTCCATCTGTCTGTCCGTCCTTCCATTCAACCAACTATTCAATCAAATAATTACAGAGCCATCCATGCATCCTACATCCATCCATACACCCAACCGTCCAAACAAGTAAACATATGTCCCTCCATCTTCCACACGTCAACCTCTAGCTCTCCAAATCTCTCTGCTCTTGCCTGAAATCATCCCTCAATCAGTCACCCAATGAGCACAAAAACTTGTTCCTATTGCTTGCAAAGCCATGATCCAGCTAACCACCTAACAATACACCCATCCATAGAGCCCCCCAAACAGCCAGACAGTCATACAAGCAACCAACTTTCATCCATCCGCTCCTCTCTCCAAACTGGCACGCACCCATCCCATTTGGCCTTTCCCTGCCACATCCACTCAGTGCTGAAATGTGATAAGAAAAGGGCCCACAGTCACTCTCACCTGTGACAGCATCAGTGGAGATGGGGCCCAGACGTTTCCGCCCCCACATCCCATACAGGTTGAACTTGTAGCGGCGCGATGGTGACAGCCCTGGCACGGTCACTGTGCGGGAACCACCATCAACGGGCAGCACCTGTGGCTGGCCTTGTGCATCCTTGTACTGCACTGTGAAGGAGTCAAAGGTGCCCTCAGGGACACTCCATTCCAGCTGGACAGAGTCAGGGGTGATGTGGGAGGCCGTGAGCTCGCCAAGACGGGGCTGGGATGGTGGTTCCTCCTCTGCTGGAGGTGGGGCTGCAATATGGAGACCACAATGCAGGGCATAAACATCCCCACGTACAACTATCCATCTGTTCAACAACCAACCAACTATTCATCTAACCATCTCTCTGTCCTCTCTGCAAACAGTTGTCTGTCCATCCGTCCATCTGTCCCTCCGCCCGCCCATCCATCCATCCATCCATCCATCCATCCATCCATCCATCCATCCATCCATCCATCCATCCATCCTCTACTCCTGCTAATCTTGCATGCTCTTGGCCTTCGTACATTCCCCAGTCAGCACCAAAAATTTCCCCATTTTCGTTAAGACCCAAGTGACCAGGACAGGCTCTAGGAAGGCTCCTGACACAGTCCAAACTCACAGCCCACCAAAGGACACATACATGGCATTCAGCAGCCCTCACCTGTGACAGCATCAATGGAGATGGGGCCCAGACGTTTCTGCCCCCACATTCCGTATACGATGAATGTGTAGCGTTGGGATGGAGACAGCCCGGGCACAGTCACTGTATGGGATCCACCATCCACAGGCAGCACCTGCAGTTGGTCTTGTGCGTCCCTGTACTGCACCACGAAGGAGTCAAAGGTGCCCTCAGGGACACTCCATTCCAGCTGGACGGAGTCAGGGGTGATGTGAGAGGCCGTGAGGTCACCCAGGCGTGGCTCGGATGCTGGTTCCTTTTCTAGTTCATCCGCAGCTGCAACACAGAGGGCACAATGCCGCCTATAAATATCTCCGTCTGTTCTTCCTTCCATCCATCCATCCATCCATCCATCCATCCATCCATCCATCCATCCACCATTGCATATTCCCATCCCTCCAACCCTCCATCCTGTTCAGTAACCAGGAGATGTTCCCATTTTCCATAAGGCCCAAGGGGCTCAGGACAGATCCTGTCCTGGTTCCTATCCTGGTCCAAACCCTGGGCTTGCAAGGGACACAGATACAGCATGCAGCTGCTCTCACCTGTGACAGTGTCAGTGGAAATGGGGCCCACACGTTTCTGCCCCCACATCCCATACAGGTTGAACTTGTAGTGGTGAGATGGTGACAGCCCTGGCACGGTCACTGTGCGGGAATCTCCATCCACGGGCAGAACCTGCAGCTGGTCTTGTTCATCCTTGTACTGCACTTTGAAGGAGTCAAATTTCCCCTCGGGGACACTCCATTCCAGCTGGACGGAGTCACGGGTGACATGGGAAGCTGTGAGTTCACCCAGGTATGGCTGGGATGGTGGTTCCACTTCTGACTTGACTAGTGCTGCAAAAGAGAGGACACGATGCAGGGCAGAAACATCCCCTTGTTCATCCATCCACCTATTTATCTCTCTATCGGTTGGCATACCCAACCTCCCTTCCTTCCTTCCATCCATCCATCCACCCATCCATACACCTTTGTGCTCATTATACTGTGTCAAGCTGTGATCGAGTGAATTCATCTTTCCCAGAGTAGGACGTGTAGTGCTGTGCTCTGCACTCGCAGGTAGAAGAGCAGTGATGTTACACCAATTTTATGTCTTTTGTTGAGCAGTGCCGGCACAGCATCATGACTCTCTCCAACCCCAGTCAAAGCCGGTAGGCCGGAGTGTGCAAAAGGTGCAGAGGAGACATTGCCAGGGCAGCTGACCTAAAATGGCCAAAGGGATATTCCACACCACATGATGTCACACTCAGGAATAAAAGCTGGGAAAGGGGAATGAAAAGGGGAGGATCTTGTTATGAACAGGGATGTCCTCCCAAACATCTGCCATGCAGACTGAGGCCCTGCTTCCCAAAATGTGGCCAGATATCACTTGCTAATATGAAGTAGAGAATAATTGTTTTAAACTTTGGCTTCCATGTGACATTTGCTTATTTATTTTTTATTTTCCTTTAATTAAACTGCTCCTCATTTCAACCCCTGAGCCTTTTGTCATCATATCTATGTTCTTGCTCTTTTCAGGAATGCAAATTTGCTTAGCAAGCTACCACACTCATCTGTCTGTCCAGCCATTCATCCAGATAATCATTCCCTCACCGGCGACCTTCACGAACCATCCAACCAAATCCAGTGATCTAGACTTTCATTTAACACTTTGCTCACCCCTATCCTCCCCCACTTTGAAGTGTTTCATACTCCTTAATCCAATGATCCACTTATCCAGCTATCCATCTGTCCATCCATCCATCCAACTGCCCTTTTTTCCTGATTCTATTTCCCATTTATCACCCCTTTATTTCATCCATCTGTCCAGCTTTTCACCCACGAAGCCATTGATGCACTCTTAGGTACAGACAGACGGACACCCACAACAAAATATCTTTCCAAAAATCCATACTACCAAACGTCCTGCCACTTATTTTTTAATCTTGCCAATAAACACCATCTCCATATCGATGACTTTCCTTCCCCCCGTCCTACTATCCATCCAACCATTCACCAGGAACCACCAAAGAGATGCACCCATTTCCAAGAAGGGCCAAAGACCCTGGGTGGATGTGGTCCCCACTTCTGATGTGCTCTAAAACCAAGGCATGCAAGGAATGGATAAGTGGCATGCACCAGAACATACCTGTGACAGCATCAGTGGAGATAGGGCCCAGACGTTTCCGCCCCCACATCCCATACAAGTTGAACTTGTAGCGGTGAGATGGCAACAGCCCAGGCACAGTCACTGTGCGGGAACCTCCATCCACACGTAGCGCATGTGGCTGGCCTTGCACATCCCTGTACTGCACCGTGAAGGAGTCAAAGGTGCCCTCGGGGACACTCCACTCCAGCTGAACAGAGCTGGGAGTGATGTGGGAGACCGTGAGCTCGCCCAGGCGTGGCTGGGATGGTGGTTCCTCCTCCGTCTTGACTGCAGCTACAACAGACAGGGCACAAGACATTACATAAACATCAGTCCATCTCACCCACCCTCCCTCTCTCCATCCATCCATACAGACAGACAGACAACCACCCATCCATCCATTGTTTCAACCAACATCGATCCATCCATCCATCCTTCCATCCATCCATCCAAACAAACAAAGTAAACATCCATCTTTCCATCTTCCACACATCCACCTCTAGCCCTCCAAATCTTTGCTCTTGCCTTCAACCATCCCTTGGCCAGTCAGCACAAAAATTTGTTTCCATTGCTCATGAGGTGATGATCAAGCCAACCATCCAATGATCCATCCATCCAAAAAGTCCCCCAAATTGCCAGTTATACAAGCAACCAACTTCCATCTATGCATTTCTCCCTTCAAACTTGCACACTTCCACCCCTCCATCCACACTCTTTTTAGAACTCAGATGATGTTCCCATTTCCAACAATGCCCAAGTGACTCAGCATGAGCTCTTCCAAACACAAACCTGCCACATCCACTCAATGCTAAAAGGTGATAAGAAAAGGGCACACAGTCACTCTCACCTGTGACAGCATCAGTGGAGATGGGGCCCACACGTTTCCGCCCCCACATCCCATACAGGTTGAACTTGTAGCGGCGCGATGGTGACAGCCCTGGCACAGTCACTGTGCGGGAATCTCCGTCCACGGGCAGCACCTGTGGCTGGCCTTGTGCATCCTTGTACTGCACTGTGAAGGAGTCAAAGGTGCCCTCGGGGACACTCCATTCCAGCTGGACTGAGTCAGGAGTGACGTGGGAGGCTGTGAGGTCGCCAAGACGGGGCTGGGATGGTGGTTCCTCCTCTGCTGGAGATGGGGCTGCAATATGGAGACCACAATGCAGGGCATAAACATCCCCCCATACAACTATCCATCTGTTCAACAACCAAACAAACATTCGTCTAGCCATCTATCTGTCCTCTCTGCAAACGGTTGTCTGTCTGTTTTTCTGTCCATCCGTCTGTCCATCCATCCCTCCACCCATCCATCCATCATCCTCTACTCCTGCCAATCTTGCATGATCCCAGCCTTCATACATTTCCCAATCAGCACCAAAATTTTCCCCATTTTCGTTAAGACCCAAATGACCAGGATAGGCTCTCGGAAGGCTCCTGATAAAGTCCAAACTCACAGCCCACCAAAGGACACGTATATTACATGCAGCAGCCCTCACCTGTGACAGCATCAATGGAGATGGGGCCCAAACGTTTCTGCCCCCACATCCCATACAGGTTGAACTTGTAAGGGTGGGATGGTGACAGCCCTGGCACGGTCACTGTGTGGGAACCACCATCCACAGGCAGCACCTGTGGCTGGCCTTGTGTATCCATGTACTGCACCACGAAGGAGTCAAAGGTGCCCTCGGGTATGCTCCATTCCAGCTGGATGGAGTCAGGGGTGACATGGGACACAGTGAGCTCGCCCAGTCGTGGCTCTGATGGCAGTTCCTCTTCCGACTCCACTGCAGCTGCAACACAGAGGGCAGAATTCAGGGTATGAACATCCCCCAGTCCATCCATCCTTCCGTCTCTTCGTTCATCAATCCATTCATCTATCCAAAGATGTGGTCCCATTTTCCACAGGGCAGAAGAAACCCAGAACAGGGACTTGCAAGGCTACCGTCATACTCAAAACACATGGCCCATAGCAGACATGTACCTGTCACACATCAGGACACACCTGTGACAGCATCAGTGGAGATGGGGCCCACACGTTTCCGTCCCCACATCCCATACAGGTTGAACTCGTAGCGGCGCGATGGTGACAGCCCTGGCACGGTCACTGTGCGGGAATCTCCTTCCACAGGCAGCACCTGCGGCTGGCCTTGTGCATCCTTGTACTGCACTGTGAAGGAGTCAAAGGTGCCCTCAGGGACGCTCCATTCTAGCTGGACTGAGTCAGGAGTGACGTGGGAGGTTGTGAGGTCGCCCAGACGTGGTTCAGATGGTGGTTCTTTTTCCGGCTCTACTGCAGCTAGAACATGCAGGACACATTGCAGGGCATAAACATGTCTAAATCCATCCATCCACCTAGTCTTCCCTTCACTCATCCATACAACTATCTATCAATTTATTATTCCATCCCTCCATCCACTACAAAGGTACCACATAAGATGCACCTGTTTCCCAGAAGTGCCAAGGACTTTGGAAGCAGCCTACCTCTGCTCTCACTGAGAATCCAAATCAAGGCATCCATGGACACAGACACAGAACGCAGGAGCCCTCACCTGTGACAGCATCAGTGGAGATGGGGCCCACACGTTTCCGCCCCCACATCCCATACAGGTTGAACTTGTAGCGGCGCGATGGTGACAGCCCTGGCACGGTCACTGTGTGGGAATCTCCATCCATGGGCAGCATCTGTGGCTGGCCTTGTGCATCCTTGTACTGCACCACGAAGGAGTCAAAGGTGCCTTCGGGGATGCTCCATTCCAGCTGGACTGAGTCAGGGGTGATGTGGGAGGCAATGAGTTCCCCCAGCTTTGGTTCGGATGGTCGTTCCTCTTCTGGCTGGACTGTAGCTGCAATATGGAAGGCACATTGCAGGGCATAAACATCCTCCATTCCATCTGTCCAACTTACTATCCACCCATTCATGCAACTATACACCACTTTATTGAACTAACTAGCAGTTCAGAATTTCTTTCATTCTGCCATCTCTCCCCCTGACTATCCAGCTGTCTACCACTATGTCCCTTCGTCTCTCCAAACGTGCCTACACTCATCCATCTGTGCATTCCCTAGTCAGAGGCCAAGAGATGTAACCGTTTCCCTGATGGGAGAAGGACCCTGGAACGTGTCTGAACCCAAAGCCACCCAACTCTAGAACCAAGTCATGCAGGAGATACAGACATGCCACACAGAAGCCTTCACCTGTGACAGTGTCAGTGGAGACAGGGCCCAGGCGTTTCCGCCCCCACATCCCATACAGGTTGAACTTGTAGCGGCGCGATGGTGACAGCTCTGGCACAGTCACTGTGCGGGAATCTCCGTCCACGGGCAGAACCTGTGGCTGGCCTTGGGCATCCTTGTACTGCACCACGAAGGAGTCAAAGGTGCCCTCAGGGACGCTCCATTCTAGCTGGACTGAGTCAGGGGTGACGTGGGAGGCAATGAGTTCCCCCAACTGTGGCTTGGATGCTGGTTCCTTTTTGGTCTCAAGTGCAGCTGCAAGGTTTATGCAGAGCATAAATATGTCCCCGTCCATCTGTCTGTCCATCCATACATCTACCCACCCGTCCACCCATCCATCAAACTTTCTCTTCACCCATCCATGCAACTATCCATCCATTTATTGACATAAGTTCCTTCCATAGACCCTTACCCTCAATTCAGCATCACCCCAACTGTCAACTCAACCACATATCAACCTTTTATCCACCCATGCTCGTAACCAGAAAACAAACAACACTTTGAAGACATCCATCCATCCTTCTACTTGGCAGTCTGTTCAGTAATTCATCCAGATAATAATCCAGCCATCAAGCACCTTCAGCAAACTTGTAAACAAACAGTGATCTAGACCTTGACTTAGCTCTTCGCTCACTGTTTCCACCTTTTCATCCTGGTGTTTCTTACACCATTAATCACTGAATCATCGAATCATCGATTCATCAAATCATGAAACAACCACTTTGGAAAGGATACCAAATGCTCATCAGCTCCAAACTTTCCTGGGAAATGGGAGCCTAGATGATATTATTTAGTACACTTTCGAGTTGTATCTTGAATACCTCCTGTAACAGGGATTCTACCATGTCTCTGGGCAGGTAGTCCAATGACTGATTTTTCTTACTGTAAAAAAATTCTGTTTTGTATCAAGATGCAACCTATCCCAATGTTCCTTGATGCCACTGGCTCTTCTCTTCTCCATGTGGTTCCCTGAGAAGAGAGCTCTCTGTGTAGACACCTGTCTACCAGTTTATCCCTTAATCTCTCCAAACTTGCCTGTATTCACCCATTTGTCTATTCCCCAGTCAGAGGCCAAGTGGTGTTGCCATCACCCAGAAGGGCCAAGGAACTGGGAGGAAATGCCCCCACTCCCACCCTGTTCCAAAACCAAGGTATGAAAGGGATGAGAACACTACATGCAGCAGCCCTCACCTGTGACAGCAGCAGTGGAGACAGGGCCCAGACGTTTCCGCCCCCACATTCCATACAGGTTGAACTTGTAGCGGCGCGATGGTGACAGCCCTGGCACAGTCACTGTGCGGGAATCTCCATCCACAGGCAGCACCTGTGGCTGGCCTTGGGCATCCTTGTACTGCACCGTGAAGGAGTCAAAGGTGCCCTCGGGGATGCTCCATTCCAGCTGGACTGAGTCAGGAGTGACGTGGGAGGCTGTGAGGTCACCCAGGCGTGGCTCAGATGGTGGTTCCTTATCTAGCACAACTGCTGCTGCAACATGGAAGGCACAATGCAGGTGTAAAGATCCTCTGGGCTGTTTGTCTGTCCATCCATCCATAGCTCCATCCACCCATCAATTGATGCAGATGTGTATCCATTTATTCACAATACCTTCCATCTACACACCCTTAAATTCTACTCAGAATCTCCACAATTATTAACTCAGTAACATTCATCCACCTGTCTTTCCATTTATCCTTGTAACCAATCATCTATTCACTCTTCTTTTCATCCATCTCTCCAGTTAGACATCCAGATAATCATTTGGACATCAGGAACAGTCAGCAGCCATCCAAGCAACCAGCAACAGATCTAGCCTTTGATTTAGCTCTTTGTTGACTAATCCCTTACTCTATCTATTCATGGAAGTGTTTCTTACTTCAATAATTCAATTATCCATTTTTCCAGTTCTCTATCTATCCAAACTTATATCCATCCCTCCATACAATTGCCCTTTCTTCCATGTTTCACCTCCCATTCATCACCCCTAAGATCCTATCCATCCATCTGTCCATCCATCCATCCGTCCACTCACCCACCTGCCCACATTTCAAGCAATATATACTCCCTCTTATAAACATCCACAACCTAACATAATTACAAGAATCCATCCTTCAAGCCTTCAAGCCTTACCTGCTGATCCTGCCGAAAGCCATCTCCGTATTCATGACTTGTCCCTGTCCCTCCATCCATTTAACATGCATCACCCAAGAGATGCATTTATTTCCCAAAAGGGCCAAGGACCCTGGAAGGACACTCTGCATCCTTCCACTTTTCTCCAAAATCAAGATGTGGAGGGGACATGATATGCAACAGCTCTCACCTGTGACAGCATCAGTGGAGATGGGGCCCACACGTTTCCGCCCCCACATCCCATACAGGTTGAACTTGTAGCGGCGCGATGGTGACAGCCCTGGCACGGTCACTGTGTGGGAATCTCCATCCACAGGCAGCACCTGTGGCTGGCCTTGGGCATCCTTGTACTGCACCACGAAGGAGTCAAAGGTGCCCTCAGGGACACTCCATTCCAGCTGGACTGAGTCAGGGGTGACATGGGAGGCTGTCAGCTCGCCCAGGCGTGGCATGGATGGTGGTTGTTTTTCATGCTCAACTGAAAGGATACAAAGCAGGCTATAAAAAATATCTGATTCCTTTTTCTGTGCCTTATTCCCTGCATTCCTCTCTCCCTATTCACCTTTCTTTACCTATCCATCTTTCCACTGGATGTGAACCCAGCAATTCATCCTATCATCGATGAATTCAACTAATTGTTTCTCCACCTCTGAACTATATATACCCATTTATTGTCTAGTGAAGTTGTCCATGTGCTCCTTAAAATCCATGCAGTATTCCATCCGTCCAAATGACTAATCACTCATCTATTCCTCCATCCACTCTTTCATCCAAAAAGCTAAATAGATGATAATCAACTAGCCATCCACCAAGCCAAATACACACGCAGAAATCCAGACTTTTGACCATTCTACTATCTAGCCACCTATCTACACACCTGTCTTACAATCTATTCCTCCATCTCCACAACTTTGTTGGCACTCATCCATTTATCCATTCCCCTGTCATCTGCAAAGACCCTTGCAAGTCTCCCGACTTACTCCAAACACATGTCCTACAGGGGACATAGACATGGCATGCATCAGCCCTCACCTGTGACAGCATCAGTGGAAACAGGCCCCAGACGTTTCTGTCCCCACATCCCATACAGGTTGAACTTGTAGTGGCGGGATGGTGACAGCCCTGGCACAGTCACTGTGCGGGAATCTCCGTCCACAGGCAGTATCTGTGGCTGGCCTTGCGCATCCTTGTACTGCACCACGAAGGAGTCAAAGGTGCCCTCGGGGATGCTCCATTCCAGCTGGACAGAGTTGGGAGTGATGTGGGAGGCCACGAGGTCACCCAAGCGTGGCTCAGATGGTGGTTCCTTTTCTGGCTCGATTGCAGCTGCTACAGAGAGGACACAATGCAGAACACAAACATCCCCCCTTCCATCCATCAAGTTTTCTATGCACCCATCCATGCAACTATCCATCAGTTTATTGACTTAACCATCAGTTCAGCATTTCATCCATCCTTTCGTCTCTCTACCCAGCTATACACCTGTGTATCCCTCCACATCTCCAAACTTGCCTACACCCATCCTTCCCCCTATTCTCCAGTCAGTAGCCAAGAGATATTCCCGTTTCCCAGAAGAGCCAAAGAGCCTAGATGGACCCTGTCCCTGCTCCCAAGGTGCTCCAAAACAAAGCTTTGCAAGAAACACGGACATGGCATGCAGCAGTCCTCACCTGTGACAGCATCAGTGGAGATGGGGCCCAGACGTTTTTGCCCCCACATCCCATACAGGTTGAACTTGTAAGGGTGGGATGGTGACAGCCCTGGCACGGTCACTGTGTGGGAATCTCCATCCACAGGCAGCACCTGTGGCTGGCCTTGTGCATCCTTGTACTGCACTATGAATGAGTCAAAGGTGCCCTCGGGGATGCTCCAGTCCAGCTGGACTGAATTGGCAGTGATGTGGGAGGCCATAAGCTCACCCAGGTGTGGCTCAGATATCAACTCTTCTGGCTCAACTGCAGCTGAAACAATGGGTGTACAATACTGAGCATCCCTGCTCACTTTCTCCACCTTTCCATTGAAGTATTTCTTACTCCAATAATCCGGTAACACGCTTTTGCAGTTCTCCATCCATCCAAACCTAAGTCCAACCCTCCATTAAACTTCCCTTTCTTCTATGTTCCACCTCCCATTCTTTACCCCTTGATTTCATCCATCCATCCATCCATCCATCCATCCATCCATCCATCCATCCATCCATCCATCCATCCATCCTCCCATCTTCACAAATACCCTCCAACCATAAATCAACTCAAATCCACAATGGCATGCAGCACCTCTTACCAGTGATTGCATCAGTAGAGACAGGGCCCAGACGTTTCCGCCCCCAAATCCCGTACAGGTTGAACTTGTAACGGCGGGATGGTGACAACCCAGATACGGTCACTGTGTGGGACCCACCGTCCACAGGCAGTGCATGTGGCTGGCCTTGTGCATCCCTGTACTGCACCATGAAGGAGTCAAAGGTGCCCTCAGGGACCCTCCACTCCAACTGAACAGAGTCAGAGGTGATGTGGGAGGCCGTGAGCTCCACTAGGCGCGGCTTGGATGGTGGTTGCTTTTCGGGCTCAACTGCAGCTGCAATAAAAGAACACAATTCAGGGTATAAACATTCCACAGTGCTCCATCCCTGTCTCCCTCACTGCTTTTGGCCGTCTCCATCAGTTTCTGTACACCACAAGCCATTCTTCTATCCAGTTAAACCCAGTTGGAGGCTGGTCACTAGTGGAGTCCCTTGGGGCTCAGTATTAGGGCCAGTTCTCTAATATCTTTATCAATGAGCTGGATGAGGGGATTGAGTGCACCTTCAGTAAGTTTGCAGATGACACCAAGTTAGGTGCATGTGTTGATCTGCTCGAGGTTAGGAAGGCTCTACAGGAGGATCTGGATAGGCTGAGGTCAACTGTATGAAATTCAACAAGGCCAAGTGCCGGGTCCTGCACCTGGGGCACAACAAACCCAAGCAGTGCTACAGGCTGCGAGATGAGTAGTTAGAAAGCTGCCTGGCAGAGATGGACCTGGGAGTATTGGTTGATAGTTGGCTGAATATGAGCCAGCAGTGTGCTCAGGTGGCCAAGAAGGCCAACAGCATCCTGGCTTGTATTAGAAACAGTGTGAGCAGCAGGGCTAGGGAAGTGATTGTCCTCCTTTACTCGACTCTGGTTAGGCCGCACCTCGAGTACTGTGTTCAGTTTTGGGCCCCTTGCTACAAGAAGGACATCAAGGTGCTCAAGAGAGTCCAGAGAAGGGCAACAAAGCTGGTGAGGGGTCTGGAGAACAAGTCTTAGGAGGAGTGGCTGAGGGAGCTGGGATTGTTTAGCCTGGAGAGGAGGAGGCTCAGGGGCAACCTTATCACTCTCTATAGTTACCTTAAAAGAGGCTGTAGCAAAGTGGGGATTGGTCTGTTCTCCCACGTGCCTGGTGATAGGACGAGGGGGAATGGGCTAAAGTTGCACCAGAGGAGGTTTAGGTTGGATGTTAGGAAGAACTTCTTTACCGAAAGGGTTGTTAGGCATTGGAACAGGCTGCCCAGGGGAGTGCTTGAGTCACCATCCCTGGAGGTCTTTAAAATGTGTTTAGATGTAGAACTTAGTGATACGGTTTAGTGGAGGACTTCTTAGTGTTAGGTCAGAGGTTGCACTAAGTCATCTTGGAGGTCTCTTCCAACCTAGATGATTCTGTGATTCATTAAACAGTTCATCCTTCCATCTCTAAACTGTTAACCCATTTTATGTCTACTGAAGCTGTCCATGTAAGTACTGATCTAATTATCCATCCTTCTCTGCACACATCCATTATTCATCCATCTATCTATCCATTCATCAGAAGAATCATCCAACTATCAATCAACCAGCCATCTCTTTATCCTTTGTGGTACATGTACATCTATCCATTCAACCATTTGTCCATCTGATTCTGAGTACATACAAATGCTTTTTTTTTTTTTTTCCTATCTCATCTTCCAAACATCCATTCATCTATATATCTGTCTAACCATTCTGGCTTCCACTCATCCATCCACCTATTTCCAGATGACTCTTAGCATTCAGAAGACCATGCAGTACTCCATCCATCCAAATGACTAATCACTCATCTATTCCTCCATCCACTCTTTCATCCAAAAAGCTAAATAGATGATAATCAACTAGCCATCCACCAAGCCAAATACACAGGCAGAAATCCAGACTTTTGCCCATTCTACTATTTAGCCACCTATCTACACACCTGTCTTACAATCTATTCCTCCATCTCTACAACTTTGTTGGCACTCATCCATTTATCCATTCGCCTGATCTCAATTCCCACAGGGCAGAAGGGGCCCTGCAAAGACCCTTGCAAGTCTCCTGACTGACTCCAAAGTCAAGTTCTACAGGGGACATAGACACGGCATGCATCAGCCCTCACCTGTGACAGCATCAGTGGAAACAGGTCCCACACGTTTCTGCCCCCACATCCCATACAGGTTGAACTTGTAGTGGTGTGATGGTGACAGCCCTGGCACAGTCACTGTGTGGGAACTACCATCCACGGGCAGCATCTGCGGCTGCCCCTCTGCATCCTTGTACTGCACCACGAAGGAGTCAAAGGTGCCCTCAGGGATGCTCCAGTCCAGCTGGACAGAGTTGGGAGTGATGTGGGAGGCCACGAGGTCACCTAGGCGTGGCTCAGATGGTGGTTCCTTTTCTGGCTCGATTGCAGCTGCCACAGAGAGAACACAATGCAGAACACAAACATCCCCCCTTCCATCCATCCAGTTTTCTATGCACCCATCCATGCAACTGTCCATCAATTTATTTCCTTAACCATCAATTCAGCATTTCATCCATCCTTTCGTCTCTCTACCCAGCTATACATCTGTCTATCCCTCCACCTCTCCAAACTTGCCTACACCCATCCTTCCCCCCATTCTCCAGTCGGTAGCCAAGAGATATTCCTGTTTCCCAGAAGAGCCAAAGAGCCTAGATGGACCTTGTCCCTGCTCCCAAAGTGCTCCAAAACAAAGCTTTGCAAGGAACATGGACATGGCATGCAGCAGCCCTCACCTGTGACAGCATCAGTGGAGATGGGGCCCAGAGGTTTCTGCCCCCACATCCCATACAGGTTGAATTGGTAGCCATGGGATGGTGACAACCCAGACACAGTCACTGTGCGGGAACCTCCGTCCACTGGCAGCACCTGTGGCTGGCCTTGAGCATCCCTGTACTGCAGTGTGAAAGAGTCAAAGGTGCCCTCAGGGATGCTCCATTCCAGCTGGATTGAGTTGGGCGTTATGTGGGAGGCTGTGAGTTCCCCCATGTGTGGCTCCGATGGTGGTTCCTTTTCCATCTGCACTGCATCTGTAAAACAGAGGGCAAAATGCAGGGCATAAGCATTTGTCTGTCCTTCCTTCCCTTCCTCCCTCACTTCATCGCTCCTTTTTTTTTCAGTTTGTTTACTCAGCAATCCATCCTTCCACGCATGAATTAAACAGATTATTCCACCATCTCTGAACTCTATATACCCATTCACCATCTACAGCAGCTGTTCATGTAAGCATTGAACTAACTATCCATCCTTCTGTCCATCACTTCTATTCATTCATCTGTCCATACATTCATCAGTAGAATTATCCAACTGATGACAAACTTAACCGAGTCATTTCTCTTTCCTTTGACATAGCTGTTTGTTCAAAACTACATCCATCCATGCATTTACCCGTTTCTGTCCATTCCATCCATACTACATACATCCAACGATCCCACCAATCATTTATTCGTCTATCAGTTCTTCCATCCAAACTACTGAACAGATTACAATCAACCCGCCACCCAAGAAGTGAAACAATCATCCAAAAATCCACCCTTTTGTGAACCATTTGAGCTAACTACCTATTTATACATATATCTAAAAATAAGTCCCTCCACCTCTCCTAAAGTACTTGCATTCATCCATCCATTCTGTTCCCCAGACAGTAACCAAGACATGTTCCCATTTCCCACAGGGCAGAAGGAAACTACCACTGGCATCCAAAAGACTCCTGCCAGAATCCAAATGCACAACACAAAAGGGACATGGGCATGAAATGCAGCAGCCCTCACCTGTGACAGCATCAGTGGAGATGGGGCCCACGCGTTTCCGCCCCCACATCCCATACAGGTTGAACTTGTAGCGGCGGGATGGTGACAGCCCTGGAACGGTCACTGTGCGGGAATCTCCGTCCACAGGCAGCACCTGTGGCTGCCCCTGTGCATCCTTGTACTGCACCACGAAGGAGTCAAAGCTACCCTCAGGGACATTCCATTCTAGCTGGATGGAGTCAGGGGTGATATGGGAGGCTGTGAGGTCACCCAGGCGTGGCTCGGATGGCAGTTCCTTTTCCGGCTCTACTGCAGCTGCAACATGGAGTACAGATTGCAGGGCATAAACATTTCTCAATCTTCCATCCACCTAGCTTTCCCTTCACTCATCCATGCAATTATCTATCAATCTATTATTCCATTCCTCCAACCACTACACAGGTACTCCACGAGGTGCACCTGTTTCCCAGAAATGGCAAAGACTTTGGAAGCAGCCTACCTCTGCTCTCACTGAGAATCCAAACCAAGGCATCCAAGGACATGGACACAGAACGCAGGAGCCCTCACCTGTGACAGCATCAGTGGAGATGGGGCCCACACGTTTCCGCCCCCACATCCCATACAGGTTGAACTTGTAGCGGCGCGATGGTGACAGCCCTGGCACGGTCACTGTGCGGGAATCTCCGTCAACGGGCAGCACCTGTGGCTGGCCTTGGGCATCCTTGTACTGCACCACGAAGGAGTCAAAGGTGCCCTCAGGGACACTCCATTCCAGCTGGACTGAGTCAGGGGTGACATGGGAAGCAATGAGTTCCCCCAGCTTTGGTTCGGATGGTCGTTCCTCTTCTGGCTGGACTGCAGCTGCAATGTTGAAGGCACGTTGCAGGGCATAAACATCCTCCATTCCATCTGTCTAACTTTCCATTCAGACTTGCATGCAACTATACACCACTTTATTGAACTAACCAGCAATTCAGCATTTCTTCCATTCTGCCATCTCTCCCCCTGACTATCCAGCTGTCTACCAATATGTCCCTTCATCTCTCTAAACTTGCCTATACTCATCCATCTGTGAATTCAATAGTCAGAGGCCAAGAGGTGTAACCATTTCCCTGGTGGGAATAGGACCCTGGAAGGTGTCTGACCCCAAACGCACCCAACTCCAGAAACAAGGCATGCAGGAGACACAGACATGCCACAGAGAAGACTTCACCTGTGACGGTGTCAGTGGAGACAGGGCCCACACGTTTCCGCCCCCACATCCCATACAGGTTGAACTTGTAGCGACGCGATGGTGACAGCCCTGGCACGGTCACTGTGTGGGAATCTCCTTCCACAGGCAGCACCTGTGGCTGGCCTTTTGCATCCTTGTACTGCACCATGAAGGAGTCAAAGGTGCCCTCGGGGACACTCCATTCCAGCTGGACAGAGTCAGGAGAGACATGGGAGGCTGTGAGGTCGCCCAGACGTGGTTCAGATGGTGGTTCTTTTTCCGGCTCTACTGCAGCTAGAACATGCAGGACACATTGAAGGGCATAAACATTTCTCAATCCATCCATCCACCTGGTCTTCCCTTCACTCATCCATACAACTGTCTATCAATTTATTATTCCACTCCTCCATCCACTACGCAGGTACCACACGAGGTGCACCTGTTTCCCAGAAGTGCCAAGGACTTTGGAAGAAGCCTACCTCTGCTCTCACTGAGAATCCAAACCAAGGCATCCAAGGACATGGACACAGAACGCAGGAGCCCTCACCTGTGACAGCATCAGTGGAGATGGGGCCCACACGTTTCCGTCCCCACATCCCATACAGGTTGAACTTGTAGCGGCGCGATGGTGACAGCCCTGGCACAGTCACTGTGCGGGAATCTCCATCCACAGGCAGAACCTGTGGCTGGCCTTGTGCATCCTTGTACTGCACCACGAAGGAGTCAAAGGTGCCCTCAGGGATGCTCCATTCCAGCTGGACTGAGTCAGGGGTGACGTGGGAGGTGATGAGTTCCCCCAGCTTTGTTTCAGATGGTCGTTCCTCTTCTGGCTGGACTGCAGCTGCAATATGGAAGGCACGTTGCAGGGCATAAACATCCTCCTTTCCATCCGTCCAACTATCTATTCACCCTTTCATGCAACTATACACCACTTTATTGAACTAACCAACAATTCAGCATTACTTCCATTCTGCAATCTCTCCACCTGACTATCTAGCTGTCTACCAATATGTCCCTTCATCTCTCCAAACTTGCCTACACTCATCCATTCATGCATTCCCCAGTCAGAGGCCAAGAGATGTAACCATTTCCCTGATGGAGAAAGGACCCTGGAAGGTGTGTGACCCCAAATCCACCAACTCCAGAACCAAGGTATGCAGGAGACACAGACATGGCACACACTAGCCTTCACCTGTGATGGTGTCAGTGGAGACAGGGCCCACACGTTTCCGCCCCCACATCCCATACAGGTTGAACTTGTAGCGACGTGATGGTGACAGCCCTGGCACGGTCACTGTGCGGGAATCTCCGTCCACGGGCAGCACCTGCGGCTGGCCTTGCGCATCCTTGTACTGCACTGTGAAGGAGTCAAAGGTGCCTTCGGAGATACTCCATTCTAGCTGGACTGAGTCAGGGGTGACGTGGGAGGCTGTGAGGTCACCCAGACGTGGTTCAGATGGTGGTTCCATTTCCGGCTCTACTGCAACTGCAACATGAAAGACACATTGCAGGGAATAAACATTTCTCAATCCATCCATCCACCTAGTCTTCCCTTCACTCATCCATCCAACTGTCTTTCAATTCATTATTCCGTCCCTCCATCCACTACCCAGGTACAACAAAAGAAATGCACCTGTTTCCTAGAAGTGCCAAGGACTTTGGAAGCAGCCTACCTCTGCTCCCACTGAGAATCCAAACCAAGGTGTCCAAGGACATGGACACAGAACGTAGGAGCCCTCACCTGTGACAGCATCAGTGGAGATGGGGCCCACACGTTTCCGCCCCCACATCCCATACAGGTTGAACTTGTAGCGGCGCGATGGTGACAGCCCTGGCACGGTCACTGTGTGGGAATCTCCTTCCACAGGCAGCACCTGTGGCTGGCCTTGGGCATCCTTGTACTGCACCACGAAGGAGTCAAAGGTGCCCTCAGGGACACTCCATTCCAGCTGGACTGAGTCAGGAGTGACATGGGAGGCTGTGAGCTCGCCCAGACGTGGTTCAGATGGTGGTTCCTTTACCGGCTCTACTGCAGCTGCAACATGGAGGACACATTGCAGGGCATAAACATGTCTCAATTCATCCAGCCATCCACCTAGTCTTCCCTTCACTCATCCTTACAACTATCTATCAGTTTAGTATTTAATCCCTGCATCCACTACCCAGGTACCACATAATATGCACCTGTTTCCCAGAAGTGCCAAGGACTTTGGAAGCAGCCTACCTCTGCTCTCACTGAGAATCCAAACCAAGGCATCCAAGGACATGGACATGGAATGAAGGAGCCCTCACCTGTGACAGCATCAGTGGAGATGGGGCCCACACGTTTCCGCCCCCACATCCCATACAGGTTGAACTTGTAGCGGCGCGATGGTGACAGCCCTGGCACGGTCACTGTGCGGGAATCTCCATCCACAGGCAGCACCTGTGGCTGCCCCTGTGCATCCTTGTACTGCACCACAAAGGAGTCAAAGGTGCCCTCAGGGACACTCCATTCCAGCTGGACTGAGTCAGGGGTGACGTGGGAGGCTGTGAGGTCATTCAGGCGTGGCTCAGATGGTGGTTCCCTTTCCAGCTCACTTGCATCTTTAACACAGACCACACAGTACAGGACATATATTCCAATCTGTCTGTCAAACTAAGTATTATTCCGTCCATTAATGCAACCCTCTATGAGGTTTAACATCAATCTTCAATGCATATATCGTTATGCTCAATTCAGCACCACTCCAACTGTACACTGAACCAAACATCCTCCCACCCACCCTTCGTTTGTAACCACAAGAGGCCACACTTCCAACCATCCTCTCACCCTTCTGTTCATCCATCCATTCCTCTAAACCTTCAGTCATCAAGAACCTTAACCGACAATCCAAGCAACTAGCCATTTAGCTCTTTGCCTGCTGCTCCCTTCTTCCACCTGTTCATAGAAATATTTCTTACCCCAGTAAACCTGTCATCCATTTTTCCAATCCTTCATCCATCCAAACCTAAGTTCACCCATTCATCCATCTAATCATATTTTACTTCATGTTCCGTCTTCCATTCACTATCCCTTTTTTCCAGCCATCCATCAATCCATTTATCCATTGATCCACCCACCACCCACACACATACCAAAAAATATACTCACTCTTACGGACAGACATCCACTATGAAACAACCAACCGAAAAAACATTCTTTCACCCTTTCTGCCACTTAACTGGTGATCATGCCAAAAAGGAGTATTTCCATATCCATAACTTCACTGTCCCATGTCCCTCCATCCTTCATGCCGCATTCAACAGGCATCACACTAGCTGTGCACCCATTTCCCAGAAGGACCAAGAACCCTGGAAGGTCACTGCTCCCACTCCCAACCAGTTCCAAAAAAAGGTGTGAAAGGGACATGGGCATGGCATACAGATGACATCAGTCTGTCTTACCCTGTCAGCTGATGCAGTCACACCATCACAGAGACCATCAGATTGCTCAGGCCTGATTTACCCTTGTAGAAACGATGCTAGCTATCTCGAATCAACTCTTTATTGCAAGGCTAATAAACCCACCATCCAACAAGCCAAAGAGGCAGACAAAAATCCAGAATTTTGTCCATCCAAACATCTAGACATCTATCTAAACATATGACTACTGATCTATCCCTCCTTCTCTCCAAGATGGTTGACACTCAGCCATTCATCCATTCTCCAGACAGTGACCAAGACATGTTCCCATTTCCCACAGAGCAGAAAGAACAAACTACAGGACCTCGCAAGCTTCCTGACTTAAGCCAGACACGGCACACAGGGAGAGTGCACTTCACAAAACTTGTCCTCACCTGTGACAGCATCAGTGGAGACAGGGCCCAGGCGTTTTCGACCCCACATCCCATACAGGTTGAACTTGTAGCGGTGGGATGGTGACAGCCCTGGCACGGTCACTGTGCGGGAATCTCTGTCCACGGGCAGCACCTGTGGCTGGCCTTGGGCATCCTTGTACTGCACCACAAAGGACTCAAAGGTGCCCTCAGGGACACTCCACTCTAGCTGGACTGAGTCAGGAGTGACGTGGGAGGCTGTGAGGTCGCCCAGACTTGGCTCGGTTAGTGGTTCCCTTTCCGGCTCTACCGCAGCTGCAACAGGGAGGACACATTGCAGGGCATAAACATTTCTCAATCTTCCATCCACCTAGTCTTCCCTTCATTCATCCATACAACTATCTATCAATTTATTATTCCAACTCTCCATCCACTACACAGGTACCACACAAGAAATGCACCTGTTTCCCAGAAGTACCAAGGATTTTGGGAGAAGCCTACCTCTGCTCCAATTGAGAATATAAACCAAGGCATCCAAAACATGGACATGAAATGAAGGAGCCCTCACCTGTGACAGCATCAGTGGAGATGGGGCCCACACGTTTCCGCCCCCACATCCCATACAGGTTGAACTTGTAGCGGCGCGATGGTGACAGCCCTGGCACAGTCACTGTGCGGGAATCTCCATCCATGGGCAGCACCTGTGGCTGGCCTTGTGCATCCTTGTACTGCACCGTGAAGGAGTCAAAGGTGCCCTCGGGGACACTCCATTCCAGCTGGACTGAGTCAGGAGTGACGTGGGAGGCTGTGAGGTCGCCCAGACGTGGCTCGGATAGTGGTTCCTTTTCTGGCTCTACTGCAGCTGCAATGCAGATGGCACAAAGTAGTCTATTCCCTGAGTCCTTCCATATCTTCCTTCTTTCCTCTCTCCCCCCCTTCCTTCTTCCCTTCTTCCCTTCTTCTCTTTCTTTCTCCCTTTTACCTCCCTTCATCCCTCCACCTTTCCATCGGTTTGCTCAACAATCTATCCTTCCATCCATAAATTAAACAAATAATATGACTATCTCTGAACTCTTTATCTACCCAGTCATCATCTACAGAAGCTGTCCATGTAAACATTGAAGCATCTTCATCCATCCTGCTGTCCATCCATTCTTCTATTCACCCATGTGTCCATACATTCATCAGTAGAATTATCCAACTGCCACGAAACTTCAACAAACCAGTCATTTCTCTTTCCTTTAATATAGCTGTTTGCATGAACATCTGGCCATCCGTCCGTCTGTCCGTCCATCCATCCATCTATCTATCTATCCAGTCATTTGTCCATCTGACTCTCAGTCCATGTATTCATTCCCTTCTCCATCCTATCTTCCAAGCATCCATTCATATGGTTTTCCATCTAACCATTCTATTTTCCATTCATCCAAGCACCCATTTAGGATTCCTCTTTACATGCACAAGACCTTGTTTCTATCCATTATTCCATCCATTCAATGAACTCAAAATTAGTTTATTCTTCTCTCCACTCCTTTATCCAAAAAGCAACACAGATGATAATCGGCCATCCAACAAGCCAAACGCATACATATATGCAGACTTTTGTCCATCCAAACATCTAGATATCTATCTAAACATATGACTACTTATCTATCCCTCCTTCTCTCCAAGATGGTTGACACTCAGCCATTCATCCATTCTCCAGACAGTGACCAAGACATGCTCCCATTTCCCACAGAGCAGAAAGAACCCACCACAGGCCCTCGCAAGCTTCCTGACTTAAGCCAGACACAGCACACAGGGAGAGTGCACTTGACAAAACTTGTCCTCACCTGTGACAGCATCAGTGGAGACAGGGCCCACACGTTTCCGTCCCCACATCCCATACAGGTTGAACTTGTAGCGGCGGGATGGCGACAGCCCTGGCACGGTCACTGTGTGGGAATCTCTGTCCACAGGCAGCACCTGTGGCTGCCCCTGTGCATCCTTGTACTGCACCACAAAGGAGTCAAAGGAGCCCTCAGGGACACTCCATTCTAGCTGGACTGAGTCAGGGGTGACGTGGGAGGTTGTGAGGTCACCCAGACGTGGCTCGGATAGTGGTTCCTTTACCGGCTCTACTGCAGCTGCAACATGGAGGACACATTGCAGGGCATAAACATTTCTCAATCTTCCATCCACCTAGTCTTCCCTTCACTCATCCATACAACTATCTATCAATTTAGTGTTCCATCCCTCCAACCACTACCCAGGTACCACACAAGAAATGCACCTGTTTCCCAGAAGTGCCAAGGACTTTGGAAGCAGCCTACCTCTGCTCCCACTGAGAATACAAATCAAGGCATCCAAGGACATGGACATGGAATGAAGGAGCCCTCACCTGTGACAGCATCAGTGGAGATGGGGCCCACACGTTTCCGCCCCCACATCCCATACAGGTTGAACTTGTAGCGGCGCGATGGTGACAGCCCTGGCACAGTCACTGTGCGGGAATCTCCATCCACGGGCAGCACCTGTGGCTGGCCTTGTGCATCCTTGTACTGCACCACAAAGGAGTCAAAGGAGCCCTCAGGGACGCTCCATTCTAGCTGGATGGAGTCAGGAGTGACGTGGGAGGCTGTGAGGTCACCCAGATGTGGCTCGGATAGTGGTTCCTTTACCGGCTCTACTGCAGCTGCAACATGGAGGACACATTTCCGGGAATAAACATTTCTCAATCCATCCATCCACATAGTCTTCCCTTCACTCACCCATACAACTATCTATCAATTTAGTATTCCATCCCTCCATCCACTACCCAGGTACCACACAAGAAATGCACCTGTTTCCCAGAATTGCCATGGACTTTGGAAGCAGCTTACCTCTGCTCCCATTGAGAATACAAACCAAGGCATCCAAGGACATGGACACAGAACGCAGGAACCCTCACCTGTGACAGCATCAGTGGAGATGGGGCCCACACGTTTCCGCCCCCACATCCCATACAGGTTGAACTTGTAGCGGCGCGATGGTGACAGCCCTGGCACGGTCACTGTGCGGGAATCTCCGTCCACAGGCAGCACCTGCGGCTGGCCTTGCGTATCCTTGTACTGCACTGTGAAGGAGTCAAAGGTGCCTTCTGGTATGCTCCATTCCAGCTGGACAGAACTGGGGGTGATGTGGGAGGCTGTGAGCTCGCCCAGGCGTGGCTCGGATGGTGGTTTCTTTTTCGGCTTGACTTCAGCTGCAACATACAGGACATAATGCATGCCATAAACATGCTCCATTCCTTTTGTCCAAACCTCCAGTTTTCCTTTCAGCCTTCCATGGAACTCTCCACCAGTTTACTGACTTAACATCCATTCATACACCATTATCCTCCACTCAACATTCCCCCAACTGTCAATACATCTAAACATCCACACACCCATCCCTTTATCCGTACTTGTAACCACAAAAAAAAAAAAAAAATCCACTTCCAACCATCCATCCACCCTTCTATTCAGCCATCTGTCCAGACATTCATCCAGATAATCATCCAGTCAACAAGCACCTTGATTTGACCCATCAAACAAACAGTCCATGATCTAGCACTTTGCCTGCTGCTCCATATGTTCATCCAGGTTTTTCTTACTCTATTAATCAGTGAATCATTGAATCACCATCAAATTGTCAAACAGCCACTTTGAAAAGGACATCAAATGCTCATCAGCTCCAGCCTTTCATAGAATCACAGAGTCACAGAACAGCTTGGGTTGGAAAGGACCTCAAAATCATCTAGTTCCAACCTCCCTGCCATGGGCAGAGATGCCACCCAGTAGATCAGGCTGCTCAGGGCCTCATCTAACTTGGTCTTGAACACTGGGGTATCCACAACCTCTCTGGGCAACCTGTTCCAGAGCCTCACCACCCCCTGAGAGAAGAATTTCATCCTAACCACTAATCTAAATCTCTTCTCTTTTAGTTTAGAATAATTCCCCCTTGTCCTATGATTATCTACTCAAGCAAAAAGTTGCTCTCCATCTTTTTATAAGTCCTCTTTAAGTTTTGAAAAACTACAGTAAGGTTTCCCCAGAGCCTTCTCTTCTTCAGGCTGAGCAGCCTCAGCTCTCTCAGCCTCTCTTCATAGGAGAATCCTAATTCTCTCATAAGACTACTATCTAGCCTTTCATCTAATCCTCCAACCAACCAGATATCTAGCACACTGTTACACCATCCCTCCAGCCATACACCCTTCCATCCTCTCATCTAACCATGCAGACATACAGTCATTCAAACTACCATTCAGTGCATGAATCAGTCACAAACTTATCAAAATGTCCATCCATTCATCAATTTATCCATCTGTCATCATCCTTTCATGTCTCCACTGAACTACCCATCAGACCTCTACCATCCATCCCTCCATCTCTTCAGCCAGTAAACTAGACACACATTTGTCCATCCATCCGTCCGTCCATCCATCCATTTATCCATTCATCACTACAACATTGCATGTTCCAATACCTCCATCCCTTCATTGTATTCAGCACCCAAGAGATGTTTTGTTTTCCCACAAGTCTCAAGAGATTCATTCCAGAACCTTGCCTAGCTCCTGCACTGATCCAAACCCAGGGCTCACAAGGGGATGCAGGTGCAGCAAACAGCAGCCCTCACCTGTGACAGCATCAGTGGAGATGGGGCCCACACGTTTCCGCCCCCACATCCCATACAGGTTGAACTTGTAGCGGCGCGATGGTGACAGCCCTGGCACAGTCACTGTGCGGGAATCTCCATCCACGGGCAGAAGCTGTGGTTGGCCTTGCTCATCCCTGTACTGCACTGTGAAGGAGTCAAAGGTGCCCTCAGGGATGCTCCATTCCAGCTGGACGGAGTCAGGGGTGATGTGGGAGGCAGTGAGGTCGCCCAAGCGTGGCTCAGATGCTGGTTGCTCCTCAGGTATGACTGCATCTGCAACACAGCACAATACTGGGCATACATATCACCCCATCAGTCCACCTAGACATCCATTCATCCATCCACCAATGCATTTGTCCATCAGTCTGTTATGCAGCCTTCCTTCCATACACCCTTAGACACAACTCAGCAGCCTTCCAACTATTACCTCAGGTACATCCAGCCACCTGTACTTTGACCCATTCTTACAACTATAAACAAACCACTTTTCCAGCCATCTACCCACACTTCTCATCCATATCTCCAGCCATTCATCCCAGTAATCAGACAACAAGGATCTTCACCAAACATGCAAGCAAACAATCAGTGATTTACACTTTCGTTTAGCTCTCTGCTCACCACCCCCTTCTTCCACCAATTAATCAGAATGTTTCTCATTCCACTATTTGATCAGATATTTCTCCAGTTCTCTATCCACCCAAACCTAGGTCCATCCCTCCAACCATCCACATACCCACCCACCTAGAAATATATCCACTCTTACAGAAAACATTCACAACCAAACATCCTTCCAAAAATCCAGCCTTTCGCCTTTTCTGCCACTTAACCAGGGATACTGCCAAAAGAAGTATCCCCGCATCTGCAACTTTCCTTGCCCCCATCACTCCATTCCTGCATCCCTTCATCCATTCGCCAGGCACAACCCAAGAGATACACCCATTTCCTAAATGGGCTAAGGACCCTGGATGGACCCCGCCCTTGCTCCCACTTTTCTCTAAAACCACGGTGTGTAAGGGACAAGGACATGGCATACAGCAGCCCTCACCTGTGACAGCATCAGTGGAGATGGGGCCCACACGTTTCCGCCCCCACATTCCATACAGGTTGAACTTGTAGCGGTGAGACGGTGACAGCCCTGGTACAGTCACTGTGCGGGAACCACCATCCACAGGCAGTACCTGCAGCTGGCCTTGTGCATCCCTGTACTGCACTGCGAAGGAGTCAAAGGTGCCCTTGGGGACGCTCCATTCCAGCTGGATGGAGTCGGGGGTTACATGGGAGGCTGTGAGCTCACCCAGGCGTGGCTGGGATGGTAGGTCCTCCTTTGGGAGTGCTGGGGCTGTAATAGGGACAGCAGAATACAGGGTACACAGGGGACAAGCACCCTTTCTTCTATCTACTCATCCATACACCTATTAATTTATATGTGCATCCATCCATCTAATCACCCACCCATCACTCAGCTCACTCATCTATCCATCTTCCCATTCCTCCATTTGTTTTCCCAATGTCATCCATCTAATTATCTTTTGCCAGTTAATCCAGCCTGCCAGCCTTCCACAAATTTGTATTTGAGTCCATCCATCCATCTACTAGTCTTTCCACCTATCCTTGTATCCTTCTGTCCAACCATCCACCGCCTTTCCATGCCTCTTCTCCCTCACATATGTTCACGGATACTTGAACACAAATAACTAAGCATGTAACCATCCATCTAGTCATTCATTAAGCAATCTGACTATTCATCCAAAAGCACATGCTTTCACCCATCTATGGTTCCATCTATTCATCTATCCATCCATTCATCAGTCCATCCACCCATTTTTCCATTCATCCAGTAATTTTTCCATTCAATCCCAACCATCTGACCCACTATCCACCCATTTATCAATTTATCTACCATCTAATCAGCCAGTCACATAATCATCTAATCATCCACCCTTTCATACAAACCTCTCCATTCCTTGGACCCTGCATGCACACAAGCCTACCACCAAAGGCTGTTCCTATATCTCTCAAGGTCAAGGACCCCACATGGAGGTCCACAGGGAACACGGATGGAGCATGCAGCAGCCCTCACCTGTGATGGCATCAGTGGAGATAAGACCAATACGTTTCCGCCCCCACACCCCGTACAGATTGAACTTGTAGCGGCGGGAAGGCAACAGCCCAGGAACAGTCACTGTGCGGGACCCACCGTCCACAGCAAGTGCCTGTGGCTGGCCTTGTGCATCCCTGTACTGCACCGTGAAGGAGTCAAAAGTGCCTTCAAGGACATTCCATTCCAGCTGGATGGTGGTGGGTGTCACGTGGGAGGCCGTGAGCTCGCCCAAACGAGGCCGCTGTGGTGGTTCCTCCTCTGACGGGGCTGCAATGGTGGTGGCACAGTGCAAGACATAAACATCTATCTGTGTGTCCATCCATTCATCGTTCCATCTGTCCTTCCTTTTTTCCTTCCTTCCAACCACACCCAACTTGGATACCAAGAGCTAGTGAGCCTGAACACTTGGGTTTTCCCCAGTGCTGCCAGGAATCACTTGGGGGTACCTGCTTTGGCCATGGCACCTTGAGGTTCAGTCAGCTCCATCTCATACAGCTGCTCCCAGTCTATCGGGGGCTCACTGGTGCCACCTACCCCTGCAACCAAGAGAGCAGTGTGGGTTATTAGATGCTCCCATGCAATGCTGTCCCCACCCCTGTCCCTGTCACCCACCTGCAGTCACCAGGGATGTGTAGGACTTGGAGACGCGCCCCTGCACCACGCCATGCACCTCCACCCGGTACATGGCCCCTGGCACCAGCCCTGGCACCCGGGCCACTGCCGTGTCCCCTGGCACCTGCAGCTCCCCCTCGGCCCCCTCCAGCTCCCCCAGGGGCCGGTAGCGGATCACCACGGTCTCTGAGTGGCCCCGCAGCCCATCCAGGTCCACAAGGGCCTCTCCGGCAGCCCCTGGCATAAGCTGGGGCTTGGGGTGGGGACTTTGGTGGAGTTGGCGGAGGAACTGGTAGCGCAGTGAGGCTGGGCTGCGGCGAAGCAGGTAGGAGAGGATGGCTCGGGCCACTGCAGGCACTGTCTGGTTACCCCGGAGAGGGAAGGCCGTGGCCCGGAGGTGGCTCTCCAGGCGCTGCAGCAATGACCCGTTGTAGGATGAGAGCTTAGCCCCCAGGTCATGCAGAGATGGAACACCTGGGAGCACTGGGGACATGGGAGATGCTGGGGAGACCGGGGACTTTGGTGATGCTGGGGACCGTGGAAATGCAGGTGACCTTGGGGATACTGGGGATGCTGGTGCCTCTGGGGACCTTGGGGACACTGGTGACCATGAAGATTCAGGGGAAGCTGGTGATGCCGGGGACACTGGTGACACTGGAGACCTCGGGGATGCTGGTGACCTCGGGGACCCTGGAGATGCTGGGGATCCCGGTGACCTTGGAGATGTTGGGGATGCTGGTGACCCCAAGGACCCTGGTAAGACCAGGGATGCATCCGGTGATACTGGTGATGCCGGGGATCCCAGGGACCCTGGTGACCCTGGGGATGCTGGTGACACTGGGGACCGTGGGGATGCTGGAGACCCTCGGGCTGATGGTGATGCTGGGGCCACTGGAGATGCCAGGAATGTAGGGGACCCCAGGGGCCCCCCGTGGGTGGGCAGGGGCTGGGCAATCACTGTGAGAGCAAAGGGGATCAGGGTCAGCAGCCTGACCTCAATAGCCCCCATCTGCCACAACCCAGGGACCCACAGAGGGACACAGGGGTGGATGGACATGGGAACAGACTAGGACACATGGACACAAAGGGGCAGACTGTGGACATCTGGGACCACAGAGAGAGACTGGGAACCCCCAGACTCATGGGGACGGACCGGGACAGACAGACTCGTGGGGGCAGACTGGAAACATCTGGACCCAGGGCACAGAGGGACGCACAGGGAGGCACCAGTAGATGTGGGGATACGTGGGCCCATGGGGACACGTGGGGATATACTGGGGTCACATGGATCCATTGGGGCAGACGCAGATGGACAGGCCTGGGGGGACACACGGACCCACAGTGACACACAGACCTCCTCTGGGCAGACAGACGCAACGTGGACCCGCAGAGCCATAGGGACATAAAGACACATGGGGACAGACAGAGGCTGCAGGCACCACCCCTGTACCCATTCCCATCCCAGTCACCATCCCTGTCCCATATCTGTCTCCATCCCCAACCCTACCCTCATGCCTCTGTCCCCATCCCTGTGGCTGTGACATCCTTGTTCCTGTCCCCGCTCCTGTACAATTCCCATCCTGATGCCCTCCCCATCCCCATGTCCATGCTTGTCCCCCACACCATCCCTGTCCTCACCCAATCCCCATGCGCATGCTGTCCCCATTACTGTGCCTGCATCATCCCTGTCCCCATGTCTGTCCTTGTGCAACTGTTCCTGTCCCTGTGCCGAATGTTGTCCCCATCCATGCATTGTTCCTGCCTCCACCCCCATGCTGTTCCCATCCCCATGTTGTCCCAGCCACCAAGGCCATGCTCTCCCCACCCCTGTCCCATCCGAACCCCTGTCCTCACCCCTGTGCCCATGACATCCCCATGCCCATGCTGTCCCCATTACTGTCCCCATGCCTGTCCCAGTCCCCAGCCCTTCCAGGCCAGGTGGCACGTACAGGTGCGGACGCGCAGGGTGCCAGGCATCCCGAGGTGCTGGTCCCGCTGGGCCTGGATGAAGAGCTCGAAGGCGCTTCCAGGTACCAGCCCTGTCACCTCGAAGGTGACAGCAGAGCCAGGCAGTTCGTGGGTGGCCATTGCTTCTGGTTCATCCTGGGGAGAGAGGACATGTCAAGGACACGTTGGGGACACTGAAGTGGGACCTGTTTCTGAGCCAGGCAGCAGGCAGGTGGCCACAATGGCTTCTCCTGGAGTTGGGGAATGTCTTGGAGTCACACTGGGGACATATTGAGGGCACCAAAGTGGGGACACAGTGGAAACAGTGGTGAGGACATCTTATCCCTGAGCCAGGTAGGTGGCAGCATATAATGGTTTGTCCTGAGGCTGGGGGACATGTTGGGGAACCTCATGGGGGGCTACTGGGGACACACTGGTGCCACCACAGCGGGGACATGTCCCAGTCCCTAAGCAGGGCTGCAGGCAGATCATTGCAGCTCATTCTGGGGATATGGGGCATGCTGGGGGCACCCTGGGGACACTGTGCTGGGGACACATCACCATTCCCAAGCCAGGCAGCAGAAGGGTGGCCACAGCTATTGGCTTATCCTATGGACAACAGATGTACTGGGGACAGGCAACAGATGGGTGACACCACTGTGGCTCACCCAGGGCACAGGGGACACAAAGAGATGTCCCCATCCCCGAGCCACAAAGCAGCATGGTGACCTGGCCCTTGGCTTGGTGTGAAGACAACAGGCACATTGGGGACATGTTGGGGATACAACAAGGACACTACCAAGGTGTCCCCAGAAGGGCTAGAAGCAGATGGCTCCAGACACCAACTCATCCTGGGGACAAGGGGACACATTGAAGACATGTTGGAGCTACACTACCACACTGGGGATACTGCTCTGCTGGGGATGCATCCCAATCCCTGTCCCCGTCCCCATCTTACCATGGGGATGAGGGCCACCTGGTAGCCATCCACGGGCATGCTCGGCCGAGGCCAGCTCACACGGAAGGATGTCTGGTTGCGCGCAGTCAAGCGTGGTGTCACTGCGGGGATCTCTGCAGGGACACAGCCTTTTTGGGAGGTGCCACCACAGGGATGCTCCAGGGCACCCCAGGATGGGACAACCACAGGTTGGGAACAACATGAGGACACCTGGGGATGGGGCACCCATGGAGTGGGGACACCCTGGGGACACCACAGGACAGGGCACCAAGGGGATGGGGACAACCACAAGGACGTGGAAGGAGTGCCCAAGGAACAAGAGTGCCCAAGCCATGGGGACACTGGGATTGTGGACACCCCCAGGGTCATGGGGACACCCAAAGCAGTGGGGGACTCTGAGGAGGGGCTGGGAGTGAAACCAGAAGCACTGAGGACCCCAGGGCACTCTGTGGGGGCCAACCAAGAGCACTGGGATGGGGACACAGAGCGAGCATTATGGAACAGCAGAAGATACTGGGGGACAGTCAGGGATACACTGATGTGGGGCATCAGGACCCAACATGGCTGTGCGGGGGGGGGAAGGTTTGGATGAGGAAGCTGGGGGGGAGTGGGGATGCTTGGGGACATATGGGGACACCTGGAGACGTACCGAGGGTGCAGTGGGGTCCACCACGGCCGGGGGGGCAGGCAGGTGTAGCACAGGATGGCCCGGTGAAGCCGGCAAAGCAGTGGCAGCGGCCAGCCCGGCAGCGGCCCTGGTCACTGCAGTCGAGGGGGCATCGGGGCTCGGGGCAGGGGAGGCCCCCCCCATCCTCCCCCAGCCGGCACCTGCACCCGCAGCCCCCTGCCTCAGGGGTGCTGCACAGTCCCCGCGCTGCCGTGCGCCCTGCAGGGATGTGCATTGTCTCCCCGGTCCCCACGTGCCCCACGTAACCCCCCTCATTCCACCCCCTGCATCCCCCATATTCCTTCATAAGCCCCCCATATCCCCCCATTTATGTCCCCCCAAACCTCCCCCTGTCCCCCATACCCCCTCATATCCCACCCCCGTTCCCCTCGTCCACCCCCCCACGTTCTTAATTTCCTCCACATTCCCCTGTACCATCCTATACTCCATGTCCCCCATCCCCTGCATATCTCCCATGCTCCCCCCCACGTTCTCCCATATTCCCCATGCCCCCAAACATATCCCTCATGTCCCTATCCCCCATGCTCCCCCCCATATCCCCCAAGTCCCCAAACATATCCCCCATGCTTCCCTCCTGGGTCCCACCCATATCCCCCGTGTCTCCAAACATATCCCCCATGTCCCTATCCCCCATGCTCCCCCCCATCATGTCCCCCACACTCTCCCATGCCCCCCCACACCTCCATATGCCCCCCATATCCCCCCACCCTCCCTATCCCCATCCCCATACCGGTGCCGGCCTGGGGCCCCCCGTTGTCCCCGCACTGTCCCTGCAGCGCCCGCACTTCTCCCTCCAGCTCCCGCAGGCGCCCCAGCACTGCCTCCAGTGCTGCAGCCCCACAGGAGAGCTCTGGGGAGTCAGGTGGGGGTCCAGCGGGGGGTCCTACCCCCCCCTGCACCCTTCGCAGTGTCAACACCAGCAGCAGTAGTGGCAGCCCCAGGCTCATGATCCTGCAGGGAGGGGATGGATGGCACCCACGGGGGAGCACGGGGTCGCATGTGGACACCCGAGTAGACCCACGGATGCCCATGGGGATGCGTGGGGAAAACATGGGACTCACAGACACCTGCAGGGACACGTGGATGCCCACAGCACCCATGGCAGACACACATGGGACACAAGGACACCCATGGAGGGCAGAGGGACACCCACGGGGGACACATGGCAGCCAAGCAGCCACACAGACCAGGGGCATCCAGGGGAACCCATGCATGGAAACAGAAATGACATCCACCCCATGGCAGCACCCACCCGTGGAACCTGCAGACCACAGCACTCATCCATAGCACCCACGGCAGCACTGCCCCACAGCTCTGACCTGTGCCACCCACAGCAGCCACCCACAGCACCAATGACCCATTCATGGCACTGCTCCATTGCACCCACGACCCACGACACCCACCCACACCATCACTGCCCCACAGCCGTGGTGTCACTCCCTGGCCTCCCAGACCCTGAGGGCCCTATTGCCCCATGGAGGCCTCGGGGAGCTGGGAGGTGGCGACTGTGGGGTGGCCCCAGGTCTTGGAGTGAGCTGTGTGCACCAGTACTGCCACCAGTACTGCCACAGTTTCCACTGACTCCAGTAGCTTCATTCCTCCAGTGCCTAGTAACTCCAATAACACCAGTAACCACCAGCAAATGCCAGTGACCCCACCCTCCAACAACCCAGCAACACCAGTAACATCATGAACTCCAGTAACGCCAGCAACACCTACAGCATTAGTAACTCCAGTAACACCAGCAGTGCCAGCAACGCCAATGATGCCAATAATTCCAGTAACTCCTGCAATTCCAATAGCTCCAGCGATTCCAGTAGCTCCAGCAGCACCAGCAAATGCAATTAGTCCAATAACACCAGCAACACCAGCAACACCAGCAATGCCAATTACTCCAGTAACACCAGCAACACCAGCAGCACCAGCAATGCCAATTACTCCAGTAACACCAGCAACGCCAGCAGCACCAGCAATGCCAATTACTCCAGTAACTCCAGCTACTCCAGGAACACCAGTAATGCCAGTAACACCAGTAATGCCTGCAGCACCAGACCCTACCAGCCCCTCTGGCCGCTCTATGACCCTGTCCCATGATACCTGCCCAGTGCCGCTGCTGCTCTCAGGTAGTTGCAGCAGCTGTGGCTGCAGCACAGGGGGGTTGGGACCCGGCCAATTGGGAGCTGGGGGTGGGGCTGGCCCAGTAGGGTTCGGCCCGGCCCAGTTGGGCCCAGTTGTGCCCAGTTGGGGCCCACTGGTTCTGCTCAGCCCAGTTTGGCTCAGCTCCGCTCAGCTCAACCCAGCCCAGCTCAGTGCAGCGCAGCGCAGCCTGGTTTAGCTCAGCCCGGTTCTGCTCAGCTTGGCCCGCTTCGGTTCGGCTCAGCCAGCTTTAGCCCAGCTCACCCAGTTCGGTTCGGTTCAGTTTGTCCCGGCACGGCGGGCGGCGGGTGCAGCAGTGCCGGAGGAGCGGGGCGGCTCCGTCCCTTTCATAGCCCCAGGCCGGGCGCTCCGCCAGCGCTGAGCTCACGGCGCGGCCCCATCGCAGGTGCCGCCGGACCAGGGCAGAAGCGGGCTGGACACTGGACAGCACCGGGTTCAGCTGAGATGTACCCGGGACAGGAACGGGGCAAGAACCCGAACAGGAGTGGGGCAGAACCAGGCTGGACCTGGAGCAGAACTGAAGGGTCCAGCACTGCCCCTGCACCTGCCCCTCCTTGAGGTCCGGTAGACACCGGGGGGCCTTGAGCCCCCTGCCGCCTCCCCGTTACCCCATGGGCTGGGGGAACCAGGGTTCCCCCCCCCCTACTCCGAGCGGGGCCCCCAGCCTGGCCACGGCCCTGGGATGAGCGGGACCGGGCGGGATCGGGCGGACCCCGGGGGGGGCCTGGGATGTGTTTACGGGCAGCGGTCACCGCAGCAACCAAACATCTGGGCGGCGCGGCCAGATGTGGGGTCCAGCTGCCATAGCAGAGCGGTGACACAACGCGTGGGGGGGGGCCAAAGGAGGGGGAGTCCACAGCTCCCAGCGCTCCCAGGAAACCAGCACAGCCTGCTCCAGGGCTCCCTGTGCTCCCAGTAACCCAGCACTGCCTGCCCCAGTGTTCCCAGTAATGACAACCAGCCCCAGTGCTCCCAGTATCCTAGCATGGCCTGTCCTGGTGCTCCCAGAAACCCCAGCCCTGCCTGCCCAACAGCTCCCAGTGCTCCCAGTAACACAGCACAGCCAGCCACAGTGGTCCTAGCATTGTCAGCAAAGCCAGCCAAGCTGGCCCCAGTATCCTAGTGCAGCTTGCCCTGGTGCCCCCAGTAACTCCAGCGCTGCCTGCCCCACAGCTCCTGATGCTCCTAGTAACTCATTGCCACCTGCCCCATGGCTCCCAGTGCTCCCAGTAACTGCAATCCCCCCTCCCTCTGTGTACCCTCAGCCCCAGCCACCCCATGGCTCTGAATGCCATCCCACAGCTCCAGGACCTAGGGCAGTGCTGGCTCAGCGAGGCACAAACACGAAGCGGGGCTTGCTGGGCCTGTCCCTGTCCCATCCCCAGTGCAGTGGTGCAGTGGGGCCAGGCCATGGGGCTGTGCTGTGGGACCAGCCATGGGCAGGGGGCACCATGCTCTGGGGGCCACGCTGTGGGCTTGGCTGCAAGAGTGTGACAGGGGTAGAGGGGGGGAGAGCTGGGCTGTGCTGCAGTGCTGTGGGGCTGCAGAGCTTTGCTATGGGGCCGAGGCTTGGGGCTGTAGGACCGAGCTGCAGGGCTGTGCTATGGGGCTATTCTGGGGGGGCTGGTGGAGGGGGGCAGACTGTGGGACTGTGCTGTGGGACCATGCCGTGGGGCTGCGCCACAGACGGGGCCGGGTGGGGCCATGACTCAGCTTGGCCCTGGGCTCCCCCCTCTCCATGTTCCCCCCCCCCCACTGCTGTTGTTGTTGTTGCTGCGGGACACGGGGCAGGGGGAGTAGGCTCGGCTTGGGTCCACTGCGTGGGGGCTGGAGACACCCAGGCGCCTGGGTCCCTGGGGGACAGTGGGGTGTGAGGTGCAGGGCAGGGTTCTTCGCATGCCTGCGTCCCCCAAGGCTGGAGTTGTGGGGCAGAGCGGGGTGGGGGGAGGCTGGATGTCTGGCTCCCTAGGGCCTGGGGGTGTGGGGTAGAGCCGGGGGGGCCGGACGCCCGCGTTTGCTGGCTTGAAATCGTGTTTTGCTCTTCGCCTCCGGCCGGGCGGGCCCAACCCGGCGGGGCTGGGGGTCACGTGTGGGGCTGGGGGGGTTAAGGGGGGGCATAGGACATGTGAGGTGCTGGGGTTCACGTGCAGGGCTGGTGAGTATAGGATGTGGGGAGGGCAGGGGGCTAAGATGGGGCTAGGAGCTGGCATGGGGCACATGGGGCTTGGGAGGACGCATGGGGCTTGTGTGGGGCTGGAGGACACGAGGGAAGTTGTAGGGCATGGGCACATATGGGGCTGGGGGGAGAAAGAGAGGCTGAGGGGGTAGTAACACATTTGGGGCTGGGTGCACGTGGGCATGTGAAGAGCTGGGGGCAATGGGGCTTGCGTGGAGCTGGTGAGCACAGTGTAGGGGGGGGCATGGAACGCATAGGAGGCTGTAGGGCAGATGTTGAGCTGGGTATGTTGGGGGAAGAGGGGGGTGCAGCCCCATGTTGTGGGAGAGAGACTGCTCCAGCCCAGCCCCACTGCGCTTTCTGAGGAATTTCCTTGGCTTCCACCAACAGCCTGAGGGCAGGTGGCTGCTGGAGACACTTCGGGGTCATGGAGTGACCCCAACCCTATGGTACCCACAGGATTACACCACAATTCTCGCCTCTATGCCTCAGTACCCCCCATCCTGCTCGTTCCTCCCCAGTGACACCCAACACGGCAGCGCGGAGCAGAGCCCAGCGCCCTGCTGCATGGACGGGACACATTGCCCCTGTGAGTGACGGGAGGGTGTGAGTGGGGAGACTCACCCATACTGGGAGGCTCTGGAAGATACCCCACACCCCTCAGCACCACAGGGCCCTGGCCAAGCTGCCCCTTGATCCCACATGTTAGGACAGGGACCTGGTATGGTTCCAAGCACCCCCAGGGCAGGGGATCCCTGCTCTAGGCTCAGGGAACCCTTGGTCCCCACAGCCCCCATCACCCTCCAGGCACAACTGGGGCTGGTAGTCCCTGCTTGGATGTCCCCTGCTGTGCTGCTGGCACAGGGACAGCCCATCCAGGGCTTCTGCGGGCTGAGCCCTGGCACCCTGTGACACTGAGTCAGGCCCAGGAAGGGGGATGCTGTGGTGGCCCTGTGGGCTCAGACATGGCTTCAAAGCTCCCGCTTCCTCCAGGGCTCACTCACTGCAGTGTTCCCCAGGGGATGGCCGTTCCTGCAGTGTCCCAGTCCCTCCTGACAGGGCCACCAGTGCCTGTCAGGGAGGAGACAGAGCAGCTGCTGGGATGCGAAAGGGCAGCCATGGTGCAGCTGGTGAGGGAGGAAGCATGGGGACCGTGGTCCCTGCAGTCCCCTCATGTAATGGCTGGTCTTCAAAGCTGCCCTTCAAGCGGCCACCGGTCCCCTCGGTCCCCTCAGGGCCTCAAAGCCTCAGCTCAGGTCCCTGCTGGTTCTTGAAGTCCCCTCAGGTGACCGGCAGTCCCCACAGGACCTCTTCAGTGACCGTTCCTCTTCGCATTGCCCTCCACTCCCCACTGCTCCCCACAGTCCCCTCTGGGTCCTGTGGTCCCCACATGGGCCACAGTCCCCCCTCTTCCTCCAGGCACCCCTTCCTACCAGGTCTCTCAGTGGTCAGGGCCCTGCGTGCCCCGTGCTACAGCCTCCCAGCCCCACGGGGAGGCCAGCCAAGGCCCAGGATCCCCCTCCCAGCCGCAGAATCCATGGCCCCGCAATGCCTGTCAGAGCTCGGCTCCCTTTTTCTACTGCTTCTCTTAACTAGCCTGAAGCCCTGAATTTAGAGCTGATAATTTCAGCAGTGCTGCGCTCAAGCTGGCCAAACCCTCCCCGAGCCCACAGAAACCGTTATAAAAGGCACGTGATCTTAGCAAAAACATCAGTGGTTTATTTTTGTTTTATCCATGCCTGCAGCTCCCTCAGATCACCTCAGAGTGCAGTGCTACTTGGTGCCATAAACACAACTTGTGTGTACTTACCCTGTGTGTAACAGGTCGGATTAATCACAGCTATTTCTGGAATATGGTTAATAAAAGCAGCTTTTAAGAGAAATATCTAGAAAGGTACAATGGAAGGGGTGCAGCATACTGCCTGCTGACAGTACCGTTATCATACTGGACCTGAAAGAAATTGCTACAGGGGACTGGTGTGCCTGAAGAAGCCTCAGCAGGTGCATAGGTAGTGCCATGAGGCACAAAGTGATTATGTGTAACAGGTGAGGACTTGCATCCCTGTCCATAATGCAAATAACAGCAGGGCTTGAGTACCACATCTTTCCCAGCTGTGGCTCCCTGATGAGATGATCTTGCTCCTGGTGGTGCCTGGAGCTTTGTCACAGCAGAGGCAGATGGAGGCTGTGCCCAAGGTGAGGGTTTGAACCAAACAGGGCTGCTGTGCTCAGGAGAAAGCTGCTGGGCCTCATTCTTCCATTTAATGGCGCTTCCTAAAACAGGAGAGGATGGTGGGATGGCTCTGGGGAGCTCCCTAGCAGGGATTTCCCAGGTACACAGCAGGGCAGAAGGGGCCTTACCTGTATCTCCACACCCAAAGTGCACCAACCACAACCACAGCTGCCAGCAGAGCAACCACAAGCCCTGCGATCAGCCCAGCGTTTGATTGCCCTGAGGAACACAAGCCCGTCAGCTTTCCTACTCTGCTCCATCAGCACGGCTCAGAATCCCCATCCCAGAGGCACCTACCCCAGGGGATGAGGAGGCTACGGGTGCCCAGGCTGCGGTGGCGAACGCGGCAGGCGTAGCTGTGCCCATCACGGGGGGCCACGGTCAGGCCGCTGTAGACCTGGTAGGTGAGGTCGGCGTTGGGCAGGACAGCGCTGGTGTTCAGGGCCGGGCCCGGTGGCACCTCGTGGCCGTCCCGCAGCCAGGCCACACTGATGGGCCGTGGGTAGAAGCCGGTGATGCGGCAAACCAGCAGGAGCTGGGCTGGGCCAGCTTTGCGGGCAAAGACGGTGGCAGTGGGCAGCTCTGTGGGGTGAGAGTGAGGGCCAAGGGGAGCCTAGCAGGAATACTGCTTGGCTCCCTGTTGTCAAAGGGGGGACTTTCGGGTGGCTGTGCCAGGGTTGAGGAGGGTCTTACCATGTCTCTCTAGAGATGCCCTCCCGTACTCAATGAACCTTTCCAAAATGTCAACACAGGTGACATTGAGGAGCACTTGTATCAGCTCATTGAGGGTGGTGGCATTGTTCAACAAATGCTCAGCGGTTGCTGACATCTCATTATCTGGCACCCGATCCCAAGTTCCCTTGTTCATGTGGAACTGGAGCAAGTCCTCGCCCTCGTAGGCAATGGCAAGGACTGTCCTGGTAGTCCCGTTGGGCTGGAGCTTGCAGCATATGGATGACTGGAACACAAAAGGGTCTGGGGGGAGACAGGATGTGGAGGGTGGAGGGGATATGTGGGGTGTTCAGAATTGCGTCCCCTCGGGAGCCTTAGGGGGTCCGCTTGAGTTGCGTCCCCATCCGAAAGGGCTCTGCAGAAGCCTGGCCCATGGAGGTGCCCACCAGCCTTGGCTCATGCCCGAGGGGTCACCTGGAAATGGAGGGGGGACTGTGGGCACGTACAGGACACCCTGATGTGGTTGGTGAGCTTCTGCACCAGGCTGTTGAAATCCCGCAGGTATGACTTGATGGAGCTCTCAATGACATCCCAGTCACCTTTGGGCAGGGCTGGACGCAGCCAGGGCTGGTGGTAATGGATGTCCCCGGTGCGTCTGTCCAGCGAACCAATTTTGATGTCCCCCACGAGGCCAAGGCCCCCCACTTGCATGGACGTGGCATTTTGGAAGGTGACGAAATGGCGTAGCTGGAGCATGTGAGAGCCTGCTGGAGAGGGGGGAGAGAGCTGGGGAAAGTGATGCCACTTTTGTCAGGCCCTGACAGCTTCTTGGGGTCCCCTGCACCCCAAACCACTTCAGTAGCCCCAGCTCTGGCCCCCCAGCTTGACCATGGCCCTGTGAAGGAGGGTATGTGGAGCAGGGGGGAGAGTAGAGGAAGGGGAGCAGATTGGGGTGAGCTTCTACTTACCCTCCAGCTCTGCCCACGTCCCAGGAAAGAAGAAGAAGAAGGGGAAGAGGAGAAGGCAACAGGGCTGCATGGTATCCACAACAAGGCTACAGGCAAACACAGCAGTTGGAAGATGGAGCTGTGTGGGCTGCTTACTTCTCCCCAGGGTGACTCTGACATCGGTGGTGGCACTGAGTGCCCTGACAGCCAATGGAGCTGGCGTTGAGGTTTTGGGGTGGGCCCTAAGGTGCCCCGTGTCAAGAGCTGGGCTGGGACACCCAGGGCTGCCAGGTCTAGGGGGCTGGGTGGGTTCTCCTAGGGCTGCACTTGCACCCCAAGACAATGAGGGAGACAAAGCTTGGCCTTGTGTCAAGGGTCCCCAATCCCCTGAGCTAAGCACTGAGGGGATTGTGGGCAGCAGCGCTCAGCGGAGGGCAATGCAAAGAGGAACGGTCACCAAGTCCTGTGGGGACTGCTGGTCACCTGAGCTGAGGGTCTGAGGCCCCAAGGAGACTGGCCCTCAAGGGGGCCACCGCAGCATCCCCCCATCCCGGGCCTGACTCAGTGTCACAGGGTGCCAGGGCTCAGCCCGCAGCAGCCCTGGATGGGCTGTCCCTGTGCCAGCAGCACAGCAGGGGACATCCAAGCAGGGACTACCAGCCCCAGTCGTGCCTGGAGGGTGATGGGGTACCCTGCCTGCAGGCCGAGCTTCCCGGGGGCACTGGTGCCACACTAGAGCTGTTCACAGGAGCCCAGCAGTCCCTTAGGGATCCAGGTGGTTCCCCCAGGGCACCAAGGGGTCTTGGGGGGTGACAGCATTAGGACCACCCACCCTCAGCTGGAGCGGGACAAGCTTCTCCTTGCCTGTGTTTCAGTTCTGCTTTTGCCCCCAGCATGGGGGCCCGGGAAAGGGGAAGAGAAACTGCAAGCTGGGGGAACGTGCCTGGGGTTGAGCAGTGGGGGAGATGGGCTGGGGGTGAGGCTGTCCCTTCTCACTGCATTGTCCCCATGCCCAGCACCCAAGAGGTGCTGCAGCACCCCACTTTTGGCATGGGTGCCCTGACCCGAGTGGGGACCCTCTGCCACCGGTTGGGGTGTGTGGGTGTGTGAGGCTGTGGTTGTTCATCACCCCCTCCCCGGTCAGCCCCATTCCCAGGGTGAAGCAGGTGGCACAGGACTGCCCCCCTCCACCGGGGGTACAGATGGAGCAGGGGGAACCCAAAATGGAGGCGTTTCAGCTCCGCTCCATCCTGTACTCCCTGATCTCCAGCCAGGGCCCTCCCTAAAACCCCTACCCCAGCCCCATTGGTGGAGCGCTGCTGCTAGGACCCCATAGGTGCTTCCTCCTCCCGCCGCCCGGACTGCTTCAGCCTCACCCCAGCACTATGCGGCCGCATCGCCTCCTCTTCCTCCTCCTGCTTCTCTTCCACAGGACATGGGCAGAAACAGAAGGTAAGTGGGAGCTCTGGGACACCCCCACCCACCTGTCCCTCCGCTACCGGACTCCACTGGTAGTCCTGGCAAGGGGGGCATGGCTAAGACCTTCCCCTACATGGGGAGGACAGTCTGCAGCACTAAGGGGTTGCCCCCCACCCCACAGCACCCAGAGGTGCCTGCGGGTCAGGGCTCACTGTCCTGCCCAGCACTGGTGTAGGGGCTTATGTGCCTGAGCAGCCATGGGGCTGGGGACTCTCCAGGCAGGCTTAGGGGGCCGGAGTGCCCCCAAAGGTGTGTGGGGAGTCTACACTCCCCCAACACGTACACACGAACATCAAACATTCTGAAGTTGTAGAACATAGCTTTTACATAGTAAACCCGAGTATGCCTATACAATCAGAAAAGGTAACAAACAATCCATAAGTTCCATGACTTACTAAACTCGAGTACGCCTATAAATATGTACAATCAAAAAAGGTAACAAACAATCCTTTAAGTTCCATGACTTAACAGTCTCCATTTTCCCTTCCTTTTATTGATTACAAACAAGTCTCCATTTTCCATCCCTTTTGAGCAATATGTCTCGCTTTAAGCTGTGAAGCAATTCAGTCTTTGGGCCTTATGTATCCCGTTCTTCCCGAATGGAAGAAAAGCATATCCTTCTCCTTTTCAAGGCCAATAGGCCTGGGTCAAAAGGCACATCCAGGTCACCAGGGGGCCTAACAGCAAAAGCCTTGGACGGCTGTAGCATCAGGTCGGCCCATGGCGTAGCAGTCGGATCAGTAAAGAAGCCCACAGCTCCCTCACTATCTGGCAAACCACACGTTTGTGATTGTGGCCCCACATGGCTCTTTAAGGCCTCAGAGATTGCTCGCCAGGTGCCGAGCAATCCCACTGCAACCTTGTCGGTTTTAGTTGCAGAGTCCCACACCTTGACCTCAATTTGGTCCCATATTTCAGGATAATAAGCTGTCCGATTGTTAATAAGGAGAATAAGCTGTAAGGTTACCAGGACGGTCTTTGTTCCTAAGGACATATGATTCCCCATAATGCACAACTGCTTACCAGCGAGAGGCAGTTGTGTGCACAGGTCCGCTTCTCTCAGCTCGAGCTTCTCTCCAGCTCCGGTGTGCCTGTTTCCAGCGACTTTCAGTACAAGATTCTCTGAGTGATTTGCTGAGTTTGGCCGAACCTATCTTCATGATGAAATTAATGTGCCTGTTCCCGTCCTGGTCTCCATTCTGACAGCCTGTTCCTTTTCATTCCTTCTTTCTGCTTCTTTATTGATGACATAGGGGGTTCTTCACAGAGAGGGTGGTTGCACACTGGAACAGGCTCCCCAGGGAAGTGGTCACTGCACCGAGCCTGTCTGAATTTAAGAAGAGATTGGACTGTGCACTTAGTCACATGGTCTGAACTTTTGGGTAGACCTGTGTGGTGTCAAGAGTTGGACTTGATGATCCTTAAGGGTCCCTTCCAACTCAGGATATTCTATGATTCTATGATTCTACATAACTTCATCACATCGTGTTGCTTTTTTTTTTTTTTTTTTTTTTTTTATTATTATTATCTTGAGGGCAGGCTCCCCTCTTATACCCTTCTCTCCACAGCAGTTCTTTTCAAAACAACTTTTCATTGGTCAAACAACTTTGCATAAAACAGCAACAGCAAACACCCAGAAACTTCCGTGCCGCAATGGCTGGAGAACAAGAAACCTGAGACTGCATGGAGTCTCCTGATTCACCTTTCTTTGTTCCCTCTAAACTCTTTTACATTCCTGACGGTCTCATCTTTAAGAGTCTGATGTTACCATCAACCACGGGGCTTTCCAACCCCCATGGCCACACTCCCACATCTCCCCCTTCTTTATTAATATCAACCAACTTCTTGACATGAATTACCACTCCATATATAACAAAACTATCTAGAAATTGCATATAAGGTTCATTGACTCCTTGTCCTATGCTAGCAAAAGAAGGCTGGCTCCTTCCCGCTTCTGGCAGTCTCAGCAAGGCTTGTAATGCTAGTTGGGCTGACTGTTGCAAGATGGCATCGTTGAGCCAAGTTTGTAGTCGTGGGTCTATTAACGGCTCAGTCCCCATAAGCTGAGGAAGCCCTGCACCCATAAGAGGGTTGTCTAATGTTCTTTCTAAATTCTGCAGTGCTGCTATCTCCCACAGTTCTCTTCATTTCTGTTCCCATAACAATTTTTAAGTTGGAGTGAGGATCATAGCGGCTATTTGGCGACAATCATACGGAACCAGCAACTGACCTCTTATCACATTTTCTAATAATGATTGGGTGAAAGGCACATGCAATACGTAGGTCATGACTATTTTTCTCAGTTCCTTTATCAAGTCCCACTGAAAAGCTTTATACTCGTTGGGCCCATTAATCCGTACTGTTACTGGAAAGGCTGTGCCCATCGGGTCCCCATCTCTTAATGCCTCTTGGAGTATATCGTCCCAGCGCTTGCAAGGGTCAAAATCTTTACTTGATCGAGGGGCCTCACTTTGGGAAGAGATGGGGGGCATAGAAATATCTCCCATCAGGGGCGCTGATGGTGACAAAGCTGGAGGGAACAGGCTAGGGCTTGTTTCTGCCTCCTTTTCAAAATCAATCAGGTTGGTCTTTTCTGTCGGTGCACAAGCGCCATCTTGTGCTTCACTTGCCTGTGCCACTGCAGTTTGTAGCTTTTTTTCTGCCTGCCAAGCTCTTAATGTTTCAGTTACTAAACACCAAGGTGCCATTACCTTCACCACTGTGGACAATTCTGTGATTCTGAGCCCTGACACCCTGTGACACTGAGTCAGGCCAGGGATAGGGGGATGCTGCGGTGGCCCTGTGGGCTCAGACATGGCTCCAAAGCTCCCGCTTCCTCCAGGGCTCACTCACTGCAGTGTTCCCCAGGAGATGGCTGTTCCTGCAGCGTCCCTGTTCCTCCTGACAGGGCCACCAGTGCCTGGCAGGGAGGAGAGAGAGCAGCTGCTGGGATGCCAAAGGGCAGCCATGGTGCAGCTGGTGAGGGAGGAAGCAGGGGGATGGTGGTCCCTGCAGTCCCCTCATGTAATGGCTGGTCTTCAAAGCTGCCCTTCAAGCGGCCACCGGTCCCCTCAGTGTCCTCGGGGCCTCAAACCCCCAGGTCAAGTCCCTGCTGGTTCTTGAAGTCCCCTCAGGTGACTGGCATTCCTCACAGGACATCCTCAGTGACCGTTCCTCCTCGCATTGCCCTCCACTCCCCACTACTCCCCGCAGTCCCCTCTGGGTCCTGTGGTCCCCACATGGGCCACAGTCCCCCCTATTCCTCCGGGTGCCCCTTCCCACCAGGTCTCTCAGTGGTCAGGGCCCTGTGTGCCCCGTGCTACAGCCTCCCAGCCCCACGGGGAGGCCAGCCAGGGCCTGGGATCCCCCTCCCAGCTGCAGAATCCATGGCCCCGCAATGCCTGTCAGAGCTCGGCTCCCTTTTTCTACTGCTTCTCTTAACTAGCCTGAAGCCCTGAATTTAGAGCTGATAATTTCAGCAGTGCTGCGCTCAAGCTGGCCAAACCCTCCCCGAGCCCACAGAAACCGTTATAAAAGGCACGTGATCTTAGCAAAAACATCAGTGGTTTATTTTTGTTTTATCCATGCCTGCAGCTTCCTCAGATCACCTCAGCGTGCAGTGCTCCTTGGTGCCATAAACACAACTTGTGTGCACTTACCCTGTGTGTCAGGTTAAGCACAATTATTTCTGGAATATGGTTAATACAAGCAGCTTTTAAGAGAAATATCTAGAAAGTGACAATGGAAGGCGTGCAGCATACTGCCTGCTGACAGTACCGTTATCATACTGGACCTGAAATAAATTGCTACAGGGGACCGGTGTGCCTGAAGAAGCCTCAGCAGGTGCATAGGTAGTGCCATGAGGCACAAAGTGATTACGTGTAACAGGTGAGGACTTGCATCCCTGTCCATAATGCAAATAACAGCAGGGCTGGAGTACCACATCTTTCCCAGCTGTGGCTCCCTGATGAGATGATCTTGCTCCTGGTGGTGCCTGGAGCTTTGTCACAGCAGAGGGAGGTGGAGGCTGTGCCCAAGGTGAGGGTTTGAAGCAAACAGGGCTGCTGTGCTCAGGAGAAAGCTGCCGGGCTCCATTCTTCCATTTAATGGCGCTTCCTAAAACAGGAGAGGGTGGTGGGATGGCTCTGGGGAGCTCCCCAGCAGGGATTTCCCAGGTACACAGCAGGGCAGAAGGGGCCTTACCTGTATCTCCACACCCAAAGTGCACCAATCACAACCACAGCTGCCAGCAGAGCAACCACAAGCCCTGCGATCAGCCCAGCGTTTGATTGCCCTGAGGAACACAAGCCCGTCAGCTTTCCTGCTCTGCTCCATCAGCACGGCTCAGAATCCCCATCCCAGAGGCACCTACCCCAGGGGATGAGGAGGCTGCGGGTGCCCAGGCTGCGGTGGCGAACGCGGCAGGCGTAGCTGTGCCCATCACGAGGGGCCACGGTCAGGCCGCTGTAGACCTGGTAGGTGAGGTCGGCGTTGGGCAGGACAGCGCTGGTGTTCAGGGCCGGGCCCGGTGGCACCTCGTGGCCGTCCCGCAGCCAGGCCACGCTGATGGGCCGTGGGTAGAAGCCGGTGATGCGGCAAACCAGCAGGAGCTGGGCTGGGCCAGCTTTGCGGGCAAAGACAGTGGCAGTGGGCGGCTCTGTGGGGTGAGAGTGAGGGCCAAGGGGAGCCCAGCAGGGGCACTGCTTACCCCTGTTTTCAGAGGGGAGACTTTCGGGTGGCTGTGCCAGGGTTGAGGAGGGTCTTACCTTGTCTCTCCAGATTTGTCCTCCCGTACTCAATGAACCTTTCCAAAATGTCGACACAGGTGACATTGAGGAGCAATTGTATCAGCTCATTGAGGGTGGTGGCATTGTTCAACAAATGCTCAGCGGTTGCTGACATCTCATTATCTGGCACCCGATTCCAAGTTCCCTTGTTCATGTGGAACCGGATCAAGTCCTGGCCCTCGTAGGCAATGACAAAGAAAGATCTGGCAGTCCCGTTGGGCTGGATCTGGCAGCCTTTGGAGGTCTGGAAGACGAAAGGGTCTGGGGGGAGACGGGATGTGGAGGGTATATGTGGGGTGTTCAGCATTGCATCCCCTCGGGAGCCTTAGGGGGTCCGCCTGAATTGCGTCCCCATCCGAAAGGGCTCTGCAGAAGCCTGGCCTGTGGAGCTGCCCACCGGCCTTAGCTCATGCCCAAGGGGTCACTTGGAAATGGAGGGGGGACTGTGGGCACGTACAGGACACCCTGATGTGGTTGGTGAGTGTCTGCACCAGGCTGTTGAAATCATGCAGGTATGACTTGACGAAGCTGTCAATGACATCCCAGTCACCTTTGGGCAGGGCTGAACGCAGCCAGGGCTGGTAGTAATGGATGTCCTTGGTGAGGCTGTCCAGCGAACCAATTTTGATGTCCCCCACGAGGCCAAGCCCCCCGACTTGCATGGACGTGGCATTTTGGAAGGTGACAAAATAGCGTAGCTGGAGCATGTGAGAGCCTGCTGGAGAGGGGGGAGAGAGCTGGGGAAAGTGATGCCACTTTTGTCAGGCCCTGACAGCTTCTTGGGGTCCCCTGCACCCCCACCACCACTTCAGCAGCCCCAGCTCTGGCCCCCCAGCTTGACCATGGCCCTGTGAAGGAGGGTATGTGGAGCAGGGGGGAGAGTAGAGGAAGGGGAGCAGATTGGGGTGAGCTTCTACTTACCCTCCAGCTCTGCCCACGTCCCAGGAAAGAAGAAGAAGAAGGGGAAGAGGAGAAGGCAACAGGGCTTCATGGTATCCACAACAAGGCCACAGGCAAACACAGCAGTTGGAAGATGGAGCTGTGTGGGCTGCTTACTTCTCCCCAGGGTGACTCTGACATCGGTGGTGGCACTGAGTGCCCTGACAGCCAATGGAGCTGGCGTTGAGGTTTTGGGGTGGGCCCTGAGGTGCCCTCTGTCAAGAGCTGGGCTGGGACACCCGAGGCTGCCAGGTCTAGGGGGCTGGGTGGGTTCTCCTAGGGCTGCACTTGCACCCCAAGACAATGAGGGAGACAAAGCTTGGCCTTGTGTCAAGGGTCCCCGATCCCCTGAGCTAAGCACTGAGGGGATTTTGGGCAGCAGCGCTCAGCAGAGGGCAATGCAAAGTGGAACGGTCACCAAGTCCTGTGGGGACTGCTGGTCACCTGAGCTGAGGGTCTGAGGCCCCAAGGAGACTGGCCCTCAAGGGGGCCACCGCAGCATCCCCCCATCCCGGGCCTGACTCAGTGTCACAGGGTGCCAGGGCTCAGCCCGCAGCAGCCCTGGATGGGCTGTCCCTGTGCCAGCAGCACAGCAGGGGACATCCAAGCAGGGACTACCAGCCCCAGTCGTGCCTGGAGGGTGATGGGGTGCCCTGCCTGCAGGCCGAGCTTCCCGGGGGCACTGGTGCCATACTAGAGCTGTTCACAGGAGCCCAGCAGTCCCTTAGGGATTCAGGTGGTTCCCCCAGGGCACCAAGGGGTCTTGGGGGGCGACAGCATTAGGACCACCCACCCTCAGCCGGAGCGGGACAAGCTTCTCCTTGCCTGTGTTTCAGTTCTGCTTTTGCCCCCAGCATGGGGGCCCGGGAAAGGGGAAGAGAAACTGCAAGCTGGGGGAACGTGCCTGGGGTTGAGCAGTGGGGGAGATGGGCTGGGGGTGAGGCTGTCCCTTCTCACTGCATTGTCCCCATGCGCAGCACCCAAGAGGTGCTGCAGCACCCCAGTTTTGGCATGGGTGCCCTGACCCGAGTGGGGACCCTCTGCCACCGGTTGGGGTGTGTGTGAGGCTGTGGTTGCTCATCGCCCCCTCCCCGGTCAGCCCCATTCCCAGGGTGAAGCAGGTGGCACAGGACTGTCCCCCTCCACCGGGGGTACAGATGGAGCAGGGGGAACCCAAAATGGAGGCGTTTCAGCTCCGCTCCATCCTGTAGTCCCTGATCTCCAGCCAGGGCCCTCCCTAAAACCCCTACCCTAGCCCCATTGGTGGAGCGCTGCTGCTAGGACCCCATAGGTGCTTCCTCCTCCCGCCGCCCGGACTGCTTCAGCCTCACCCCAAGCACTATGCGGCTGCATCGCCTCCTCTTCCTCCTCCTGCTTCTCTTCCACAGGACATGGGCAGAAACAGAAGGTAAGTGGGAGCTCTGGGACACCCCCACCCACCTGTCCCTCCGCTACCGGACTCCACTGGTAGTCCTGGCAAGGGGGGCATGGCTAAGACCTTCCCCTACATGGGGAGGACAGTCTGCAGCACTAAGGGGTTGCCCCCCACCCCACAGCACCCAGAGGTGCCTGCGGGTCAGAGCTCACTGTCCTGCCCAGCACTGGTGTAGGGGCTTATGTGCCTGAGCAGCCATGGGGCTGGGGGCTCTCCAGGCAGGCTTAGGGGGCCGGAGTGCCCCCAAAGGTGTGTGGGGAGTCTACACTCCGCCAACACGTACACACGAACATCAAACATTCTGAAGTTGTAGAACATAGCTTTTACATAGTAAACCCGAGTATGCCTATACAATCAGAAAAGGTAACAAACAATCCATAAGTTCCATGACTTACTAAGCTCGAGTACGCCTATAAATATGTACAATCAAAAAAGGTAACAAACAATCCTTTAAGTTCCATGACTTAACAGTCTCCATTTTCCCTTCCTTTTATTGATTACAAACAAGTCTCCATTTTCCATCCCTTTTGAGCAATATGTCTCGCTTTAAGCTGTGAAGCAATTCAGTCTTTGGGCCTTATGTATCCCGTTCTTCCCGAATGGAAGAAAAGCATATCCTTCTCCTTTTCAAGGCCAATAGGCCTGGGTCAAAAGGCACATCCAGGTCACCAGGGGGCCTAACAGCAAAAGCCTTGGACGGCTGTAGCATCAGGTCGGCCCATGGCGTAGCAGTCGGATCAGTAAAGAAGCCCACAGCTCCCTCACTATCTGGCAAACCACACGTTTGTGATTGTGGCCCCACATGGCTCTTTAAGGCCTCAGAGATTGCTCGCCAGGTGCCGAGCAATCCCACTGCAACCTTGTCGGTTTTAGTTGCAGAGTCCCACACCTTGACCTCAATTTGGTCCCATATTTCAGGATAATAAGCTGTCCGATTGTTAATAAGGAGAATAAGCTGTAAGGTTACCAGGACGGTCTTTGTTCCTAAGGACATATGATTCCCCATAATGCACAACTGCTTACCAGCGAGAGGCAGTTGTGTGCACAGGTCCGCTTCTCTCAGCTCGAGCTTCTCTCCAGCTCCGGTGTGCCTGTTTCCAGCGACTTTCAGTACAAGATTCTCTGAGTGATTTGCTGAGTTTGGCCGAACCTATCTTCATGATGAAATTAATGTGCCTGTTCCCGTCCTGGTCTCCATTCTGACAGCCTGTTCCTTTTCATTCCTTCTTTCTGCTTCTTTATTGATGACATAGGGGGTTCTTCACAGAGAGGGTGGTTGCACACTGGAACAGGCTCCCCAGGGAAGTGGTCACTGCACCGAGCCTGTCTGAATTTAAGAAGAGATTGGACTGTGCACTTAGTCACATGGTCTGAACTTTTGGGTAGACCTGTGTGGTGTCAAGAGTTGGACTTGATGATCCTTAAGGGTCCCTTCCAACTCAGGATATTCTATGATTCTATGATTCTACATAACTTCATCACATCGTGTTGCTTTTTTTTTTTTTTTTTTTTTTTTTATTATTATTATCTTGAGGGCAGGCTCCCCTCTTATACCCTTCTCTCCACAGCAGTTCTTTTCAAAACAACTTTTCATTGGTCAAACAACTTTGCATAAAACAGCAACAGCAAACACCCAGAAACTTCCGTGCCGCAATGGCTGGAGAACAAGAAACCTGAGACTGCATGGAGTCTCCTGATTCACCTTTCTTTGTTCCCTCTAAACTCTTTTACATTCCTGACGGTCTCATCTTTAAGAGTCTGATGTTACCATCAACCACGGGGCTTTCCAACCCCCATGGCCACACTCCCACATCTCCCCCTTCTTTATTAATATCAACCAACTTCTTGACATGAATTACCACTCCATATATAACAAAACTATCTAGAAATTGCATATAAGGTTCATTGACTCCTTGTCCTATGCTAGCAAAAGAAGGCTGGCTCCTTCCCGCTTCTGGCAGTCTCAGCAAGGCTTGTAATGCTAGTTGGGCTGACTGTTGCAAGATGGCATCGTTGAGCCAAGTTTGTAGTCGTGGGTCTATTAACGGCTCAGTCCCCATAAGCTGAGGAAGCCCTGCACCCATAAGAGGGTTGTCTAATGTTCTTTCTAAATTCTGCAGTGCTGCTATCTCCCACAGTTCTCTTCATTTCTGTTCCCATAACGATTTTTAAGTTGGGGTGAGGATCATAGCGGCTATTTGGCGACAATCATACGGAACCAGCAACTGACCTCTTATCACATTTTCTAATAATGATTGGGTGAAAGGCGCATGCAATCCGTAGGTCATGACTATTTTTCTCAGTTCCTTTATCAAGTCCCACTGAAAAGCTTTATACTCGTTGGGCCCATTAATCCGTACTGTTACTGGAAAGGCCGTGCCCATCGGGTCCCCATCTCTTAATGCCTCTTGGAGTATATCGTCCCAACGCTTGCAAGGGTCAAAATCTTTACTTGATCGAGGGGCCTCACTTTGGGAAGAGATGGGGGGCATAGAAATATCCCCCATCAGGGACGCTGATGGTGACAAAGCTGGAGGGAACAGGCTAGGGCTTGTTTCTGCCTCCTTTTCAAAATCAATCAGGTTGGTCTTTTCTGTCGGTGCACAAGCGCCATCTTGTGCTTCACTTGCCTGTGCCACTGCAGTTTGTAGCTTTTTTTTCTGCCTGCCAAGCTGTTAATGTTTCAGTTACTAAACACCAAGTGTCATTACCTCCACCACTGTGGACAATTCTGTGATTCTGAGCCCTGACACCCTGTGACACTGAGTCAGGCCCGGGATGGGGGGATGCTGCGGTGGCCCTGTGGGCTCAGACATGGCTCCAAAGCTCCCGCTTCCTCCAGGGCTCACTCACTGCAGTGTTCCCCAGGGGATGGCTGTTCCTGCAGCGTCCCTGTTCCTCCTGACAGGGCCACCAGTGCCTGGCAGGGAGGAGAGAGAGCAGCTGCTGGGATGCCAAAGGGCAGCCATGGTGCAGCTGGTGAGGGAGGAAGCATGGGGATGGTGGTCCCTGCAGTCCCCTCATGTAATGGCTGGTCTTCAAAGCTGCCCTTCAAGCGGCCACCGGTCCCCTCAGTCTCCTCAGGGCCTCAAACCCCCAGGTCAAGTCCCTGCTGGTTCTTGAAGTCCCTTCAGGTGACTGGCATTCCTCACAGGACATCCTCAGTGACCATTCCTCTTTGCATTGCCCTCCACTCCCCACTGTTCCCCACAGTCCCCTCTGGGTCCTGTGGTCCCCACATGGGCCACAGTCCCCCCTCTTCCTCCAGGCACCCTTTCCCACCAGGTCTCTCAGTGGTCAGGGCCCTGCGTGCCCCATGCTACAGTCTCCTGGCCCTGCAGGGAGCCCAGACCAGGGCCCAGCCTCCCCCCTCCCAGCCACAGAATCCATGGCCCTGCAATGCCTGTCAGAGCTCGGCTCCCTTTTTCTACTGCTTCTCTTAACTAGCCTGAAGCCCTGAATTTAGTGCTGATAATTTCAGCAGTGCTGCGCTCAAGCTGGCTAAACCATCCCCGGGCACACAGAAAACTTTATAAAAAACACATGATCTTAGCAAAAACATCAGTGGTTTATTTTTGTTTTATCCATTCCTGCAGCTCCCTCAGAGCACCTCAGAGTGCAGTACTCCTTGGTGCCATAAACACAACTTGTGTGCACTTACCCTGTGTGTAACAGGTCAGATTAAGCACAGCTATTTCTGGAATATGGTTAATAAAAGGAGCTTTTAAGAGAAATATCTAGAAAGTGACAGTGGAAGGAGTGCAGCGTACTGCCTGCTGAGAGTACCGTTATCATACTGGACCTGAAAGAAATTGCTACAGGGGACTGGTGTGCCTGAAGAAGCCTCAGCAGGTGTATAGGTAGTGCCATGAGGCACAAAGTGATTACGTGTAACAGGTGAGGACTTGCATCCCTGTCCATAATGCAAATAACAGCAGGGCTGGAGTACCACATCTTTCCCAGCTGTGGCTCCCTGATGAGATGATCTTGCTCCTGGTGGTGCCTGGAGCTTTGTCACAGCAGAGGGAAGTGGAGGTTGTGCCCAAGGTGAGGGTTTGAAGCAAACAGGGCTGCTGTGCTCAGGAGAAAGCTGCTGGGCCTCATTCTTCCATTTAATGGCGCTTCCTAAAACAGGAGAGGATGGTGGGATGGCTCTGGGGAGCTCCCCAGCAGGGATTTCCCAGGTACACAGCAGGGCAGAAGGGGCCTTACCTGTATCTCCACACCCAAAGTGCACCAATCACAACCACAGCTGCCAGCAGAGCAACCACAAGCCCTGCGATCAGCCCAGCGTTTGATTGCCCTGAGGAACACAAGACCATCAGCTTTCCTGCTCTGCTCCATCAGCACGGCTCAGAATCCCCATCCCAGAGGCACCTACCCCAGGGGATGAGGAGGCTGCGGGTGCCCAGGCTGCGGTGGCGAACGCGGCAGGCGTAGCTGTGCCCATCATGAGGGGCCACGGTCAGGCCGCTGTAGACCTGGTAGGTGAGGTCGGCGTTGGGCAGGACAGCGCTGGTGTTCAGGGCCGGGCCCGGTGGCACCTCGTGGCCGTCCCGCAGCCAGGCCACGCTGATGGGCCGTGGGTAGAAGCCGGTGATGCGGCAAACCAGCAGGAGCTGGGCTGGGCCAGCTTTGCGGGCAAAGACGGTGGCAGTGGGCGGCTCTGTGGGGTGAGAGTGAGGGCCAAGGGGAGCCCAGCAGGGGCACTGCTTACCCCTGTTTTCAGAGGGGAGACTTTCGGGTGGCTGTGCCAGGGTTGAGGAGGGTCTTACCTTGTCTCTCCAGATTTGTCCTCCCGTACTCAATGAACCTTTCCAAAATGTCGACACAGGTGACATTGAGGAGCAATTGTATCAGCTCATTGAGGGTGGTGGCATTGTTCAACAAATGCTCAGCGGTTGCTGACATCTCATTATCTGGCACCCGATTCCAAGTTCCCTTGTTCATGTGGAACCGGATCAAGTCCTGGCCCTCGTAGGCAATGACAAAGAAAGATCTGGCAGTCCCGTTGGGCTGGATCTGGCAGCCTTTGGAGGTCTGGAAGACGAAAGGGTCTGGGGGGAGACGGGATGTGGAGGGTATATGTGGGGTGTTCAGCATTGCATCCCCTCGGGAGCCTTAGGGGGTCCGCCTGAATTGCGTCCCCATCCGAAAGGGCTCTGCAGAAGCCTGGCCTGTGGAGCTGCCCACCGGCCTTAGCTCATGCCCAAGGGGTCACTTGGAAATGGAGGGGGGACTGTGGGCACGTACAGGACACCCTGATGTGGTTGGTGAGTGTCTGCACCAGGCTGTTGAAATCATGCAGGTATGACTTGACGAAGCTGTCAATGACATCCCAGTCACCTTTGGGCAGGGCTGAACGCAGCCAGGGCTGGTAGTAATGGATGTCCTTGGTGAGGCTGTCCAGCGAACCAATTTTGATGTCCCCCACGAGGCCAAGCCCCCCGACTTGCATGGACGTGGCATTTTGGAAGGTGACAAAATAGCGTAGCTGGAGCATGTGAGAGCCTGCTGGAGAGGGGGGAGAGAGCTGGGGAAAGTGATGCCACTTTTGTCAGGCCCTGACAGCTTCTTGGGGTCCCCTGCACCCCCACCACCACTTCAGCAGCCCCAGCTCTGGCCCCCCAGCTTGACCATGGCCCTGTGAAGGAGGGTATGTGGAGCAGGGGGGAGAGTAGAGGAAGGGGAGCAGATTGGGGTGAGCTTCTACTTACCCTCCAGCTCTGCCCACGTCCCAGGAAAGAAGAAGAAGAAGGGGAAGAGGAGAAGGCAACAGGGCTGCATGGTATCCACAACAAGGCCACAGGCAAACACAGCAGTTGGAAGATGGAGCTGTGTGGGCTGCTTACTTCTCCCCAGGGTGACTCTGATATCAGTGGTGGCACTGAGTGCCCTGACAGCCAATGGAGCTGGCGTTGAGGTTTTGGGGTGGGCCCTGAGGTGCCCTCTGTCAAGAGCTGGGCTGGGACACCCGAGGCTGCCAGGTCTAGGGGGCTGGGTGGGTTCTCTTAGGGCTGCACTTGCACCCCAAGACAATGAGGGAGGCAAAGCTTGGCCTTGTGTCAAGGGTCCCAGATCCCCTGAGCTAAGCACTGAGGGGATTTTGGGCAGCAGCGCTCAGCAGAGGGCAATGCAAAGTGGAACGGTCACCAAGTCCTGTGGGGACTGCTGGTCACCTGAGCTGAGGGTCTGAGGCCCCAGGGAGACTGGCCCTCAAGGGGGCCACCGCAGCATCCCCCCATCCTGGGCCTGACTCAGCATCACAGGGTGCCAGGGCTCAGCCCGCAGCAGCCCTGGATGGGCTGTCCCTGTGCCAGCAGCACAGCAGGGGACATCCAAGCAGGGACTACCAGCCCCAGTCGTGCCTGGAGGGTGATGGGGTGCCCTGCCTGCAGGCCGAGCTTCCCGGGGGCACTGGTGCCATACTAGAGCTGTTCACAGGAGCCCAGCAGTCCCTTAGGGATCCAGGTGGTTCCCCCAGGGCACCAAGGGGTCTTGGGGGGCGACAGCATTAGGACCACCCACCCTCAGCCGGAGCGGGACAAGCTTCTCCTTGCCTGTGTTTCAGTTCTGCTTTTGCCCCCAGCATGGGGGCCCGGGAAAGGGGAAGAGAAACTGCAAGCTGGGGGAACGTGCCTGGGGTTGAGCAGTGGGGGAGATGGGCTGGGGGTGAGGCTGTCCCTTCTCACTGCATTGTCCCCATGCGCAGCACCCAAGAGGTGCTGCAGCACCCCACTTTTGGCATGGGTGCCCTGACCCGAGTGGGGACCCTCTGCCACCGGTTGGGGTGTGTGGGTGTGTGAGGCTGTGGTTGCTCATCGCCCCCTCCCCGGGCAGCCCCATTCCCAGGGTAAAGCAGGTGGCACAGGACTGTCCCCCTCCACCGGGGGTACAGATGGAGCAGGGGGAACCCAAAATGGAGGCGTTTCAGCTCCGCTCCATGCTGTACTTCCTGATCTCCAGCCAGGGCCCTCCCTAAAACCCCTACCCCAGCCCCATTGGTGGAGCGCTGCTGCTAGAACCCCATAGGTGCTTCCTCCTCCCGCCGCCCGGACTGCTTCAACCTCACCCCAAGCACTATGCGGCTGCATCGCCTCCTCTTCCTCCTCCTGCTTCTCTTCCACAGGACATGGGCAGAAACAGAAGGTAAGTGGGAGCTCTGGGACACCCCCACCCACCTGTCCCTCCGCTACCGGACTCCACTGGTAGTCCTGGCAAGGGGGGCATGGCTAAGACCTTCCCCTACATGGGGAGGACAGTCTGCAGCACCAAGGGGTTGCCCTCCACCCCACAGCACCCAGAGGTGCCTGCGGGTCAGGGCTCACTGTCCTGCCCAGCACTGGTGTAGGGGCTTATGTGCCTGAGCAGCCATGGGGCTGGGGGCTCTCCAGGCAGGCTTAGGGGGCCAGGGTGCCCCCGAAGGCATTGTTCTGCAGGCACCAGGGGAGGGTCTGGGCCCCTTGTGGTACTGTGGGCCCCTTGCAGCAGTTGCCTGTTTGCGGGGGAGCTGCCCCGGTGAGAAGTTGCTTTGGGTGCTGCTGTCACCTGGAGCGTTTTGCCACAGCACCAGGACACCCTCCCATGACAGCAGGGAACCAAGTGGGACCAGAGGGGTCACTTGGGCATGGGGGTCACTGTGGTGTGGGGCACAGTACATCCTTCATTTCCCCTCCCCCCCCCTTCTCTTGAAGCCCCATCTCCTCTCCCAGCAGAATCAAAGCTTTTCCAGCTACTCCAGACCTTCCTCCTCCCCAGTGCCAACTCCACCAAGGTGGCTGGGGTGGCTGTGCTGACAGACATGTTCGTCTACGTGCTGGACCCGGACACCTGGAACCTCCGCATCTGCTACCCCTGGGTCCACCAGGCCATGGCTGAGGGTGACCTGGTGAAGCTTCTGTCCTCCTTCAAGCTTGCCGTGCGCAATGTGATCCGATTCATGCACGAGATGGCCGTTCAGGTGCAGGCGGAATGTGAGTATGGGGAGAGCTTCAGACACAGCACCCTTTCCCACCAGGGCAGGGTTGGCAGGGTCTTGGCAGGGGGTGACAGCCTCCAAAGGGCAAAGGAGGCTCCAGCTACTTGGTGGGTGTGGAGGCAGTGTACTGAAATGCCCTGTGTACTGGGGAGCTGCTGTCAAACTTGGCAGGGCTGCAGGACCTGCACAGCACTGATGAGGGAAGGAGAAACATGGACGGAACGTTTGTGGGCAACATGGAAGTAGAAACTTGGGGTAGCACTCTGGGGGGCACAGTGGTGCTCAAACGCCCAGCCCTTATGCTTGATCTACCCTGACAACTCATAGGGTGCGCAGGGTCCTGGAAGCACAACCCCACTGCCAATGGTGCCCCTGCCCACACCTTCCCAGCTGCCCCCACCTTGGGCCACCCCTGTCCCCGTGCTCACAGCCTCCTTCTGCTACCTCTGCTCCTTGCAGACCCTGTGGTGTTCCAGCTCCATACAGGCTGTGAGCTTCACCCCAATGGGACGAGCCGCGCCTTCGCCAAAATTGGGGAGGGCGGCAGAGACCTGGTAGAGTATGAGGCGGGAAGAAGGTACTGGGCTGTCCAGCAGTCGAACCTGCTGGCCAAGCTGGTGGGCAAGTCCCTCAATGGGATGATGGCTGTCACAGAAATGGTGGAGCACCTCCTTTACAAAACCTGCCCGAGCCACGTCCGTGCCCTGTGCAGGTATGGGAAGGCAGACCTGGAAAGACAAGGTGAGAACCCTGTGGCCTCAGCACGGCCACACCAATGCATCCCCCATTCTGGGGCCAAGTGGTGCCCTTGCTGGGCTCCCCTTGGCCCTCACTCTCACCCCACAGAGCCGCCCACTGCCACCGTCTTTGCCCGCAAAGCTAGCCCAGCCCAGCTCCTGCTGATTTGCCGCATCACCGGGTTCTACCCACGGCCCATCAGCGTGGCCTGGCTGCGGGACGGCCACGAGGTGCCACCGGGCCCGGCCCTGAACACCAGCGCTGTCCTGCCCAACGCCGACCTCACCTACCAGGTCTACAGCGGCCTGACCGTGGCCCATCATGATGGGCACAGCTACGCCTGCCGCGTTCGCCACCGCAGCCTGGGCACCCGCAGCCTCCTCATCCCCTGGGGTAGGTGCTAGGGACGGGGCGTGGGGGTGGCTTCCTCTCTGGTGCTTCCATGTGCTCACGTCTGCCGTCCACTCTCTCCCCGTACCAGAAAACCGCATTGTGACTCCCGCCGTCATCATTGTTATCGTGGTGCTGGTCCTTGCTGTTGCCATTGCCATTGGTGCTGCTTGGTGGTGGAGGTACAGGTGAGGGCTCCAGCCAAAGGGAAAGAGTTCCCTTGGATAGTAAGCACAGCTCACGCTGGTCCCCCCTTGCAGGAAAGGTGCCGTGTCCAGGCAGGATCCCCGGGAATCCCTCATCTGATGCCCGCCCCCGTGCTGAGACCCCCTGCTCCCTGCTCTGTCCCCAACACACCTGCATTAACAGAGGTGACAAAGTGGGGCCAGGCCAGTGGGGCACAAGCAGGCCACATAGGAGCAAGAGAGATGGAAGGATCTGGTGGACAGTCACCCCTCAAGGCACATGGAGCACTGTGCCCCCCAAAGGCTGGTCACAGCCCCCAGTGCTCCCTACCAGTGGGTGCAGAGCAAACCCCATTGCAAGGGAAGGACACGAAGGCCACCAGCCCCTGGATGTCAGAGAAAAACTACAGCTGTGGGTGCCCACACCTGCTGCAGGAGGGGACAGCCAAGAGCTGCCCCAATTCCCCAGCACTCAGGGTCCCTGCAAACCCTCCAAGACACCCTATGGCCAAGGGGCATCCCATTCCCAGCCTGTCCTGTGTGCTCACCCCCACACATGTCGCTGCCCTGCCTCGTGGCCCCAGCCCAGTCCCTGGGCTTATCACCAAGCTCCCCTCTCCTCCTCTCCTGCTGGAAGCGGCGTGGGGCAACGGTGGCACGGCCAGGGGAGCCCCAGGCCTGGGACCTCCAGGACCCCAAACACCCTCACAAAAACACAGGATGATAGAGGTTGGAAGGAACCTCTGGAGACCATCCAGTCCAACTCCCTTGTTAAAGCATGGTCGCCTAGAATATGCTGTGCAGGGTCACATACAGGTGGGTTTTGAATATCTCTACAGAAGGAAACTCCACAATCTCTCTGGCAACCTGTTCCAGTGCTCTGTCACCAGCACAGTAAAGAATTTTTTCCTCATATTCAGATGGATTCAGTTTCAGTTTGTGCCTCTTGGTTCTCTTCCTATCACTGGGAGCTGCTGAATAAGAGTCTGGCCCCATCATCTTGACACCCTCCCTTAAGATACTGATATATTAGGATATTGATATCCTCTTATCTAGGCCAAACAGGCCCATCTGCCTGTACAGTGCTGTGCTCTGCACTTGTAGCTAGAAGTGTCACACCAATGCTTTGTTTATTGCTGAGCAATACTGGTACAGCATCAAGATTCCCTCCAGCCCCCAGAGCCAGAAGGCTGGGGCTGGGCAAGAGGTGGGATGGGGACATCACCAGGGCAGCTGACTTAAACTGACCAAAGGGATATTCCATACCATATGATGTCATACTCAGCAATAAAATCTGGAAAAGGAGACGGAAGATGGGTAACTCTTGTTACGAAAACATGATACTTCCACAACACTGCTATGCATATTGAGGCTCTGCTTACAAAGACATGGCTGAACATCGCTCGTTGATGGGAAGTAGAGAATAATTGTTTTCTCTCTTTTCTTCTGTGCAGCCTTTGCTTGTTTGTTTCTGTTGTTGTTTTCCTCTTTCTTTTCCCTTTAACTTATCCTCAACCTGTGAGCACTTTTCTTTGCCATCATACTTTCTCTCTGCCCTCCCTTTGAGGAGGAAGCGTGAGAGAATTGTCACCACAGTCCTTTTTGGTGCCCAACATGTGACTCAAAGAATTAAGATAACAATCGATTTGACCAGAGCACTTTAGAGGGAATTTACAATTATCATATTTGACCAGGAGCTCTTGTTCATGATATTGACCAGTTTGCTCTTAATATTGTTCTGTGTTTATCCTGTCTGATGTGAACTGTGCCACATTCTCTCTTTAGCTACTTATCAAATCCGAGAGCCTGTTAAAGGTCGTGTGTTTTGTTGTTGTTGTCTGTTTTTTGTTGTCATTATAGTGGTGATGGTTTATTTATTTATTCAGTTCACTGTGCTTTAAAGCACTGGTCTTGAGCCTGATCTGGTATCCAGGCCCTGCATTACTATCAACTCTGTACTTCAGGAACCACCTTTTGGAGAATATTAACTGCACTCTTTTTTTACCTCTGGAATCAATCTGTGGAGAATATAAGGTATGGGACCTCTTCCTCCTTATCCTATGGGCTAATCACAATAGCTTTTGAATATTTTGAGTGTCCTTGCATAACCAACATACTCCTATTTCTAAGTCTCCAGAATATGTTTCTGTTATTTCCTAAGGTTAAACAATTATTTAAGAACACCACCCAGGAATCTTCCCCAAGGCAGTGTGATGGTGGGTGGCAAGAAGGATATGTGCAGGTACCTGTCATAGGATCATAGAATGCTTTGGGCTGGAAAGGACCTTAAAGATCACCTAATTCCAAACCCTCTGCCATTGGCATGGACAACTTCCACTAGAAAAGGTTACTCAAAGCCCTATCCAATCTAGCCTTAAACACTTTCAGGGATGGGACATCCACAACTTCTGTCATGGCTATCTATTCCGTTGGTTTTGAGCTTCACCAGTGAACAAGTGTGGAATCCCCCCCAAATGAAAGAATGTTTAAAAGAAAGTATTCCCTGACCTCAGCAATGCCAGAGACTTACAGCTTGCTGAACTGTGCTGGGAGCTGGTCTGCGCCTACCTAACAATAGCAAACATTATTCAACACCCTCAGGGGGAGGAGGAAGTCTGAATCTGATGTTGGGATAACAGAGTAGCAAAACCAAGAGACCAATGGATGGTATTAGTCACCCCTGTAGTCAAGATGAAACAATGGAAGAGGAAGTCAGTTTATTTAGTAAGGGAAGGAACTTCTCCTAAAAGGCTCTGGGAGGGAGAAGTGGAAGGGGCAGACTGCTCTAAAACAGGGCCATCACAAAAACAGGAGGAAAAACAGACAGAAAGAGCCTCTGAAGGCAACTCCTGTCAGGCATGAAGGAAAGCTACCCCTTCAAGTAAGATGTATGTCAGCCAGGCAAGTGGACTACCATGGAGAGAGGTATCCAGTACCTGAGGCAATTAGCTGTGATGGAGGTGATTTATAGTAACCTAGAAAATGAACAGATATCCAAAGATCCAGATCAAGTCAAATGCATGCAACCCATGTGACAGAAGTTTGTACGGAGCTCACCATCATTATATGCCAAATCTTTGTCAGTAATGACCTGGAAAGACCCAGAGGAAGCCATGGTGGATGAATTGGCTAGCTAACTCCACCAGTACAAAGAAAATCTTATCTTCTTCCCTATGGCCCTGTGTGTTGACTGCTGAGAAACTTTCTCAAGCAGTCATAGAACCATAGAAATAAAAGCATTGGAAAGCCCTCCAAGATCATCTGATGCAACCATACCCCTACCACTAATATCACCCACTAAACTATGTCCCTAAGCACCATGTCCAACCTTTCCTTAAACACCCCCAGGGACAGTGACTCCACCACCTTCCTGGGCAACCCATTCCAATGCCTGACTACTCTTTCTGAGAAGAAATTTCTTCTAATTTCCAACCTGAACCTCCCCTGGCACAACTCGAGGCCATTCCCTCTAGTCCTATCACTAGTTATCTGTGAGAAGAGGCTGACTGCCAGCTCCCCAAACCTTCCTTTCAGGTAGTTGTAAAGAGCCATAAGGTCTCCCCTGAGCCTCCTTTTCTCCAGATTGAACAACCCCAGTTATCTCAGATGCTTCTCATAGGACTTGTGTTCCAGGCCCTTCACCAGCTTTGTAGCCCTTCTCTGGATGCATTTCAGTGCCTCAATGTCCTTCTTGTAGTGAGGGGCCCAAAACGCAACACAGTACTCGAGGTATGGCCTCACCAGAGCGGAGTACAGGGGGACGATCACCTCCTTGTTCCTGCTGGTTACACTATTCCTGATACAAGCCAGGATACTCTTGGCCTTCTTGGCCACCTGGGCCAAGATTTGCAGGGCTCAGTTTCTGGTGTCCACCGCTCCTGCAAGTCTTGCAATGGGTTCATGAAAGGCAAGTCCTGCCTGACCAGCCTCATCTCCTTCTATGACCAGGTCTCCCGCCTGGTGGATAAGGGAAAGTTATCTCAGAACAGGACTTGTGGTGTTCTGTCAGCTAATGGGTGGCTTGCCTTGACTTCAGCAAGGCTTTTGACACTGTCTCCCATAACATCCTCAGGAAGTGTGGGCTAGACGGAGTGGACTGTGAGGTGGATTGAAAATTGGATGAATGGCAGAGCTCAGAGAGTTGTGCTTAGCGGTGCTGAGTCCAGTTGGAGACCTAGCAGTGTCCGCCAAGGGTAAGTACTGAGTCCAGTCTTGTTCAAAGTATTCATCAACAACCTGGACGATGGAACGGAGTGCACCCTCAGCAAGTTTGCTGACCACATTAAGCTGGGAGTAGTGGCTGATACCCCAGAGGGCTGTGCTGCCCTTCAGAGGAACCTTGACAGGCTGGAGAGATGGGCTGGGAGGAACCTCCTGAAGTTCAACAAAGGCAAGTTCAGGGTCCTGCATGTAGGGAGGAATAACCCCAAGCAACAGTACAGGCTGGGGGCTGATGTGCTGGAGAGCAGCTCTGCAGAGAGGGACCTGGGAGTCCTGGTGGACAGCAGGCTGACCGAGAGCCAGCAATGTGCCCTCATGGCCAAGAAAGCCAACAGTATCCTGGACTGCATTTGGAAGAACATTTCTAGCAGGTCAAGGGAGACCAGGAGGACAGACAACAGCAGCAAAGTGTTTCAGAACCAGGAAAGCTTTACCCCAGGCAGGATCCAGGTCCTGGTTCCATCTCTTGCAGAGCAAAGCAGGTTTGTCCGGGCCAGATCAGGTACAAGGAAGCAGCTGTTTCAAGGTATGATGTAGAACAGATCTGTAATATTATATCTGGGACTATATTTCTAAGACCTTCCTCCTCTCCCCACCTGACATCAAATGACCAGAGTCCATACCTCTGCGTGTATCGATTCCTGCATGCTATAAAAATTCACCTGCCTCCTGTTGTCTCTATCAAGCTAAAACCTCCAGGTAAGGAATTTTCATCTCCTGCCCCTACATTCCTTTAGGGGATCCAGAAGGCAAGATCTTCCTCTAGTGGCTCTTCTGACGTTACCTTTTGTTCTGCCAGCACTTGGTATCCTTGCTTGCTTGTTCTGGGGCTTGTGCTTCCTCCTTAACTACAGGACTTGACAAGAAAAAACTCACAGCACATGGGTTGAGACAGAGACAGGGAGATCACTTACCAACATGAGCTCCTCAGTGCGCTGCAGTTTAGAAAAAAGGTGACATGAAAGTCAGGAATCCCAGAGAATATTTTACATAGCGATAATCAGAATAAGGAAGTGAAGAGGGGATTGGATCTGTCCAACAGCCATCGTCAGATGCCCACACTAGGAACAGGGTTTCTCTCTCTGCTCTCAGCCATATGCACCATTCCTTGATGGGCTCTCAGTGATATCTCCCAGGGAACACAGCCTGGGAAAACATCTTATTCTTACACCTAGTGCTCCCTGCTGTCTGCATGGGGCTAAACCTCGGCTTCAAGTTTCGGGGGAGGGAGTCTGATCTGCAGGAGGGTTTGAAGATGAGTTTGCCACAAGGCTCTTCCTCTGCTCACGGTATTTGTAAGGTTCTCTTCTGTGTGAATCTAGAATTGGGTGACCAGCTTCGAGCTCTGGCTGAAGCTCCTCCCACACTTAGGGCACTACTACAGCTTCTCTCCTTTGTGGATATGCTTGTGTGATCTAAGTTCAGAACTGCTTTTGAAGGCCTTTGCACAGTCAGGACACTTGTATGGTCTCTCTCCTGTGTGGGTCCCTTTGTGCCATTTGAGTCCAGAACTCGAGAGGAAGCTCTTCTCACACTGTGAGCACTTGTAGGGTCTCTCTCCTGTGTGGATCCATTTGTGCGCATTGAGTCCAGAACTCGCTTTGAAGCTCTCCCCACACTCAGGGCATTTGTAGGGCTTCTCTCCTGTGTGAAAGCGCTGGTGGTAGATGAGACCTTCTCTTCTTCTGTAGCTCTTCTCACACTGTGAGCACTTGTAGGGTCTCTCTCCTGTGTGGATGAGTTTGTGCAATTTGAGTAGAAAATTCCTTATGAAGTCCTTCCCACACTCAGGACACTTGTAGGGTCTCTCTCCTGTGTGGGTCCGTTTGTGCAATTTGAAGTCAGAACTTGTTTTGAAGCTCTTCTCACACTCAGGGCACTTGTAGGGTCTCTCTTCCGTGTGGATTCGTTTGTGCAACTTGAGTGAAGAAGTCCTGCTGAAGACCTTCCCACAATCAGGGCACTTGTAGGGTCTCTCTCCTGTGTGGATCCGTTTGTGCAATTTGAGCCCAGAACTTGAGAGGAAGCTCTTCTCACAATCAGGGCACTTGTAGGGTCTCTCTCCTGTGTGGATCCATTTGTGCCATTTGAGTCCAGAAATCGAGAGGAAGCTCTTCTCACACTGTGAGCACTTGTAGGGTCTCTCTCCTGCGTGGATCCGTTTGTGAAAATTGAGTAGAAAACTACTTATGAAGCCTTTCCCACACTCAGGGCATTTGTAGGGCTTCTCTCCTGTGTGAAAGTGCTGGTGGTAGATGAGATTTACCCTTCTTTTGTAGCTCTTGTCACACTCAGGACACTTGTGAGGTCTCTCTCCTGTGTGGATCTGTTTGTGTATACTGAGTACAAAACTCGTTATGAAGCCCTTCCCACACTCGGGACACTTGTAGGGTCTCTCTTCCGTGTGGGTCCCTTTGTGCAATTTGAGTTCAGAAATCCTTATGAAGCCCTTCCCACAATCAGGGCACTTGTAGGGTCTCTCTCCTGTGTGGGTCCCTTTGTGCCATTTGAGTCCAGATCTCGACTGGAAGCTCTTCCCACACTCAGGACACTTGTAGGGTCTCTCTCCGTTGTGGATCCGTTTGTGCAATTTGAGTTCACAACTCTTTATGAAGCTCTTCTCACAATCAGGGCACTTGTGAGGTTTCTCTCCTCTGTGAACATGATGATGGTAGACGAGTTCAGAGCTGCTTCTGAAGCTCTTCTCACACTCCAAGCACTTGTAGGGTCTCTCTCCTGTGTGAATCCGCTGGTGTATAACCAGACTGGAACTTGTTATGTAGCTCTTCCCACACTCAGTGCACTTGTAGGGTTTGTCTCCTGTGTGGATGCGCCGGTGCTTAAGAAGATAGGAATGACTTTTAAAGATTTTTCCACACTCGTCACATTGGTTCTCCAATTTCTTCTGGCAGCCTTGCTTCATTGTCAGTTCTTTAGCCTCCTTTTGACCTTTGCTGCCATCTAGGGGCTTCCGAGCTCCATTTCCCGGATGGGTTTGCAGTGGCTTCTTGAGATGCTTTCCATGCTCCAGGCCCTTTTGCACGCCCCTTCTGGTTTTTCCCACAGAGACAGCATTCAGCTGCCTTTGGGCCACGCCACCTTTCTGAAGAGTCTCCGCTGCTTTTGTGATCCTGTCACCTGCTGGATGACAGAGGAAATCCACAACCAGCCCATAGTGCCCACAATATTGCCCAGGCAGAGCTCTCTGATCCTCTGATCTTGGCTTTTGCCAACCCCTATCTCCTCCCTTCCTCCACCACCTCACCTGGGCTGAGGTCTCCTGTCACATCCTCCACGCCATGCAGATCTGGGATCCAGGGATCTTCCCCTTCTTCAAGCTGGGAGATCACCACGGGTTTAGGGGATGGAAGTAGTCCTTAAATGACATAAACAGAGGAGATGAGAGCATTTGGAGGGCTACTAAGATGATCAGAGGGCTGGAGCACCTCCCTATGCATAAAGGTTGAGGAAATTGAGCTTCTTTAGCTTGGAGAGGAGAAGGCTCCAGGGAGACCTCACTGTGGCCTTCCAGTGTTTGAAGGGAGCGTATCAACAGGAGGGGGAAAGCATGCTTGGGGGATGCAGTTAACTTCAAGAAGGTTTAGGGGAAAACCGAGGAAGGCAATGCTGAGAAGGAAGATTTACATGCAACCACCAAGAAAAGCTCTTTTGGACGCATGTATATATAACTATAATATATACATGTATATGTCTATATAGCTATATCTTTTATATATTATTGTATTATTAAATATTCTAATATACAGTATTATTTTTGCTATTATATTATGATTGTATCATTATATCATAATACATATACATTGTATTGGATAACACACTACTGTCTTCTTAACTCATCCTTATCTTTTTTGTGTGTGGTTTTAGGTTGCTGTTTTTTTTTTTATTTTTTATTTTTTTCCTTCTATATGCAGTAAATAATTGCATTGTGTTTATTATATGTCTTGCTCACAGAGGCTTCTTCTACACCACGAATGCTCCCCTACTGAGTAGAAAAAGAAGCAAAGCCCTCACTCACCCAGTGAAGTTATGGACTCATACGTCTCCAGCATCACGTCCCGGTAGAGCACTCGCTGTGCAGGATGCAGCAGCTCCCACTCCTCCCTGCTGAAATACACGGCCACCTCCACGAAGGTCACGGGTTCCTGCAAGCAAAGAGGCTCCATGTAGAAGCAGCCTGTTGATGACAGAAGCTCCAGTCCCAGTGGCTTCTCTGTGCCCAGCACACAAATGCTGGCTGACGGCACCTCACCTTCCCCCTTGGCCTCTCCTGGCTGCTTCTCCAAGCCCCTACCTCAGCTGGATGTGCCGTGGCCATTTCCTGCCCTCCTGTAGGCTGGGATAATCACAGCTGAAAGGTAGATGTCAAACTGGAACCTGCTGGGACAAGAGAAATGGCAGGGTAGGTTTGGGGGAATGCAGCAGTCCCTGTCCCTGTCCCTCCCCAGCGCCAGCCCAGCTGCAGGCCATTGATTGGGGGTGAAAGCCAGCTGGGACACAGGTTTAAGAAAGGAAAAAGCTGCTGCACATCAGCAATCGTCAGAGAGGAGTGAGAAAATGAGATGAAAACAACCCTGCAGACACTAAGGTCAGTGACGAAGGAGGAAGGAGGTGCTCCAGGCACCTGGACAGAATTTCCCCTGAAGCCTGTGGCCAGGACCATGGGGAAGCAGGCTGTTCTGCTGCAGCCCACAGTGTGGCAGAGTGGATCAGATCTCTAAACTGCAGCCCACTGAGGAGCTCATGTTGGGGCAGGTGGATATGGCCTAAAAGGGGGTGCAACCCACAGAGAGCTGCCCTCTGCCCCCTCTTGTTTGACTGTGATGTTTATTGGAAAGTGATCACCCCTGACCCTGTCTCAACCCGTGAGCCGGCCCTGTCTCAACCTGTGAGCAGTGAAGTTGTTCTTGTTTCAGAGGATTTTCTTCCCCTGACCCGTTCAAGAGGAGCCCTGAGTGAGTCCAGTGCTGGTGAAAATGCTGACTATGCCTGAGGGAGGACCAGCAGCTGCCTGTAAAATGGGTCTTCAGTTACAGGCAGATCCTGAACAACAGACTTAGGAAGCATTTGCAGAACAAAGAAAGCCAAGTCCTGTAGGTAAGGAGGTAGCACAAGCCCCAGAACAAGCAAGCAAGGAAACCAAGTGCTGGCAGAACAAAAGGTAACATCAGAAGAGCCACTAGAGGAAGATCTTGCCTGCTGGATCTCCTAAAGGAATGTAGGGGCAGGAGATGAAAATTCCTTACCTGGAGGTTTTAGCTTGAGAGACACAACAGGAGGCAGGCGAATTTTTATAGCATGCAGGAATTGATACACACAGAGGTAAGGACACTGGTCATTTGATGTCAGGTGTGTGCGCGTCTTAGAAATGTAGTCCCACATATATTATTACAGAGCTTCAACAGGTCAGCAAAGCATGCTGATCGTCTCTGCTCACTTCTTGATTTTCCCAGCTCCAACCCCGTCCTGTGTCCCCTCAGAAACCTCAGCAACAGAGTCTAAGCCACGGCTCAGGAAACAACACTGCAGATCCAGAGCCTTCCTGCTGAGAACTTGCATACTCTGTCACAGAGCCCAGCTCATTTCTTGGCTGCAGCCAAGAGAGGAGCAGTGAGCAACAAGTTGCATGCTTTGGGTCCCGACAGCTATCTCCCACCCTTGAACAGCAACATGCATCAGATCCTGCTTTTCCTTTCCCCTTTTGCATGACCTCCCAAGTCTGGTGCTGAGCTTTAGGTGCTCAGGCCCTGTCTCAAAGGGGGCAATCATGTGAAAAAGGAAAATCCTGCCTCTTGTCTGCATAAGCAATGAAGAGTACCTACCTCGAGTCCACAGTAGGCTGCTCCCACCCTCCTTGCAGGCAGCCTGGCTCCTCTGAGTCATGTAGGCTGGAGGATGCCAAGTGTTCTGAGGCTGGACCCAGCTGCAGGATGGCCACGGTGCACCTCCTGCAACCAAGACACTGCCTGGGTGGCTTCCAATCAGGCTCTCGCTTGCCTTACAGGGTGCCCCTCTGAGGTCTGCTGGTGGGCAGGGAGCTGGGAGCTGCACCTAAGGCTTTACCCCCCCACCCCAGCCTCCCCGAGCACCCTGGCAGAGCCCAGACTCTCATGCTCTTCCTCTGTGGGGGTATTTCCACGCCGTGGGGCTCTATTCAGGCCCAGCCCAAGGTTCTTAACCCCTTATCAGCTCTGTAGGAGGTGCTCTGGGCTACAGCTCAGCCTTAGCCATGGCTCCTCCTGATGTGCAGTGTTATAAATTCCCAGTCTATTTAGCTTTATATGATTTATTTATAGGGTTAATAAAAGGCAAGTAAACAGTGCTGGGTGTGCTGGGGAGTCCGGGCTCCTCCCACACGCATACGTCTTACATCAGGCGGCTCGGTTTTATGTTGCTAGGCTAATACATATTCATCACTACTTCTAGAAAAGGCAGGGTTATTATAGTTAGTTCCTAGAAGCCGAACCCTCCCAAGGGCACCCGCATACCAGTCTCCAGTGGTCCCTCGGGGGTCGGGTGTCGTTATTGCTGAAGGCTCGTAGTCTTCCTCCCAGGCTTTGTCCTTCCGCTTCCTCTCTCTCTGTATTTGGTAGCGGCTGGGCCGGATGTCAGAGACTTGCACAGCCTCCACTGCAATAGTCAGCAGTTCTCTGCAAACCCCTTTGTTCTCTTATCCCCTAGACCTGGCCTCAACATTAACCCTTCAGATCCTCTATTGACACAAATTGCGAATTCCTTACATGCAGTGTGAAATGTGTTCATCTGATTCGTGTCAATATGGAACAATGCTAGGGTCGCATGATGAAGTGTGACCTTCTGTCTTACATACCACTGTATAAACACAAGTCTAAGAAAAACAGTGTGGTTAATGTATATAGTTCTGGTATCTTGCAGAGGAATGGTCTAGCAATTCGTGTCAATAGAGGGTTTGAAGGGTAAACCTTGAGACTCGGGTCTAGGGAATAAGAGAACAAAGGAGTTTTCAAAAAATGCTGATTTTTGCATGGGCCGTTGCAGACGGATGTCTCTGAGATCTGGGATAAGAGATTCACAAATAAGGAGAAAGGGGAAGCTGAAGGACGACTGAAGGACAAAGCCTGGAAGGAAGACTACGAGCCTTCAGTACGAGCAACCCCCCAGAGGGACCACCAGAGACTGATACGCATGCGTCCGTGGAGGGTTTGTATCCCGGGAAATTAATTATAATAACCCCGCCTTTTCTGGAAGTAGTGATGAATATGCATTAGCCTAGGAGCATAAAAACCAGCCGCCTGACGCAATAGGGGTGCATCTTGGTGGAGCTGAGACTCCCGGTGCACCCAGCGCTGTTTGCTTGCCTCTATGCGTTTAATACATTGTAAACTTGCAATCCTATTTGGGACTCAGTCATTTATTTCACACAGCATGGCTTCCTGGCCACAAACCAGAATGTGTTGTGAAGCTGCAGCACAGAAAATCAAAGAGGTTGGTTAGGGATTGACCTCGGCGCCTTCTCTGTTGGCTCACCTAGAGCGTGCCACTGTGTGAGGAAAGGGTTAAGTGCTCTGCTCAGCCTTCCGTGCTCTGCAAGGAAAGAGTTAACTCTGCTAGCAGCAGGCCACTGATGTGCTCAGGCCTTTGATAGCAGCTCTGGGCAGAGACAAAGGAAAGGCACCCACAGAGGAGGAGCCTGAGAGTTTGGGCTCTGCCAGGGTGCTCAGTGGGGGGAAAAGCCTTAGGTGCAGCTCCCAGCTCCCTGCCCACCAGCAGACCTCAGAGGGGCACCCTGTAAGGCAAGTGAGAGCCTGGCTGGAAGCCACCCAGGCAGTGTCTTGGTTGCAGGAGGTGCACCATGGCCATCCTGCAGCTGGGTCCAGCCTCAGGACACTTGGCATCCTCCAGCCTATACGACTCAGAGGAGCCAGGCTGCCTGCAAGGAGGGTGGGAGCCTGATTTGTCCCAGAGCTTGTGTTTTCATTGGGGCCTGCTTTCTTAAAATGAAAAACGGAAGGACAGGAAAGGTGCAAGGGGGCTTTGTTTCTGGTGTCAGTTCCATGAGCTCCAGCTGAAGTTCTTCCTGTAATCCCTGCAGACATGCTTTCTTCCTTTCTTTCTGTAGTGCTTTAACCCGGCCAGCAGCTAAACACCACACAGCCATTCGCTCACCCTCCCACTTCCCTCTCTGGGATGGGGGAGAGAAAAGGGAAAGTAAAACCCGTGAGTTGTGATAAAGACAGTTTATTAAGACAGGAAAATAATAATAACAATAAAAATAATAACAACAATGATAATAATAGTACTACTAATAATAATGTGTACAAACAAGTGATGCACAATGCAATTGCTCACCACCTGCTGGCTGATGCCCAGCCTAACCCCGAGCAGTCCGGCCACCCTTCCCCGGCTAGCCACCCCTATATATTGTTTAGCATGACGTCAGATGGTATGGAATACCTCTTTGGCTAGTTTGGGTCACCTGTCCTGGGTCTGTCCCCTCACAGCTCTTGCCCGTTGGCAGGACAGAGCAAGAAGCTGAGACGTCCTTGGCTTGGTGTAAGAACTGCTCTGCAACAATTAAAACATCGGGGTGTTATCAGCACTCTTCTCATCCTAAGCCAAAACATAGCATTCTACCAGCTACTAGGAAGAAAATTAACTCTGTCCTAACTGAAACCAGGACACTTTCCAGCCAAGTTTTCTTTTGGATCTTCATGCACTCACCCACAGCAGATGGGTTTATCCAGGGGTTTATCCAGAGGTGACTTTCCTGGGCTGAGTGAAGAGTCACTTTCCTGGGTGACTTTCCTCATACACATCCCTGGGAGAAATGTGCTTCTGATCCACCTACCAACATCCCAAGGGCTTCCAGTGGCTTCGCCACAGCCAGCTCTGCACTCTCCTTTGGGTGGTCACTTGGCACCCCATCTCCAGTTTTTCAACTTTGATAGCAGCTCTGGGCAGAGACAAAGGAAAGGCCCCCACACAGGAGGAGCAATATGGGTAATTGGGGAGCAATTTGGGGAGCCATATTGCTTTTGTCCCCAGACATTGCTTTGTCCCCGGTGTGGGAATTATTGCTCCCCCAAAGGGGGAGCAATATGGGTAATTCCCACACCGGGGACAAAGCAAGAACAGGATATATTTGTCCCAGAACACCCACCACAACCTAAGGCCAGGAAGGGTGATATGCTCCAGCCAAAGGATGGGAAAACTCCAAGGCATGCCGGTCACAAGCCAAAATGGGGTCTGCCTTGTCCAAGTGAGCCAAAGTGAAACTGGGAGCATTTCCTTATGCAGAGGTGTGGGAATTGTGACTTTTTTTCTGTGCCTTGATGTGTCATTTGTGAATCTTGGCAGGATGCTGCTTACTCAGGTGGAGATTGGAAGTGTTGCCTGCCTTGCTTTGGGATGAGCATCACCAAAACTCTGGACTCCTTACCCAGCACTGCTCTGACTTCTTAGCTCTCCTAACATCTCCTTGACATCTCCCAAAGGTTCACTTGCAGCTGGCCAGCTGGTCCCCATGGGCTCTTGTGGGAGGAGCAGTGAGCTGGCCACTGCCAAAATATGAGCCCGGCTACAAGCGTAGAGGACAACACAGAGCATCAGCTGGCTTTTCCTGTTTCCCTTTTCCTTTCCAGACTCTATCAGCAACCCTACACCCTTTGCATCCCAGAGGGGGTGAAGGCACTGGGGAATCTGCTAAGCTGCTCAAAGAAGATGGAGCAAATGCATCATTCCTTGCTGGACTCACAGCAATATCTCCCAAGAAAGGCACCAGCAAATATCTTGACACCCAGAGCTCTCTTTTGTCTGCACCAGGATAAACCACGGCTTCAAGGCTCAAGGATGGAAGTTTGCTCTTTGTGGGGTTTTTATGCTGGGTTTCCCGGTAGGAATTTAAATGTCTCTGTCACGGCTTCTGGGACTTGGTATTTACTGCTGTTACCAAACCATTGGGCAGCAAGTCCCTTAAAGGTGAGGGGAAAAAAGGTGACGTGAAAATCAGGAATCCCAGAGAATATTTTACGCAGTGATAAACAGAACAAGGAAGGGAAGAGGGGATTGGATCTGTCCAACAGCCATCATTGGATGCCCACACTAGGAACAGGGTTTCCTCTCTCTGCTCTCAGCCATATGCACCATTCCCTGATGGGCTGTCAGTGATATCTCCCAGGGAACACAGCCTGGGAAAACATCTTATTCTTACACCTAGTGCTCCCTGCTGTCTGCATGGGGCTAAACCTCGGCTTCAAGTTTCGGGGGAGGGAGTCTGATCTGCAGGAGGGTTTGAAGATGAGTTTGCCACAAGGCTCTTCCTCTGCTCACGGTATTTGTAAGGTTCTCTTCTGTGTGAATCTAGAATTGGGTGACCAGCTTCGAGCTCTGGCTGAAGCTCCTCCCACACTTAGGGCACTACTACAGCTTCTCTCCTTTGTGGATATGCTTGTGTGATCTAAGTTCAGAACTGCTTTTGAAGGCCTTTGCACAGTCAGGACACTTGTATGGTCTCTCTCCTGTGTGGGTCCCTTTGTGCCATTTGAGTCCAGAACTCGAGAGGAAGCTCTTCTCACACTGTGAGCACTTGTAGGGTCTCTCTCCTGTGTGGATCCATTTGTGCGCATTGAGTCCAGAACTCGCTTTGAAGCTCTCCCCACACTCAGGGCATTTGTAGGGCTTCTCTCCTGTGTGAAAGCGCTGGTGGTAGATGAGACCTTCTCTTCTTCTGTAGCTCTTCTCACACTGTGAGCACTTGTAGGGTCTCTCTCCTGTGTGGATGAGTTTGTGCAATTTGAGTAGAAAATTCCTTATGAAGTCCTTCCCACACTCAGGACACTTGTAGGGTCTCTCTCCTGTGTGGGTCCGTTTGTGCAATTTGAAGTCAGAACTTGTTTTGAAGCTCTTCTCACACTCAGGGCACTTGTAGGGTCTCTCTTCCGTGTGGATTCGTTTGTGCAATTTGAGCCCAGAACTTGAGAGGAAGCTCTTCTCACAATCAGGGCACTTGTAGGGTCTCTCTCCTGCGTGGATCCGTTTGTGCAATTTGAACCCAGAACTTGAGAGGAAGCTCTTCTCACAATCAGGGCACTTGTAGGGTCTCTCTCCTGCGTGGATCCGTTTGTGAAAATTGAGTAGAAAACTACTTATGAAGCCTTTCCCACACTCAGGGCATTTGTAGGGCTTCTCTCCTGTGTGAAAGTGCTGGTGGTAGATGAGATTTACCCTTCTTTTGTAGCTCTTGTCACACTCAGGGCACTTGTGAGGTCTCTCTCCTGTGTGGATCTGTTTGTGTATACTGAGTACAAAACTCGTTATGAAGCCCTTCCCACACTCGGGACACTTGTAGGGTCTCTCTTCCGTGTGGGTCCTTTTGTGCAATTTGAGTTCAGAAATCCTTATGAAGCCCTTCCCACAATCAGGGCACTTGTAGGGTCTCTCTCCTGTGTGGGTCCCTTTGTGCCATTTGAGTCCAGATCTCGACTGGAAGCTCTTCCCACACTCAGGACACTTGTAGGGTCTCTCTCCGTTGTGGATCCGTTTGTGCAATTTGAGTTCACAACTCTTTATGAAGCTCTTCTCACAATCAGGGCACTTGTGAGGTTTCTCTCCTCTGTGAACATGATGATGGTAGACGAGTTCAGAGCTGCTTCTGAAGCTCTTCTCACACTCCAAGCACTTGTAGGGTCTCTCTCCTGTGTGAATCCGCTGGTGTATAACAAGACTGGAACTTGTTATGTAGCTCTTCCCACACTCAGTGCACTTGTAGGGTTTGTCTCCTGTGTGGATGCGCCGGTGCTTAAGAAGATAGGAATGACTTTTAAAGATTTTTCCACACTCGTCACATTGGTTCTCCAATTTCTTCTGGCAGCCTTGCTTCATTGTCAGTTCTTTAGCCTCCTTTTGACCTTTGCTGCCATCTAGGGGCTTCCGAGCTCCATTTCCCGGATGGGTTTGCAGTGGCTTCTTGAGATGCTTTCCATGCTCCAGGCCCTTTTGCACGCCCCTTCTGGTTTTTCCCACAGAGACAGCATTCAGCTGCCTTTGGGCCACGCCACCTTTCTGAAGAGTCTCCGCTGCTTTTGTGATCCTGTCACCTGCTGGATGACAGAGGAAATCCACAACCAGCCCATAGTGCCCACAATATTGCCCAGGCAGAGCTCTCTGATCCTCTGATCTTGGCTTTTGCCAACCCCTATCTCCTCCCTTCCTCCACCACCTCACCTGGGCTGAGGTCTCCTGTCACATCCTCCACGCCATGCAGATCTGGGATCCAGGGATCTTCCCCTTCTTCAAGCTGGGAGATCACCACGGGTTTAGGGGATGGAAGTAGTCCTTAAATGACATAAACAGAGGAGATGAGAGCATTTGGAGGGCTACTAAGATGATCAGAGGGCTGGAGCACCTCCCTATGCATAAAGGTTGAGGAAATTGAGCTTCTTTAGCTTGGAGAGGAGAAGGCTCCAGGGAGACCTCACTGTGGCCTTCCAGTGTTTGAAGGGAGAGTATCAACAGGAGGGGGAACGCATGCTTGGGGGATGCAGTTAACTTCAAGAAGGTTTAGGGGAAAACCGAGGAAGGCAATGCTGAGAAGGAAGATTTACATGCAACCACCAAGAAAAGCTCTTTTGGACGCATGTATATATAACTATAATATATACATGTATATGTCTATATAGCTATATCTTTTATATATTATTGTATTATTAAATATTCTAATATACAGTATTATTTTTGCTATTATATTATGATTGTATCATTATATCATAATACATATACATTGTATTGGATAACACACTACTGTCTTCTTAACTCATCCTTATCTTTTTTGTGTGTGGTTTTAGGTTGCTGGTTTTTTTTTTTTATATTTTTTTTTTTCCTTCTATATGCAGTAAATAATTGCATTGTGTTTATTATATGTCTTGCTCACAGAGGCTTCTTCTACACCACGAATGCTCCCCTACTGAGTAGAAAAAGAAGCAAAGCCCTCACTCACCCAGTGAAGTTATGGACTCATACGTCTCCAGCATCACGTCCCGGTAGAGCACTCGCTGTGCAGGATGCAGCAGCTCCCACTCCTCCCTGCTGAAATACACGGCCACCTCCACGAAGGTCACGGGTTCCTGCAAGCAAAGAGGCTCCATGTAGAAGCAGCCTGTTGATGACAGAAGCTCCAGTCCCAGTGGCTTCTCTGTGCCCAGCACACAAATGCTGGCTGACGGCACCTCACCTTCCCCCTTGGCCTCTCCTGGCTGCTTCTCCAAGCCCCTACCTCAGCTGGATGTGCCGTGGCCATTTCCTGCCCTCCTGTAGGCTGGGATAATCACAGCTGAAAGGTAGATGTCAAACTGGAACCTGCTGGGACAAGAGAAATGGCAGGGTAGGTTTGGGGGAATGCAGCAGTCCCTGTCCCTGTCCCTCCCCAGCGCCAGCCCAGCTGCAGGCCATTGATTGGGGGTGAAAGCCAGCTGGGACACAGGTTTAAGAAAGGAAAAAGCTGCTGCACATCAGCAATCGTCAGAGAGGAGTGAGAAAATGAGATGAAAACAACCCTGCAGACACTAAGGTCAGTGACGAAGGAGGAAGGAGGTGCTCCAGGCACCTGGACAGAATTTCCCCTGAAGCCTGTGGCCAGGACCATGGGGAAGCAGGCTGTTCTGCTGCAGCCCACAGTGTGGCAGAGTGGATCAGATCTCTAAACTGCAGCCCACTGAGGAGCTCATGTTGGGGCAGGTGGATATGGCCTAAAAGGGGGTGCAACCCACAGAGAGCTGCCCTCTGCCCCCTCTTGTTTGACTGTGATGTTTATTGGAAAGTGATCACCCCTGACCCTGTCTCAACCCGTGAGCCGGCCCTGTCTCAACCTGTGAGCAGTGAAGTTGTTCTTGTTTCAGAGGATTTTCTTCCCCTGACCCGTTCAAGAGGAGCCCTGAGTGAGTCCAGTGCTGGTGAAAATGCTGACTATGCCTGAGGGAGGACCAGCAGCTGCCTGTAAAATGGGTCTTCAGTTACAGGCAGATCCTGAACAACAGACTTAGGAAGCATTTGCAGAACAAAGAAAGCCAAGTCCTGTAGGTAAGGAGGTAGCACAAGCCCCAGAACAAGCAAGCAAGGAAACCAAGTGCTGGCAGAACATCAGAAGAGCCACTAGAGGAAGATCTTGCCTGCTGGATCTCCTAAAGGAATGTAGGGGCAGGAGATGAAAATTCCTTACCTGGAGGTTTTAGCTTGAGAGACACAACAGGAGGCAGGCAAATTTTTGTAGCATGCAGGAATTGATACACGCAGAGGTATGGACAATGGTTATTTGATGTCAGGTGTGTGCGCGTCTTAGAAATGTAGTCCCACATATATTATTACAGAGCTTCAACAGGTCAGCAAAGCATGCTGATCGCCTCTGCGCACTTCTTGATTTTCCCAGCTCCAACCCCGTCCTGTGTCCCCTCAGAAACCTCAGCAACAGAGTCTAAGCCATGGCTCAGGAAACAATACTGCAGATCCAGAGCCTTCCTGCTGAGGACTTGCATCCTCTGTCACAGAGCCCAGCTCATTTCTTGGCTGCAGCCAAGAGAGGAGCAGTGAGCAACAAGCTGCATGCTTTGGGTCCCGACAGCTATCTCCCACCCTTGAACAGCAACATGCATCAGATCCTGCTTTTCCTTTCCCCTTTTGCATGACCTCCCAAGTCTGGTGCTGAGCTTTAGATGCTCAGGCCCTGTCTCAAAGGGGGGAATCGTGTGAAAAAGGAAAATTCTGCCTCTTGTCTGCATAAGCAATGAAGAGTACCTACCTCGAGTCCACAGTAGGCTGCTCCCACCCTCCTTGCAGGCAGCCTGGCTCCTCTGAGTCGTGTAGGCTGGAGGATGCCAAGTGTCCTGAGGCTGGACCCAGCTGCAGGATGGCCGCGGTGCACCTCCTGCAACCAAGACACTGCCTGGGTGGCTTCCAGCCAGGCTCTCGCTTGCCTTACAGGGTGCCCCTCTGAGGTCTGCTGGTGGGCAGGGAGCTGGGAGCTGCACCTAAGGCTTTACCCCCCCACCCCAGCCTCCCCGAGCACCCTGGCAGAGCCCAGACTCTCATGCTCTTCCTCTGTGGGGGTATTTCCACGCCGTGGGGCTCTATTCAGGCCCAGCCCAAGGTTCTTAACCCCTTATCAGCTCTGTAGGAGGTGCTCTGGGCTACAGCTCAGCCTTAGCCATGGCTCCTCCTGATGTGCAGTGTTATAAATTCCCAGTCTATTTAGCTTTATATGATTTATTTATAGGGTTAATAAAAGGCAAGTAAACAGTGCTGGGTGTGCTGGGGAGTCCGGGCTCCTCCCACACGCATACGTCTTACATCAGGCGGCTCGGTTTTATGTTGCTAGGCTAATACATATTCATCACTACTTCTAGAAAAGGCAGGGTTATTATAGTTAGTTCCTAGAAGCCGAACCCTCCCAAGGGCACCCGCATACCAGTCTCCAGTGGTCCCTCGGGGGTCGGGTGTCGTTATTGCTGAAGGCTCGTAGTCTTCCTCCCAGGCTTTGTCCTTCCGCTTCCTCTCTCTCTGTATTTGGTAGCGGCTGGGCCGGATGTCAGAGACTTGCACAGCCTCCACTGCAATAGTCAGCAGTTCTCTGCAAACCCCTTTGTTCTCTTATCCCCTAGACCTGGCCTCAACATTAACCCTTCAGATCCTCTATTGACACAAATTGCGAATTCCTTACATGCAGTGTGAAATGTGTTCATCTGATTCGTGTCAATATGGAACAATGCTAGGGTCGCATGATGAAGTGTGACCTTCTGTCTTACATACCACTGTATAAACACAAGTCTAAGAAAAACAGTGTGGTTAATGTATATAGTTCTCGTATCTTGTAGAGGAATGGTCTAGCAATTCGTGTCAATAGAGGGTTTGAAGGGTAAACCTTGAGACTAGGGTCTAGGGGATAAGAGAACAAAGGAGTTTTCAAAAAATGCTGATTTTTGTATGGGCCGTTGCGGACGGACGTCTCTGAGATCCGGGATAAGAGATTCACAAATAAGGAGAAAGGGGAAGCTGAAGGACGACCGAAGGACAAAGCCTGGAAGGAAGACTACGAGCCTTCAGTACGAGCAACCCCCCAGAGGGACCACCAGAGACTGATACGCATGCGTCCGTGGAGGGTTTGTATCTCCGGAAACTAATTATAATAACCCTGCCTTTTCTGGAAGTAGTGATGAATATGTATTAGCCTAGGAGCATAAAAACCAGCCGCCTGACGCAATAGGGGTGCGTCTTGGTGGAGCTGTGACTCCCGGTGCACCCAGCACTGTTTGCTTGCCTCTATGCGTTTAATACATTGTAAACTTTAATTGCAATCCTATTTGGGACTCAGTCATTTATTTCACACAGCATGGCTTCCTGGCCCCAAACCAGAATGTGTTGCAAAGCTGCAGCACAGAAAATCAAAGAGGTTGGTTAGGGCTTGACCTCGGCGCCTTCTCTGTTGGCTCACCTAGAGCGTGCCACTGTGTGAGGAAAGGGTTAAGTGCTCTGCTCAGCCTTCCGTGCTCTGCAAGGAAAGAGTTAACTCTGCTAGCAGCAGGCCACTGATATGCTCAGGCCTTTGATAGCAGCTCTGTGCAGAGACAATGGAAAGGCACCCACAGAGGAGGAGCCTGAGAGTTTGGGCTCTGCCAGGGTGCTCAGTGGGGGGAAAAGCCTTAGGTGCAGCTCCCAGCTCCCTGCCCACCAGCAGACCTCAGAGGGGCACCCTGTAAGGCAAGTGAGAGCCTGGCTGGAAGCCACCCAGGCAGTGTCTTGGTTGCAGGAGGTGCACCGTGGCCATCCTGCAGCTGGGTCCAGCCTCAGGACACTTGGCATCCTCCAGCCTATACGACTCAGAGGAGCCAGGCTGCCTGCAAGGAGGGTGGGAGCCTGATTTGTCCCAGAGCTTGTGTTTTCATTGGGGCCTGCTTTCTTCAAATGAAAAACGGAAGGACAGGAAAGGTGCAAGGGGGCTTTGTTTCTGGTGTCAGTTCCATGAGCTCCAGCTGAAGTTCTTCCTGTAATCCCTGCAGACATGCTTTCTTCCTTTCTTTCTGTAGTGCTTTAACCCGGCCAGCAGCTAAACACCACACAGCCGTTCGCTCACCCTCCCACTTCCCTCTCTGGGATGGGGGAGAGAAAAGGGAAAGTAAAACCCGTGAGTTGTGATAAAGACAGTTTATTAAGACAGGAAAATAATAATAACAATAAAAATAATAACAACAATGATAATAATAGTACTACTAATAATAATGTGTACAAACAAGTGATGCACAATGCAATTGCTCACCACCTGCTGGCTGATGCCCAGCCTAACCCCGAGCAGTCCGGCCACCCTTCCCCGGCTAGCCACCCCTATATATTGTTTAGCATGACGTCAGATGGTATGGAATACCTCTTTGGCTAGTTTGGGTCACCTGTCCTGGGTCTGTCCCCTCACAGCTCTTGCCCGTTGGCAGGACAGAGCAAGAAGCTGAGACGTCCTTGGCTTGGTGTAAGAACTGCTCTGCAACAATTAAAACATCGGGGTGTTATCAGCACTCTTCTCATCCTAAGCCAAAACATAGCATTCTACCAGCTACTAGGAAGAAAATTAACTCTGTCCTAACTGAAACCAGGACACTTTCCAGCCAAGTTTTCTTTTGGATCTTCATGCACTCACCCACAGCAGATGGGTTTATCCAGGGGTTTATCCAGAGGTGACTTTCCTGGGCCGAGTGAAGAGTCACTTTCCCGGGTGACTTTCCTCATACACATCCCTGGGAGAAATGTGCTTCTGATCCACCTACCAACCTCCCAAGGGCTTCCAGTGGCTTCGCCACAGCCAGCTCTTCACTCTCCTTTGGGTGGTCACTTGGCACCCCATCTCCAGTTGAAAAGGGGAGCAATATGGGTAATTCCCACACCGGGGACAAAGCAAGAACAGGATATATTTGTCCCAGAACACCCACCACAACCTAAGGCCAGGAAGGGTGATATGCTCCAGCCAAAGGATGGGAAAACTCCAAGGCATGCCGGTCACAAGCCAAAATGGGGTCTGCCTTGTCCAAGTGAGCCAAAGTGAAACTGGGAACATTTCCTTATGCAGAGGTGTGGGAATTGTGACTTTTTTCTGTGCCTTGATGTGTCATTTGTGAATCTTGGCAGGATGTTGCTTACTCAGGTGGAGATTGGAAGTGTTGCCTGCCTTGCTTTGGGATGAGCATCACCAAAACTCTGGACTCCTTACCCAGCACTGCTCTGACTTCTTAGCTCTCCTGCATGACATCTCCCAAAGGTTCACTTGCAGCTGGCCAGCTGGTCCCCATGGGCTCTTGTGGGAGGAGCAGTGAGCTGGCCACTGCCAAAACATGAGCCCGGCTACAAGCGTAGAGGACAGCACAGAGCATCAGCTGGCTTTTCCTGTTTCCCTTTTCCTTTCCAGACTCTATCAGCAACCCTACACCCTTTGCATCCCAGAGGGGGTGAAGGCACTGGGGAATCTGCTAAGCTGCTCAAAGAAGATGGAGCAAATGCATCATTCCTTGCTGGACTCACAGCAATATCTCCCAAGAAAGGCACCAGCAAATATCTTGACACCCAGAGCTCTCTTTTGTCTGCACCAGGATAAACCACGGCTTCAAGGCTCAAGGATGGAAGTTTGCTCTTTGTGGGGTTTTTATGCTGGGTTTCCCGGTAGGAATTTAAATGTCTCTGTCACGGCTTCTGGGACTTGGTATTTACTGCTGTTACCAAACCATTGGGCAGCAAGTCCCTTAAAGGTGAGGGGAAAAAAGGTGACGTGAAAATCAGGAATCCCAGAGAATATTTTACGCAGTGATAAACAGAACAAGGAAGGGAAGAGGGGATTGGATCTGTCCAACAGCCATCGTTGGATGCCCACACTAGGAACAGGGTTTCTCTCTCTGCTCTCAGCCATATGCACCATTCCCTGATGGGCTGTCAGTGATATCTCCCAGGGAACACAGCCTGGGAAAACATCTTATTCTTACACCTAGTGCTCCCTGCTGTCTGCATGGGGCTAAACCTCGGCTTCAAGTTTCGGGGGAGGGAGTCTGATCTGCAGGAGGGTTTGAAGATGAGTTTGCCACAAGGCTCTTCCTCTGCTCACGGTATTTGTAAGACATATAAATATATTTGTGTGCATTTAGAATTAGGTGACCATGTTTGAGCTCTAGTGGAATCTCCTCCCACACTCAGGGCACTGCTACAGCTTGTCTCCTTTGTGGATGCACTTGTGTGATCTAAGTTCAGAATTGCTCTTGAAGGCCTTTGCACAGTCAGGACACTTGTAGGGTCTCTCTCCTGTGTGGGTCCGTTTGTGCAATTTGAGTCTATATCTCGACTGGAAGCCCTTTCCACACTCAGGGCACTTGTAGGGTCTCTCTCCTGTGTGGATCCGTTTGTGTAATTTCAGCCGATAATTCGACTGGAAGGTCTTCTCACACTCAGGGCACTTGTAGGGTCTCTCTCGTGTGTGGATCCGTTTGTGCAGATTGAGTTCAGAACTCCTTACGAAGCCCTTCCCACACTCAGGGCACTTGTAGGGTCTCTCTCCTGTGTGGATCCGTTTGTGCAATTTCAGCCGATAATTCGACTGGAAGGTCTTCTCACAATCAGGGCACTTGTAGGGTCTCTCTCCTGTGTGGGTCCCTTTGTGCCATTTGAGTCCAGAACTCGAGTAGAAGCTCTTCTCACACTCAGGACACTTGTAGGGTCTCTCTTCCGTGTGGATTTGTTTGTGCAAATTGAGTAGAGAAATCTTTATGAAGCCCTTCCCACAATCAGGGCACTTGTAGGGTCTTTCTTCCGTGTGGATTTGTTTGTGCAAATTGAGTAGAGAAATCTTTATGAAGCCCTTCCCACAATCAGGACACTTGTAGGGTCTCTCTCCTGTGTGGATCCATTTGTGCACATTGAGTGCAGAACTCCTTATGAAGCCTTTCCCACACTCAGGGCACTTGTAGGGTCTCTCTCCTGTGTGGATCCGTTTGTGCAAATTGAGTCCATAATTCGACTGGAAGGTCTTCTCACACTCAGGGCACTTGTAGGGTCTCTCTCCTGCGTGGATCCGTTTGTGCAAATTGAGTGCAGAACTCCTTATGAAGCCCTTCCCACACTCAGGGCACTTGTAGGGTCTCTCTTCCGTGTGGATCCATTTGTGCAAATTGAGTACAGAAATATTTATGAAGCCCTTCCCACAATCAGGGCACTTGTAGGGTCTCTCTCCTGTGTGGATCCATTTGTGCCATTTGAGTCCAGAACTCGAGTGGAAGCTCTTCTCACACTCAGGGCACTTGTAGGGTCTCTCTCCTGTGTGGATCCGTTTGTGCAAATTGAGTCCAGAACTCGAGTGGAAGCTCTTCTCACACTCAGGGCACTTGTAGGGTCTCTCTTCCGTGTGGATTCGTTTGTGCAAATTGAGTACAGAAATCCTTATGAAGCCCTTCCCGCAATCAGGGCACTTGTGCGGTCTCTCTCCTGTGTGGATCCATTTGTGCAAATTGAGTCCATAATTTGACTGGAAGCTCTTCTCACAATCAGCGCACTTGTAGGGTCTCTCTCCTGTGTGGGTCTGTTTGTGCAGTTTGAGTTCAGAACTCGTTTTGAAGCTCTTCTCACAATCAGGGCACTTGTAGGGTCTCTCTCCTGTGTGGATCTGTTTGTGCCATTTGAGTCCAGATCTCGAGTGGAAGCTCTTCTCACACTCAGGGCACTTGTAGGGTCTCTCTTCCGTGTGGATCCATTTGTGCAAATTGAGTAAAGAAATCCTTATGAAGCCCTTCCCACAATCAGGGCACTTGTACGGTCTCTCTCCTGTGTGGATCCATTTGTGCACATTGAGCCCAGAACTCGTGTTGAAGCTCTTCTCACAATCAGGGCACTTGTAGGGTCTCTCTCCTGTGTGGATCCGTTTGTGCACATTGAGCCCAGAACTTGAGAGGAAGCTCTTCTCACAATCAGGGCACTTGTAGGGTCTCTCTCCGTTGTGGGTCCGTTTGTGAAATTTGAGTTCAGAACGCGTTTTGAAGCTCTCCTCACACTCCAAGCACTTGTAGGGTCTCTCTCCTGTGTGAATCCGCTGGTGTATAGCAAGACTGGATCTTTTTATGTAGCTCTTCCCACACTCAGTGCACGTGGGATTGTCTCCTGTGTGGATGCGCCGGTGCTTAAGAAGATAGGAATGACTTTTAAAGATTCTTCCACACTCGTCACATTGGTTCTCCAATTTCTTCTGGCAGCCTTGCTTCATTGTCAGTTCTTTAGTCTCCTTTTGACCTTTGCTGCCATCTAGGGGCTTCCGAGCTCCATTTCCCGGATGGGTTTGCTGTGGCTTCTTGAGATGCTTTCCATGCTCCAGGCCCTTTTGCACGCCCCTTCTGGTTTTTCCCACAGAGACAGCATTCAGCTGCCTTTGGGCCACGCCACCTTTCTGAAGAGTCTCCGCTGCTTTTGTGATCCTGTCACCTGCTGGATGACAGAGGAAATCCACAACCAGCCCATAGTGCCCACAATATTGCCCAGGCAGAGCTCTCTGATCCTCTGATCTTGGCTTTTGCCATCCCCAATCTCCTCCCTTCCTCCACCACCTCACCTGGGCTGAGGTCTCCTGTCACATCCTCCACGCCATGCAGATCTGGGATCCAGGGATCTTCCCCTTCTTCAAGCTGGGAGATCACCACGGGTTTGGGGGATGGAAGTAGTCCTTAAATGACGAAAACAGAGGAGATGAGAGCATTTGGAGGGCTACTAAGATGATCAGAGGGCTGGAAAACCTCCCTATGCATAAAGGTTGAGGAAATTGAGCTTCTTTAGCTTGGAGAGGAGAAGGCTCCAGGGAGACCTCACTGCGGCCTTCCAGTGTTTGAAAGGAGCGTATCAACAGGAGGGGGAACGCACGCTTGGGGGATGGTTTTAAACTAAGAGGGGAGATTTAGGTTGGAAATGAGGAGAAAGTTTTTCACTCAGAGGGTGGCGAGGCACTGGAACAGTTTGCCCAGGGAGGTTGTGGATGGCCCAGCCCTGGAGGCATTCAAGGCCAGGCTTGATGCAACTCTGGGAAGCCTCCTCTGCTTGTTGGCAACCTTGCCCAGAGCAGGGGGGTTGAAACTGGAAGATCTTTAAGGTCCTTTTCAATGCAGGCCGTTCTATGACTCTATGATTTCCATGGTTTTGACACAGCTGCTAAGTGTCCACGTGTACTATGTAATCACTCCCGTCCTGTAAAGCCACTTTTACGGCCCAGTATCATTCAGGTCAGCAACATAGACTAGCTTTGTTTGAAGACAGCACGGCTTTTCTATCTCTGAAAATACTACAGGGACTTATTTATTTGCCTTACCTTTTACCTACTTATTCAGTGCAGTTGACTTCAAGAAGGTTTAGGGGAAAACTGAGGAAGGCAATGCTGAGAAGGAAGATTTACATGCAACCACCAAGAAAAGCTCTTTTGGACGCATGTATATATAACTATAATATATACATACATATACATGTATATGTCTATATAGCTATATATTTTGTACATTATTATATTATTAAATATTCTAATATACAGTATTATTTTTCATATTATATTATCATTATGATTGTATCATTATATCATAATATATATATTACAATGGATAACACACTAATGTCTTCTTAACTCATCCTTATCTTTTTTTGTATGTGGTTTTAGGTTGCTGGGTTTTTATTATTATTATTTTGTGCTTCTGTATGCAGTAAATAATTGCATTGTGTTTATGTCCATATGTCCTGCTCACAGAGGCTTCTTCTACACCACGAATGCTCCCCTACTGAGGAGAAAAGGAAGCAAAGCCCTCACTCACCCAGTGAAGTTATGGACTCATACGTCTCCAGCATCACATCCCGGTAGAGCACTTGCTGTGCAGGATGCAGCAGCTCCCACTCCTCCCTGCTGAAATACACCGCCACCTCCACGAAGGTCACGGGTTCCTGCAAGCAAAGAGGCTCCATGTAGAAGCAGCCTGTTGATGACAGAAGCTCCAGTCCCAGTGGCTTCTCTGTGCCCAGCACACAAATGCTGGCTGACGGCACCTCATCTTCCCCCTGCATTCACATCCCTTCCCCCTTGGCCTCTCCTGGCTGCTTCTCCAAGCCCCTACCTCAGCTGGATGTGCCGTGGCCATTTCCTGCCCTCCTGCAGGCTGGGACAATCACAGCTGAAAGGTAGATGTCAAACTGGAACCTGCTGGGACAAGAGAAATGGCAGGGTAGGTTTGGGGGAATGCAGCAGTCCCTGTCCCTGTCCCACCCCAGCGCCAGCCCAGCTGCAGGCCATTGACTGGGGGTGAAAGCCAGCTGGGACACAGGTTTAAGAAAGGAAAAAGCTGCTGCACATCAGCAATCGTCAGAGAGGAGTGAGAAAATGAGATGAAAACAACCCTGCAGACACTAAGGTCAGTGACAAAGGAGGAAGGATGTGCTCCAGGCACCTGGACAGAATTTCCCCTGAAGCCTGTGGCCAGGACCATGAGGAGCTGCCCTTTTCCCCCATCTCGTTTGATTGTGATGTTTATTGGAAAGTGATCTCCCTGTCTTAATCTGTGAGCTGTGAAGTTGTTCTTGTTTCAGAGGATTTTCTTCCCCTGACCCATTCAAGAGGAGCCCTGAGTGAGTCCATTGAGATGGGGAAGATGCTGAAACCTATCTCGATTAGTATTTAGCTACAGATATGGTAAAATATTTTAATTATTGGGGATGTGGATGGGAACCTAAAAATAGCCTAATTATAGGGATGTAGATGAGAAGTAGATGTAAAAAGAAGATATCGTTCAAGGCCAACGGATGAGGGAAGAAGGAACACCTCGGTAAGAAAGAATGAACAACTTGCTGGCAGGAAACAAGGCAAAGGTAAGCAAAAAAAAACTAAACTGTTCAACAGAAGGTCAAAGTCCACAAAGGTAAAGAGAGTTTAACCTCCTCTTCCTTGTTGCCTTCATCCTGAAAGGCCTCTGCCCACGACCACCAGGCTACATTGCGCAGGCCACCAGGCTACATTGCGCAGGCGCAACTGGAAGGAGCAAGGAAGAATTTACCACCTAATTGGAAGGGTCATTGTATAGGGGGATACTTGGCACTTCACAATTCTTTTTATAATGGGCCTACAGTACCTTTTGGGATATTAAGGTCCCCATGGAAATGCATTAACTCGAGCAATCCCACTGAATCCTTTGATAGAAAGGCCTACAGGATACCATAGTTTTGTTAGATGGTTAATTTCTAGCTTGGGAGTGAGCGATTTGGAAAAGGCAATAGTAAATATTTCAGCCGAATTAGAACGGGTAGAGAATTCCACCACAGATGTGATAAAAGCACCAGAGGTAGAAGTATCATCTCTCAGTAGGGTAGTTTTACAAAATTGAATGGCTTTAGATTTATTAACAGCGAAGGAAGGAGGAGTGTGCACTGTAAGAAACCAGAGTTGCTGTACGTATATTGATCAAATATACCAAAGAGTAGAAACCGATTTAGAGGAGATACGGAAACATACTCACCAATTGCATGAGGTGTCACGGGATGACACCTCGCTTGGGTTTACTGAATTATAGGAAAAAATAACCAGTTGGTTACCAAATTTGACATGGTTAAAACAATTGTTTACTACGTGTTTAACCTCCTCTTCCTCGTTGCCTTCATCCTGAAAGACCCCTGCCCACGAACAACAGGCTACACTGCACAGGTGCAACCGGAAGGACCAGGGAGTATGGAAATGAGTACTTGGAAGAGGTCCGCCTTTTCAGGGAAATTAATGAATATGTATTAGAGCTCATGTAATATGTAACAGTATTCGTGTATAAAATTGTGAGAGACGACCGGGCAGGTGCGCACTTTTTGAGGGAAGCTATTCCCAGTGCACCCGGTGCACCACAATAAAGAAAACCTACTTTACAACCCTCTGGTTGTGGACTCTTTTCTGCGCGTATGGAATGCTGGTGGAAATGCTGACTATGCCTGACCAGCAGCTGCCTGTAAAATGGGTCTTCAGTTACAGGCAGATCCTGAACAACAGACTTAGGAAGCATTTGCAGAACAAAGAAAGCCAAGTCCTGTAGGTAAGGAGGCAGCACAAGCCCCAGAACAAGCAAGCAAGGAAACCAAGTGCTGGCAGAACAAACACAACAGGAGGCAGGCAAATTTTTGTAGCATGCAGGAATTGATACACGCAGAGGTATGGACACTGGTTATTTGATGTCAGGTGTGTGCGCGTCTTAGAAATGTAGTCCCACATATATTATTACAGAGCTTCAACAGGTCAGCAAAGCATGCTGATCGCCTCTGCACACTTCTTGATTTTCCCAGCTCCAACCCCGTCCTGTGTCCCCTCAGAAACCTCAGCAACAGAGTCTAAGCCACGGCTCAGGAAACAACACTGCAGATCCAGAGCCTTCCTGCTGAGGACTTGCATACTCTGTCACAGAGCCCAGCTCATTTCTTGGCTGCAGCCAAGAGAGGAGCAGTGAGCAACAAGTTGCATGCATGGTCCTGACAGCTATCTCCCACCCTTGAACAGCAACATGCATCAGATCCTGCTTTTCCTTTCCCCTTTTGCATGACCTCCCAAGTCTGGTGCTGAGCTTTAGGTGCTCAGGCCCTGTCTCAAAGGGGGCAATCATGTGAAAAAGGAAAATCCTGCCTCTTGTCTGCATAAGCAATGAAGAGTACCTACCTCGAGTCCACAGTAGGCTGCTCCCACCCTCCTTGCAGGCAACCAGGTCTCTCACTTGCCTTACAGGGTGTCCCTCTGAGGTCTGCTGGTGGGCAAGGAGCTGGGAGCTGCACCCCCCACTGCTTTTCCCCCCACTGAGCACCCTGGCAGAGCCCAGACTCTCAGGCTCCTCCTCTGTGGGGGGCATTTCCTTTGTCTCTGCCCAGAGCTGCTATCAAAGGCCTGAGCATATCAGTGGCCTGCTGCTAGCAGAGTTAACTCTTTCCTTGCAGAGCAGGGAAGGCTGAGCAGGGTGGAGCGCTGAACCCTTTCCTCACACAGTGGCACGCTCTGGGGGAGCCAACAGAGAAGGCCGAAGTCAATCCCTAACCAACCTCTTTGATTTTCTGTGCTGCAGCTTCACAACACATTCTGGTTTGGGGCCAGGAAGCCATGCTGCACATCAGGAGGAGCCATGGCCAAGGCTGAGCTGCAGCCCAGAGCTCCTCCTACAGAGCTGATGAGGGGTTAAGTACCTTGGGCTGGGCCTAAACAGAGCCCCAGGGCATGGAAATGCCCCCACAGAGGAAGAGCCTGAGAGTCTGGGCTCTGCCAGGGTGCTCAGTGGGGGGTAAAGCCTTTGGTGCAGCTCCCAGCTCCCTGCCCACCAGCAGACCTCAGAGGGGCACCCTGTAAGGCAAGTGAGAGCCTGGTTGGAAGCCACCCAGGCAGTGTCTTGGTTGCAGGAGGTGCACCGCGGCCATCCTGCAGCTGGGTCCAGCCTCAGGACACTTGGCATTGACTCAGAGGACCTGGTGTGTACCTCAAGGGGATTTAATACTGTGTGAGAATAGTCCATGAGTAGAATTGTATCATGTTAATTACTATATAATACTGTATGTTATCACTACCATGACTACTATATACCCTAGATGAAAATGGTGATTAATTAGAATGTATGGGAAAAAGTGGAACCTGAGCATGACATAAATAGTATGGAATAAGGGGTGGATAGATGTCCTGGTTTTAGTTAGGACAGAGTTAATTTTCTTCCTAGTAGCTGGTAGAATGCTATGTTTTGGCTTAGGATGAGAAGAGTGCCAATAACACCCCGATGTTTTAATTGTTGCAGAGCAGTTCTTACACCAAGCCAAGGACGTCTCAGCTTCTTGCTCTGTCCTGCCAACGGGCAGGCTGGGGGTGCAGAAAGAGTTGGGAGGGGACAGACCCAGGGGAGGTGACCCAAACTAGCCAAAGGGGTATTCCATACCATCTGACGTCATGCTAAACAATATATAGGGGTGTCTAGCCGGGCGAGAGGGGTCGGACTGCTCAGCATTAGGCTGGGCATCGGCCAGCAGGTGGTGAGCAATTGCATTGTGCATCACTTGTTTGTACACATTATTATTAGTAGTACTATTAACATCATTGTTGTTATTATTTTTATTGTTATTATTACTTTCCTGTCTTAATAAACTGTCTTTATCACAACTCACGGGTTTTACTTTCCCTTTTCTCTCCCCCATCCCAGAGAGGGAGGGGGGAGGGTGAGCGAACGGCTGTGTGGTGTTTAGCTGTGTGGGTTAAAGCACTACAGAAAGAAAGGAAGAAAGCATGTCTGCATGGATTACGGGAAAAACTTCAGCTGGAGCTCATTGCCTAGAAGATAACAGCAACCCCCCAGAGGGGAGAGCGCCTTGATTTCAGGAAGAGGTACATCCAGAGCTAGGAGATCCTCACCCATGACAGACTGCATGCTGGGGAGAAGGGCTACAAACGCCCCAAGTGCAGGAAGAGCTTCAGCCACAGCATGAACTCCTTAAATATCAGCGAATCCACGTGGGAGAAAGACCCTACAAGTGTCTTGCCTGCAGGAAGAGATTTTTTCAGACCTTGCACACTGGGAGAGACCTTGAGAATGGAGGAGTCCCCAGAGGCTTCTCATGACAAAGGGAGAGCTTCCAAAGGAGAAGGCATCCATGGCACCACCCAGATAAGGGTCTTACACCCATGGGCTTTGGATGCTCTTTCCTTGCTGACAAAAGAAAATCTCTCACCATGCTTAGTTTTCTCTTTCCACTCTTGCAGCAACCAGCTTTTAAAACCCATTTCCTGAGGAAACTGCAAAAACATTGTGTGTGTGTGTGTGTGTGTGCATGAGTTCCTCTCTCAGTAATTTCTGAGAAGGCCTGTGGAAGAGACTACCCTCATAAAACTGACCATTTCGTCCCTTGTCTGGAAAATGCCTTTTCTTGGGGGTGTGAAAGGGGAAAGGGAAGGGGAAGAATAAAATACCTGATTTGTCCCAGAGCTTGTGTTTTCATTGGGGCCTGCTTTCTTAAAATGAAAAACGGAAGGACAGGAAAGGTGCAAGGGGGCTTTGTTTCTGGTGTCAGTTCCAGCCCAGTGCTTGCTTCGGGGGGGGAGGCATGTTCAGCACACAACCCCACCACCCTTCCTAAATGTGCTGCTACACCTGTTTAGGAAACCTATGTGCCTATGAAGACAACAAGCTGAGGGAGTTGGTGGTGTTCAGCCTGGAAAAGAGAAGGGTCCAGGGAGACCTCGTTGCAGCCCTCCAGTACCAAAAGTGGGCCTACAAGAAAGCAGGAGAGAGACACTTTATTAGGGAGTGTATTGATGAGACAAGGAGGAACGACTTCAAACTCAAAGAGGGTAGGCTCAGATTAGATATTGGGAAAAAAATCTTTCCTGTGTGGGTGGTGAGGCACTGACACGCGTTGCCCAGAGAAGTTGTGGATGCCCCATCCCTGGAGGTGTTCAAGGCCAGGTTGCATGGGGCTCTGAGTAATCTGACCTAGTGGAAATTGTCCCTTCGCATAGCAGGAGGCTTGGAATTCGATACTCTTTACGGCAACCCAAGCTGTTGTATGAGTATGATGCCTCTCCAGTGAAGCTGGTTGTGACTGTGTTGGTTTTCTCACGTTGCTCCCCCCTCACAGCATCGATTTCCTGGTAATATGTACTGCAAAATGCTGCTGACATAATAAGTAGTCACCAGTGCTACCAGCCTCACTCCTCATTCCTTTGAGGAATCTGCCATCACCCATGAGCAGGGGTTGCTCTCGCCATGTGGGGTGGAAAGGCAGAAGGTACAGAGGAGAAGAGACCAGACCCATCTTTGCAAAGTGGTGCTGCTAAGCTGACTGGTAATATAGACCAGTTCTATAAAGGGCCTGCATGTTCTCACCTTGCTGGCCCACAGTGAAGGCATCACCCAAGAAGGGCTACTGCTGAAGACATTAGTGTGTTATCCACTATAACATATATATTTTTGATATAATGATATAATAACAATTTCCTCGTAACATATAATCTAATTCTCTCCTCCTACAGTTTTAAACCATTCTCCCTTGTTCTGTCACTATCCGCCCCTGTAAAAACTCATTCCATCTTTTTTTTTTTTTTTTTTTAAGCCCATTTTAAGTACTGAAAGTACCTTAAAAAGTACATAAAATCTATCACCATGTTTGGTTCACCCTTCTTGTTGCAAGCAGCTTTCTTCATCCATTTCCTAAGGAAACTGTAGGAAAATTTTGTGTGCACATGCATGTGTTCCTTTCTCAGTAATTTCTGAGCCCACTGATCAATCTGATGCAAGGGTCAGAGCAGTAGTGCGGCTCTTGGAGGCTTACTGAAAATTCCCTTCAAGCAGAAAAGAAAACCCTATGTACAAACTTTACCTGAGCTAACAGCCAGTCGATTCACCTTTTGATTAGCCATTGGAGAAGGCATGTGGAAGAGACCAACCTTTGATCAAAGCTTGATTTGCTCTGCTGGAGGGAACCCGGGTGGGACCAGGGGCGGCACCTGAGCACGGGGGTCACCGTGGTGTGTGGCATCCCTCATCTCCTCTCACCCCTACCCCCTCTCCCAGCAGAATCGCAGCTGTTCCAGGAGGTGGCTGGGGTGGCTGTGCTGGTAGACTTGCCCACCTCTGTGCTAGGCACCTGGAGCCTTCCCTCCATGCCTCTCTCCCTGCCTCCATTCTTTCACCCTTTATCTGTCCCTTCATCCATCACACCCTCCCTCTGTCCAGCCCTTCACATGCCTGTCCCAACATTTGAGTCCTAGCCTGAAATTCGGGAACCACCAAGATGATTGTGTGATGGGGTACAATCCCAAGCCAGACAAAGACCCATTGGCAGTGGTGACCCTCTGTTATCCAGCACACTGAAGGACTTTTTACCCCCCAGGTTCTTGTCATACCATTGTCCAGCCCCAGAGAGGTAAGACTAGAGATGTCTGACAACAGCACCCTTCATTTTTCCCATTAAATTCCCATCATGCTGTTGACTGACCAAGGGCTATCAAGATTAGAAGTAGGCAATGCCAGCCATTTTTGCTCTGCTGCTTTTAGAAGGAAAGGATGAGAAGGTGGATTAACCATGCCTGCAGCCATGCAACCTTGCATACACACAACCCTACAGCCATGGAACAAGCAGACAGCCTCTCCCGGAGGGCCTTTGGAAGGGTCTTTCTACCTGTTGGCAATGCTGCTGGTGGTGTCATCCCCTCCTGCTCCTGTCCAGGCAGGGGAAAACTAAGGCCCAGTGTCACTCTTCTTCACGTGCCCCTTTCCTGTCTGTGGTTTCCCTGCCTTCTTCCTCTTGCGTGAGTGTTTCCTGACTGGGGCTGAGTGGAGGGGAAGTAGCACCCAACCGTTGTGGCCACTGCTGGCTACAGGGGCACCGAGGACGTACCACCCCCGCCAGGGACTGGGGAGGGACATGTGAGGCGCTGAGGTACTGGGGGGGTGGGAGGTCTGGGGGGCCACTGAGCACTCTTGAGATGACTGGGAGGTATGGGTGGACAACTAAAGTTCTTGAGGATCACATGGAATATCCGTGAGGTGGGGGTACTCGCAGGTTTGGAATGTGACTGGGAGGTTTATGGGAACTGGAAGGGTGGGGTGGAAAACTGGGACGTCTAAGGGGTCAACTGGGATGTTTGGGGGAATAACTTTGGTGGTGTGGCTGGCCACTGGGAGGTCTGGGAGTCAGCTTGGAGGTCTGTGTGATGCCAAGATATAGGGGAGGAGATGAGAGTAGAAAGGAAAGAAGAAGAGGAGGTCTCAGAGGGTGGGGAGAAGGAAAGAGGGACAGATGAGGAAGGGAGGGGCTCTAGGGAATGGCAGTATTGGAGGAGGGGAATGGAGAGATGGGGAGATGCAGGGATGGCTGAGTTTGCTCTGGGTGACACCGGTTAACTCCATCCCCACAGCTCCCACTGCGATGTCCACACCCTCCTCCAATGGGACAGCCACCCCCATCCCCAGCGCAGCAGTGGGACTGACCCTGCTGTCCGCAGCGATGGTCATAGGGCTGCCAGGGAATGCCCTTGTGTTGTGGAGCTGCGCAGCCACCCGTCGCCGTGGCATCCCCATGCTGCTGGTGTTCCACCTGGCTCTGGCCGATGTGGCCACCCTCCTAACCGGCCCTGTCTACATCCGCTTCCTGAGCACCGGTCGCTGGGACCTGGGCCTGGCTGCTTGCCGTGGCTGCAACTACATCTGTGCTGCCGCCATGTATGCCAGCGTCTTCCTCATCGCCCTGCTTGGCCTGCACCGCTGCCTGGTGGTGTCCCGGCCATCGGCGGCAGTAGTGGCGGGTGACCGCGCTGCCCAACTGGCCCACGGGGCCGCGGCGGTCACCTGGCTGGTGGCATTGATACTGGCTACTCCTTCTATCGCCTTCCGGCATGTGGAGGATGGGCACTGCAAGCGGAAACACAGCTCCACTGCTTGGCTGGTGACTCACAACCTGCTGGAGACAGGGCTGGGCTGGGCCCTGCCACTGACTGCTGTGGCTGCTGGCTATGGGCTGCTGCTGCAGCGGCTGCGGCGCACACGACTGGCACGGCGGGGCCGCACGCTGGGGCTTGTGGCCGCTGTGGTGGTCGCCTTCGCTGTCACCTGGGGACCCTACCACATCGCCAGCCTGCTGGAGGTGGTGGCAAAGCTGCAGAAGGGCAATGGGCCCCTGAACAGGGTCGCCAGGGCCATCCGCCCACCAGCCACTGCCCTGGCCTTCCTCAGCAGTGCCTTAAATCCCCTGCTCTACGCCTGTGCTGGCCGGGGGCTGTGCCACACTGCTGGGACTTCTCTCCTGCCCCGGCTTCTGGAGGGCTCCACGGTTTTCCACAGCTCCCGTAAGACCACGGCCAGGGCCACCCACAGGGCAAGGAGCACACAGAAAGACAAGGAAAAGGGGTGCCAGGATGTGACAGTGGAGGACACAGGGACAGGGGATGGGGGAGCAGCAGTGGAAATCATGGGGATGGGGGATGTGGGGACAGTAGTGGAGGACACAGAAACAGGGGACAGTGGGATAGGAAGGGCATGATGGTGGAGAAGGCTGTGGAGAGGAGATGGATTTTGTGGTGGCCCTAACACAAACCCCTCCCTCTGTTCATGCCTCTCTCCTTCTCTCCTTCCAACCATTCCTCCCTCCCTCCTTCCATGTCTTCATCACTCCCCCCACCCCATGGTCCTGGTGAGGCCTGAGCAGGACTGTAACCAATACAAGAGGGATGAACAAGAAAGAAAACAATTTGGTATGTTCAAGGGGGCCTCTGGGATGATGCAAAATTTGCCAATGCATGCCATGCGTCTGTGTCCGTCCATCCATCCATTCATCTGTGCCAGCATCCAGGAAGGGACCCAGGCATCCAGGGCAGGGGAACCTGGGTAGGTGTAGACGAGTGACATGGGTGGAGATACAGTGTGTGTGTGTGTGGGGGGGGGGGGGGGCACTGTGTGTGTGCTTGTGGGGAGTGCTGGCAGGGGTCAAATACCCCAAAATGGGCTCTTGTGGGGGGTCACAGGGAGATCTTGGGATAGCTGGGGAGGTCTTAGGTTGTGCTTGGTTGTGCTGGGAGGAACAACCCCAGGCACCAGGACATGCTGGGGGCCACCCAGCTGGAAAGGAGCTCTGCAAAGGCCCTGGGGGTCCTGGTGGAAACCAAGTGAAAGAGGAGCCAGCAATGCTGGGGCAAAATGCTGGGACTGGAACACAGAATCCCAGAATCATTCAGGTTGAAAAAGACCTCTAAGATCATCTAGTCATACCTTTAAATCTTTAACCTCCTCATCTCTCCTGTGAAGAGAGGATGAGAGCTGGAAGAGGAAGGGTCCCCCTGGCAAAGGCTTCTGCCACAGAGCTCCCTGAAATAATTGGAGGCCCAGGCTCTCTCCTCAAGCTGCTCTCTGGTGCATCCTCACTTTCCTCCTGACCTGCCAGGCATGGGGGTGTCAGGGATACCGCCACAATGGACAGTGGGAATGGCATGCCTGGTACAGGGGGCCCCAGGTAGATGGACGCTGGGAATGAGGAACATGAGAAAAGTGCGAGAAGAACTGTAGAGAGATGTGGGGCACTGGACAGTTGGGTTCTACCTGGAGCAGGGGAGTTGCAGGACGCCCTACCCTTGCAGATGTGCAGTAAAAGAGACTTCAAAGATGATGGGGAGAGGACATCACCAGGGCAGCTGACCTAAACCGACCACAAGGGTATTCCATGCCATATAATGTCACACTCAGCAATAAAAAGTGGGAAAGGGGAAGGGGAGGGGGGTGCTCTTGTTGTGGAAGTGTCTGTTCTCCTGAACAACCGCTACGCATATTGAGGCCCGGCTTCCCAGGACATGGCCGAATGTCACTCACTGATAGGAAGTAGAGAGTAATTACTTTTCTTTCTCTGTGCTTCTGTGCTGCCTTTGCTTTTTTTTTTTTTTTTCCCTCCCCCCCCCCCCTTTTGTTTCCCTCTCCCTTTTCCCTTTAATTAAATCATCCGTATCTCAAACTTTGAGCTCTTTGTGTCCTATTTTCTCCCCCTTCCTCTTTGAGGAACGGGAGTGAGAGAGCGGCCGTGGTGGAACTCAGCTGCCCACCTAAGTAAAACCACCACACACTAACACAGATGTATTTTGTAAATCAACCACAAGGACAGGATTGAAACAGGAAGTATGTTGTATACTGACCACAAGAACAGGATGACCCTAAAGGTAACCAGCAAGAACTGACCTGGACTGCTGAAGTCTGTAAATGACAGGAAGGGTCAAAAGTTTAGCAGTGAGAAAGACTTCTGGCCTTTATCAAAAGACCACCAGAGTATGCTGGATGACCACCCGAGGACTCTAGGGTGCATGCAAATAGGGGCAGGAACCTGTGTTAATGATTCTTTGGATAAGTAATGAACATACAAGAGATTTACATGTGTGTGGGGTGAGGTGAGGTGGGGGGGAAGTGAAATGAATATGTATATATCTCATCAATATAAGCACCCTGGTAGTAACCCTTGGTGTGCAAGTTAGGAGGAGTGATCCCCCTTGCACCCAGTGCTGAAATAAACATACCTGCTTTATAACTCTCCTCGAGCTGTAAAATTTGTTTCTGTGTGTCACAGGAAAAGCAAAGGGAAACAAAGCAAAGCCGAGCCAAGAAAACCAAGGAAAGCAGGGCCAGGAAAGGCAAAGCAGAGCCAGGAAAAGCAAAACAAAGCAGGGCCAGGGAAGACAAAGCAGAGCAAGGCAAAGCAAAGGAAAGTAGCACAAGGAAAAGCAAAGCAAAGGATGTCCTACAGAGTCTCCTCTTGCACCTTCGAGGCAAAATAAAGACACTTCCAGGAATCTAATGGCCTCTGGAGGCCTTGCAGGGCTCTCTAGTGCACTCTCGCGCACACTGGAGGGCGCCTGTAGTCCTCCCCTGCACTTTAGATCATCTGTAGGTCTACCAGTGCCCCCCAGTGCCCTCTAGCTTCCCCGGAAAGCCTCCCAGTGACCCCCAGTTCATTCTAGGATGCCCTAGAGTCCTCCGAGGACACTCTAGGATATCATATGAGCCTCCTCTTCCACCCTCGAGGCAAAATAAGGACTCTTCCTGGAATCTAGTGGATTCTAGCGGCCTCACAGTAGGCCAAAAGTAGTGGCTGCACTTGTGGCACGTGAAGGTCTTCTCCCCAGTGTAGATCCTCTGGTGGGGGACGAGGAACGATCTCATGCTGAAGGTTTTCCCACAGTCTGCACACCCATAGGAGGCTCTGTGTGCCATGCCTCCTGGCCTTCTGGCCTCACTGCTGCTGTAGGTTCTCCCCACTGTGGGATCCCCTCGGCAGCCTTTTGGGCTTTCACCTGTCCTCAGTGACCAGTGGCCATGGGGCTCCGGCCTCACTTCTCCACGTGGTTCCTTGGAGCTTTCCTGTGGTTGACACTGTAGTGTTGGGTTTGCCTTCTGGGCTGAGTTCCCCTTGGATCATCCCGAATGTATCTCAGCTCCGTTCGGTGTCTCTGTTTTTTCCCCCTTCTCATCCTCCGGGCTGTCGTCAGCTGTAGGAACAAAGACAGAGATGCAAGAACCCCATCCCACAAAGTTTAGCTGCAGATCCCTGAAATATGGCATTAGAAATTAGAGAGCGATTAAGAATGAATATGTAGGCAACACTCATTGCTTAATATGTGCTACATGTGCCTGTGCTGCGCTTAGGCCTCCAGATAACAGGAACTCCTGGGACCCCAAGAACCAGATCAAACCAACCTTATGGTTAGGACTCCTGCTCCCAAATCCAGACTGCCCTTCAGCCCCAGGTGGTGCCACTGCAGCAAGGAGCAGTGACAACGATGGGCAGTGCCTTGGGGTTGAGGCTCCATCATCCCCGTCCCCCCCCACTATCCATCTGCCCGAGGGGCTTCTGGCCAGTGCCTCCTCTTCCTCCCCATCTGGGAGAGAAGACCTTATGGGAGAAAGCATGCGTGCTGCTGGGCTCCCACCTTCAGCTTCAGGGGATGTGTGGGCTGCAGGGAGCTGGGTCTGTGCTCTGGGGGTCCTGGGGTGCTCAGTGGGGGCTCTCTGCTGCCCACCTCCCAGGCAGCTCCTCCTCCTCCTCCATCCCCCTTTTCTCCTCTTCTTCCTCCTCTTCTCCTCCTCCCCCACCACCACTCCCTCCCACTCCTCCTCTTTCTCTTCCTTCCTCCTCCTCCTCCACTACCCCCCCTCCCCCCACAGCAGATTGACCGCATCCCACCCGGGGCCAAGATAAAAATAGCTCCATAAGGAAAGGAGAAGCGGAAGAAAGAAATTAAAGAAACTAGGAAAAAAAAAAAAAAAGGCAGAAGAAAACTGTTGCGAAGGCCACTCACCGCTTCCCATGGGTAGATGTGTGCCTGGGCAGCTCTCAAGCAAACTTTGCCCCTCTAAAACTCCTCCTCTCTGTTTCAAAGCTGAGAATGATATTTCTGTGGTTAGCTCAAGCCTGCTTGCATCCCCTTGTTTAAATGAGAATCAAAGGAGACCTTGACACAGTGCAAACAGCCTATCCAAGCATTATCAGCACTGATTTACCCCAGCACAGCACCATGGGGCTGCTGGAAGATAATTAACTCCAACCCAGCTGGATCCCAGTGCACCACCCCTGATACCCCCCATGAGCAGCATCCCCAAAAGAACAGGAGGGTGTTTTTGGGGACAGCAGGAGTGTGAGGTTTTGGAGTGTGCAGGAGACCCAAGTTGGCTGCATCCCTAATATTTGTAGCTCCTGGGTTGTGCACATACACATGGGTGCACCCAGGCACTCATAGAAGCACATGTGCATATGCATCCCAGCATTATTCTCTGCAAAAGTGTCACCTAGGTGTTAATGCATCACTTTTGGCTGTGCATTTTTACTGCACCAGTGGCAGGCACGAAGATGTGTGCAAAGCACTTGCTGCAGTGCATGAGGTTTCCGGCACCTTGGGAGGGTGTCTCTGAGGCTCCCATGCAAGCCATGGGTTTCCGGCTCTCGGGTTCAGCTCCACCCTTTGTGCTCAGAAAGTAGGAAGCAGAGGGTAATTTTGGTGAGCTGGGGAAGCTGGCAGGAACTTGCCTATGTCCTCACTGCCTCGGGGGTTTTCTGACCCATCCCACCCCCCCTTCTTAGCCCCCAGCAAGCTGAAAGCGGGGCAGGGCTGCGGTACAAAGCTGCGATGCTTCCTCCACCCCGGGGAGCAGCGGTCTGGATGGGTTCAGGAGAGGTATGGCAGGGTCCTGGGGTTTGGATTACCCCCTGCTTCTTATGTAGGATTGGGGGGAGGGGGGAGGTCAAGAAGCTATGGGGGGCTTGGGGATCCCTAGCAATACAGGACCCCAGCTGGGCCTGAATCTGGGATGAGTTATTTTCAAGCTGCAGCCAATTAGGTCCCCACCTGTGGCATCCATCATGGGTCACCCTCCTTCTGGGTGCCCCCCCCCCCAAAAAAAAAATGTGACCCCTATTTTGCAGCTTTACCTGGTGTCACCACATCCTGGAGACATACAGGAGCAAGAAGAAGGCTTTTTCTCTCTGTATCCCCCACCCTCTTAAAGAGTATTTCAATTTCAGGTTTTCCCCCTTGTTCTAAGGAGCATCACAGACTGGAGAAAATGTCTTTTTTTCCCCCAAAAAAAACTCCCTTCCAAGGGAGGCTGAGCCCTTGCAGAGATGTGAGAGCAGTGCCCAGTCTGCAGGACCAGGAACATCGTGGACACCAAATTTTTTTATTTTTTTTTTCCCTTGGAAAGTTGGGAATGGTGCCCATACAGGAGGAGCTACCTGACCTTCAGTCTTTTTTTTTTTTTTTTTTTTTTAACTATTGCCTCATTCTGCAGGTTCTCGCAATCAAGTTTCCCCTAGGAAAACCTTTTCATATTGATGTTCTTTGCACCATGCTCATCTTTATACTCATTTCACTGATTTATATATATATATTTTTTTGCTGTTCGTCTCTTCCCAGTGAAGGTGGATGTGAAGATGTTGGTTTCCTCCTGCCTCCTTTGCAGCAGCTTTGTCCTGGCTTGTGCCACAATTTTCTTTGGTTTTCATGTTCACAAGCTGGATTGTGGTAAGGATCTCCTTCTGCCTCTTTTATGGAATCTGTCATTTGCTATATATTTTTATATCTATAATTGGCTTGATAATACTACAGAAAAGTGATATACACTGAGAAGTTGCCCGTGGGAACAGTTTGTTAGGTAGACATTAAGAAACCAACAGTGCTTCTAGCCCTGCTCTGTAACTCAGGGCTTTTGACCCCAACCAAATATGACTTAAACCTTCCATCGAGGTCATTTAGGAGGAGACAGTGAGAATCATAAGAGGTTGGAACAGACTTTCAGGATCATCAAGTCATCAGCATGACCCCCTGTGTCCCACCACTAAACGACGTCTCCTAGTGCCATATCCACGTATCTCCTAAATAGCCCCAGTGACGGGGAAGAAGAAGCTGTGCACCTTATTGAAAGCCCATTTTAAAAGCTAGGTGGGATAAATAGCAAATCTGCTGGGGTACAACTCTGGGGAGCATCACTTCAGATGTGTTTAGGGGAATCCACCATCATCAGTGGGGGATGCCCTCCATATGGGGCAGGAGGGTGGAGGGTGTGGAGAAGTGAGCATCCCCAAAGAGCAGACACTAAGCTCTGTCTTTATTATTCCTGTGCCCCCAAACCTGTCCTTTCTCCCTCTTTTATGTTCTCTCCAATGTTTGTGGAGCTTTCAGCTGGATGCTTCATCTCACATCAGCATGTGCTGGTGTTTTCATTTCAGCAGGCTTAATTCCATCTTTTTAGGCTGCTTTCCAGCCCCACTTTTGATGGCAGGTGTATGCTGGGTGCCCCAATCCTTGCACCCATCGTGTTGCTGCCTTATGCTTGATTGCTGATTGCTCCTGGATGTGCCAACACCACCCCAAACAGAAGCCTTTAAACTTGTTGTTTGCAGCCCAGTTCCAAGTCCTGGGGTCTGATCACCCCGTCACGGCCACCGTGGGAGGGGACGTCGTTTTGCCCTGTCACCTCTCCCCCAGGATGAACGCCGAGCACATGGAGGTGAGGTGGTTCCGCTCCCGGTTTTCCATCTATGTGCATCTCTACCAGAGTGGGCAGGACCACTTCTCCTCCCAGATGCCCGAGTACCAGGGGAGGACAGAGTTTTTGAAAGGGGGTGTCTCCAATGGAAACGTTTCCTTGCGGATCCTCAGGACCAGGCTGAGCGATGAGGGACAGTACCAGTGTCTCATTAAAGATGGGAATTTTTATGAAGAAGCCACTCTGGAGCTGAAAGTAGCAGGTAAGACCCCAGAGGCAGGATTGCCTATGCGAAAGGCTTCTGGATTCAACCATTTTCCCTATGAAGACTTAGAAATCCTTTCTATTTCCCCTGTATAATAGCCCAGCTCCTAATGAGCAGCTCCCCAACCTACATGGCCTAAAATCCCCAGACAAGGGACTTTTCCCAACACCAGACCCCTGAAACCTCACAAAACCAGCAGCACCATCCTCAAACGCAGCAGCTAACACTGGGCTGCCCCAGGCCAAGCATCTCACACCACAGCCCTCCAGCTGGTTTGCTTCAAAAGAGATCCTGTGGAAGAAGCAGGAGAGTTATTTGACAGCACAGCTGTAGCCAAAGATAAATTCTTGTGCAGATTGTCCTATGAGGGACATGGTCCACAAATTGACTCAAGGTGGGACATGACCTAAAACATCGCTCCCAGGGAAGGCTGGGATAAGCACCAAGCTGTTTCCAGCTCAAGAGAATTGCTATTGCAAGCAGAGAGGAGCCAAACACCTCTCTTCTGTGTCCCAGATAGAGATTTTTTTCTCCTGAACCCAACAGGTCTTGCATTTCTTAGTATGCAGAAGACTCGCAAAGAGGATGAGCATCTATCCGTCTGGGTGCAGATCCTGGGTACAGTCCATCTGCTGCATCCTTCTGCCATTGCTCTCTGTAGGATGGACTGAACCAGAAGGTTGGCCTGATTTCACGGCTCTTTTCTGACCACGAGGATGATGCTGGGGGTGAATAGGTCAGCCTTGAACCTTCCCTGAAACCAAAAGTTGAAAAGGTGTGGGTTCCTTTGTTTCCCCTGAGGAAGGAGGACAATAGGAGTAAAGAACATAATTGGATTCCACCCCAAGCTCAGAAACTACAATGGGTGTCTTTTATCAGTGCTGCCTTATTTTTGCAGCAGTCAAGAAAAGGGAAAAGCTTTCAGGGTTTTGAAAATCCCTTCTCTGGGATGGGCACTCCTTGTGTTTCTGTTGGTCTGGCTGATGCCTGCTTCATGCTAGTTTCAGGTTCCAGCCCACTTTTGTCCGTGGAGGATTACCAAGATGGGGGAATCAGAGTGGGATGTCGAGCAGCTGGCTGGTACCCAAAGCCTGAGATGCTGTGGAGAGATTTCCAGGGACAGCAGCTTCCTTCCTTTACTGAATCTACCTCCCAAGACAAGAACGGCTTCTTCCAGGTGGAAAAGACAATCATCATCCACAAAAACTCAAAGCAAAACCTGTCCTGTTCTGTCCAGAACACTCGACTTCCGCAGGAGAAGGACTCCTCAATTTACATATCAGGTGAGCTGCCGCCAGAATTAAAGCTTTAAAAACTCAAACCAGGTTTTTCTTCCCTTAATTTTACACACAGGGGACCAGTTTCTCCCCTATTCTGGTGCCTATAGGTGCAACACTCCATACACAAGAGTGTGATGGAGAAGGAAAGGACGAGATAGAGGAGGAACTGAACTGGGGTTTCTGAACCACAAAGGATCAAATCAGGGATTTTCTGAACTTTTTAAATAAAATGTCCATTTCAGCTAAGTTTTCTTCAGAGCCAGCTCTGAAGCAAAGATTTTTTATAAAAGTATGGCAGCCTCTGGTCTAAATATTTCAACAAAGATGATGGTGCACAAAGGAGAAGGAGAATGAGCACTTGCAAGATACCACTATTCCATGTATTCAGGACATTAAATACAAAAATGTTTTGGATCATTTTTTAAAGATTTTTTCCCATTTGTATTTGTTATGGTCTCACATTACACTAATTGTATGTAAGCACATAGCATGACCGTGTTTGTGTAGCTGCATTCACACCCACGCACATAAATGCATTCCATGTCTGCACTAACTCCACCTTGGCCATTTTCCCTTTCAGATGCTATTTTCCCAGAGGTCTCTCCCTGGATGGTAACTTTCTTTGCTATCCTGGCCGTCTGCTTGGCTTTGCTGATTTTCTTGCCATTGATATTTTATCGGCTACAAGGTAAGGCATTAGGAAACTGCAAGAAGGGGTTGTGGCTCCTAAGACCAAACTGAAATGCCCTATACCTTTGAGACACTACTTGCTAGACCCCTCTCCTGTGGAAATATTCTGAAAATGCCACCCTTCAGGTGGCACTATAAGCCCGCTGTAAGACTACCGGAGTCCCTTATGTAAACCATGGGGAGGCAATGTCACAATAAACCACACCAGTGCTGGCTGAGAAAAAAACAATACAAAACAAAACAAAACAAAACAAAACAAAACAGTCCTGATATTCAGTGCAGATCTGAACTGAAAATCTCCATCAACAGAATCATAGAATACCCTGAGTTGGATATTCTGTAATTTTGATATATTATTAAGATTATTAATAATCTTGATATGTTAACTTAATAATCAATAATCTTGATATATTATCTTGATATATTATCAAGATTATTGCATTATTATTATTGTGGAAGAAATCCTTTAATCTGTGCCACTTTCTTTGTTCTTTCTTACAGCCAAACACACCACAGAACTTGGTAAGAGAAACTGTCATTTCACATTTCAAAGGGGATGTTTTTTGTGTTTTTTTTTTTTCCACCAGAAGAGGGTTGGGCATTGCTTGGTCTTGTGTCTGTGTGCATCTCCTACATTCTGCTTTGATAACAGTGGTTGCAGGCTAATTTCACAACAAAAAGCCACGTGAAATAATTCTGAGGAATAGAGGAAATAAACTGGGCAGATTTCATTTAAATTCTGAAAGTACACTCACATAAAAATAATAGAAAAAGTCCTTTCATTTTTTATTTTTATTTTTTATTTTTTCTTCCTCTTGCAGATACCGAGATTTGTCAGATATTTTATTAATGTTAAGAAGTTTTACAATTCTCTGTACCCCAAGCAGATTTTTGTTGCCAACAGTCCCCCCATGGCTTATCTGTCAGAAAAGAAGGTTCCGCTCACATGTTTCTTTCTGCTTTTGCTTTCAGAGAAACGCAGTGCAGAAATCCGTAAGTACCATGGTTCTTCTGTCTTTGTGGGTAATCCTGCAGGGAGAATGAGCCTTACATCCGGATGCCTGTTTAATTGCATTATGAGAGTTGGGGAAAGGAAGTGGGGAGGAAGCAGTGCTTTTGCTGGTGTCTTGGGGAACAAACAAAGTGCGTGACTTCATCTGAACTGGCCAGTTTGGGTAAGTGACTTTAGGGAAGACGAGATCCCTTTTTGCTTGATATAATAAATCTCTGATTGAATGGGTTGTGGTTCCTGAAGTCCCTCTATAGCACGTCTATGGTAGTTAAATTATATCTTTGGTGAACTGTATGGTTTTCAAGAGGCCAGTTTCCTTCTTTTCAGATTAATAAAGTAAAGAGTTATACCTTGTTGCCAAAAAGCAATCCAAGAAAGCAATAAACACATGAACTTGCTTCTTTCCTGTGTTAAAGTAATAGCTAGCTTTAATGGCAACACTTCTAGCAGAAATGGCATGCAAGTGAGATAAAGAAACCCTTTCCTTCAAATTAAAGCAGGCCGTCCATCAAAATCCCACTTAGGACAGTCATATTAAGCTTTTTCCCCCAAACCTGCATAACTTTCCAACAGCTCAATTACCCATGTTTTGGGTAGGAAAAGAGCAAATTCCAGACCAGAGCCTGGATGCATTGCCAGAACCAAGTTAGTGCTTTCTAGCAATCCCATTTATTTATTTTTTTCCTGTCTTTTTTCTCCCCCAGGGGAACGTGATATGGAAATACGTAAGTGTTCTTTTGCTTCTTCCACCAACTAAAGCCCTAGGACAAGGGAGAAGAGCTTTCCCTAACTTTCTTCATCTAAGTTTAATTTCTCAGAGGCCGTCAAAGAGAAATGATGGTGGCACCAACCCCGCCAATTGCTTCCATCCCGGTGGGGTGCACAAAATCCTTTCTTCAAGTCAATTTTACATATAGCTATGTCTCATCTGCTTTTCCCTGGCTCTGTGTCTCTGCCTGGGCAGATATGGGAGGTCTAGCACTGTAAAAGCACCTCTGAACATACCCCTGGGTTTGGTGGATATGTAGGGATCCATGTGTAGGGTTTTGACCCAAATGCTTCTACTAACAACATGCTCATTTTGTTTTTCTGTTTTAGAGAAACATGCTGCAGAACTACGTAAGTTTAATCCTTGCTCTTCCCCCCCATCATAGCATCAGGCTATCTCAAACAGCATGTTTGTGGGTGGAGGGATTTACTCAATTTTAGTACCATGACCCCACCAACGCTGCTTACAAAACACTACCTGGGGGACTGAAAATGATGAATTGATGAATTCAAAAAAAAAAAAAAAAAAAGATGAATTATGAATTGGACCAGAAAGGAGAAAGCACTGTTCTCATTTTGATACATCCCCACACCGTGTAGGCTGCACCAGTTTTGCAAATGAAATCACATTCAAGTAAATGAACCTGAAGCATGCCTGGGGCTGTTGTGCAGCCCTGGGAGCCAGTGGTCCAAAGCCTCCAACATCCCTCTCCACCAAAGAGCCCACTTGTGATCATGTGTGTTTCGTTTCAGGGTGGAGAAATACTATTGTCCCAGTGGAAGAAGGTACCTTGGCTTCATGCTTTGCCTGTCCTTGAGTCTCTGCCTCCACACCATCGTTGGTCTGATGCTTTCTGTGTCCTTTCCCACCTCTTCTGTCCCACTAAATAAGTTCCCTTCCCTTCCCTTCCCTTCCCTTCCCTTCCCTTCCCTTCCCTTCCCTTCCCTTCCCTTCCCTTCCCTTCCCTTCCCTTCCCTTCCCTTCCCTTCCCTTCCCTTCCCTTCCCTTCCCTTCCCTTCCCTTCCCTTCCCTTCCCTTCCCTTCCCTTCCCTTCCCTTCCCTTCCCTTCCCTTCCCTTCCCTTCCCTTCCCTATAGGGTTGCAGAATGGGTAAACTCATTGCATCTCCAACCAGACCCACTGGGTCTTGGTTCCTCCCTGAGAGACAGACCCAATTATTTATTAAGGCTACCCCTAAATTAATTGTGTTTGGGTTTGTGGCCAACATTCACACTGCAAACTCAGCTCCTGAGAGGGGGCAGCCACATCCCACCCACCCACCAGAAGCAGCTCCCAAAGAGCACCCAGGAACCACGCTGGAGTTAAGACAGACCACCAAGCTTTGACCATTGAGCATGTGAGGTCTCAACGCATTTCTGCAAGGGGAAAGATCTTAGCTCGGAGCCACTCTGGATACATCCCAAAGGCTCATCTGACTCTCTCCCTGCAGTGCACGTCACTCTGGATGCGGACACGGCACACCCCCAACTCATCCTCTCCACGGATGGGAAGAAGGTGCGGCGAGGAGACGTGCGGCAACCCATGCCTGATAATCCTGAGAGATACGACACCTACCACTGTGTCCTGGGCCAGGAGAGATTTATCTCGGGGAGATGCTTCTGGGAGGTGGATGTGGGGACAGAGAAAGGGGGGGTCTGGGCAATGGGGGTGGCCAGGGAGTCCATGAAGAGGAAGGGGTGGATCAACCCCGCTCCGCAAGATGGTATCTTGGCCCTCTTCCACTGCAATGGCAAGTACTGGGCTCTGACATCTCCTGACCACACAGCTCTCACCCTCACCCAGGTGCCCCGGATGATTAGGGTTTACTTGGACTTTGAGGGACAGAAAGTAGCCTTTTTCAATGCTGACAACCAAGACCTGCTCTTTAGTTTCCCGCTGGCCCCGTTGAGCGGGGAGAAGATCCGTCCCTGGTTCCGCGTGGGACCAATTGCCCAACTCAGCCTGATGTCACCTCTTCCAGCCCCGCATGTCCCCGGCATGGAGGAACCTCTGCTCCCTTCATGCTTCCCCTTGAAGAGCCTCTCCACAGGGCAAAAGACCTCATGCACACCAGAGGGCAGGGTGTGACCAAGGTTGTGAAATCCCTGCTGTCGTCTATAAGTGCCCAAGACTCTTCCAGTTGTATCGTGCTACTGTGGTGGCCCAGGAGTCTTCCATCCATGATTGCACATCCCCATCCACCTCAGCAGAACTATCTCAGCTCCTGCTCTGCATAGTAACAGTAGCTAAGGGTTTTGCTGCTCCTAAGCTGGCGTCCCCAAGCCAGCTGCTTCCTCCCAGAAGTTCTCATTTGCAACCCTTGGCTATGCATGGATACTAAACCAACAAGGGTGCTGGCACCCACCTGATGTATGGAAGGAAAACCCCACCATGCCAATGGCAGGTTGTGAGGCTGAGAAGAAGGAGCTGTGCACTTCCACCTTCTTTTTCAAGTTGTCTCCATTCCTGCCAGTCCTGTGAAATGTGGCCTCTTGAGTGGGTGGTGGTGGTTATTGTGCATTTCCAGACAATTTCTGCACCATTCTGACACCTGCTGCTCCTCCAAGCGTTGCATTGAACTCACCTGTGTGTACGAGAGATGCTACTTAGATAAAGGTGTCCTCATGGCGTTTTTGGCTGGTGACACCTTTGTGGGTGATTTAGACGGGGAATTTTACTCTCCCTTTGTTGAAAAGGGAAAAATGAGAGGAAAGCATCCAGAAGGAGCTGCCGGTGGCTCACGCTGGGTTGCAAATGGAGAAGACAGAGGTCAAGCCATGATCCATCACTTTGAGTTTATACACTGCAGCTTCAGGTAATATGGTTAGTATAGTTAATGGCATTTTTTAACGTAAACAGTCATTCTCTTTGATCTGATTGTCTCCCATCCCTCTTTCCCCTTAAATTCCTCTGCCTCCTAACTCTTTTATTGGGAATGGGATGGGGCTATGGCTGGGTTATTGTTCTTGGCTCCCCAATCCTTCAGGAGCTGCTGCTCCATATTGCACCCTATTAACTCCCCCCCTCAAAAGCTTTGCAGTTAGTGCCAGCTTCACAGCCAAGCAAAAGCTGTGTGCAAAGGGGGCCTTCATTTGCAGGGAAAATCCTCAACCAAAACCCTGGGAGGTGTTTGCAGAACAAAGAAAGCCCAGTCTTGTAGTTAAGGGGGTAGCAAAAGCCTCAAAATAAGTGAGCAAAGAAGCCAAATGCTAGCTGAGCAACAGGTAGCATTAAAAGAGCCACTAGGGGAGGATCTTGCCTACTGTATTCTCTAAAGAAATGGAGGGGGGGGGGAACAAAAATTCAATTATAGGCAGGTTTGGGTGGGGAGAATCAATGGCATACAAGATTATGCACTTGCAGAGTCATGGGGCATCCCATCTCCTCAGATGCAAAGTGTCCCCTTGGCACTGGGACATGTCCAGAAAGCTTCCATAAATGGCTACAAACAGAGAAAACAATGAGGAAATAAAAGAGGAAGTTTTTTCTTTTTCTTTTCTTTTCTTTTCTTTTCTTTTCTTTTCTTTTCTTTTCTTTTCTTTTCTTTTCTTTTCTTTTCTTTTCTTTTCTTTTCTTTTCTTTTCTTTTCTTTTCTTTTCTTTTCTTTTCTTTTCTTTTCTTCAGCTGAATGGTTCTGTGTTTTGTCATCAAATCATGGGAAAACGGCTGATTTTCACTCCAGGCTCCATCTTCTGCACCAAAGGGTGCACCAAAGGGAAAGTACTGGTGTGGGGTTAGAAAAGGAGCTGGAGGCAGTGGGGAGAAGCCCAAATAAAGCTGTTTGGGCAGATGAACCTATATTTGAGGGAGTATAGATGAGGTTCCAGTGATGACATAGTTTTAACTCCTTGACACGAAGATAAGCACCTTGAAGAGTCTTGAGAAAGCTGGAAAAAAAACAAAATGTTCATGGCTGGCAAAAAACTTAATTTGGGAAGAAAATGGATTTTGGGGACTGCGGTTTGTGCTGGAGAAGGTGCTGCCTCTGGAACATTTTGGGGGAAGAAAGTTATTTTGGGAGGGGGTTGGGGGGTGGGTTGTGCATGCACATGAATTTGCAATGACGGCAAATGTCCTGGATGAGTTTGGGAGGAAAGGGTTAAGCCCCTGGGCAGCTGCCTGGATGGGCCATCGGGAAGTTAATGGGGCCGGGATGGCCGGGGCTGACACAATGGGCAGAAGCATCCCTCCGGGGGGCCCTACACAAAGCCCCAGCCCCCCCCAGCACCTACCCATGGCAGATCCCTGCAAGGCCAGGCCGGGAGGAGAAACCGTTCTGATCCCAATCTTTGGCTTTGCTCTTGAGATGCAGCCTTGTGCATGGTCCTTGGCATCCTTTTTTTTTTTGTTTTTCTTTTTTTTTTGACTTAGTACATCTTGCAAAGAGACACCCCCCCACCCCCAACAGCAACAACAACGATAATTATAATAATAAATCCCAGGGTTGTATTCAAACTTTACAGCAACCCCCAGGGTTTATTCCCAATATACAGTCTAGTTGCATTAACCCTATTCTGGAGGGACTGAGGATTTTAAAGAATGTGTCCTTTGGGTTCACATACAGGAAATGGATCCTAATGCTAATTTTAGGAGCATAAATGTGCCCTTCAGCCCCAGTCTCATGGGAAGGGGTTTTGCATGTAGTCTTCCCCCCACTAAGTGTGCATCTTAGATGCATTCTCCTGGGCAAGAGATGCCCCAAGGGACCATCAGTGGGTACCAGCCCCATATCCCACTCTGGAGCAGCCCCTACACATCACACCCCCTTGGAAAATCCTATTAAAACCACAAAGCACCTCTTTCGACTGAAGTTTCTGAATCCATCCAGTGTCCAAAACTGAGTCCAGGGTGGCTGGTTCATATTTTAGCTAAACAAAATTGATGACCATCCGATGACCATCCAATGGATTCTCCTTAAGCTGGTCTGGATATCCAAGAACTACATTCCCCGATGATGTTATATAGGCTTAGAGGTTATAGGGTTACACGGGCTCAGCAACTTAATATGATAAAATGCCCAGGTTTTACTATTTTAGCAAAGCAGAGGATGTCTTTGTGCTTTGAGGGGCCTTGGGGATGTTGTGATAAGGAGGCAGTGCGAGGCAGGTGGTCGAAAAATTGAGCCCTGCGTGCTACTGGGAAGGCAAACCAAAATTTATGACTTTTTCAGCACAGAAGGAGGTGATAAGGGAGAGTTGTGAGGAAGTCTGTGAAAGCTGTGGGGCCCGAGCAGGCACGGGGATAGAAAAAGGGGCCAAAGAAGTATTGAAAACTCTTAGCACAAGAAAGTGTGCAAGGTGTTTTGGGTTGCTCACGTCTGAAGCTGGCATTGCAGCCATTAAATGCGATGTCCCTCCAAGAGGAGTTCCTTTTTTTTTTTTTTTCCCTCCTTTTGGGCAGTGCAAGCTGAGTTTCTTTGGGCATGAGAAAGATTCCTCGAGACCAGAAACAGCGGAGGAACCACAGGAGGTGGGTGCAGACTGGGTCGCCAGCCAGGTGTTGAGACCACCACTATGGAGGTACTTTTGGGGTTCACCTCCAGGCCATGGACACTCATGATGGTGACCAGACCAGAGCTAAAGGCTTGTCAACATGGGAATCTCCTCCGTTCCCAAATGGGTGATGGGCTTAGAGTAGTGCAAGAATGGTGTATCCTTGGCTATGCAGGTGATTGTAGGTCCCATGAGAAGGTCGTGGTGGTTCTTGCAGAAGGAAGGGTGGTTTTGCCTTTTGGGAGATGCTTTCTGAGAGATTTGACCTCTTCCATTGCAACTGGGGAGCCTGTTTTTCCGTGCACCCAAACCAGGCCACTGGATGGAGCGAGGTCATCTTTTGGGGGGTAGAAGTCCTTGAAGCAGCTCAAATTCCTTTGTATGTTATCTGCAGAGCTGCAAAGAAATTTAGATAGGAGGGAAGAGGAAAAAAATAAATAAAACAACACTATTTCTTGGCCCACTTGAGCACATAAAGTAGCAGAAAACTGGGAAGAAAAAAAAAAAAAAAAAAGAGAGAGAGAGAGATCAAGCAGCATGCAGGCTGGAAGGCTGCTGTGCATTTTCCTAAAAAAAAAAAAAACATTTGTTTGCACATGGAGAATAGCAAATGTCCCTTCCAGCCATCCTGTGCTGCTTTGCAGGCTTTTATTCCCTGTGCTGGAATAGCAGGCACACACAAAAAAAGTGTTCCCCGGGACCAGAAATAGCCTGGGGAAGGCTTTCCAAGCTGAATAGCAGCATGGGGCTGCATTAGGTATGTATCAGATGAGCAATCTCTGGAAGAAAGGGTACTTGGCACCTGTGGGGTGCTCCGGGACAGCAGGGCTGATAAGGTGGATTTTTTTTTATTTTTTTCCCCAGGGGAGTTGAGAGACTTTCCAGTCAGGCGGTAGGCATGGGGAGCTGAAATTTCTTCCTAAATTTCTTCTTTCTTTCATATTCCCCGTGGGTTTTGGCATATTTATTGCTTTAGATGGATGCCTTGGCCAGCCCTGCTTCCCCATGGGTGAACATCTCAGCTCTTGCGTTCTCCGTGGAAATATGGGGAGATGATGATTAAGGGCAGAAGCACCCAATTAATATTTGCAGCCAGAAAAAGCTAAAAAACAGCTCAGAAGAGAAAAAAAATTGATACCCAAACCATAAGCCACCAGCTTATTTGGGGCAGCAGGCAGAAAGGGCTCTTTGGTGAATAAAGGAAGAGATTTTGAAAGGCAGGTGATGCTGCAAATTTGAAATTTAGCGTTTGGGTGGAAAAGTTAGTTTCTTGTGCAAAAAGTTTGTTGATGGTAAGAACACAAGAGTTCTTATGAAAAAGACAGTGTTGTTCATTAAATAACATTATATGATGTTGACATTAACATTAAATAACATTAAATAGCATTAACATCAAATAATACTAACAATAACATTTACTAACATTAACATAAATAACATTAATATTAAACTAACATTAACTATCATTAAATGACATTAACTTTAAATAACATGAACTAACATTAGTATTAAATAACATTGACATTAAATAACATTAAAATTTTCTGTGAATGCAATAATTTTACACATTTTGAAGTGGCTGAGATCTCGTAGACCTCTACTCAAGGACTATGTATCACACCTCGAGGGCATAAACTATATAAACATTCTTCAATGTTTTTTGGGGGCTTTGCTCTTATATAGGATTTACTGAGCACTGTAAAGTTAAAGGATTGAAATCTTAACGATATTTAATTGAGTGGGTGGGGGGTTGACCCTCTCTGGTCTGATAAATAATCACGGTAAAACCCACTAAGGAAGAAAAACCCTGGAGACACCAAAAAATTGGGAATTGGGCAACTCTGCGATAAAGGAACAATTTTCTCCTGATGGAAGTGATGGAAGCTCTTGGTCTCACTTGAAAATGGCCTTTATTTATTTTTTTTTTTTTTCAGATTGTGGTTGGCTGGCTTGGGTCTAGGAGGAAATTGAGCTGGCAGGGGTGGGGGTGGTAGTGCAGGGAGAAATGCAGAGCCCAGGCAGCTCCCATTCATCAGGGTGATAAAGAAATAACTGCACTCCTAAAGACAAACATTTGTCGGGGATTTTCTTTTCCTTTTTTCTTTTTCTTTTCCTTTTTTTTTTTTTTTTTTCTTCTGTAAAAGAAAGGGGTCAGTGCCTGTTGAAGGTGCTAATGAAATCAAGCAGGAAAAAAAAAAAGCTTCACTTTAAGTGCACAATGCAATTTAAAATCTCTCTCTCCACGTTTCAGGAAGGTTTCTCTACCTGGGAAATCTGAATCTGGACAATTCTTATTTGGAAAAAAAGGGCAGAACAGAAATGTGCTTCCCCCCCTCTCCCCCCTTCCTCCCCCGCCTTGCAAGTTAGTTTCTTTAGGAAAGGAAAATTTGGGAGTTTGAGGATGCTGTGGGCTCAAAGCGAGCCAGGGCCTTTGGGAGCAAAGTTCAGTGCTGGGTTGAATTTTCCACCCCAGGCCTGTTTTATTTCAGATCTCACATCGATTAGGGAAATTGCTATCTTTAATATTGGACAGTGAAAGGGGAAAAAGTTGCCTTAGAAACTCTTGTAGAAATTTAGAATTTTATAAAATTTTGTTGAGGTTAAGGGAATCATGGAAAGTTTGTGCTGTATTTTTTTTTCCTTTAATTTCTGTGTAGGGGTAGAGGTGTGGGAATTAAATCAGTACTGGGACACTGGGATGTGCTTTAAAGTAACTGCAATAAATCTCCCAGGGAAGTCAGCAGTGAGCGTTTGCAACTGCTGGCTGACACCCATTTTGGTGTTTTAACCAAATATTCCCCATTTTTCCTTATTTCCTCCTTGGGCAGGGCTGGTTCTGGGGGGGCTCAGGCAGAGCTTTTCTCACCTCCAAATTTCTCCCTCCCAGCTTCGCCAGGCAGAGTTGCAAAAAATAAAATAATAATAATAAAGACAAAGAAAACCAACCAAAAAAAAAAAAAAAAAACCACCACCAAAACTAACTTTATCCCCAAAATCGTGCTCAGGGCTGGCTCCAGCCCTTCCCCACCCCCGCATATGGAGAGGGGAAGGGGAGTGGGCTAACACTACCTTCCCCCCCCCCCCCCCCCCGACTCCTCCTCCAGGGGGGAGGCAGCGGCGGCGGAGGGCGCGCAGGTAGCACGGGGATGCTCAGGTAACGCGGGGGCGCACAGGTAACATGGAGCCCCTAAAATTAAAGCTTGGAGGAAGGGGGCGTGGGGGTGAGTCCTCCCATCCCCAAAATAACTCCCTCAAACCTCCGGGCTGGATTTAACCAAATATCTCTAAAAATACGGAAAAAAGAGTGTTTTGTTTTGTTTTGTTTTTGGGTGTGTGTGTGAGGCTTAATGTGCTATTATCACTAATAATTTAATTTTTGTAGGGTGCGCAGAGCCATGGCCCCCACACTGTACCTGCCACTGTTGCCCTGAAACCGGGTATCAGCGATGGAGTCTGCCCAGGTAAGGGAAGTAAGGGGCACATTGGGGGATACCAGCTCCAGGAGGGGTTGTTAAAGCCATTTTTATTGATTTTTTTTATAGTTACATATATATATATAGATATATATAGATATATATTTGGTGTTTGATTTTTTTTTTGTGCTTGTTTTTGTGCTTGATTTCATTTGTGCTTGTTTTTTTTTTAATTCTTTATATTTATAAATTTTATTTTAATTTTTCATTTGTGTTGGTTTTCTTTTGTTTGTTTTCACTTCTTTATGTTTATATATTTCACTTTTAATTTTCGTTTATGTTTGTTTCCACTTGTGTTTGTTTTCATTTATATTTATTGTCATTTTTTTATACATATATTATTTATAATTTTCATTTATGTTTCAATTTATCCTTCGTATTTGTACTTTTTCATTTGTGTTTTCATTTCTTTATGTTTATTCACCTTCATTTTCATTTACATCTATTTTCATTTATTTTTACACATAAGTTACATTCTTATTTTCACATTTCCATCTTCACTTTTAACTTGCCTTCACTTTACTTTTACCCTCATATATATTTTCTTTTCTATAACTTCATTTACTTTGGCTTTTCCCTCCAGGTACCCGAGGCATTCGAAGAGGTAATAGTGATTGACACGGATAAGCAATGGTCTCTCGCAACCCCCCTGCAGAGAAATCAAGCGCCTGTGCTCGAGCCAGGTAGGGAAACCCCTCTGCCCCCATTCCCAAAATTCCCTTGGAGCATCGCAGTCCCTCAGCCATGACAGGCAGCTCGGTGTTCAGGAGGACACACCAGTCTTTGAATCTTCCTAAGTTCATTTCCATGTAGCCCTTCCATTCCTGGTTTCATGCAGCAAGGCTCCTTTTGAAAGAAATGCAGCTTTTTCAACTCATTTTTTCTTGCTTTGTAATTTGTATGTCTTGGCGAGCACTTCTGTGGTGGGTTTCTGCTTTTGGGATGCTTGAGAGAATCCTTATCTCTTTGCTTTTCTACCCTTCCCATGCAAATTCCCAAGAGAAATGTCAGCAGGAGAAGAAGGGAGAATGATAGGTATGGACAGCAAGGGAGAAAAATGCAAAGGGACCTTACCTTGCCCAGGTGATGTCTGTGGAAAAGGGAAGGTGGAATCAACCCTAAATCCAATTGCATTTCCCCTGTACTTGTCCATATACCACTTGTGGAGCTTCCCTGAGTAACTCTGTGCATGATGCTTACTTTGGTAATTAAGTACTTTTAATTAAGCTGGCATGGATCTAGAAATTAATTAACTAGGGTCCTGGGCTGCAGGGATGGGCAGGGGGCTTGGGGAAGGTGGGAGATGCTGCATGGGCTGAAAACCACCCACTGCAATACCCTGGAGGGCTTCACCCCCCTGGCTTCAGTTCCCAATTGGCTTCCTACAACTATTTAGAGGCACAAGGATGTGCAGTGAAAGGAGGAAAAACGTGGGGCAGAGGCAGGAGCAGGATCCTTTCCCTGGGTATCCTTGCAAATGGGCTGCAGCTTCTTCTTCACTGGGTCCAGCAGAACCCCAGATATGTGCTGCTCTGCTCCCTCCTGCAGGGCTCCTGCTGTGTAACCCTGCAGTGCGCTCCAGCTGGACTGGGGTCCCCCCATGCTCCCAGAAAAGGAATCTGGCAGCGGTGGGATTCGAACCCACGCCCCCGAAGAGACTGGAGCCTTAATCCAGCGCCTTAGACCGCTCGGCCACACTACCCTTGGGCCAAAGCCCTTCTGCCCCTCCTCTAAAATGACAGCAAAAAAAATTGACGAATTTGACTAATTCACAATGGGACCTTTTAAGATTTTTGTGCCATGCACCAGGGACAATTCAACCTCAGGACCACGCGGGGAGCTTGCTAAGGGTGCGCAAAAGACCTGCCACCAGGGGGACCCCACGCCATAAAAAGACTCCTTTCCAAACGAATCACATTTTTTCAAAACTTTTTTCCTGCTTTACACACTTGCTCCTGCACTACACAGGCCCTCTCTACTCTGATTCTGCTTTTGGCACACTCAATATTGCTTGTTTCTTTGCTTTTCCACCCTTACCTTGCAAATTCCCAAGAGAAATATCAGCAGGACAAGAAGGCAGAATGATGGATATGGACAGCAAGGGAGAAGACTGAAAGGGGATCTTTCTGTGCATGATGCTAATTAGGAATTTCTTTAGTAATTAGGGATTTCTACTTAATCCACAGCCAGAAACTTAGCTGAGAACTTGGCTCAAATGCCAAAACCCTTGTGGTTGGTTCAAACACCCCAAACATGGTTTGCAGCTTGAGCAAAACTGCTGGTATTGAATTGAGTTAAAACCAAAAATTTGGGGTTTTGCTAGATGGGTCTGGGAGGCTCCTTTGGGCTCACAGTGCCCTCTCCTGACAGCTGGGTGATGCAGCCCATGGGCTTCTCTGGCCAGGAGACGTGAGTTGCAGGTCCGGGAGAAGAGTACGCAAGATGGCAAGATGACTCAAGTTGAGCATTAGGGCACTGGGATGGGCAATGAAAGGTTTGGGGTTCTGCTCATCACAAGGTGATGTGTGGATGTTGATCCCTAGGTGGATAATGACAGGTACAGACTTGATTTGGGCTGTTCCTTGGTTGCTTTCCAGTCAGTGTTCGGGAGCAGGGTTGCATCCAGGCAATGTTTTGAGGCTCTAAAGATGGACCCAAGTTATTGTGCTTCTTAGGAACTTCTGATCTTAAGGGCAAGACAACACCAAAAAAGGAACAGAGTTGCTTTGTCATCAGATGACCCAGATAAACTTCAATCTCATCATTCTGCAGGTTTCCCAGATCTTTTATTGTCTTTGTTGCTCTTTTCTAATGAAATTTCATTGTGGGACTGGGTAGCATCAGTACTAAACCTTTTAGCTTAGTTTCCTGCTGGTTTTCTAGATGGTATTGGCATTCTTTGTCAAGCTGAGCTGCTCCATCTAAGAAATAATGAAAGGCAACGATTCAGGCTTGAAGTACAGTGGTGCCCATTAGCAGACAAGAGGACAAAAGTCACCCGTTCAGATGCGCAGCCCGCTGGCCTTTGTGTAGTGCTGCCCACTCCAGCTCTGTCCTTGAGCATCCTTTCTTGCTTTGTGTGCCCCTAGCCCTTCTGCAATGTTCTGCTCTTGGAGGAGATGTTCAACTGGTTGAAGTCTCTGCGTTAACAAGAGGCAGCCCATTACCTTGTGAGTGTGGCAGATTTTTCTCCAAGTAAATAAAACTCACTTGGGTGAGATGCACCCAGGCCATCTGCCAGGCCTGGGTCACAACCTGTTCTCCTTTCTCTGTTTCTCCAGCCTTCCTTTTCCTCCTGCTCCATACTGCCAGAATCTGTTCAGATGGGCACTTTCTGCACTTCTCATCCACTCTCCCTGCTGTTTGGCTTTTCTGTCTTTTTGAGAAGTAGTCTTGGAGGCTGATTCCTCTCTTCAAGCTTACTATGCCCTGGGACGTGTATCTGCCTTCTGAATCACCTGGACATCTCTTGAGTGATGAGTCTGGGTGTAGATACTGCTCTGGAAAGACGCAGCTCTTCCCTCCTCAGAGAGCCCTGGGCATGTGGATTTTCTTTTCGCTTTGCAGAGGGCTCAGGTATAAGATCACAGCCATGTTCCCTGTGATGAGGCTTCGTGCGTGGCTGTGCTCTACCCAGTAGTCCACTGCTGTCTAACTGAGCAGTCTTCCCAGCGTACAGCCCTGGGCTGCTCATTCATCTGGAGCAAGGGGAAGAGGCTTGGATCCCTGACATCGAGACCTCTGAGGACGAAGAACCGGTGAGACCCCTCCTGAGGCTGTGGGCGAGGAAGAGGAAGCGGTGGAAAAGCTGCCGAGATGCAGCAAGTTCCTCCGGCTCCAATTCATCCTACTCAGGTAAGGGGCTTGTTTTCTCCCCTGAGCTGGGGACACCCACTGGGACATGTCCACACACCAGGCATCACTCCAGGCCACCCACAAGCAGGACTGTAGTCCCATACTGGAAACGGGGAGAGTTGGGAGAAGGGGGAGCGGGCATGCAAGGCCATAAGAACCCTTTGAGCTTTGTCATCCATAAATACCTAATAACTCTCCTTAGAGAGGTGTGCTGCTGCTTCTAGATCAGCTTGGCCTGGTAGGATGAGGCCTGACAGCACTTCTTGGTGATGCTTTTCTCCATCCTTCCTGCAAGCCCCCTACCCTGAACGTTGAGGCTGGTGGTGAATTCCCTCCTTTTTATGGTTCTCCTCCAGGGAAAAAAATGTGGGGGGTCCTGTCCTTCATTCTTCTGTCTTTGTTCCCACTTCCCCAAGAAACTTTTCCATTGTTGTTCTGGTTTCTCTCCCTCTGTCCTGGCAGGTGATGGGTTGACAAGCGAGACGGAGGACAGTTCACAGGAGGAAGAGGGAGAGTGGGTGGAGCTGCGTGGTGAGACCATGAGGAATCCCAAAGATGGTACTTCCCTGGGTTATGAGCACCACAAGAGCCACTCGGGACGGAGATCGGCTTCCTCCAGCCACAACGGGAGGAAGCATCCACACAAGAGCTCATCGAGGATAGAGCTAGGGCAACACAAGCACGCGTGCAGGAAGTGTGGGAAGAGCTTCAGCCGTGGCTCATCCCTCAACCGGCACCAGAGGGTCCATGTGGGGGAGAAGCCTTTCGCGTGCTGCAAGTGTGGGAGAAGTTTTGTGTGCAGCTCCAGCCTCAAAGACCACCTGAAAAACCCCTGCCAGGAGAAACCCTACAAGTGCCCCAAGTGTGAGAAGCGCTTTGTGTCCAGCAGCTCTCTCCAGAAGCATTGCAAGCTCCACCACGAGAGCAACGTGTACCAGTGCTCTGAGTGTGGGAAAAACCTCACTTCCAACTCCGCTCTTCTCATCCACCACAGGATACACACCGGCGAGAGGCCCTACAAATGCCCCGAGTGTGGGAAGAGCTTCATGGCCAACAAGTCGCTTAGCAAGCACCGCAAGAGCCACACAGAGGACGGGATCTTTGTCTGTCCAGACTGTGGGAAAAAACTCACTTCCAACTCAACTCTCATCATCCACCGGCGCATACACACGGGTGAGAGGCCCTACGAGTGCCCCGAGTGTGGGAAGCGCTTCATGGCCAACAAATCGCTCAGCAAGCATCGCAAGAGCCACCTGGAGGAGGGGACCTATAAGTGTCCCCAGTGCAGGGAAAGCTTTACAAAGAACTCAGCCTACGTAGCCCATCTCAGGACCCACCAGGGTCAGCCCCCTTATCACTGCTCCGACTGCGGGGAAGCCTTCTTTGAAAGCTCGGCGTTCAACCAACACCGGAAAAAGCACTTGGTAGGGAAACCCTATCAGTGCCCTGACTGCGGGATGGGCTTCACTCTTCCCTCAGCCCTCCTCCTCCACCAGAAAAGCCATGTGGGGCCCAGGCCCCATGTCTGCTCCGACTGCGGGAAAGCCTTTCGGGAGACCACGTCCCTCCGCAGGCACCAGCGCATCCACACGGGTGAAAAGCCCTACCAATGCTCGTACTGCGAGAAAAGCTTTCGGGCCAGCTCCACCCTCATCATCCACCAGAGGATCCACACTGGGGAGAAACCATACAAATGCACCAAATGCACCAAGTGCTTCATGTCCAGCTCTTCCCTCATGAAGCACCTGCGGACACACCTCCGGAAGGAGCTGCACAGTGAGTGAGTTGGTTTGGCCCAGCCCTTTCTTGGGGGCCTTTGGGTCTCCATCCCCATGACATCGCAGCTCCTCCACATCCCATCCATCCTAGAACTTGAGTTTCGCTGCTGCTCGTGCCTTCAGCTCTGAGAATAACTTTTACTGTTCCTTCCAAACAACCCTCTGAAGATTACATCTGTGAATTAAGGAGGACCAGGCATGCAGCTGTTGGTCATGGCACAGCTTCTCGTAGTGCTTAGGGAACATGGTGGTCAGTCAGTTCCCAGTTCCGGGATGACTTTGGGGATGGTGGGAGCCCAGTGGGATGGAGGATGATGGGGATTGTGGTGGTGGATCTCCACTGGAATTGAGGACAATGGAATTTTGGGAGATGGGACCTTGCTGGAAGGAAGATGGGTTTGGGGATGATAGGGTCTCAGTAGGATAAGAGATGAGGGTTTTTTGAATAGTTAGACCCCACATGGATGGAGATGGATGATGGGGTTTGCGGACCACTGCTACTGAATGCAGTGTCTTCCAAATGCATTTCCTTCCCCAGTTTCCCCACTGTGTCTGCTCTTGATTTTAATGCTGCAATGTTTAGAATAAATTTCCCAATGAATTTGGTTTGAGAGTGTCAGCTTCTTTGTCATGCTTGCTTTAAGAGGAGGTGCAATAAAGTGGAGCTGGTTTTCTGGGAGCACAGGTTTGCTATTGATTCCTGACGGTTGGGGGAAGCTGGGGTGGCCCCATGGCTCCTGCATGCCCATCTCATGAAGAATTTGGGCGCTGGGAAGTGAAACGACTGCAGCAGGATGGGTGCTGAGGCATGGAGGTGGCTTGCAAAGACTTGAGGGAAAGCTGCAAAGCTGAGGCCAACTGCTGTCTCTGCTTGGAGAATTTCCAAGAGTTCGTGATACCCCCTGTGGGTACAGCCTCTGCAGAGCCTGTGTGATGGGAGGCTAGAAGCTCTTTGGGTTCCCCCAGGGTAGGGCAATGACCCAGCTGGGACAAGTGCACCCGGGTTTCAGCTGAGGAGTCATGGGGAGCTGGAGCATAGGTTCCTCCTGGCTCTGACTCCCAGGACCAACACCAAGGAGACGGTCTGCTGCAAGACCTCTTCCCAGACAGAAAAGCCTCAGAAAAGACAGCATCCAGGAAATGCCACTGCCAGACTCCATCTTTCTGTGCAAAACTTTATTTGTCACAGCCCTGCTCCAGAGGAGGTAACACAGAGCCCCCACAGGCTGCTCATGCTCAGTACCATGCACAGAGCAAGGACCAACCCCGAACTAGGAGGCAAAGGTGGCCTGCAATGGCCAGCAGCACACGGTGACCACATCCCTTGCCCTGGGGTCTGCAGGCAGTGCTAGCAGAGGGGAGAGGAGCGTGGAGAGCTGCTGCGGCCCCTGTGCTGCCCGCTGGGGCTCAGAGGCAGGTTGACACCTGTGGGTACCAGTAGGGCTTGTGCCCCAGCACAGGAGTCACGGGCAGGGCAGAACTCAGGGGCTGCAAGGGGCCTGGTCCCTGCTTGCAGCATCCCAGCCCTCCTCCAGCAGCAGGGAGGAACACAGGAGAGCCCCTGGCCCCACTGCCCCTCATTCCTGTGCTGCTCCTGCAGAATCAAGGAGAGGTGATGCAGGAGTGGCTGGAGAAGGGCAGGAGCCCCCCAGGGCTGGGGACACGGTCTGGGGGTTGCTGTCCCTCAGGCACAGCTGAATTCCCTGTGTCCACAATAGGAACCAGGGACGGATGGGCTTTTTATCGAAGTTGGCTGCTGTGAAAGTGAAGATCTCAACTCCGTTGTCAGCGTTGATAAAAGACACGTGCTGCTGGGTGCAGTCCAGACAGACCCAGATCCTCGTGGGGACAGGGGACATGGACAGGGTAGTGCGAGGAGATGTGAGAGACATGAGCTGTCCATCATACTGCACAGCCCAGATCCCTTCTTCAGGGTTCATTTTGAGCACCCCCTTCCTCTTCACAGATGCCCTGGCCACCCCCACAGCCCAGCAAGAATTACTTTCTCTCGCCGCCTCCCCCTCCACCTCCACCTCCCACCAGTGCCTCCCATCTCTGAACTCCTCATAGCCCAGCACGCAGCACCGAATGTCAAATCTCTCATCTGTGTCAGGAATGTCCTTCAATTCACTTTCCCATCTCACACTCCTTTGGTCCTCCGACAGGACGAGCTCACGATGAGCCGTGTCTGCATCCAGGGTCACCTTCACTGCAGGGACAGAAGGAGCCAGGCCATCAGGGGCAGAGCTCGGCCCTGGGCAGGCTTTCCCCAGCTCGGGGCCAGGAGCTGCCCCACGGGGAGGAGATAGGGCACCTCTTCGCTCCTGAACATGCCCCAGCAAGGGAAGGAGAAGCACCTCAGTGGGCAACTCAGTGCACACCTACCTCTGTTTTGAGGCACGAGACACCTTCTCCATGCTGGAAGGAGAGGGGAGAGCTGGTCACAGCCCATGGCCAGTGTCCAGTGGGTGTGGGCAGGGTGAGGGGCCAGCCCTGGGCTGCTGTGTCGCAGCTGCCCACCCTCCCCTGCACATCGCCTTGGTGATGCCCTGGGGCTTAAATGCAGGGACACTCACCCAGCTCTGCAGCTTGTTCCTCTGAAAAGGAATATAAGAGCTATGCATTGATGAGAGGAGTCAGGTTCTTATCATGTGGCTGCTACAAAGGAATGACCCCCAGTTCCTTCAGTACTGGGGTGAGGGGGCAGGGAAAGATACTCACTCAGTCTTTCAGCTTTTTCTTCTGGAAAAGCATAAGGAATACATGATCAGAGAGAAATACTTCTCATCCCATGTCTACACCGCAAATTCTTTCAGTTCATGGATGGACACTCACCTATCTCTGCAGCTTGTTCCCCTGGAAAAGAAAGAGAAAAGAACGTACGGTCAGAAGGGAGTATGCCAATGGGAAGACACCAAATGCCTTCTCTTAGTGGAAGGAGACTTACCCAGCTCTGCATCCTTTTTCGCTGCTATAGAAAAGCAAAAGGAATGAATGGTCAGAGTGGAGAGACTTTCACTTGGCACTCCCCACTCCCACCCCAGGCTCCAGCTGCTCCTCCAGCACCCCCAAGCCACCAGCACACAAGCCCCCAGAGCCCACCCAGACCAGGCCCTCCCGCAGGGACACCACTTCCCCAGGGGCTGGGGGCAGGGACTGCAAGGACTCACCCAGCTCTCGGCTCTGTGCCACTGAAAAGCAAAGGCGGAGGAAGAGGTGGTGAGCAGAGCAGCTTGGTTGCTGGGTGGGAACATGTGCAGGGGGGCTGCGCCTTGCCACCAGCCCCACGCTGCAGCCATGCTCCCTGGCCTCCCACCCAAGACCATCCTAAGGCCTTTGGCATCCTCAGGAGAACATTCCCTTCCTCCTCCTACCCAACTCCCTGGGCCAGGGCTCAGCCCCGCTCCACACCCAGGGGGGTCCCTGCAGAACACCTCCCTGCGCTCCATCCCTGCGCTGCCAGCTTACCTTGCTTTCGGAAGAGATAAACTCCGAGGCCAATGGACACAGCCAAAAGCACGAGGACCAGAGCCAGAGCCACCTTCCAGGGCTGGGCATTGTGGAAGAAGGGATCTGAGAAAAGGCACCAGGAAAAGGGCTGCGTTTACATGCCCGCAGGTGGAAGAGCAAGACCCAGACTTCTCCTGGGTCGGGACAAGTGCAGGGGCCAGGAACACCTCACCCTGGCTGTGCCATTTGTACCTGCGATGTGCAGGGATGATTCCCATTCCTGCTGGAGGCGGCTGTTCCTGACCACACAGGACAAGGGCCCCTCCATGCTCCCGGTCATGATGACGGTGCCTTCAATTTCAAAGAGCCCCTCCTGGTCCTGGGAATGTGTCTGGGAGACCGAGGGCAGGTGCTGCCCGCGAGCATCCCTCCACAGCAGCTGCGGCAGCGGGTACCAGCCGGCCGATCGACACAGCACCCGGACGCCTCCGGCCTCGTAGCCCCCGAGGTAGAGGTGGGGGTCAGCGCCTGTGGCTGAGGGAAGAGCGTGTGGCTGGGACTTGACTTGGGGATGGATTCGGTTCCAAGGCAAAGACCCCATCTGCTCCCATGCCAGACCCAGCACAGACCAGTCATGTTCACAGGGTCTCAGGGACCGGGCACTCCATGGAGCCACTCTCACCCCTAAACAGCACCTATTGTTGGCACAGCTGAAGGACCTGCTCAGCAACCTTTGCCCACTGCCCACACAACAGCATGGGGATGGAGTTCAAAGAAGGCCCCGGAGACTGAATTAAATCATTGCATTCATGCAGCTCTTTCTCAATAAAAAGCCTGCAAGGGCACAGGTGTACTCCTTGCTGGAAAAGTGCTCACCAGCAGAGGAGAAGCCCCATCACACTCTACAGTTTGCAAGGCCTCGTAGATGGCCATGAGGATGGGACAGGGTCCTGGGTGGAACACAGAAGCCCAGGGACACCTGCACCATCCCTTGAATGCCTCACACCAGACACTAACCTGACAACTCTAGCTCCACAACTGCTTCGTCATAAGCATCAACATTTTTCACAGTGCAGATGTACAGGCCATCATCAGAGGGTCTCAGCCCCGTGATTCGCAAGTCCAGGCTTCCAGCAGAGAGACCATCTCTGGCCAACTCTGTCCTCCCAGCATATGCCCCCATCTGCTCCCCATACAGGTCCTCTCCATTGCGGTAGTGGTGCACTGTCTCAGACAAATCATCCCGAATCCACCTGACCTCCAAGCTGTGAGCATCGCGTTGAGGGGACAAGTGGCAGGGCAGCACGACATCCTGCCCCACGGTGGCAGTGAGAGGCTGGCCTGGTCCCTCCACTCTGAGCTGGGCTGGGCAATGGAGAAGGGCACAGAAAGGCGGTGAGACGTTGCCATCGTAAATTTAGGGGCTGTGAGTGACAAAGGGTAAGCTGTGCATGAGATGGTGCGTGCTGCGTCCCCCGTATCCCCTTGGAAACCACCTGGGAAACAGGAGAGGGCGAGGGAGGACATGCAGGAGAAGGAGGTGTGCTGGGAGTGGGAGCCCTCTCTGCAGCATTCAGGCAGGTGAAGGAGACACAGAAAGGGCAGGCAAGGCAGCGCCCGTATTGTGTGAAAGAACCAAAGTGAAAGTGAAACCCAGCTGCCAGGGCTGATTTGTGGGCTAGGGCTCCCTCTGCTCCACAGCCTCTCCTCTACCCTATGGCAGCACGTCTGCTAGGCCTAGGGGGGAGAGCCCCCAGCAGTCCCGCAGTATCCTACCTGAGCCGAGCTGGAGGAGGAGCAGAGTGACGAGGGAAGTCAGGAGGCCCCTGGCATGGCCGGTGAGGCTGGGGTGGCTGCAGCCCCAGGGGAGCCCCATCTGTGCTGTAGCGGGAGCAGGAGCTGGGGGCAGAAGTAGGGGCAGAAGAAAGAGGGGACCGAGGGGCTTCAGGTACCACAGGCAGATGGGGAAGGAGTCACCTTGGGCCCGGACACAAATAGCCACAGCCAGCAGCACCTTGGGCAAGGCGCAGAGCCTGTGCTTATCACAGGCTGGGGAAAACAGCAGGCAGCCCCCAGGGGTTCTCCTCCTGGGAAGCCCCACGGAGAGGTCTCTCACCACACCCAGCCGAGCTGCAGGAAACACAGGGGTATGCCAAAATTCCAGATCTCCTACGCAGTTCCGGACTGCAGTAAAACTCTGGGAGGAGCTTGGACATTTGGGGGCTGGGAGCAAGAGGCTCCAGAGCGTAGCGGAATCAGAGGCTGCAGGGAAAGTGGCACAGCTGTGTGCTGAGACAGGGAACAAGGGAAAGCATGCCTATATTGCAGGTTTCAGCTAACCCAGGGATTATGTTGTATATCAGCCTCAAGGACAGGACTGAGCTAGGGAGTACGAGGACAGGATGACCCTAAAAGATTGAGACAGGGAACAAGGCAAAGGATGTTGATTCTGTAGTTCTTAGCTGACACAGTTGTGTGTTAACCACAAGGAGAGGGCAACCCGAACGATAAGGGAGTCAAAGACTGCATGCATAGATAATGAAGCCAGCAAGAACTGGCTTGACTGCTGACGTCTGTAAAAGAAAGGAAAGATCAGAAGTTTAGCAGTGAGGAAGGCTTCTGTCCTACATCAAAAGACCAGCAGAGTACACTGGACAACCGCCTGAGGACTCTAGTGTGCATGCAGATAGGGGTGGAAACCTATGTGAATGATTTATTGAGACCTGATGAATATGTAAGAGACTTGCAGGAAATGAAATGAATATGCATATATCCCATCAATATAAACACCCTGGCAGTAACCATTGGTATGCATGCTAGGGGGAGCGATCCCCCTTGCACCCAGTACTGTAATAAACGTACCTGCTTTATAACTCTTTAGGAGTTGTGAAGTTTGATTTCCATGCCTAAGTGCTGAGTGCCGTGCTGCCACCCCTTGCCCAAAGTGGTGCAGGCAAAGAACCAGCCCCACTCCTGGCTCTGCCCATGCAGAGGAGGAAGAAATGGGCAGACCATTTGCCCTCTGGCAAGAGAAGCCCTGTTGCAGCAGGGTTGGGGCTTGGGCATGGAAGTGGCTTCCGAGGACCAGAGGGGCAGCTTCTGCATGCAGCCAGGATGATGACATGGATGACCTGTTCCTGAAGGAACTAAGGCATGCATCTTGATCTGCTGCCCTTGTCATTAGGGGGAAAGATTCAAATGGCCAAAGCTCAATTAGAGTTGAAGCTTAACAGTATTGTTAACTCACAAACACTGAGTTTGTGTCTGACACTGAATTGGGAGGAGATGCTGGCTCTGTCAAAGGTGGAGAGGCCTTGCAGAGGGATCTGGCCAAAGGGGAGAGCTGGGCATCCACCAGCTGTGGGAAGTTTAACAAGAGCAAGTGCCGGGCCCTGAACCTGGGCAGGGGCAGCCCCGGCTGTACGGACAGCGTGGGGGGCGAGAGGCTGAAGAGCAGCCCCCAGAACGGGAGCTGGGGGTTGTGGCTGATGGCTAGTTGGATGTGAGCCAGCAGCGGGCCCTGGCAGCCCAAAGGGCCAAGCGTGCCCTGGAGTGCTTCAGGCACGGCACTGCTGGCCGGACGAGGGAAGGGATCGTCCCGCTCTACTCAGCCTGCTATGGCCTCTCCTCAAGCACTGTGTGCAGCTGTGGGCACCGCAGCAGACGAAGGGCGTGAAACTGTGCAAGAGCCTCCAAGGGAGGGCTACAAGGACGACGAAGGCTCTGCAGGGCAAGGCGTGTGAAGAGCGGCTGAAGGTGCTTGTCTTTTTGAGTGCAGAGCAGAGGACATACAGGGGAGGCCTCGTGGCAGGCCACAGCTTCCTGATGAAGGGAGCGCAGGGGATCTGCTCTCTGGGGACAGTGACAGGGCTCGAGGGAACGGCATGGAGCTGCCACCGGGGAGGGTCAGACCTTCTTGGAGGAAATCCAGGAGCTGGTGATACCCCCTGTGGGCACAGCTTCTGCAAAGCCTGTGTGATGGGAGGTTGGAAGCTCTTCAGGTGTCCCCAGAGCAGAGCAATGTCTAGGTGTACTGTGTTTATGTGGCATGGTTTTGGTATTGGGGTCCATAGGGGTGGCTTCTGCGAGAAGAGTCCTGAAGCTGCCCCATGTCAGATAAGGGCCCCACCACAGGCCAGAGCCAAGTCAATAAACAATGTTGTTTGTGCTCCTGTGAAAGCACATTTTAAAAAGGGAAAAAAATAAAAAAAAAAAAAAAAAGAAAAAGGAAAAAAAAAAAAAACACAAAACACTTCTGCTCAACAGCAGATTGAGAAAGGAATGAGAAACAGCCCTGAAGACACCAAGATCAGTGAAGAAGGTGGGCAGGAGGTGCTCCAGGCACCGGAGCAGAGGTCCCCTGCAGCCTGTCATGAGGCCCATGGTGGAGCAGGGTTCCACGCTGCAGCCCATGGAGGAGACCACGGTGGAGCAGGTGGATCTGCCCTGAAGCAGGCTGCGGCCTGTGGAGAACCCCTGCTGGAGCAGATTCCAGTCTATGGAGAGGAGCCCAGGTAGGGGCAGAGGGTCTGGGGGGAGCTGCTGCCTGTGGAGGATCCGTGCTGGAGCAACTTGCTCCTGATGGATGGACCCCGTGGTACGGACCCATATTGGAGCAGTTCTTGAAGAGATGCTCCCTGTGGGCAGCCCATTGCGGGATCAGTTCGGGAAGGATGGCATCCTGTGGGAGTGACCCCACATGGAGCAGGGGCAGAGAGTGACCAAGAAGGAGCAGTGGAGAAAAACCATCAGGGACTGGATGCAGCCCTCATTCCCCTGTGCCCCTCGGGGGGAGAAGGTGAAAGAAGGTAGATATGGGGAAGGTGTTTTGGGTGCCTTTCCTTTTTTACTCACTTCTCTAGGCTGTTGGTAATACACCATAAATTTTATTCTCTCTCTACTCTGAGTCTGTTTTGCCTGTCACGATAATTTTTGACTGAGCTCCCCATGCTTATCTCAACCGTTGAGCCCTTGGCACTGTATTTTCTCCACCTTTCCCTGGCTCTGACTCTCAGGACCAACACCAAGAAGACAGTCTGCTGCAAGACGCCTTCCCAGGCAGCAAAGCCTCAGGACACAAAGCACCCAGGAAATGCCACTGCCAGACTCCATCTTCCTGTGAAAAACTTTATTTGACACAGTCCTGCTGCTGCTGGGCCTTGATGTGCTCCACAGGAGGTAACACAGAGCCCCCACAGGCTGCTCATGTTCAGCACCAGGCACAGAGCAAGGATCAACCCCAACCTAGGAGGCAAAGGTGGCCTGCACTGGCCGGCAGCACACGGTGACCACATCCCTTGTCCTGGGGTCTGCAAGCAGTGCAAGCAGAGGGGAGAGGAGTGTGGAGAGCTGCTGCAGCCCCTGTGCTGCCTGCTGGGGTCAGAGGCAGGTTGACACCTGTGGGTACCAGTAGGGCTTGTGCCCCAGCACAGGAGTCACGGGCAGGGCAGAACTCAGGGGCTGCAAGGGGCCTGGTCCCTGCTTGCAGCATCCCAGCCCTCCTCCAGCAGCAGGGAGGAACACAGGGCAGCCCCTGGCCCCACTGCCCCTCATTCTTGTGCTGCTCCTGCAGGACCAAGGAGAGGTGATGCAGGAGTGGCTGGAGAAGGGCAGGAGCGCCCCAGGGCTGGGGACACGGTCTGGGGGTTGCTGTCCCTCAGGCACAGCTGAATTCCCTGTGTCCACAATAGGAACCAGGGACGGATGGGCTTTTTATCGAAGTTGGCTGCTGTGAAAGTGAAGATCTCAACTCCGTTGTCAGCATTGATAAAAGACACGTGCTGCTGGGTGCAGTCCAGACAGACCCAGATCCTCGTGGGGACAGGGGACAGGGGCAAGGGGGTGCGAGGAGAGATGAGAGGCATGAGATGACCTTCCAGGTAAAGCAATGCCCAGATCCCTCCTTCCGGGTCCATGTTGATCAACCCCTTCCTCTCCACAGATTCTTTGGCCACCCCAATAGCCCAGCAAGAATACATTTCCAGCTCCCCGTCCACCTTCACCTCCCACCAGTGCCTCCCATCTCTGAACTCCTCATAGCCCAGCACGCAGCACCAAAAGTCAAATCTCTCCGGTGTGTCAGGCACCTGCTGCCGTTCCATTTCCCATCTCACACTCCTGTGGTCCTCTGAAAGGACAAGCTCAGGATGAGCTGTGTGCGGATCCAGGGTCACCTTCACTGCAGGGACAGAAGGAGCCAGGCCATCAGGGGCAGAGCTCAGCCCTGGGCAGGCTTTCCCCAGCTCGGGGCCAGGAGCAGCCCCACGGGGAGGAGATGGGGCACCTCTGGGCTCCTGAACATGCCCCAACAAGGGCAGAAGGAGCACCACAGAGGGCAACCCAATGCACGCCTACCTCTGTTTTCTGGCAGCATAAACCTTCTCCATGCTGGAAAGAGATGAGAGAGCTGGTAACAGTCTATGGCCAGTACCCATTGTCTGTGGGTAGGGTGAAGGGCCAGCCCCGGTCTGCTCTTTCCCAGCTGCCCACCCTTCAGTGCATGTTGCCCTTTTGTGGCCTTAGGGCCCAAGTGCAGGGACACTCACCCAGCTCTGTAGCTTGTTGATCTGGAAGAGAAAGAGAAAAGCAACGCAGTATGAGAGGGGACAGTTTCTCATTCCAGGGTTGCTAAGAAGTGCAAAACCAATTTTCTTCAAGTTGTGGAGGGAGACTTACCCAGCCTTTTGCATTTTTCCTCTGGAAAAGCAAAAAAAGAAAAGAATGATCAGAGGGTCAAGCTCATCTCATGTTTAGCCCCTGAATAGACTTCGATAAGAGATGGAGACTCACCAAGCTGCCTAGCCTGTTCCACTGGAAAAGGAAGAGAAGAGTAAAGCAATATTAGATAGGAGAACGTCTTATCCCTTTGCTTCACCCATGGGAAGACACCAGATCGTTGGGCTTAAGAAAGAGACACTCACCCAGCTTTGCATCTTTTTTCACTGGAAATGGAAAACAAAATAATGCATGATCAGAGAGGACACATACTCATCCTATAGGTTATTCCATGAGAAGACACCAGATTTCTTTGTTTTGTTGAGTGGACACAGACCTCTTTGTTCCCAAACTGCGGGGAGGGTGGGGGAGGTGGGGTGGTGCTGCCTAACAGTCAGCAAGACCCAGCTTTGAGCAAGGCTCATGCATGTGGAGCAGTAAGGACAAACACTTGTGCAGCTCTCTGCACGGTGCCACCAAAACACAAGGGGAAGTGAATGGGGATGTGTGGAGGACATCCCTGTCCCAGAAGCATCATGGCAGAGCGGGGCAGCCCCGTAGCTCGCTCCCCGTCCCCACCTTGATCCCCCTTCCTTTCAGCCATCCTAGCCATGTCCTGTGTCCTATGCCCAGGGCAGCCCCAGCCCCAGCACTCCCCACTCCCACCCCAGGTTCCAACTGCTCCTCCAGCACCCACGAGCCACCAGCACACAAGCCCCCAGAGCCCACCCAGACCAGGCCCTCCCGCAGGGACACCACTTCCCCAGGGGCTGGGGGCAGGGACTGCAAGGACTCACCCAGCTCTCGCCTCTGTGCCGCTGAAAAGCAAAGGCGGAGGAAGAGGTGGTGAGCAGGGCAGCTTGGTTGCTGGGTGGGAACATGTGCAGGGGGGCTGCGCCTTGCCACCAGCCCCACGCTGCAGCCATGCTCCCTGGCCTCCCACCCAAGGCCCCTTGCTCCAGACCCAGGTGGGTCCCTGCAGAACACCTCCCTCCGCTCCATCCCTGCGCTGCCAGCTTACCTTGCTTTCGAAAGAGATAAACACCGAGGCCAATGGACACAGCCAAAAGCACGAGGACCAGAGCCAGAGCCACCATCCAGGGCTGGGCGTTGTGGAAGAAGGCAGCTGAGAAAAGGCACCAGGAAAAGGGCTGTATTTACATGCCTGGGATTAGAAAAGCAAGACCCAGACTTCTCCTGGGTTGGGACAAGTGTGGGGGCCAGGAACACCTCATCCTGGCTGTGCCATTTGTACTTGCGATGTGCAGGGAAAATTTCCACTCCTGCTGGATGCGGCTGTTCCTGACCACGCAGGACAAGGGCCCCTCCACGCTCCCGGTCATGATGACAGCACCTTCGATTTCAAAGAGCCCCTCCTGGTCCTGGGAATGTGTCTGGGAGACCGAGGGCAGGTGCTGCCCGCGAGCATCCCTCCACAGCAGCTGCGGCAGCGGGTACCAGCCGGCCGATCGACACAGCACCCGGACGCCTCCGTCCTCGTAGCCCCCCAGGGAGAAGTGGGGGTCAGTGCCTGTGGCTGGGGGAAGAGTGTGTGGCTGGGGCTTGACTTGGGGAGGGATTCCTTTCAAGACAAAGACCCCATCTGCTCCCATGCCAGACACAGCCCTGCCCAGCCATTGTCACAGGGGCTCTGGGACAAGGCGCTTCACAAACCAACCTTCACCCGCAAACCACCATGGTTGGTGCTAGAACCGGCGAGCAGGGCTGCACAATGCCATTGGCCCCAAATCACCCAGAAAACTCAGGTGCATGGCTTCAGCACCTCCAGGCAGCGTCTCTGCATCAAGCCGTGCTTTTCAAAGAAGCCCCAAGACTTCCAGACAATGTCTTAGTTCTCCGCCAGGAGAAAAAGCAAAAGCAAACAGAGGTCCAGCTGCTAAGAGGTCTTTTCCCTGCTTCAGATGTTGTCTGTGGTCCCAATACTGGCACAGCCTAAGGAGGTGCTCAGCAGCCCATGCCCAGTGCCCTCAGAACATTATTGGACACAGTTCATTGGAACACAGAAAACGATCAAAAACAACTCAGCCTTGCAAATCTGTCCCAAAACCAACCTGCTGCAGAATGGGTGTATACCTTGCTGGTCAAGTGCTCACATACTGAGGAGGTGAAGCACCATCATGCTAAACTCTCCGACAGGTTTCATCGATTACTATGAGGATGGGACAGAGGCCTAGGTAGGGCACACAATCCCAGGGACAAGTGGATGCATCAACTCAGCCACTAACCTGTCACATCCAGATCCACAATAATTTCTCCATAATCATCAGCATCTTTCACAGTGCAGACGTACTGGCCATCATCAGAGGGTCTCAACCCAAAGATATGCAAGTCCAACCTTCCATCAGAGAGACCATCTCTGACCAACTCTGTCCTCCCAGAATATGTCCACATCTGCTCCCCATACACGTCCTTGCCATTGCGGTAGTGGTGCACTGTCTCAGATATCGTGCGTCGAATCCACCTGACCTCCAAGCTGTGAGCATCACGTTGAGGGGACAAGTGGCAGGGCAGCACGACATCCTGCCCCACGGTGGCAGTGACAGGGTGGCCGGGTCCCTCCACTCTGAGCTGGGCTGGGCAATGGAGAAGGGCACAGAGAGGCAGTAAGATTTTGCCATCGTAAATTTAGGGGCAGTGAGTGACAAAGGGCATGAGTTGGTGTGTGAGTTGGTGCGTGCTGTGTCCCCCATGTCCCATGGGAAACCACCAGGGAAACCGGAGAGGGAGAGGGAGGACGTGCAGGAGAAGGAGGTGTGCTGGGAGTGGGAGCCCTCCCTGCAGCATTCGGGCAGGAGAAGGAGAGCCATAAATGGCAGCCAAGGCAGCACCCATATTGTGTGAAAGAACCAAAGGGAAAGTGAAACCCAGCAGGGGCCGAGCTGTGGTCTCGGGTCCCCCCTGCCCCATGGCCACCCCCTCGCCCCACAGCAGCACGTCTGCTAGGCCCAGGGGGGAGAGTCCCCAGCAGCCCCACAGGATCCTACCTGAGCCCATGCGGAGGAGGAGCAGAGTGACGAGGGAAGTCAGGAGGCCCCTGGCATGGCTGGTGAGGCTGGGGATGCCACAGCCCCAGGGGAGCCCCATCTGAAGAGAGGTCCCCCAGGGGGCAGGCGGCCCCCCAGGGTTTTTTCTCCAAGGAAGACCCACTAAGATGGACGTCCCTCACAGCACCCAGCAGAGCTGAAGGAAGCAGAAGGCTACGCCCAATCTTCCCAACCTTTGCCCAGTTCCTGGCTGCAATAAACCGCTGGGAGCAGCTCTGCCCCTGGGGCAATGGGGACAAGTGTCTGAGGAGCTCTGCAGGGCTGGCACCGCCTTCAGCCAGGATGAGGGGCTTGTCCCCAGCAGGAGCCTCTCCAGACCTCCAGGGAAAGCCAGTTTCTGAGCTCGTTCATCTCCACCTGTCTAGAGAGGAATGAAACTGTGAGCAATGGGACAATATAGAGAGATGGCAGAGCAGAGCTGAGTGGGATTGGAAGCTGAAGTAATGGGGTGCAGTTGGATGCCGAGCCCGGAGCTGCCACCCTTTGCCCAGGGTGCTGAAGGCAAGGAGCCAGCCCCGCAAAGGGCTCAAGTTAAGCAGGGACAGGAGAGGGTTGCCCCAGAGGGGCAGGGATCTTCTTCTCAAGCTTAGGCAGCTATTGGAAGTTTATGTGCAGCTGGGGGTTGTGGCCAACAGCAAGTTGGATGTGAGCCAGCAGCGGGCCCTGGCAACCCAAAGGGCCAAGCATGCCCTGGGGTGCCTCAGGCATGGCACTGCTGGCTGGCCGAGGGAAGGGATCGTCTCGCTCTGCTCGGCCTGCTGCGGCCTCGTCTCGAGCACTGCGTGCAGCTGTGGGCACCGCAGCAGACGAAGGGCGTGAAACTGTGCGAGAGCCTCCAAGGGAGGGCTATGAGGACGGCGAAGGCTCTGCAGGGCACGGCGTGTGAGGAGCGGCTGAAGGCGCTTGGCTTGTTGAGCCCAGAGCAGAGGACATACAGGGGAGGCCTCGTGGTGGCCCACTGCTTCCTGATGAGTGGAGCGGAGGGGCAGGCGATGGTCTCTGCTCTCTGGGGCCAGTGACAGGGCCCGAACGAATGCCATGGAGCTGCCACAGAGGAGGGTCAGGCGGTCTGTTTGGAAAACATTCTTCTCCGAGAGCGTGGGAACAGGCTTCCAAGGGACTTGGCCATCTCCCTGAACCTGTCGTAGCTCAGGGAGCATTTGGAGAAGGCTCTCAGGCACAGGGTCTGATTTTTTGGGTGGTCCTGTGTGGAACCAGTAGATGGACATGATGGTCCTGGAGGGTCCTTTCAAACTGGGGCTCATAAGTGATTCTGTGATTTTGGCTGAAGGCTGAGGCCACCTGCTGCCTCTGCTTGGAGGACTTGAAGAACCAGTGATGCCCCCTGTGGGCTCAGCCTCTGCAGAGCCTGTGTGATGGGAGGCTGGAAGCTCTTTGCATACTCCCAGGATAGGGCAATGACCCAGGTGTGACAAGTGAGTCCCAGGCAGTAGCTGGTGAACCAGGGGTAGTTGGAGCTTAGTTTCCTCCTGGCTCTGACTCCCAGGACCAACACCAAGGAGATGATCTGCTGCAAGACTGTGTAGTCATTGGTCCCAGCCAACATGGGTTCACAAGGGGTAGGTCCTGTTAAACAAATTTGATTTCCTTTACAATAAGATCACCCATGGAGTCAATGAAAGGAAACCTGCTGTTGTGATCTTTTTGGATTTCAGGAAAGCTTTTGACACACTTTCCCATAGGATCCTACTGGACAAAATGTCCAGCATACAGCTAAACAAAAACATCATACGATGGGTGAGCAATTGGCTGATGGGCAGGGCTCAAAGGGTTGTGCTAAATGGGGCCACATCTGTCTGACTGACGATCACCAGTGGGGTCCCGCAAGGCTCCAGTTTAGGGCCAGTCCTCTTCAATATTCTTATAAATGATTTGGATGTAGGACTAGAAGGTGTTTTGAGCAAATTTTGCCGATGATACTAAACTTGGAGGAGTTGTGGACTCTGTTGAGGGTAGGAAGGCCTTGCAGAGAGACCTGGACAGATTGGAGAGCTGGGCGATCACCAACTGCATGAAGTCTAACAAGAGCAAGTGCCGGGTCCTGCACGTGGGATGGGGCAACCCTGGCTATATGTGCAGACTGGGTGACGAGATGCTGGAGAGCAGCCCCACAGAGAGGGATCTGGGGGTTGTGGCTGACAGAAAGCTGAACATGAGTCAGCAGTGTGCCTTGGCAGCCAGGAGGGCCAACTGTATCCTGGGGTACATCAAGCACAGCATTGCTAGTCGGTTGAGGGAAGTGATTGCCCTGCTCTGCTCTGTGCTGGTGCAGCCTCACCTCGAGTACTGTGTGCAGTTTTGGGCAGCTCTGTACAAAAAGGACTTCAAACTGTTGGAGACTGTCCAGGGTAGGGCGAAGAAGATGGTGAAGGGCCTAGAGGGGAAGACGGACGTATGAGGAGTGGCCTAGGTCCCTTTGCCTGTTCAGCGTGGAGAAGAGGAGGCTGAGGGGAGACCTCCTTGTGGTCTACAGCTTCCTCAAGAGGGGTACTGAAGGGGCAGGAGTCGATCTCTTCTCTTTAGTCACCAGTGATAGGACCTGTGGGAATGGTGTCAAGCTGAGGCAGGGGAGGTTTAGGCTAGACATCATAAGAGGTTCTTAACTGAGACGGTTGTCACACACTGGAACAGGATCCCCAGGGAAGCAATCTCTGAACCAAGCCTGTCAGAGTTTAAGAAGCATTTGTACTGTGCACTTAGGCACATGGTCTGAATTTTTGGGTAGACCTGTGTGGTACCAGGAGCTGGACTCAATGATCCTAATGGATCCCTTCCAACTTGGGATATTTTATGATTCTATGATTCTATGATTCAAGATGACTTCCCAGGCAGCAAAGCCTCAGGACAGAAAGCACCCAGGAAATGCCACTGCCAGACTCCATCTTCCTGTACAAAACTTTATTTGCCACAGTCCTGCTGCTGCATCTTGCATAGATGTGCTCCAGAGGAGGGAACAAAGAGCCCCCACAGGATGCTCATGCTCAGCACCAGGCACAGAGCAAAGATCAACCCCAAACTAGGAGGCAAAGGTGGCCTGCACTGGCCAGCAGCACACGGTGACCACATCCCTTGCCCTGGGGTCTGCAGGCAGTCCAAGCAGAGGGGAGAGGAGCGTGGAGAGCTGCTGCAGCCCCTGTGCTGCCCACTGCAGTTCAGATGCAGGGTGAGAGCCGTGGGTGCCAGCAGGGCTGGTGCCCCAGCACAGGAGCCCTGTGCAGGGCAGAGTCCAGGGGCTGCAAGGGGCCTGTCCCCTGCTTGCAGCATCCCAGCCCTCCTCCAGCAGCAGGGAGGAACAAAAGAGAGCCCCTGGCCCCACTGCCCCTCATTCTTGTGCTGTTCCTGGAGGATCAAGGAGAGGTGATGCAGGAGTGGCTGGAGAATCACAGGAGCCCCCCAGGGCTGGGGACAGGGTCTGGGGGGCATTGTCCCTCAGGCACAGCTGAATTCCCAGTGTCTCCACCCAGAACCAGGGGCGGATGCTCTCCCCATTGAAGGAGGCTGCTCTGAAAGTGAAGATCTTGACCCCATTGTCAGCATTGATAAAAGACACCTGCTGCTGGGTACAGTCCAGACAGACCCAAATCCTTGTGGGGACATGGGACAGGGACAAGGGCGTGCGAGGAGATGTGAGAGACATGAGCTGCCCCTCATTGTACTGAATAGCCCAGATGCCTTTTTTTGGGCTCCTATTAATCCACCCCTTCCTCTCCACAGAAGCCCTGGCCACCCCAAAGGCCCACCGTGAATACTTCAGCCTCTCTCCCTCCACCTCCACCAACCAGCAGTGCCTTCCCTCTGTGAACTTCTCACAGCCCAGCACACACAACCGAACGTCAAATCTCTCCGGTGTGTCAGGCACCTGCTGCTTTTCGGCTTCCCTTCTCACTCTCCTGTGATCCTCTGAAAGGACAAGCATGGGATGAGCTGTATCTGGATCCAGGGTCACCTTCACTGCAGGGACAGAAGGAGCCAGGCCATCAGGGGCAGAGCTCAGCCCTGGGCAGGCTTTCCCCAGCTTGGGGCCAGGAGCTGCCCCACGGGGTAGGAGATGGGGCACCTCTTGGCTCCTGAACATGCCCCAGCAAGGCCAGGAGAAGCACCTCAGTGGGCAACCCAAAGCACACTTACCTGTATTATGAGACATCAGAAACCTTCTCCATGCTGGAAGGAGAGGGGAGAGCTGGTCACAGCCCATGGCTGGTGCCCAGTGGGTGTGGGCAGGGTGAGCGGCCAGCCCTGGGCTGCTTTCTCCCAGCTGCCCACCATCCCCTGCACATCGTCTTAATGTTGCCCTGGGGCCCAAGCTCAGGCACACTCACCCAGCTCTGTAGCTTGTTCCTCTACAAATGAAACAGAAAAGCAATGCATTGATGAGAGGAGTCAGCTTCTCAGCAAGTGACTCCGACAGGGCAAAGACCTCCAATTCCTTCTGTATGGGGTGAGGAGAAGATGGACTCACCCAGTCTTGCAGCTTTTTCCTCTGGAAAAGAAAATCATGAGGAATGCTTGATCAGAGGGGAAAACCTCTCATCCCATGTCTATACAGCAAATTCTTTCAGTTCAGAAATGAACACTCACCTATCTCTGCAGCTTGTTCCACTGGAAGAAAAAAAAAAAAAAAAAGAGAAAAGCAATGTATGGTCAGAGGGCAGTATGCCCATGGGAAGACATGAAATGCCTTCTTTTTGGGGAAGGAGACTTACCCAGCTCTGTGTCTTTTTTTACTGGAAAAGGAAAGAAAAGGCAATGCATGGTCAAAGTGAAGAGCTTCTCATCCCATTGCTGCTTCCACAGCTAGATCCCAAATTTCTTTCCTCTCGTGAGTGGGCACGAGCCACCTCATTCCCAGATTGGGAGGGACTGGACATCTGCAGGGGGGCTGCAGCCATGCTCCATGGCCTCCCACCCAAGGCCCCTTGCCTTCTCCCCTGCCTTCCTTGCCCAAGGCAGAGGTCCACGACGATCCTAAGGCCTTTGGCATCCCCAGGAGAACATTCCCTTCCTCCTCCTACGCACCTCCCTGGGCCAGGGCTCAGCCCCGCTCCACACCCAGGGGGGTCCCTGCAGAACACCTCCCTGCGCTCCATCCCTGCGCTGCCAGCTTACCTTGCTTTCGAAAGAGATAAACACCGAGGCCAATGGACACAGCCAAAAGCACGAGGACCAGAGCCAGAGCCACCTTCCAGGGCTGGGCATTGTGGAAGAAGGGATCTGAGAAAAGGCACCAGGAAAAGGGCTGCATTTCCATGTGTGCAGGTGGAAAAGCACGACCCAGACTTCTCTCAGCTTAGGAGAAGTGCAGGGGCCAGGAACACCTCACCCTGGCTGTGCCATTTGTACCTGCGATGTGCAGGGATGATTCCCGTTCCTGCTGGAGGCGGCTGTTCCTGACCACGCAGGACAAGGGCCCCTCCACGCTCCCGGTCATGATGATGGCACCTTCGATTTCAAAGAGCCCCTCCTGGTCCTGGGAATGTGTCTGGGAGACCGAGGGCAGGTGCTGCCCGCGAGCATCCCTCCACAGCAGCTGCGGCAGCGGGTACCAGCCCGCCGATCGACACAGCACCCGGACGCCTCCGGCCTCGTAGCCCCCCAGGGAGAGGTGGGGGTCAGCGCCTGTGGCTGGGGGAAGAGCGTCTGGCTGGGGTTTGACTTGGGGAGGGATTGAGTTCCAAGGCAAAGACCCCATCTGCTCCCATGCCAGACACAGCCCTGTCCAGCCACTGCCATAGGGGCTCAGGGACCAGGAGTTTCACAAAGCAGCCCTCAGCAGAAAAATACCGCAGGTAGTGGTGGAAGCAGAGAGAAGTCTGCACAATGCCAGTGGCCCCAAATCACCCATAAAACCCAGGTGATCAAGATCAAGATCAAGTTGATCAAGATCAAGATTCATCACTTCCAGGCAGTGTCTCTGCACCAAGCCTTGCTGTTTCAAGAAGCACCCAGACTTTCAGAAAACGTCTCAGGTCTCCCACAGCAGAAAAATCAAAAGCAAGCAGAGGTCCAGATGCTCAGAGGTCTCTTCTCTGCTCTAAGCTCTGTGTTTGGTCCCCTCATTGACAGAGCTGAATGTTCTGCTCAGCAGCCTCTGCCCAGTACCCTCAGAACATCATTGGGATGGAGTACAAAGAGGCCATTGAAACTGAATAAAACCATCTCATCTGTGTAGTTCCCTCTCAATAAAAAGCCTGCAGGGGCACAGGTGTGCTCGTTGCTGGACAAGTACTCACAGAGTGAGGAGAAGAAGCCCCAACAGACTCAACAGTTTGAAAGGCCTTGTAGATGGCCATGAGGATGGGAAAGGAGCCTGGGTGGGACACACTAACCCAAGGACAACTCTACTACCCCCTGGCAGCATCACCCCAGCCACTAACCTGACACCTCCAGATCCACAATAGCTTCGTTATAAGCATCAGCATCTTCCACAGTGCAGACGTACCGGCCATCATCAGAGGGTCTCAGCCCCGTGATTCGCAAGTCCAGGCTTCCAGCAGAGAGACCATCTCTGACCAACTCTGTCCTCCCGGCATATGCCTCCATCTGCTCCCTGTACAGGTCCTCTCCATTGCGGTAGTGGTACACTGTCTCAGAGATATGGTCCCGGATCCACCTGACCTCCAAGCTGCGAGCATCGCGTTGAGGGGACAAGTGGCAGGGCAGCACGACATCCTGCCCCACGGTGGCAGTGAGAGGCTGGCCTGGTCCCTCCACTCTGAGCTGGGCTGGGCAATGGAGAAGGGCACAGAGAAGCGGTGAGATTTTGTTATCAGGGCAGTGAGTGGCAAAGTGCGAGCTGTGTGTGAGTAGGTGCATGCTGCGTCCCCCGTGTGCCATGGGAAACCACCTGGGAAACCAGAGAGGGAGAGGGAGGGCGTGCAGGAGAAGGAGGTGTGCTGGGAGTGGGAGCCCTCTCTGCAGCATTTGGGCATGTGAAGAAGAGCCAGAAAGGGCAGCCAAGATAGCACCCATATTGTGTGAAAGAACCAAAGAGAAAGTGAAACCTAGCAGGGGCCGAGCTGTGGTCTCGGGTCCCCACTGCCCCACGGCCACCCCCTTGCCCCACAGCAGCAAGTCTGCCAGGCCCGGGGGGGAGAGCCCCCAGCAGCCCCACAGGATCCTACCTGAACTCAGACGGAGGAGGAGCAGAGTGACGAGGGAAGTCAGGAGGCCTCTGGCATGGCCAATGAGGCTGGGACAGCCACAGCCCCAGGGGAGCCCCATCTGAGAGAGAGGTCCCCCAGGGGGCAGGTGGCCCCCCAGGGGTTCTTTTGCAAGAGAGCCCCACCAAGATAGACGTCCCTCACAGCACCCAGCAGAGCTGAAGGAAGCAACCAACTTTCCCAACCTTTGCCCAGTTCCTGGCTGCAATAACCCTCAGGGAGCAGCTCTGCCCCTGGGGCAATGGGGACAAGTGTCTGAGGAGCTCTGCAGGGCTGGCACCACCATCCCATCGTAGCTGGGTGCCCAGTCCACCACCTTCAGCCAGGACGAGGGGCTTGTCCCCAGCAGGAGCCTCTCCAGACCTCTAGGGAAAGCCAGTTTCTGAGCTCATTCATCTCCACCTGTCTAGAGAGGAATGAAACTGTGAGCAATGGGACAATATGGAGAGATGGCAGAGCAGAGCTGAGTGGGATTGGAGGCTGAAGTAATGGGGTGCAGTTGGGTGCCGAGCCTGGAGCTGCCACCCTTTGCCCAGGGTGCTGAAGGCAAGGAGCCAGGCCCGCTCCCTGCTCAAGCCAAGCAGGCACAGGAGAGGGTTGCTCCAGAGGGGCAGGATCTTCTTCTCAAGCTTAGGTGGCTAAGGGAAGTTTATGTGCACTGGAAGCAAGGTTGGGCAACGTGGGAGGACTACAGAGATGCTGTTTGCCTTTGTAGGCAGAAAATTCAAAGCTCATTTTGCGTTGAACCAGGACAATACTGTGAGGGGCATTAAAACAGACTATTAAAAATATGTTAAAAGCAAAAGGAATATCAGAGAAAGTATTGGTCTTGATTAGGATGGTCACCTCTGTTAGAAATGGCTCATTCTTCAAAATAGGATTAAATAAAAAAATAGGATTTATTAAAAGAATAGAGGTAAGCAAACAGCGCTGGGTGCACCGGGAGTCTCTGCTCCACCAGGACGCACACCACTTACATCAAATAGCTGAATTTTATGCTCCTAGACTAATACATATTCATTACTACTTCTAAAAAAACAGGTTATTATAATTAGCTTCCGGGGTCCAATCCCTCCTACTGGAGCATGCACATCAGTCTCCAGTGGTCCCTCTGGGGGTCTTTAGGGGTCTTTCATGCTGAAGGCTCGTAGTCTTCCTCTCCAAGTTTTTTTCTCGTCCTTCCCCTTTGTACTCCTTTGGCACCGTATCAAGTTTATAGAACATCCCCTGCAGGTCTTGTCTCCCAGCCATCCTTCAGTTTCTTTTTTCTTCTTCTTAATCTCTTGGCCACCTGGCCAGGTATCAGAGGCCTGCACAGTATCCCACAACAGTCACTAGTTGTTATCAGTTGTTCTGAAACCCCCAGACATCAAAGACTTCATACAAACACAAATAGCTTTCTTATTGACACTTCACCAGTAACTAAAACATTCTTCACCAGCCATTCACAGGGACAGACACACCTATAGCAGTGTTAAGTTAATCTCGAAGAAAAAAAAAAAAGGCTGTAACTGTTAGAAATAGAAGTTCGGATTAACAAAAGCAAACAAGTTCATAAATTTGAGGAGTATTTTCTGAAGACTTGATAAATTGACTAGAATGAGGGGGAGACTGGGACACACTGCATCTGTGGTTCAAGAATTAAATTGCCTGTGCAGGGCCCAGAGGCAGTCTGGACTGATCTTTGCTGACACGAATTGTTAAAACATTCCTAACACTGTTCACATAAGTCCTGCCCTTTCTTGGAAATTGCATGACTGTATATCACCGTACCATAAATAAGTACTCCTTATCTTGCTTAGGTATACATGTTTGTTGGAATTACCCCCCGCATACCCAGTGCTGTTCATAAAGAGTACCAGCTTTCTAATTCTCCAAAATGAACCCTGGAAAGTTACATTGCTTTTTGCATTTCAAGCTCATCCCAGTTCAGTGTCAGCCACAAACTCAGGTTTCCTTCCAGTCCTGCATCCAGGTCATTTATGGGAGTACTGAAGAGATCTGGACCCAAAATGGAGCCCTGCAGAGCTCCACTCGTGACTGGCCGCCAGCCTGATATCGCCCCTTTTACCAGAACCCTCGGAGCCCAACCCATCAGCCAATCATTCACCCATCATATTATGCATTTATTTGTCTCTGTGCTGGACATTTGGTCCAGATGGGTACAGTCTGGCTCCCTTTGGTCAACTGGGAGATAGACCTTGTCATAGAAAGGAAATTAAGTTTGTTGAACAGGACTTTCCCCTCATGAACACATGTGTGCTGTGACCAGTGACCATTGTCCCTCAGGTGTTTTTCACTCACCCCCAGAGCAATCCACCTAAGCTCTAGAAGAAGATCCCTGCCAATCTGAGCTGACCTTCTGCCAAAGCTGCTTAACTAGAGGCAGGAGCAGGGCTTGCTCTTTGCCCAAACCACCTTAGGTCAATTGTGGCAGTACCAGGATTAGCACCCATGTGCACACCACTCCCTGCAGCCTTTGATCCTGCTTTGCTCTGGTGTCATTTGGTCCTATCCCCCAAGGGGCAAAGTTTCTCCCAGAGGTTTATTGCAGCCAGGAACTGGGCAAAGGCTCGGGAAGCTGGGCATAACCTTATGCTTTCTGCAGCTCTGCTGGGTGTCATCAATGACCTCTTTCTCAGTGGAGCTCCCATGGAGAAGAGCCCCTGGGGGCTGCCTGCCTCAGCCTGTGATAAGCGCAGGCTCTGCACCCTGCCCAAGGCGCTGCTGGCTGTGGCTCCTTGTGTTTGGGCCCAAGGGAAATCCTTCCCCACAGCCTGTGGTGCCTGCAGCCCCTTGGCCCATTCTGTCTTCTGCTCCAAGCTGCATACAATGCTCGAGGCAAGGCCACAGCAGGCTGAGCAGAGTGAGATGACACCTTCCCTCAGCCGGCCAGCAGTGCCGTGCCTGAGGCAACCCCAGGAAAGCTGTGGTGGTTTTATTCGTGTGGGCAGCCGAACTCCTCCTCAGTTGCTTTCTCACTCCCCCTCCTTAAAGGAAAAGGGGGAGAAAAGGAGATGCAAAGGGTTCAGGGTTTGAGACAAGGACAGGGAGATTGCTCAAAAATTATCACGACGGGCAAAATAGACTCTGAATATGGAGATAGTAAATTTTATTGCCAATTACTAACAAGCTAGAGAAGTGAGAAACAAATGAAAGAAACTAAAAACACCTATACACCTTCCCCCAATCTACCCTCTTCCACCTCCTCCCCCACCCCCCACTCCCCCCACCCCCTAATGGCACATGTGAATGGGGGAATGGGGGTTGTCGTCAGTCTATAGCACTTCGTCTTCACCAGTCCTTCTTGGTCACTCTCTCTGCCCCTGCTCCACGTGGGGTCCCTCCCACGGGATGCCGTCCATCCCAAACCGATCCTGTGTGGGCTGCCCACAGGCAGCATCTCTTCAAGAACTGCTCCCTATGGGTCTGTACCACGGGGTCCATCCAGCAGGAGCAAACTGCTCCAACATGGGTCCCCCACAGGCAGCAGCTCCCCCCAGGTCCCCTGCTCCTGTATGGGCTCCTCTCCATGGGCTGCAGCTCTGGCCCAGGTTCTGCTCCTGCGGGGGCTCTCCATGGGCCACAGCCTCCTCCAGGCCACATCCACCTGCTCCACTGGGGGCTCCTCCACGGGCTGCAGCATGGAGATCAGCTCCATGTGGGACCCATGGGTGCAGGGGGACAGCCTGCTCCACCAGGGGCCTCTCCACAGGCCACAGGGGAACTTCTGCTCTGGTGCCAGGAGCACCTCCTGCCCTCCTTCTTCACTGACCTTGGAGTCTGCAGGGCTGGTTCTCACTCCTCTCTCTCCCAGCTGCTGTTGAGCAGTAGATTACTTTTTCCCCCTGTTCCTTAAATATGCTTTCACAGAGGTGCAAACAACATCGCTTACTGGCTTGGTTCTGGTCAGCAGCAGTGCCCTTACCTAACATGGGGCAGCTTTTGGATTCTTCTTGCAGAAGCCACCCCTGTGGCCTTCTACTACCAAAACCTTGCCACATAAACCCACTAGTATGTAGTGGGGTGGCCCACTCTTGGCCATACTCTTGGCCCTTTGTGCTGCCAGGGCCCGCTGCTGGATGGATATTATCAAAAACCATGTCATAATCTTTACTGAAATCCAAAAAGACCACATTGACAGGAACCCTTTGGTCAACAAGGAGGCTGACTTTGTCATAAAATGGAAATTAAGTTTGTTGAACAGGACTTTCCCCTCACAAACCCATGTGAGCTGTGAGCAGTGACCGCATTGTCCCTCAGGTGCTTTTCACTCACTCCCAGAGCAATCTCTGTAATTTCACCAGGCACTGCTATGAGACTGACAGGCCTGTAATTCCCAGGGTCTTCTTTGCTGCCCTTTTTGGAAACGGGCAACGTTTGGCAGCTTCCAGACACTGGGACCTCTCCAGATTCCCAAGGACATTTCAAAAATAATTTATAGAGATTTCCTGATGACATCAGCCAGTTCTCTGAGTACTCTGAATCCCATCAGGTCCTACAGTCTTGTATGCATCCACGTCTAGGAGCAAATCACAACAAAATTCAGAGTTGGCTGGGAGTTTAATGTTCCCACAGTCACGACTCTCCAAGACAGGGCACCTGGGGTCCTAGAGCCCATCGTCAGTGTCGAAGACAAAGGCAAAGAAAGCATTAAACATCTTTGTGTTGTCAATGTCCCTGTTTGTGAGGACACCATCCTCATCAAGTAACAGACAAATGTTTTCTCTGGACCTATTTTTGCTCTTCAGATACTTTTAAAAAGTCATGTTTACTGTTCCTCACAGTACTGTCCAGGTCCAATGTGAATTGAGCTTTGTTCATAAGAATTTTCAGCCTACAAAGACAAACAGCATCTCTGTAGTCCTTCCATTTTGCCTGACCTTACTTCCAGCACACACAAACTTTCCTTACCCACCTTAGCACTGGAAGATCCCTGCCGATCTGAGCTGACCTTCTGTCACAGCTGCTTGACTAGAGCCAGGAGTGCAGCTTATTCTTTGCCCACACCACTCTGGGCAAAGGGTGTCAGCACCGGGATCAGCACCCAGGAGTGCAACACTCCCTGCAACCTCTGATCCTGTTCAGCTCTGGAGGTACTTGGTACCATCCTGCAAGGGGTAGAGTTCCTCCCAGAGGGTTACTGCAGCCAGAAACTGGGCAAAGGTTGGGAAAGTTGGGCATAGTCCTGTGCATTCTGCAGCTCTGCTGGGTGCAGTGAAGGACCTCTCTCTTGGTGAGGCTCCCTTGGAGAAGAACCCCTGGGGGCAGCCCTTGATAAGTGCAGGCTCTGCGCCCTGCCCAAGGTGCTGCTGGCTGTGGCTCCCTGTGCCCGGGCCCAAGGTGACTCCTTCCTCATCTGCCTGCAGTGCCTGCAGCCCCTTTTTCGCCTCTCTCTTCTGCTCCAGCCTCTCTCTTCTGCTCCAGCTTCTGCTCCAGCTTCTTCTGCTCCAGCTTTCAAAGCTGTGTCTTGCTCCCTCTTGCTTACTCTGGTCCCTCTGAATCTGGGAGCAAGATGATCTCTGCCTGCTCCCCAGAGAAGAATAATTAAGGGTCTAGCTATAGGAGTAGCCATGGAATGTAAAGCACTGCCATCTGATCATGCATTGGTATTACTTTCTTTTCCCAGTGAAAAATTATGGAAGCCGTGGTAAGTCTCCGTTCCTAAACCCAAATATCTGGGGTCTTCCCATGGGAGCAGTAGTGGGATGAGAAGTTTTCCCTTCTCACCATGCATCGCTTTTGCTTTCCTTTTACAGTGGAATTGGCTGAAGAGCTGGGTGAGTGTCCCTTAGCATGAAACCCAGGGCAGTGCTAAGACAATGTGTAGGGGAGGGTGGGCAGTGTACAAAATGCACATCAGGGCTTTTCTCTTTCTTTTCCAGGTTACAGGAGATGAAAATAACGGTGAGTGTCAATCTGCATGAGATGGGATATGGGGTATCACAATGGGATGAGAAGCTGTTCCCTCTCATCATGCCTTTTTTTTTCCCTCTCATTTCCAGGGCAGCAATCTGGAAGACAAGGTGAGTCTCCGTCTCCAGACCCAAAGAAAATGGGTTCTTGTCATGTAATGAGAATCCGTACTCTCTCAACAAGTGCTTTTGCTTTTTATTTTCAGAGCAACCAGCTCCAAAGCAGGGTGAGCCACCCTTCCCAAAATGAAGGAATTCGGGGATATACCCATGGGATCTGTGAGATGGGAAGTGGTCCCTTCCCATCATGCATTGTTTTTGCTCTTGTTTTGCAGTGAAAGAAGATGCAAAGCCTGGTGAGTATCTTGCAGCACAGCAAAGCAGTTTGGGGTCTGGCCATGGGCTGAGAAGCTCTCCCCCCTCAACAAGTCTTGCTTTTTTATTTGTATTAATTTATGTATTTTTTCCAGCTGAGCAAGCTGCAGTGCTGGGTGAGTGTCCCTGAGATTGGGCTCTAGGGCAATGCCAAGGTGATGTGCAGGGGTTTCTGGGCAGCTGGGACAGAGTAGACCAGGGACTTTCCCTTTTCCAGATGAAATAGGTGAAAGGCTGGGTGTGTCTCTATCAGCATCTGAAGGGATTTGGGGTCTCACAGTGGGATGAGAAGCTGTTCCCTCTCATCATGCCTTTTTTTTTTCCCTCTCATTTCCAGGGCAGCAATCTGGAAGACAAGGTGAGTCTCTACCCCAAACCCAAAGAAAATGGGTTCTTGTCATGTAATGAGAATCTGTACTCTCTCAACAAGTGTTTTCACTTTTCACTTGTGCTGAATAACCTGCAGCACAACAGAGCATTTTAGGTACAGCCATGGCATGAGATGGTCTCCCCTCTCAGAATGACTTGCTTTTTAATTAGTAAACTAATTTATTTATTTATTTATCTATTTATTTTTCCAACTGAGCATGCTGCATTGCTGAGTGAGCGTGCCTAAGCTTGGGCTCCAGGGCAATGCCAAGGCGATGTGCAGCTGGTAGAGTAGACCAGGGATTGTCATTTTCCAGACAAAATAGGTGCAAGGTGGGGTATGTCTCCATGAGCATCTGAAGGCACTTAGGATATTGCAATGGGATGATAAGCTGTTCCCTCTCATCATGCCTTTTTTTTGGTCTCATTTTCAGGACACCAGTCTTCAGGGCAGGGTGAGTCTCTGTCTCCAGACCCAAAGAAAATGGGTTCTTGTCATGTACTGAGAATCCGTACTCTCTCAACAAGTGCTTTTGCTTTTTATTTTCAGAGCAACCAGCTCCAAAGCAGGGTGAGCCACCCTTCCCAAAATGAAGGAATTCGGGGATATACCCATGGGGTCTGTGAGATGGGAAGTGGTCCCTTCCCATCATGCATTGTTTTTGCTCTTGTTTTGCAGTGAAAGAAGATGCAAAGCCTGGTGAGTATCTTGCAGCACAGCAAAGCAGTTTGGGGTCTGGCCATGGGCTGAGAAGCTCTCCCCCCTCAACAAGTCTTGCTTTTTTATTTGTATTAATTTATGTATTTTTTCCAGCTGAGCAAGCTGCAGTGCTGGGTGAGTGTCCCTGAGACTGGGCTCTAGGGCAATGCCAAGGTGATGTGCAGGGGTTTCTGGGCAGCTGGGACAGAGTAGACCAGGGACTTTCCCTTTTCCAGATGAAATAGGTGAAAGGCTGGGTGTGTCTCTATCAGCATCTGAAGGGATTTGGGGTCTCACAGTGGGATGAGAAGCTGTTCCCTCTCATCATGCCTTTTTTTTTTTCCCTCTCATTTCCAGGGCAGCAATCTGGAAGACAAGGTGAGTCTCTACCCCAAACCCAAAGAAAATGGGTTCTTGTCATGTACTGAGAATCCGTACTCTCTCAACAAGTGCTTTTGCTTTTTATTTTCAGAGCAACCAGCTCCAAAGCAGGGTGAGTCACCCTTCCCAAAATGAAGGAATTCGGGGATATACCCATGGGGTCTGTGAGATGGGAAGTGGTCCCTTCCCATCATGCGTTGTTTTTGCTCTTGTTTTGCAGTGAAAGAAGATGCAAAGCCTGGTGAGTATCTTGCAGCACAGCAAAGCAGTTTGGGGTCTGGCCATGGGCTGAGAAGCTCTCCCCCCTCAACAAGTCTTGCTTTTTTATTTGTATTAATTTATGTATTTTTTCCAGCTGAGCAAGCTGCAGTGCTGGGTGAGTGTCCCTGAGATTGGGCTCTAGGGCAATGCCAAGGTGATGTGCAGGGATTTCTGGGCAGCTGGGACAGAGTAGACCAGGGACTTTCCCTTTTCCAGATGAAATAGGTGAAAGGCTGGGTGTGTCTCTATCAGCATCTGAAGGGATTTGGGGTCTCACAGTGGGATGAGAAGCTGTTCCTTCTCATCATGCCTTTTTTTTCCCTCTCATTTCCAGGGCAGCAATCTGGAAGACAAGGTGAGTCTCTACCCCAAACCCCCAAAAAATGGGTTCTTGTCATGTAATGAGAATCCGTACTCTCTCAACAAGTGCTTTTGCTTTTTATTTTCAGAGCAACCAGCTCCAAAGCAGGGTGAGCCACCCTTCCCAAAATGAAGGAATTCGGGGATATACCCATGGGATCTGTGAGATGGGAAGTGGTCCCTTCCCATCATGCATTGTTTTTGCTCTTGTTTTGCAGTGAAAGAAGATGCAAAGCCTGGTGAGTATCTTGCAGCACAGCAAAGCAGTTTGGGGTCTGGCCATGGGCTGAGAAGCTCTCCCCCCTCAACAAGTCTTGCTTTTTCATTTGTATTAATTTATGTATTTTTTCCAGCTGAGCAAGCTGCAGTGCTGGGTGAGTGTCCCTGAGATTGGGCTCTAGGGCAATGCCAAGGTGATGTGCAGGGGTTTCTGGGCAGCTGGGACAGAGTAGACCAGGGACTTTCCCTTTTCCAGATGAAATAGGTGAAAGGCTGGGTGTGTCTCTATCAGCATCTGAAGGGATTTGGGGTCTCACAGTGGGATGAGAAGCTGTTCCCTCTCATCATGCCTTTTTTTTTTCCCTCTCATTTCCAGGGCAGCAATCTGGAAGACAAGGTGAGTCTCTACCCCAAACCCAAAGAAAATGGGTTCTTGTCATGTACTGAGAATCCGTACTCTCTCAACAAGTGCTTTTGCTTTTTATTTTCAGAGCAACCAGCTCCAAAGCAGGGTGAGCCACCCTTCCCAAAATGAAGGAATTCGGGGATATACCCATGGGATCTGTGAGATGGGAAGTGGTCCCTTCCCATCATGCATTGTTTTTGCTCTTGTTTTGCAGTGAAAGAAGATGCAAAGCCTGGTGAGTATCTTGCAGCACAGCAAAGCAGTTTGGGGTCTGGCCATGTGCTGAGAAGCTCTCCCCCCTCAACAAGTCTTGCTTTTTTATTTGTATTAATTTATGTATTTTTTCCAGCTGAGCAAGCTGCAGTGCTGGGTGAGTGTCCCTGAGATTGGGCTCTAGGGCAATGCCAAGGTGATGTGCAGGGATTTCTGGGCAGCTGGGACAGAGTAGACCAGGGACTTTCCCTTTTCCAGATGAAATAGGTGAAAGGCTGGGTGTGTCTCTATCAGCATCTGAAGGGATTTGGGGTCTCACAGTGGGATGAGAAGCTGTTCCCTCTCATCATGCCTTTTTTTTTTCCCTCTCATTTCCAGGGCAGCAATCTGGAAGACAAGGTGAGTCTCTACCCCAAACCCAAAGAAAATGGGTTCTTGTCATGTAATGAGAATCTGTACTCTCTCAACAAGTGTTTTCACTTTTCACTTGTGCTGAATAACCTGCAGCACAACAGAGCATTTTAGGTACAGCCATGGCATGAGATGGTCTCCCCTCTCAGAATGACTTGCTTTTTAATTAGTAAACTAATTTATTTATTTATTTATCTATTTATTTTTCCAACTGAGCATGCTGCATTGCTGAGTGAGCGTGCCTAAGCTTGGGCTCCAGGGCAATGCCAAGGCGATGTGCAGCTGGTAGAGTAGACCAGGGATTGTCATTTTCCAGACAAAATAGGTGCAAGGTGGGGTATGTCTCCATGAGCATCTGAAGGCACTTAGGATATTGCAATGGGATGATAAGCTGTTCCCTCTCATCATGCCTTTTTTTTGGTCTCATTTTCAGGACACCAGTCTTCAGGGCAGGGTGAGTCTCTGTCTCCAGACCCAAAGAAAATGGGTTCTTGTCATGTACTGAGAATCCGTACTCTCTCAACAAGTGCTTTTGCTTTTTATTTTCAGAGCAACCAGCTCCAAAGCAGGGTGAGCCACCCTTCCCAAAATGAAGGAATTCGGGGATATACCCATGGGATCTGTGAGATGGGAAGTGGTCCCTTCCCATCATGCATTGTTTTTGCTCTTGTTTTGCAGTGAAAGAAGATGCAAAGCCTGGTGAGTATCTTGCAGCACAGCAAAGCAGTTTGGGGTCTGGCCATGGGCTGAGAAGCTCTCCCCCCTCAACAAGTCTTGCTTTTTTATTTGTATTAATTTATGTATTTTTTCCAGCTGAGCAAGCTGCAGTGCTGGGTGAGTGTCCCTGAGATTGGGCTCTAGGGCAATGCCAAGGTGATGTGCAGGGATTTCTGGGCAGCTGGGACAGAGTAGACCAGGGACTTTCCCTTTTCCAGATGAAATAGGTGAAAGGCTGGGTGTGTCTCTATCAGCATCTGAAGGGATTTGGGGTCTCACAGTGGGATGAGAAGCTGTTCCCTCTCATCATGCCTTTTTTTTTTCCCTCTCATTTCCAGGGCAGCAATCTGGAAGACAAGGTGAGTCTCTACCCCAAACCCAAAGAAAATGGGTTCTTGTCATGTAATGAGAATCTGTACTCTCTCAACAAGTGTTTTCACTTTTCACTTGTGCTGAATAACCTGCAGCACAACAGAGCATTTTAGGTACAGCCATGGCATGAGATGGTCTCCCCTCTCAGAATGACTTGCTTTTTAATTAGTAAACTAATTTATTTATTTATTTATCTATTTATTTTTCCAACTGAGCATGCTGCATTGCTGAGTGAGCGTGCCTAAGCTTGGGCTCCAGGGCAATGCCAAGGCGATGTGCAGCTGGTAGAGTAGACCAGGGATTGTCATTTTCCAGACAAAATAGGTGCAAGGTGGGGTATGTCTCCATGAGCATCTGAAGGCACGTAGGATATTGCAATGGGATGATAAGCTGTTCCCTCTCATCATGCCTTTTTTTTGGTCTCATTTTCAGGACACCAGTCTTCAGGGCAGGGTGAGTCTCTGTCTCCAGACCCAAAGAAAATGGGTTCTTGTCATGTACTGAGAATCCGTACTCTCTCAACAAGTGCTTTTGCTTTTTATTTTCAGAGCAACCAGCTCCAAAGCAGGGTGAGCCACCCTTCCCAAAATGAAGGAATTCGGGGATATACCCATGGGATCTGTGAGATGGGAAGTGGTCCCTTCCCATCATGCATTGTTTTTGCTCTTGTTTTGCAGTGAAAGAAGATGCAAAGCCTGGTGAGTATCTTGCAGCACAGCAAAGCAGTTTGGGGTCTGGCCATGGGCTGAGAAGCTCTCCCCCCTCAACAAGTCTTGCTTTTTTATTTGTATTAATTTATGTATTTTTTCCAGCTGAGCAAGCTGCAGTGCTGGGTGAGTGTCCCTGAGATTGGGCTCTAGGGCAATGCCAAGGTGATGTGCAGGGATTTCTGGGCAGCTGGGACAGAGTAGACCAGGGACTTTCCCTTTTCCAGATGAAATAGGTGAAAGGCTGGGTGTGTCTCTATCAGCATCTGAAGGGATTTGGGGTCTCACAGTGGGATGAGAAGCTGTTCCTTCTCATCATGCCTTTTTTTTCCCTCTCATTTCCAGGGCAGCAATCTGGAAGACAAGGTGAGTCTCTACCCCAAACCCAAAGAAAATGGGTTCTTGTCATGTACTGAGAATCCGTACTCTCTCAACAAGTGCTTTTGCTTTTTATTTTCAGAGCAACCAGCTCCAAAGCAGGGTGAGCCACCCTTCCCAAAATGAAGGAATTCGGGGATATACCCATGGGATCTGTGAGATGGGAAGTGGTCCCTTCCCATCATGCATTGTTTTTGCTCTTGTTTTGCAGTGAAAGAAGATGCAAAGCCTGGTGAGTATCTTGCAGCACAGCAAAGCAGTTTGGGGTCTGGCCATGGGCTGAGAAGCTCTCCCCCCTCAACAAGTCTTGCTTTTTTATTTGTATTAATTTATGTATTTTTTCCAGCTGAGCAAGCTGCAGTGCTGGGTGAGTGTCCCTGAGATTGGGCTCTAGGGCAATGCCAAGGTGATGTGCAGGGGTTTCTGGGCAGCTGGGACAGAGTAGACCAGGGACTTTCCCTTTTCCAGACGAAATAGGTGAAAGGCTGGGTGTGTCTCTATCAGCATCTGAAGGGATTTGGGGTCTCACAGTGGGATAAGAAGCTGTTCCCTCTCATCATGCCTTTTTTTCCCCTCTCATTTCCAGGGCAGCAATCTGGAAGACAAGGTGAGTCTCTGTCTCCAGACCCCAAGAAAATGGGTTCTTGTCATGGAATGAGAATCCGTACTCTCTCAACAAGTGCTTTTGCTTTTTATTTTCAGAGGAACCAGCTCCAAAGCAGGGTGAGCCACCCTTCCCAAAATGAAGGAATTCGGGGATATAGCCATGGGATCTGTGAGATGGCAAGTTGTCCCTTCCCATCATGCATTGTTTTTGCTCTTGTTTTGCAGTGAAAAAAGATGCAAAGCCTGGTGAGTATCTTGCAGCACAGCAAAGCAGTTTGGGGTCTGGCCATGGGCTGAGAAGCTCTCCCCCCTCAACAAGTCTTGCTTTTTTATTTGTATTAATTTATGTATTTTTTCCAGCTGAGCAAGCTGCAGTGCTGGGTGAGTGTCCCTGAGATTGGGCTCTAGGGCAATGCCAAGGTGATGTGCAGGGGTTTCTGGGCAGCTGGGACAGAGTAGACCTGGGACATTCCCTTTTCCAGATGAAATAGGTGAAAGGCTGGGTGTGTCTCTATCAGCATCTGAAGGGATTTGGGGTCTCACAGTGGGATGAGAAGCTGTTCCTTCTCATCATGCCTTTTTTTTCCCTCTCATTTCCAGGGCAGCAATCTGGAAGACAAGGTGAGTCTCTACCCCAAACCCCCAAAAAATGGGTTCTTGTCATGTAATGAGAATCCGTACTCTCTCAACAAGTGCTTTTGCTTTTTATTTTCAGAGCAACCAGCTCCAAAGCAGGGTGAGCCACCCTTCCCAAAATGAAGGAATTCGGGGATATACCCATGGGATCTGTGAGATGGCAAGTGGTCCCTTTCCATCATGCATTGTTTTTGCTCTTGTTTTGCAGTGAAAGAAGATGCAAAGCCTGGTGAGTATCTTGCAGCACAGCAAAGCAGTTTGGGGTCTGGCCATGGGCTGAGAAGCTCTCCCCCCTTAACAAGTCTTGCTTTTTCATTTGTATTAATTTATGTATTTTTTCCAGCTGAGCAAGCTGCAGTGCTGGGTGAGTGTCCCTGAGATTGGGCTCTAGGGCAATGCCAAGGTGATGTGCAGGGGTTTCTGGGCAGCTGGGACAGAGTAGACCAGGGACTTTCCCTTTTCCAGATGAAATAGGTGAAAGGCTGGGTGTGTCTCTATCAGCATCTGAAGGGATTTGGGGTCTCACAGTGGGATGAGAAGCTGTTCCTTCTCATCATGCCTTTTTTTTCCCTCTCATTTCCAGGGCAGCAATCTGGAAGACAAGGTGAGTCTCTGTCTCCAGACCCCAAGAAAATGGGTTCTTGTCATGTAATGAGAATCTGTACTCTCTCAACAAGTGCTTTTGCTTTTCTTTTCTTCAGGGGAACAAGAAGCAGAGCTGGGTGAGTGCCCATCCCTCTGGCCATGGGCTGAGAAGCTCTCCCCCCTCAACAAGTCTTGCTTTTTTATTTGTATTAATTTATGTATTTTTTCCAGCTGAGCAAGCTACAGAGCAGGGTGAGTGTCCCTGAGATTGGGCCACATGACAACGCCAAGGTGATGTGCAGGGGAGGGTGGGCAGCTGGGACAGAGCAGCCCAGTGCTGGCCCCTCACCCTGCCCACACCTACTGGGTACCAACCATGGCTGTGACCAGCTCTCCCCTCTCCTTCCAGCACGGAGAAGTTTTCTGATTTCTCATAATAGAGGTAGGTGTATTTTATAAGTTTCCCCCTGCACTGTTCTTCTGGCCTTGCTGGGGCATGTTCAGGAGCCAAGAGGTGCCCCATTCCTGCCCTGTGGGGCAGCTCCTGGCCCCGAGCTGGGGAAAGCCTGCCCAGGGCTGAGCTCTGCCCCTGATGGCCAGGCTCCTTCTGTCCCTGCAGTGAAAGTGACCCTGGATCCACACACAGCTCATCCCCTGCTTTTCGTGGCAGAGGACCAGAGGAGTGTGACTTGGGAAAGTAAATGGCAGAGGTTTCCCTCCACAGAGGAGAGATTTGACATTCGGTGCTGCGTGCTGGGCCGTGAGGAGTTCAGATATGGGAGGCACTGCTGGAGGGTGGTGAGGGGGGAGAAGAGGGGAAGGTATTTTTCGTGGGCTGTGGGGGTGGCCAGAGCATCTCTGAAGAGGAAAGGGGTGATCACAGTGAGCCCTGAAGAAGGGATCTGGGCTGTGCAATACTGTGAGGGGGACCTCATGTCTCTCACATGGCCTCGCACCCGCTTGCGCCTGTCCCCTGTCCCCACGAAGATCTTGGTCTGTCTGGACTGTACCCAGCAGCAGGTGTCTTTTATCAATGCTGACAATGGGGAGAAAATTTACACCTTCAAAGCAGCCTCCTTCAATGGCGAGAGCATCCGCCCCTTTTTCTGGCTGGGGATGAACGCCCAGCTGTTCCTCATGGACTACATCGTCTAGACCCTGTCCCCAGCCCTGAGGGGCTCCTGCCCATTTCCAGTCAGTCCTGGATAACCTCTCCTTGATCCTGCAGGAGATGTACATTTAGATGTTTACATTTAGATGTAAAAGAATTGGTAATACTCCTTGTAATTAAATAAATAACTGCTCAACATGGAAATTCCCAGCATGGAAATTTTTTAAATCATTATGTTGGAAACTCCTTACCTCAAAGGGAAAGGGCAACTTGACCTGGCATGGCGGAACAACCCAGTGCGAGCTGGATTTCAGCCAGAGGGTGGCTACTGTAGGGGGCAGTGAAGATGCACTGGTGGTTGGATGCTTCAGAACTGGGATGCTATGGGACCTGCATGCTCCAGGATCGGGATGCTCCGGGGTCAGGATGCTCCGGGACTACAGTGCTCCAGGAGTTGTATACTTCAGAACTGGGATGCTCAGAGGTTGAAATGCTCCAGGGCACAAACTCTGCTGCCACCTACGGGTCTTACGCTACCTCTGGGCTTGAGCATGCAAAACAGGGGCTGAAGCAGCTCTCCACGCTCTTCTGCCCTCTGCTTGCACTGGGGGGAGAAGGTGATGTTGCCTTGCACATCACCTGGGCAAGGTCCCTTTGCATTTTTCTCCCTTGCTGTCCATATCCATCATTCTGCCTTCTTGTCCAGCTGACATTATTCTTGGGACTTTGCATGGGAAGGGTGGAAAAGCAAAGAGACAAGGATTCTTGAGCATACCAAAAGTGGAATCTGAGCAGGCCAGTGAAGTGCAGGAGCAAATGCGTAAAGAAGGACAAAGGCTTTGAAAAAGTGTAATTTGTTTGGAAAGGAGTCTTTATATGGTGTGGAAACTTTCCAGGTGGAATGTGGCAGAAGTGCAAGGAATCTGTTCAATGAGAGTCCCTTTGGCTACCTGACCTGCAGCCCTCCATACTGGCAGCTCCAGGGGCTTGGTGTGCTGGCTTTGAAAGAAATGGCACGCAGGGTGTAGTGTGGTGGAGACACCATGAGCAGGCTCTCTTGTATCACCTCAGGGATGGGGACCTGAATAGTACTTTGGGACTGATAAACTTGCATAGCTGGCCCTGATCCAAACTGATAAACTGCATAGCCCTGAGCTGGAAGTTTTCCATTTTCTGTCAAGATCATGTCCTCTGGATGAAATTTGGTCATAATAATCCCATTATAATGCCAAAAGGCACCTCCATCCCAAAGGCTCCAAGGTGTGACCACCTCTCACTGTGCACATACTCTGAGTTTCTCTAAGCCTAAACCTTTAAGAAGAAATTTCCATATTAATCATAATGAAGGTACCAATGACTAGAGCCACTCAAGCTCCACCTAAAACTAAGAAACGAGTATAAAAATGGCTCAACAGAGGAACAATGGGAGGGGAGATACCATTTCCCCTGCTTGCCCAGAGGCAAACCTGCTAGCAGGCAGAGCACAGAAGTGGGCGAAGGTTGGGGAAGTTGAGTGCTGCCTTGTGCTTTATGCAGCTCTACTGGGTGTGGTGAGGGACGTCTATCTTGGTGGGGCTCCCTTGGAGAAGAACCCACGGGGGCCGCCTGCTGTGTCCCCCAGCCCATGATAAGCGCAGGCTCTGCACCCTGCCAAAGGCGCTGCCGGCTGTGGCTCCTTGTGCCTGGGCCCAAGGGGACTCCTTCCTCATCCGCCTGCAGTGCCTGCAGCCCCTCGGTCCCCTCTCTCTTCTGCTCCAGCTTCTGCCCACAGATCCTGCTCCCGCTGCAGCACAGATGGGGCTCCCCTGGGGCTGCGGCCACCCCAGCCTCACCGGCCATGCCAGGGGCCTCCTGACTTCCCTCGTCACTCTGCTCCTCCTCCGGCTGGGCTCAGGTAGGATCCTGTGGGGCTGCTGGGGGCTCTCCCCCCTGTGCATGCAGACTTGCTACTGTGGGGCAGGGGAGCGGCTGTGGGAAAGGGGGGACCCGAGCCCACAGCTTGGTCCCTGTTGAGTTTCACTTTCCCTTTCGTTCTTTCACACAATACGGGCACTGCCTTGGCTGCCCTTTCCGTGTCTCCTTCGCCTGCCCGAATGCTGCAGGGAGGGCTCCCACTCCCAGCACACCTCCTTCTCCTGCACGTCCACCCTCTCCCTCTCCTGTTGTCCTGGTATCCAACAGGACAAGGCGACACAGCATGCACTAACTCACACACAGCTCACACTTTGTCACTCACTGCACCTAAATTTACAATGGCAAAATCTCACTGCCTCTCTGTGCCCTTCTCCATTGCCCAGCTCAGCTCAGAGTGGTGGGACCAGACTATCCTCTCACCGCCACCGTGGGGCAGGATGTTGTGCTGCGTTGTTACTTGTCCCCTCGCCAGGATGCTCGCAGCTTGGAGGTCAGGTGGATCCGGGACCATATCTCTGAGACAGTGCACCACTACCGCAATGGAGAGGACCTGTACGGGGAGCAGATGGGGGCATATGCCGGGAGGACAGAGTTGGTCAGAGATGGTCTCTCTGCTGGAAGCCTGGACTTGCGAATCACGGGGCTGAGACCCTCAGATGATGGCCGGTACGTCTGCATCGTGAAAGATGGTGATGCTTATGACAAAGCAACAGTGGATCTGGAGATGTCAGGTTAGTGGTTCAAGTGATGCTTCAAGGAGATGGTGCAGGTGTACCTGGATTTGTGTATCGGCTCAGTCCTCTGTCCCATCCACATGGTCATTGACAAGGCCTTTCAAGGTCTTGAGTCTGATGGGGCTTCTAATATTTAGTATATGAGAGCGTGTCCAGGAATGAGCTTATGCGTGCCCTTGTAGGCTTTTCATTGAGAAACAATGAGATGGTTTTATTCAGTCTCAGTGGCCTCTTTGAACTCCATCCCCTTGATGTTCTGAGGGCACTGGGCACAAGCTGCTGAGCAGCTCCTTCCATGGAGCTTCCATGCCAACCATGGGAAACATGAAAAAGCCTGAAGCAGGGAAGAGTCCTTTGACCTCTGCATTTTTTTTTTTTTAAATTTATTTTTATTTTTTATCCTGGGGGGGACCTGAGACATTGTCTGGAAGTCTTGGGACTTCTTGAACCAGCATGGCTTGGTGCAGAGAAGCTGCCTGGAGGTGATGAAGCTTGGCACCTGGGTTTTCTAAATGATTTGGGGCTACTGGCATTGTGCAGCCCTGCTCTCTGGTACCGGCAAAGGTCAGGGTCTTTTTCGGGTGAGAATGGGTTCGTGGATTGCCCAGTCCCAGGGCCTCTGGTGTTCTGCCTGGGCTGAGCTGGACTGTGTTGGGCATGGGAGCAGTCTTTACCTTGGAACTGAATCCCTCCCCAAGTCAAGCCCCAGCCACACGCTCTTCCCCCAGCCACAGGCACTGACCCCCACCTCTCCCTGGGGGGCTACGAGGACGGAGGCGTCCGCGTGCTGTGTCGATCGGCCGGCTGGTACCCGCTGCCGCAGCTGCTGTGGAGGGATGCTCGCGGGCAGCACCTGCCCTCGGACCCCCAGACACATTCCCAGGACCAGGAGGGGCTCTTTGAAATTGAAGGTGCCATCATCGTGACCGGGAGCATGGAGGGGCCCTTGTCCTGCGTGGTCAGGAGCAGCCGCCTCCAGCAGGAGTGGAAATTTTCCCTGCACATTGCAGGTACAAATGGCACAGCCAGGGTGAGGTGTTCCTGGCCCCTGCACTTGACCTGACCCAGGAGAAGTCTGGGTCTTGCTTTTCCACCTGCAGGTACGTAAACACAGCCCTTTTCCTTGTGCTTTTCACAGCTCCCTTCTTCCACAATGCCCAACCCTTGATAGTGGCTCTGGTTCTGGTCCTCGTGCTTTTTGTGGTGTTCACTGGCCTGGGTGTTTATCTCTTTCAAAAGCAAGGTAAGGTGGCAGCACAGGGATGGAGCGCAGGGAGGTGTTCTGCAGGGACCCCCCTGGGTCTGGAGCGGGGCTGAGCCCTGGCCCAGGGAGGTGCGTAGGAGGAGGAAGGGAATGTTCTCCTGGGGATGCCAAAGGCCTTAGGATCGTCTTGGGCCTCTGCCTTGGGCATGGAAGGCAGGGGAGAAGGCAAGGGGCCTTGGGTGGGAGGCCAGGGAGCATGGCTGCAGCGTGGGGCTGGTGGCAAGGCGCAGCCCCCCTGCACATGTTCCCACCCAGCAACCAAGCTGCTCTGCTCACCACCTCTTCCTCCGCCTTTGCTTTTCAGCGGCACTGAGACGAGTGCTGGGTGAGTCCTTGCAGTCCCTGCCCCCAGCCCCTGAAAGTGGTGTCCCTGTGGGAGGGCCTGGGCCTGGTCTGGGTGGGCTCTGGGGGCTTGTGTGCTGGTGGCTCGGGGGTGCTTGAGGAGCAGCTGGAGCCTGGGGTGGGAGTGGGGAGTGCTGGGGCTGGGGCTGCCCTGGGCACGGGACACGGCCAGGATGGCTGAAAGGAACGTGGATCAAGGTGGGGATGGGGAGCGAGCTGCGGGGTTGCCCCACTCTGCTCTGACACTTCTGGGACAGGGACAATCTCCAACAATCCCTTCTTCACTTCCATAATGGCTTCAGTGCCACAGAGATAAAAGCTTCACTAGTGTCTGGCATTTACATTTTGACTTACAAGAGCATTGTACAAAGCTCACCACAATGAATATTTGTCTGGTCCCACCTCAGAGCAAGGCAGTATTTTCCCAGTCATTGGATGTGTTCGGGTCTACCATGGGCTGAGCAACTCTCCCCCCTGATCATGCATTACATTCACTTTCCTTTTCAGAGAAAAAAGCTGCAGAGCTGGGTGAGTGTCCCTGCCCTTGGGCTGCATGACATTTCCAAGGCAATGTGCAGGGGAGGGTGGGCAGCTGGGACAGAGCAGCCCAGGGCTGGCCCCTCACCCTGCCCACACCCACTGGGCACCAGCCATGGCTGTGACCAGCTCTCCCCTCTCCTTCCAGCATGGAGAAAATGTTTGCTGCCTCAAAATACAGGTAGGTGTGCATTGTTTTGCCCTCTGCAGTGCTTCTCCTGCCCTTGCTGGGGCATGTTGAGCAGCCCAGAGGTGCCCCATGTCCTGCCCCGTGGGGCAGCTCCTGGCCCCGAGCTGGGGAAAGCCTGCCCAGGGCTGAGCTCTGCCCCTGATGGCCTGGCTCCTTCTGTCCCTGCAGTGAAGGTGACCCTGGACCCACACACGGCTCATCCAGAGCTCATCCTGTCAGAGGACCACAGGAGTGTGAGACGAGAAAGTAAAAGCCAGCAGGTGCATAACAGTCAGGACAGATTCAAGTATTGGTGCTGCGTGCTAGGCCATGAGGAGTTTGAAGAGGGGAGGCACTGCTGGGAGGTTGAGGTAGAGGTGGAGGGGGACTTGGAAAATGAATCCTGCTGGGCTGTGGGGGTGACCAGGGCGTCTGTGAACAAAAAGGAGAAGTTTAAGATTTACCCCAAAAATGGGATATGGGCATTTGTCCTGGTTTCAGTTAGCACAGAATTAATTTTCTTCCTAGTAGCTGGTGGAATGCTGTGTTTTGGCTTAGAATGAGAAGAGTGCTGATAACACCCCGATGCTTTAATTGTTGCAGAGCAGTGCTTATACTAAGCCAAGGACATCTCAGCCTTTGCTCTGTCCTGCCAACGGGCAGGCTGGGGGGTGCAGTAAGAGCTGGGAGGGGACAGACCCAGGACAGGTGACCCAAACTAGCCAAAGGGGTATTCCATACCATCTGACGTCATGCTAAACAATATATAGGGGTGGCTAGCCGGGGGGAGGGGGCCGGACTGCTCGGGGTTAGGCTGGGCATCGGTCAGCGGGTGGTGAGCAATTGCATTGTGCATCACTTGTTTGTACATACTATTATTACTTTCGTATTATTCCCATTGTATCATCATTATTATTATTGTTATTATTATTTTTGTTATTTTTTTTCCTGTCTTATTAAACTGTCTTTATCTCAACTCACGGGCTTCACTTTCCATTTCTCTCCCCCGTCCCAGAGAGGGAGGGGGGAGGGTGAGCGAACGGCTGCGTGGTGTTTAGCTGCCGGTCGGGTTAAACCACGACAGCATTGATGTACCAAAAAGGGCAGCTCATGCCTCTCACATCTCCTCGAATCCACTTACCCCTGTCCCCTGTCCCCAAGAGGATCTGGGTCTGTCTGGACTGTACCCAGCAGCAGGTGTCTTTTATCAATGCTGACAATGGGGTCGAGATCTTCACTTTCACAGCAGCCTCCTTCAATGGGGAGAGCATCCGCCCATGGTTTTTGCTGGAGACACTGGGAACTCAGCTGTGCCTGAGGGACAGCACCCCCCAGACCCTGTCCCCAGCCCTGGGGGGCTCCTGTGATTCTCCAGCCACTCCTGCATCACCTCTCCTTGGTTCTGCAGGAGCAACACAGGAATGAGGGGCAGTGGGGCCAGGGGCTCTCTTGTGTTCCTCCCTGCTGCTGGAGGAGTGCTGGGATGCTGCAAGCAGGGGCCAGGCCCCTTGCAGCCCCTGGGCTCTGCCCTGCACATGGCTCCTGTGCTGGGGCACAAGCCCTGCTGGCACCCACGGGTCTCACCCTGACTCTGAGCCCCAGCGGGCAGCACAGGGGCTGCAGCAGCTCTCCACGCTCCTCTCCCCTCTGCTTGCACTGCTTGCAGACCCCAAGGCAAGGGATGTGGTCACCATATGCTGATGGCCATTGCAGGCTACCTTTGCCTCCTAGGTTGGGGTTGATCCTTGCTCTGTGCCTGGTGCTGAGCATGAGCAGCCTGTGGGGGCTCTTTGTTCCCTCCTCTGGAGCACATCAAGGCCCAGCAGCAGCAGGACTGTGTCAAATAAATTTTTTCACAGGAAGATGGAGTCTGGCAGTGGCATTTTCTGGGTGCTTTCTGTCCTGAGGCCTTGCTGCCTGGGAAGGCGTCTTGCAGCAGACCGTCTCCTTGGTGTTGGTCCTGTTAGTTAGAGGAATCACAGAATCCTGTGTGGGCTGCCCACAGGCAGCAGCTCTTCAAGAACTGCTCCCTATGGGTCTGTACCACGGGGGCCATCCAGCAGGAGCAAACTGCTCCAACATGGGTCCCCCACAGGCAGCAGCTCCCCCCAGGTCCCCTGCTCCTGTATGGGCTCCTCTCCATGGGCTGCAGCTCTGGCCCAGGTTCTGCTCCTGCGGGGGCTCTCCATGGGCCGCAGCCTCCTCCAGGCCACATCCACCTGCTCCACTGGGGGCTCCTCCACGGGCTGCAGCATGGAGATCAGCTCCATGTGGGACCCATGGGTGCAGGGGGACAGCCTGCTCCACCAGGGGCCTCTCCACAGGCCACAGGGGAACTTCTGCTCTGGTGCCAGGAGCACCTCCTGCCCTCCTTCTTCACTGACCTTGGAGTCTGCAGGGCTGGTTCTCACTCCTCTCTCTCCCAGCTGCTGTTGAGCAGTAGATTATTTTTTCCCCCTGTTCCTTAAATATGCTTTCACAGAGGTGCAAACAACATCGCTTACTGGCTTGGTTCTGGTCAGCAGCAGTGCCCTTACTGAACATGGGGCAGCTTTTGGATTCTTCTTGCAGAAGCCACCCCTGTGGCCTTCTACTACCAAAACCTTGCCACATAAACCCACTAGTATGTAGTGGGTTGGCCCACTCTTGGCCATACTCTTGGCCCTTTGTGCTGCCAGGGCCCGCTGCTGGATGGATATTATCAAAAACCATGTCATAATCTTTACTGAAATCCAAAAAGACCACATTGACAGGAACCCTTTGGTCAACAAGGAGGCTGACTTTGTCATAAAATGGAAATTAAGTTTGTTGAACAGGACTTTCCCCTCACAAACCCATGTGAGCTGTGAGCAGTGACCGCATTGTCCCTCAGGTGCTTTTCACTCACTCCCAGAGCAATCTCTGTAATTTCACCAGGCACTGCTTTGAGACTGACAGGCCTGTAATTCCCAGGGTCTTCTTTGCTGCCCTTTTTGGAAACGGGCAACGTTTGGCAGCTTCCAGACACTGGGACCTCTCCAGATTCCCAAGGACATTTCAAAAATAATTTATAGAGATTTCCTGATGACATCAGCCAGTTCTCTGAGTACTCTGAATCCCATCAGGTCCTACAGTCTTGTATGCACCACATCTAGGAGCAAATCACAACAAAATTCAGAGTTGGCTGGGAGTTTAATGTTCCCGCAGTCACGACTCTCCAAGACAGGGTACCTGGGGTCCTATCGTCAGTATTGAAGACAAAGGCAAAGACAATATTAAACATCTCCGTGTTGTTGAGCTCCCTGTTTGTGAGGAGACCGTCCCCATCAAATAACAGACCAATGTTTTCTCTGGTTCTACTTTTGCTCTTAAGACATTTTAATAAAAATCATATTTACTGTCCGTCACAGATCCAACATAAATCCATAAGAATTTTCTCCGTACAAAGGCAAACAATATCTCTATAATCCTCCCATACTGCCTGGCTTCGCTTCCAGCACACATAAACTTTCCTTATCCACCTTAGCACTGAAAGAAGCTCTCTGCCAATCTGGGCTAATCTTCTGAAATAGCTACTTGACTACAGTCAGGAGTGCAGCTTATTCTTTGCCCACACCACTCTGGGCAAAGGGTGGCAGCACCGGGATCAGCACCCAGTTACGCACCACTCCCTGCAACCTCTGATCCTGTTCAGCTCTAGAGGTACTTGGCAGAGTTCCTCCCAGAGGGTTATTGCAGCCAGGAACTGGGCAAAGGTTGGGGAACTTGGGCGTAGCCTTGTGCTTTTTGCAGCTCTGCTGGGTGCGGTGAAGGACCTCTCTCTTGGTGAGGCTCCCTTGGAGAAGAACCCCTGGGGGCTGCCTGCTGTGTCCCCCAGCCTGTGATAAGCACAGGCTCTGCGCCCTGCCCAAGGCGCTGCTGGCTGTGGCTCCTTGTGCCCGGGCCCAAGGGGACTCCTTCCCCATCTGCCTGTGGTGCCTGCAGCCCCTTTTTCACCTCTCTCTTCTGCTCCAGCTTCTGCCAACAGCTCCTGCTCCTGCTGCAGCACAGATGGGGCTCCCCTAGGGCTGTGGCCACCCCAGCCTCACCGGCCATGCCAGGGGCCTCCTGACTTCCCTCATCACTCTGCTCCTCCTCCAGCTAGGCTCAGGTAGGATCCTGCGGGGCTGCTGGGGGCTCTCCTCCCCTGGGACTGGCAGGTGTGCTGCCGTGGGACAGGGGGAACCTGAGCCCACAGCTCAGTCCCTGCTGGGTTTCCTTTTTTTTTTTTTTTTTTTCACACAATACGGGCGCTGCCTTGGCTGCCCTTTCTGTCTCATCTTCACCTGCCCGAATACTGGAGTGAGGCTTCTACTCTGGAGCCCCAGCACAAGTTGGATGTCAATCTGTTAGAAGGGGTGCAGAGGGTGGCCACAAAGATGATCAAGGGGCTGCAGTACCTCTCCTACAAAGAAAGGCTGAGAGAGATGGGGCTGTTCAGACCTACAGAAGCAAAGACTCCGGGATGACCACCTTAGGGTGTTTCATTACTTAGCAGACTTATAAAGAAGATGGAGAGCGACTCTTGCTCAGTCAGAGAATGACAGGACAATGGGGAATGGTTTAAAATAAAAGATGCGAGATTTAGAAGAGTTTAGGAGGAAGTTCTTCACTCAGAGGGTGGTGAGGCACTGGAAGAGGTTGCCCAGTGGGGTTGTAGATGCCCCTTCTCTGGAGGTGTTCAAGACCAGGTTAGATGAGGCCCTGGGCAACCTGATATAGTGGGTGGCATCTCTCCCTATGGCATGGAGTTGGAACTAGACAGTCTTTGAGGTCTGTTCCAGCTCAAGTTACTCCATGATTGTGTGATTCGATGAAATAGAAGACACCGTCATTGTGATCGGGAACGTGGAAGGACCATCATCTGCAAGGTCAGGAACAGCCGTCTCCAGCAGGAACAGGAATTTTCCCTGCACATCGTAGGTACAAATAGCAGCAGCCAGGGGCACGGGTTCCTGGCCCCTGCACTTGTCCCGACCCAGAAGTCTGGGTCTTGCTCTTCCACCCACGGGCATGGAAATACAGCCCTTTTCCTGGTGCATTTTCTCAGCTCCCTTCTTCCACAAAGACCATGGTGCATCCGACTCTGGTCCTCAGCCTTTTTGTTGTGTCCATTGGCCTCGGTGTTTATTTCTATCAAAGGAAAGGTAAGCTGGTAGCGCAGGCATGGAACGGAGGGAGGTGTTCTGCAGGGACCCCCCGGGTCTGGAGCGGGGCTGAGCCCTGGCCCAGGGAGGTGCATAGGAGGAGGAAGGGAATGTTCTCCTGGGGATCCCAAAGGCCTTCGGATTGTCTTGGGCCTCTGCCTCGGGCAATGAAGGCAGGGGAGAAGGCAAGGGGCCTTGGGTGGGAGGCCAGGGAGCATGGCTGCAGCGTGGGGCTGGTGGCAAGGCGCAGCCCCCTGCACATGTTCCCACCCAGCAACCAAGCTGCTCTGCTCACCACCTCTTCCTCCGCCTTTGCTTTTCAGTGGCACTGAGACGAGTGCTGGGTGAGTCCTTGCAGTCCCTGCCCCCAGCCCCTGGGGAAGTGGTGTCCCTGCGGGAGGGCCTGGTCTGGGTGGGCTCTGGGGGCTTGTGTGCTGGTGGCTCGGGGGGTGCTGGAGGAGCAGCTGGAGCCTGGTGTGGGAGTGGGGAGTGCTGGGGCTGGGGCTGCCCTGGGCACGGGACACGGCCGGGATGGCTGAAAGGAATGGGGATCAAGGTGGGGATGGGGAGCGAGCTGCGGGGCTGCCCCACTCTGCACTGATGCTTCTGGGACAGGGACATCCTCCACCCATCCCCATTCACTTCCACTTGTGTTTTGGTGGCACGGTGCAGAGAGCTGCACAAGTGTCTGTTCTTACTGGTCCACGTGCACAAGCATTGCTCAAATCTGGGTCTTGCTCAATGTTAGTCTGGTCCCAGCCAAAATCGGAGGAAGGTGCTCTGTGCACACTCACCTCAGAAAAATATTTAAGGGTCTACCTATGGGAGTAGCAATGGAATGTGAAGCATTGCCTTCTGGGAACACATTGATTTTTTTTTTTCTTTTCCATTAAAAAAGTTGGAAAGCTATGTAAATCTGCATTTGTAAACCCAATGTTTTCCCATAAGAATCAGTCAGATGGGAAGTTCTCCATTCTTATCCTCCTTTGCTTTTGCTTTCCTTTTCCAGCGCAACAATCAGCAGCGTTCGGTGAGTGTCCATGTGCTTGGGCCCCAGGACAAGGCCAAGGTGCTATTTAGGGGAGGGTGGGCAGCTGGGACAGAGCACTCCAGGGATTTTCTCTTTCTTTTCCAGATGAATACCGTGCAAAGGCCGGTAAGTCTCCATCAAAATCTGAAGGGATTTGAGGTGTCGCAACACAATTGGAAGATGTTTCCTCTCACCATGATTTTCTTCTCATTTCTCCACCCATCCCCATTCACTTCCACCTCTCTTTTGGTGACATCGTACAGAAAGCTGCACAAGTTTCTGTGCTGGTTGTTCTGCTTGCACAAGCCGTGCTCACAGATGAACTTCACTCACTATTAGTCTGCTCCCTCCTTTGGGAGCAAAGTTACATTTGGCCACTTCCTAGAAGAATAAATTTGGGAGCATAGACATGAGAGCAGGCATATGACAAGAAGCTGTCCTCTGATCATGCATTGTTTTTGCCTTTCTTTTCCATCACAAAAAGATAAAAGGCTAGGTGAGTGTCCCTCCCCAAAATGAAGGAACTTGGGGTCTTCCCATGGAAGCAGCCATGGGATGAGAAGTTGTCCCCTCTGATCATGCATTGCCTTTGCTTTCCTTTTGCAGCGGAACTGTCTGCAGAGCTGGGTGAGTGTCCCTCCCCAACAGAAAGAACTTCATGTCTTCCAGTGGGAGCTATGGGAGGAGAAGCTTTCTCCTCTGATCATGCATTGCTTTTCTCTTTCTTTTGCAGAGGAAAAGAATGCAAGGCTGGGTAAGTCTCCATCAGTATCTGAAAGTATTTGGGGTCACTGCAATGGGATAGGAAGCTGTTCCCTCTCACCATGATTTTCTTCTCATTTCTAGAGCACCAATCTGCAAGACTGAGTGAGTGTCTGTCCCCAAACCCAAAGAAAATGAGTTCTTGTCACGTAATAAGAATCTGTACTCTCTTACCAAGTGTTTTTGCTTTACTTTTCTTCAGAGGAACAAGATTCAGAGCTGGGTGAGTGCCCATCCCTCTCCCAAATGAAGGCATTTAGGTTCTACCAGTGGGCATTTTGAGAAGGAAGATGTCACTTTCCATCATGCTTTCTTTTTGCTTTTGTTTGGCAGAGAAAAAAGATGCAAAGCTCAGTGAGTATCCTGCAGCATAACAAAGCAGTTTGGGGTTCAGGCATGGGGTGAGAAGCTCTCCCCTCTCATCAGATATTGCTTTTGCTTTCTTTTCCAGAGGCAGCGTTGGGTGAGTGTCCATGTGCTTGAGTCCCAGGGCAAGGCCAAGGTGATATTTAGGGGAGGGTGGGCAGCTGGGACAGAGCAGCCCAGGGCTGGCCGCTCACCCTGCCCACACCCACTGGGCGCCAGCCATGGACTGTGACCAGCTCTTCCCTCTCCTTCCAGCACGGAGAAGGTTTCTGCTGTCTCATAATAGAGGTAGGTGTGCACCGGGTTGCCCTCTGCGGTGCTTCTCCTGGCCTTGCTGGGGCATGTTCAGGAGCCAAGAGGTGCCCCATCTCCTGCCCCGTGGGGCAGCTCCTGGCCCTGAGCTGGGGAAAGCCTGCCCAGGGCTGAGCTCTGCCCCTGATGACCTGGCTCCTTCTGTCCCTGCAGTGAAGGTGACCCTGGATCCACGAACGGCTCATCCTCTGCTCGTCCTGTCTCAGGACAAGAGCAGTGTGAGATGGGAAAGTAAATGGCAGCAGGTGCCCAACCAACCTGAGAGATTTAACATTCAGTGCTGTGTGCTGGGCTGTGAGGAGTTCAGAGAGGGGAGGCACTGCTGGGAGGTGGAGGTAGAGGGGGAGAAGGGAACGTATTCAAGTTTGGCTGTGGGGGTGGCCAGGGCATCGGTGAAGAGGAAGGGGGAGATCAACATGAGCCCTCAAGAAGGGATCTGGGCTGTGCAGTACAATGACGGGCAGCTCACGTCTCTCACATCTCCTCCCACCCCCTTGTCCCTGTCCCCTGTCCCCACAAGGATCTGGGTCTGTCTTGACTGTGCCCAGGGGCAGGTGTCTTTTATAAACCCTGACAATCGGGTCAAGATCTTCACTTTCACAGATGTCTTCCTGAAAGGGGAGAGCATGCGCCCTTGGTTCTGGCTGGGGACGAATGCCCAGCTGTGGCTGAGGGACAACACCCCGTAGAGCCATTCCCTCCCTTGGGGGTCTCCTGCCCTTCTCCAGCCACTCCTGCATCACCTCTCCTTCATCCTGCAGGAGCAGTGCAGGAATGAGGGGCAGTGGGGCCAGGGGCTGCCCTGTGTTTCTCCCTGCACGCTGAGACCTGCAGCAGATGGTGGGGGTACTGACTTCAGGCAGCCCTTTTACTTCGTTTTTGGGAAACATGTTTCTAACTCCAGTGATGAATTTGGCTTTGGGTGTGAAAGCATGAAGTATATAGCATGGATTTAGATGTAAAATAATTAGTAATACTCCTTGTAAATGAATAAATCAACTTCTGAACATGGAAAATCCCAGCATGTGATTATTTTAAATCATTATTGAAGGAAGCCACATACCCCCAGAAGAACAGGAAACTTGAAGTGGCAGGGCAGAAAAGTCCAGTGGAAGCTGGATTTGAGCCGGAGCATGGCTACTGTGGGGGGCAGCGAAGATGTTCTCGTGGTTGGATGCTCTGGGACCAGGATGCTGAGGGGCTGGGATGCTTTCTGAGTTGGATGCTGTGGGAGGGCTTGGGGGAGGCAGGATGCTCTGGAATCCATTCCATGAAGTATGGGGAAAAGCACAGGAAAGGACTGGGTCTGTGGGAACGTCGAACATGGTGGAGCTCAGGGAGCTCTGGTCCTTGGGGTCTGCCCTGCACACGTCTCATGTGCTAGTGCACCAGCCCTGCTGGCACCCATGGGTCTCACCCTGCCTCTGAGCCCCAGCGGGCAGCACAGGGGCTGCAGCAGCTCTCATTGCTCTTCTCCCCTATGCTTGCACTGCTTGCAGACCCCAGGGCAAAGGATGTGGTCACTGTGTGCTGCTGGCCATTGCAGGCCACCTTTGCCTCCTAGGTTGGGGTTGATCCTTGCTCTGTGCCTGGTGCTGAGCATGAGCAGCCTGTGGGGGCTCTTTGTTCCCCCCTGTGGAGCACAACTAGGCCTAGCAGCAACAGAACTGTGGCAACCGTATCCTGGGGTGCATCAAGCACGGCATTGCTCATCGGTTGAGGGAAGAGATTGTCCCGCTCTGTTCTGCGCTGGTGGGGCCTCATCTCGAGTACTGTGTGCAGTTCTGGGCACCACAGTACGAAGAGAACTTTAAACTGTTGGAGAGTGTCCAGAGGAGGGCGACGAAGATGGCTGAGGGCACTGGGCCTGTTCAGCCTGAAGAACAGGAGGCTGAGGGGGGACCTCATCATGGTCTACAACTTCCTCTCGAGGGGGAGTGGAGAGGCAGGTGACCTATTCTCTGTGGACAACAGTGATAGGACCTGCGGGAATGGCATTAAGCTGAGGCAGGGGAAGTTTAGTCTGGACATCAGGAGGGGGTTCTTCACCAAGAGGGTGGTTGCACACTGGAACAGGCTCCCCAGGGAAGTACTCACTGCACCAAGCCTGTCTGAATTTAAGAAGCGATTGGACTGTGCACTTAGTCACAGGGTCTAAACTTTTGGGCAGACCTGTGCGGTGCCAGGAGTTGGACTTGATGATCCTTATGGGTCCCTTCCAACTCGGGATATTCTACAGTTCTATGATTCTATAAAATAAAGTTTTGCACTGGACGATGGAGTCTGGCAGTGGCATTTGCTGGGTGCTTTCTGTCCTGAGGCTTTGCTGCCTGCGAAGGCGTCTTGCAGTAGACCGTCTCCTTGGTGTTGGTCCTGGGAGTCAGAGCCAGGAGGCAGGTCTGCAGCTGAAACCCAAATGGGGGTCCGCAACCTCCCTGGGTAGATGCCTCCCCACAAACAGACCTCCTGAGGATGGGAAGAGCAGCCCAACCCCTCACTTCCAGGGAGCTCCAGTCTCTGGAGGTCCCCTTAGAGCCTGAAGGCAGAAGTGGGTGTCATGGGTGCAAGTGTGCCCTCAGCTGGGTGAGCTCTTCAAACTGGTGGCTCAGCTGGGAGAGGAGCTCACCAGGCAGCATAGCATGTGGGAATCTGAGCAGGAGAATGATAAATGATATTATATGCTGATACTTGGTCTGGAGAGGCTCCTGCTGGGGACAAGCCCCTTGTGCTTGCTGATGGCACTGGGCAGGGCACCCAGCTGTGATGGGATGGTGGTGCCAGGCCTCTAGAGCTCCCAGGACACTTGCTCCCATTGCCCCAGGGACAAAGGTGCTCCCAGAGGGTTATTGCAGGCAGGAACTGGGCAAAGGTTAGGGAAGTTGGGCGTAGCCTTGTGCTTTCCGCTGCTCTGCTGGGTGCGGTGAGGGACCTCTCTGTCGGTGGGACTCCCTTGGAGAAGAACCCCTGGGGGCTGCCTGCTGTGTCCCCCAGCCCGTGATAAAAGCGCAGGCTCTGCGCCCTTCCTAAGGTGCTGCTGGCTGTGGCTATTTGTGCCCGGGCCCAGGGGGACTCCTTCCCCATCTGCCTGTGGTGCCTGCAGCCCCTCAGTCCCCTCTCACTTCAGCTCCTGCTCCTGCTCCTGCTCCTGCTGCAGCACAGATGGGGCTCTCCTGGGTCTGCAGCCACCCCAGACTCACCAGCTATGCCAGCGGCCTCCTGATTTCCCTTGTCACTCTGCGCGTCTTCTGGCAGAGCTCAGGTAGGATCCTGCGGGGCTGCTGGGGGCTCTCCCCCTGGGCCTGACAGACTTGCTGCTGTGGGGCTGGGGATCGGCTGTGGGGCAGGGGGAACCTGAGCCCACAGCTCGGCCCCCTCTGGGTTTCGCTTTTCCTTTGGTTCTTCCATGCAATATGGGCGCTGCCTCGGCTGCCCTTTCTGGCTCATCTTCACCTACATGAATGCTGCAGAGAGGGCTCCCACTCCCAGCACCCCTCTTTATCCTGCACGTCCTCCCTCGCCCTCTCCTGTTGTCCCGGTATCCAACAGGACAAGGCGACACATCATGCACTAACTCACACACAGCTCACCCTTTGTCACTAACTGCCCCTAAATTTACAATGGCAAAATCTCACCACCTCTCTGTGCCCTTCTCCATTGCCCAGCCCAGCTCAGAGTGGTGGGACCAGACCAGCCTCTCACTGCCACTGTGGGGCAGGATGTCGTGCTGCCGTGCCACTTGTCCCCTCAACGCGATGCTCGCAGCTTGGAGGTCAGGTGGATCCGGAAGAAATTCACTGAGACAGTGCACCACTACCGCAATGGAGAGGACCTGTACGGGGAGCAGATGGGGGCATATGCCGGGAGGACAGAACTGGTCAGTGATGGTCTCTCTGCTGGAAGCCTGGACTTGCGAATCACGGGTCTGAGACCCTCTGATGATGGCCAGTACATCTGCATCGTGAAAGATGGTGATGCTTCTGATGAATCAACGGTGAATCTGGAGGTGTCAGGTTAGTGGCTGGATTGATGCTTCAAGCAGATGGTGCAGGTGTTCCTGGGTTTGTGTGTTTCACCCAGATCACTGTCCCATGCTCATGGCCATCAATGAGTCCTTTCAAGGACTTGAGTCTGATGGGGATTCTCCTCCATGGTCTGTGACTGCTTGGAAGAGTGCAAGCATGGAAGGACTGGTCTGAGAGCCATAGGGGCTGTGGCTGGGTCTGGGCTGTGTCTGCACAGGAGCAGATGGGCTCTTTGCCTTGGAACTCAATCCCTCCCCAAGTCAAACCCCAGCCACGCGCTCTCCCCCAGCCACAGGCACTAACCCCCACATCTCCCTGGGGGACTACGAGGACGGAGGAGTCCGGGTGCTGTGTCGATCGGCCGGCTGGTACCCGCTGCCGCAGCTGCTGTGGAGGGATGCTCGCGGGCAGCACCTGCCCTCGGTCTCCCAGACACATTCCCAGGACCAGGAGGGGCTCTTTGAAATCGAAGGCACTGTCATCATGACCGAGAGCATGGAGGGGCCCTTGTCCTGCGTGGTCAGGAGCAGCCGCCTCCAGCAGGAACGGGAATCATCCCTGCACATTGCAGGTACAAATGGCACGGCCATGGGGAGGTGTTCCTGGCCCCTGCACTTGTCCTGACCCAGGAGAAGTCTTGGTCTTGATTTTCTAATCCCAGGCATGTAAACACAGCCCTTTACCTGGTGCCTTTTCTCAGATCCCTTCTTCCACAACATCCAGCCCTGGATAGTGGCTCTGGCTCTGGTCCTCGTGCTTTTGGCTGTGTCCATTGGCCTCGCTGTTTATCTCTTTCGAAAGCAAGGTAAGCTGGCAGCGCAGGGATGGAGCAGAGGGAGGTGTTCTGCAGGGACCCCCCTGGGTGTGGAGCGGGGCTGAGCCCTGGCCCAGGGAGGTGCGTAGGAGGAGGAAGGGAATGTTCTCCTGGGGATGCCAAAGGCCTTAGGATCGTCTTGGGTGGGAGGCCAGGGAGCATGGCTGCAGCGTGGGGCTAGTGGCAAGGCGCAGCCCCCCTGCACATGTTCCCACCCAGCAACCATGCTGCTCTGCTCACCACCTCTTCCTCCGCCTTTGCTTTTCAGCGGCACAGAGGCGAGAGCTGGGTGAGTCCTTGCAGTCCCTGCCCCCAGCCCCTGGGGAAGTGGTGTCCCTGCGGGAGGGAATGGGCCTGGTCTGGGTGGGCTCTGGGGGCTTGTGTGCTGGCGGCTCGGTGGTGCTGGAGGAGCAGCTGGAGCCTGGGGTGGGAGTGGGGAGTGCTGGGGCTGGGGCTGCCCTGGGCACGGGACACGGCCGGGATGGCTGAAAGGAACGGGGATCAAGGTGGGGATGGGGAGTGAGCTGTGGGGCTGCCCTGCTCTGCACTGATGCTTCTGGGACAGGGACGTCCTCCACCCGTCCCCATTCACTTCCCCTTGTGTTTTGGTGGCACGGTGCAGAGAGCTGCACAAAGGGGTCATCGCAGTGGGATGGGAAGCTGTTCCCTCTCACCGTGATTTTCTTCTCATTTCTAGCACACCAATCTGCAAGACTGCGTGAGTGTCTGGCCCCAAACCCAAAGAAAATGAGTTCTTGTCATGTAATGAGAATCTGTACTCTCTCACCAAGTATTTTTACTTTTCTTTTGCAGAGTATCTAACTGAAGAGCTGGGTGAGTGTCCCTCCCCAAAATGAAGGCATCTGGGCCCTATTGGTGGGCAGTGTGGGATGGGAAGTTGTCCCTTTCTATCATGTATTCTTTTTGCTTTTGTTTGACAGTGAGAAAGAGTAAAGAACGCAGTGAGTATCCTCCACCACAACAAAACACTATGGGGTCCAGTGATGGAATGAGAAGATCTCCCCTCTCATCAGACATTTCTTTTCTCTCCCCATCCTTTTTTTTTTTTTCTTCAGAGGAACAATTAGGAGAGCTGGGTGAGTGTCCTCGGCAATCATGTCTTCCATGATTCAATCACGTCTTCATGTCTTCCAATGGGAGCTATGGGAGGAGAAGATTTCCACTCTGATCATGCATTGCTTTTCTCTTTCTTTTGCAGAGGAAAAGAATGCAAGGCTGGGTAAGTCTCCATCTGCATCTGAATGTATTTGGAGTCATCACAATGGGATGGGAAGCTGTTCCCTCTCACCGTGATTTTCTTCTCATTTCTAGCACACCAATCTGCAAGACTGAGTGAGTGTCTGGCCCCAAACTCAAAGAAAATGAGTTCTTGTCATGTAATGAGAATCTGTACTCTCTCACCAAGTGTTTTTGCTTTTCTTTTGCAGTGTATCTAACTGAAGTGCTGGGTGAGTGTCCCTCCCCAAAATGAAGGAATTTGGGCCCTATTGGTGGGCAGTGTGGGATGGGAAGTTGTCCCTTTCTATCATGCATTCTTTTTGCTTTTGTTTGACAGTGAGGAAGGATACAGAACTCAGTGAGTATCCTCCACCACAACAAAACAGTATGGGGTCCAGTGATGGAATGAGAAGATCTCCCCTCTCATCAGACATTTCTTTTCTCTCCCCGTCTTTTTTATTTTTCTTCAGAGGAACAAGCAGCAGAGCTGGGTGAGTGCCCATCCCTCCCCCAAATGAAGGCATTTGGGTTCTACCAGTGGCCATTTTGAGAAGGCAAGATGTCCTTTTCCATCATGCTTTCTTTTTGCTTTTGTTTGACAGTGAGGAAGGATTCAGAACTCGGTGAGTATTCTGCACCACAACAAACAGTATGGGGTCCAGCGATAGAATTAGAAGCTCTCCCCTCTCATCAGGCATTTCTTTTCTCTCCCCCTCTTTTTTATTTTTCTTCAGAGGAACAAGCAGCAGAGCTGGGTGAGTGTCCTCGGCAACATGAAGGCGATGTTCAGGGTAGGGTAGGCAACTGGGACAGAGCAGCCCAGGGCTGGCTCCTCACCCTGACACAGGAGTGGGGAGTGCAGGGCTGCCCCAGGCATGGGACACGGCCGGGATGGCTGAAGGGAACGGGGATCAAGGTGGGGACGGAAAGCGAACTGCGGGGTTGCCCCGCTCGGCACTGACGCTTCCAGGACAGGGACGTCCTCCACCCATCCCCATTCAGTTCCAGTTGTCTTTTGGTGGCATCGTACTGAAAGCTGCACAAGTTTCTGTGCTGGTTGTTCTGCTTGCACAAGCCATGCTCCCAGATGAACTTCATTCACTATTAGTCTGGTACCTCCTTTGGGAGCAAAGTTATATTTGGCCACTTCCTAGAAGAATAAATTTTGGAGCGTAGCCATGGGAGCAGGCATATGACGAGAAGCTGTCCCCTCTGATCATGCATTGCTTTTACCTTTCTTTTCCAGCACAAAAAGATAAAAGGCTGGGTGAGTGTCCCTCCCCAAAATGAAGGAACTCGGGGTCTTCCCATGGAAGCAGCCATGGGATGAGAAGTTGTCCCCTCTGATCATGCATTGCCTTTGCTTTCCTTTTGCAGCGGAACTGAAAGCAGAGCTGGGTGAGTGTCCCTCCCCAATGGAAAGAACTTCATGTCTTCCAATGGGAGCTATGGGAGGAGAAGCTTTCCCCTCTGATCATGCATTGCTTTTCTCTTTCTTTTGCAGAGGAAAAGAATGTTAGGCTGGGTAAGTCTCCATCAGTATCTGAAAGTATTTGGGGTCATCGCAATGGGATGGGAAGCTGTTCCCTCTCACCATGATTTTCTTCTCATTTTTAGCGCACCAATCTGCAAGACTGCGTGAGTGTCTGGCCCCAAACCCAAAGAAAATGAGTTCTTGTCATGTAATGAGAATCTGTACTCTCTCACCAAGTGTTTTTGCTTTTCTTTTGCAGAGGAACTAGCCACAGAGCTGGGTGAGTGCCCATCCCTCCCCCAAATGAAGGCCCTTGGCTTCTACCAGTGGGCATTTTGAGAAGGCAAGATGTCCTTTTCCATCATGCTTTCCTTTCCCTTTTGTTTGGCAGAGAAAAAAGATGCAAAGCTCAGTGAGTATCCTGCACCATAACAAAGCAGTTTGGGGTTCAGGCATGGGGTGAGAAGCTCTCCCCTCTCATCAGACATTGCTTTTGCTTTCTTTTTCCAGGGGAACAAGCTGCAGGGCAGGGTGAGTGTTCCTGAGCTTTAGCCCAAGGGCAATGTCAAGGCAATGTGCAGGGGAGGGCGGGCAGCTGGGACACAGCAGTCCAGGGCTGGCCCCTCACCCTGCCCACACCCACTGGGTGCCAACCATGGGCTGTGATCAGCTCTCCCCTCTCCTTCCAGCATGGAGAAAGTTTCTGCTGCCTCAAAATAGAGGTAGGTGTGCACTGGGTTGCCCTCTGAGGTGCTCCTCCTGCCCTTGCTGGGGCATGTTCAGGAGCCCAGAGGTGCCCCCATCTCCTCTCCGTGGGGCAGCTCCTGGCCCCGAGCTGGGGAAAGCCTGCCCAGGGCTGAGCTCTGTCCCTGATGGCCTGGCTCCTTCTGTCCCTGCAGTGAAGGTGACCCTGGATCCTGACACGGCTCATTCCCTTCTTGTCCTGTCTCAGGACAACTGCAGTGTGAGTCGGGAAGCTGAACAACAGCAGGTTCCTGACACACCAGAGAGATTTGACACTAGATGCTGTGTTCTGGGCCGTGAGGAGTTCAGAGAGGGGAGGCACTGCTGGTTGGTGGAGGTGGAGGGAGAGGGGCTAAAGGATTCAGGGTGGGCTGTGGGGGTGGCCAGGGCATCTGTGAAGAGGAAGGGGTGGATCAACATGAGCCCTAAAGAAGGGATCTGGGCTGTGGAGTACTGTTATAAAAATCTCAAGTCTCTCACATCTCCTCCCACCCCCTTGTCCCTGTCCCCTGTCCCCACGAGGATCTGGGTCTGTCTTGACTGTGCCCAGGGGCAGGTGTCTTTTATAAACCATGACAATTGGGTCGAGATCTTCACTTGCAGAGATGTCTTCCTCAAAGGGGAGAGCATGCGCCCCTGGTTCTGGCTGGGGACGAATGCCCAGCTGTGCCTGAGGGACAGCACCCTGTAGACCCTGTCCCCAGCCCTGCGGAGCTCCTGCACTTCTCCAGCCACTCCTGCATCACCTCTCCTTCATCCTGCAGGAGCAGTGCAGGAATGAGGGGCAGTGGGGCCAGGGACTGCCCTGTGTTTCTCCCTGCACGCTGAGACCTGCAGCAGATGGTGGGGGTACTGACTTCAGGCAGCCCTTTTACTTCGTTTTTGGGAACCCTGTTTCTAACTCCAGTGAAGAATTTGGCTTTGGGTGTGAAAGCATGAAGTATATAGCAGGAATTTAGATGTAAAAGAATTAGTAATACTCCTTGTAAATAAATAAATCAACTTCTGAACATGGAAAATCCCAGCGTGTGATTATTTTAAATCATTATTGAAGGAATCTGCATACCCCCAAAAGAACAGGAAACTTGAAGTGGCAGGGCAGAAAAGTCCAGTGGAAGCTGGATTTGAGCCAGAGCATGGCTACAGTGGGGGGCAACGAAGCTGTTCTCATGGTTGGATGCTCTGGGACCAGGATGCTGCAGGGCTGGGATGCTTTCTGAGTTGGATGCTGTGGGAGGGCTTGGGGGAGGCAGGATGCTCTGGAATCCATCCCATGAAGGACAGGGAAAAGCACAGGAAAGGACTGGGTCTGTGGGAACCTCAAACATGGTGGAGTTCGGGGAGCTCTGGTGCTTTGGGCTCTGCCCTGCACACGTCTCATGTGTTGGGGCACAAGCCCTGCTGGCACCCATGGGTCTCACCCTGCCTCTGAGCCCCTGCAGGCAGCACAGGGGCTGCAGCAGCTCTCATTGCTCCTCTCCCCTCTGCTTGCAGACCCCAGGGCAAGGGATGTGGTCACTGTGTGCTGCCGGCCAGTGCAGGCCGCCTTTGCCTCCTAGGCTGGGGTTGCTCTGTGCCTGGTGCTGAGCATGAGCAGCCTGTGGGGGCTATTTGTTCCCCCCTCTGGAGCACAACAAGGCCTAGCAGCAACAGAATTGTGGCAAGTGTACCCTGGGGTGAATCGAGCACGGCATTGCTCGTCGGTTGAGGGAAGTGATTGTCCCGCTCTGCTCTGCGCTGGTGCAGCCTCATCTCGAGTACTGTGTGCAGTTCTGGGCACCACAGTACAAAGAGGACTTTAAACTGTTGGAGAGTGTCCAAAGGAGAGCGACGAAGATGGCTGAGGGCACTGGGCCTGTTCAGCCTGAAGAAGAGGAGGCTGAGGGGGGACCTCATTGCGGTCTACAACTTCCTCACGAGGGGCAGGACAGGCAGGTGACCTATTCTCTGTAGACAACAGTGATAGGACCCACGGGAATGGCATTAAGCTGAGGCAGGGGAAGTTTAGTCTGGACATCAGGAAGAGGTTCTTCACCAAGAGGGTGGTTGCACACTGGAACAGGCTCCCCAGGGAAGCAGTCACTGCACCAAGCCTGCCTGAATTTAAGAAGCGATTGGACTGTGCACTTAGTCCCATGGTCTAAACTTTTGGGCAGACCTGTGCGGTGCCAGGAGTTGGACTTGATGATCCTTATGGGTCCCTTCCAACTCGGGATATTCTACGATTCTATGATTCTGTGAAATAAAGTTTTGCACAGGAAGATGGAGTCTGGCAGTGGCATTTGCTGGGTGCTTTCTGTCCTGAGGCTTTGCTGCCTGCGAAGGCGTCTTGCGGTAGACCATCTCCTTGCTGTTGGTCCTGGGAGTCAGAGCCAGGAGGAACTGAAGCTCCAGCTGCCCCACTTCCCCAGCTGGTGCCTGGGACCCCCTTGTTCCACCTGGGTCATTGCCCTGCCCTGGGGGCACCCAAAGAGCTTCCAGCCTCCATCACACAGGCTCTGCAGAGGCTGTGCCCACAGGAGGCATCACCAGCTTCTGGAAGTCTTCCAAGCAGAGGCAGCAGGTGGCCTCAGACTTCAGCCCTAGATCAAAGAATCATTGAAGTTGGTGTGGTGGTTTTACTGTGCTCGGCAGCTAAATACCACAACTGCTGTCTCACTCTCCCTCCCTACATGAGGAGGGGAAGAAGTAAAGTAAAGAACAGCTCACAGGTTGAGGTAAGGATAACTTAATTAAAGGGAAAAAAAATATTAAGGAAATGTTATTGTTAACTAAGCAATTTAATTAAAGGGGAAAAAAAAAAAAGAAAAAAGGAAAAAGGGGAAAAAGAAAACAGGAAAAAAGGAAAGGGGAAAAGGGAGGGGGAGAGGGAAAAACAAACAAACAAACAAATCCAATAAAGGCTATGTGGAAGTGCAGAGGAAAGAAATTACTCTCTACTTCCCACAAATGAGCGATGATTGACCATGGTATGGAATATCCCTTTGGTTGGTTTAGGTCAGCATGCTCTGGTGATGTTTCCTCTCTCACTTTTTTGCCCATCCCCTAGGAGGGTTAGAGAGAGTCCCGATGCTGTGCCAGCACTGCTCAGCAGCAGACACAACACTGGTGTGATAACACTGCTGTTCTAGCTCCAAGTGCAGAGCACAGCACTGTATGGGCTGCTGCAGGGAAAGTTAACATCCCAGCCAGACCCAGTACAGTTGGAAAAGACCTCTAAGGTCATCACTGCTACGCCACTGCCATGCCTGCAAAATCCCTTCCAAGTATGCAAGGATAGAGTCATTTTCCACTGCAAAAACACCTTCTGCTGCAAAATCACATTTTTGTTTCTCACATCTGGGCCAACCACCTCTCTGCCACCACTATTACCCACTAAACCATGTCCCTAAGCACCACGTCCAACCTTTCCTTAAACGCCCCCAGGGACAGTGACTCCACCAACTCCCAGGACAACCCGTTCCAATGCCTAACCATTCTTTCTGAGAAGAAATTTCTGCACTCCTGGCTCACGTCTCCTTGGTGCTGCAGGAGCAGGGCAAGAATGAGGGTCAGTGGGTCCAGAGGCTGCCCCGCACACCTCATTGCATGCTGAGACCTGCGACAGCTGGAGGGGGACACTCAGACTTCAGGCACGCCTTTGCTTCATGTTTGCAAACCTCATTTGTGGGCTACAGTTCTCCATTCCTAACTCCATTTATGAATTCGGCTTTGTGCATGAAAGCATGAATTATTTAGCATGAATTTTGATGTAAAAGAATTAGCAATACTCCGTGTAATTAAATAAGTCAACTTCTGAACATGGAAATTCCAAGTGTGGGAATATTTTAAATCACTACAAAGGAAGCCGAGGCAATCGGCTCCGGGGCAATGCGTCCTGCAGCAGAGTGGGGGATCGAGGCATGCAGGGGTTTTCCTTCATCGAGGGTATTTGAGGAATCCAAGGGAGCTGCTAGGACTCAGCGGCCCTCGCGAGGCCAGCTGATGAGGCATGGGAGGATCCAGAAACCCCCTTTCTGTCATATAAAGGCAGAACCCTGGGGAGAGTGAGAGTCCAGGAGCGCGGTGAATGGAGCATGGCGTGTCGGTCAGGGCATGGCACGGCAGTTTGCATGGCAGTGCTTGCAGGCAGGACGAGCAAGGTCGAGCAGGGTTGGTCATATCTCTGTTCTGGGAAGGACCTTCTGCTGAAGAAATGGTGTCCACTCGCCACATCTGCCGGTCTGCAGCTGAAACCCAAATGGGGGTCCGCAACCTCCCTGGGTAGATGCCTCCCCACAAACAGACCTCCTGAGGATGGGAAGAGCAGCCCAACCCCTCACTTCCAGGGAGCTCCAGTCTCTGGAGGTCCCCTTAGAGCCTGAAGGCAGAAGTGGGTGTCATGGGTGCAAGTGTGCCCTCAGCTGGGTGAGCTCTTCAAACTGGTGGCTCAGCTGGGAGAGGAGCTCACCAGGCAGCATAGCATGTGGGAATCTGAGCAGGAGAATGATAAATGATATTATACGCTGATACTTGGTCTGGAGAGGCTCCTGCTGGGGACAAGCCCCTTGTGCTTGCTGATGGCACTGGGCAGGGCACCCAGCTGTGATGGGATGGTGGTGCCAGGCCTCTAGAGCTCCCAGGACACTTGCTCCCATTGCCCCAGGGACAAAGGTGCTCCCAGAGGGTTATTGCAGGCAGGAACTGGGCAAAGGTTAGGGAAGTTGGGCGTAGCCTTGGGCTTTCCGCTGCTCTGCTGGGTGCGGTGAGGGACCTCTCTGTTGGTGGGACTCCCTTGGAGAAGAACCCCTGGGGGCTGCCTGCTGTGTCCCCCAGCCCGTGATAAAAGCGCAGGCTCTGTGCCCTTCAAAAGGTGCTGCTGGCTGTGGCTATTTGTGCTCGGGCCCAGGGTGACTCCTTCCCCATCTGCCTGTGGTGCCTGCAGCCCCTCAGTCCCCTCTTGCTTCTGCTCCTGCTCCTGCTCCTGCTGCAGCACAGATGAGGCTCTCCTGGGGCTGCGGCCACCCCAGTCTCACCGGCCATGCCAGGGGACTCCTGATTTCCCTTGTCACTCTGCTCCTCCTCCAGCTGGGCTCAGGTAGGATCCTGCGGGGCTGCTGGGGGCTCTCCCCCCTGGGACTGGCGGACGTGCTGCTGTGGGGTAGGGGATCAGCCATGGGACAGGGGGGACCTGAGCCCACAGCTCGGGCTCCTCTGGGTTTCGCTTTCCCTTTGGTTCTTCCATGCAATATGGACGCTGCCTTGGCTGCCCTTTCTGGCTCTTCTTAACCTGCCTGAATGCTGCAGAGAGGGCTCCCACTCCCAGCACCCCTCCTTCTCCTGCACGTCCTCCCTCACCCTCTCATGTTGCCCCAGTATCCAACAGGACAAGGCGGACACAGCACACACCAACTCACGCACAGCTCGCCCTTTGTCACTCACTGCCCCTAAATTTATGATGGCAAAATCTTACCTCCTCTCTTTACCCTTCTTCATGACCCAGCCCAGCTCGGAGTGGTGGGACCAGACCAGCCTGTCACTGCCACCGTGGGGCAGGATGTCGTGCTGCCCTGCCACTTGTCCCCTCAACGCGATGCTCGCAGCTTGGAGGTCAGATGGATCCGGAACCATATCTCTGAGACAGTGCACCACTACCGCAATGGAGAGGACCTGTACGGGGAGCAGATGGGGGCATATGCCGGGAGGACAGAGTTGTCCAGAGATGGTCTCTCTGCTGGAAGCCTGGACTTGCGAATCACGGGGCTGAGACCCTCTGATGATGGCCAGTATGTCTGTATTGTGAAAGACGGTGATGCTTATTATGAAGCAACGGTGAAGCTGGTGGTGTCAGGTTAGTGGCTAGATTGATGCTTTAAGGAGATTGTGCAGGTGTTCCTGGCCCTTGCACTTGTCCTGAGCTGTGAGAAGTCAGGGTCTTCCTTTTCTAATCCCAGGCATTTAAATACAGCCCTATTCCTTGTGCCTTCTCTCAGCTCCCTTCTTCCACAACGTCCAGCCCTGCATGGTGGCTCTGGCTCTGGTCCTGGTGCTTTTGGCTGTGTCCATTGGCCTCGGTGTTTATTTCTTTGTAAAGAAAAGTAAGTGGGCAACGCAGGGATGGAGCAGAGGGAGGTGTTCTGCAGGGACCCCCCTGGGTGTGGAGCGGGGCTGAGCCCTGGCCCAGGGAGGTGCGTAGGAGGAGGAAGGGAATGTTCTCCTGGGGATGCCAAAGGCCTTAGGATGGTCTTGGGTGGGAGGCCAGGGAGCATGGCTGCAGCGTGGGGCTGGTGGCAAGGCGCAGCCCCCCTGCACATGTTCCCACCCAGCAACCAAGCTGCTCTGCTCACTACCTCTTCCTCCGCCTTTGCTTTTCAGCGGCACAGAGCCGAGAGCTGGGTGAGTCCTTGCAGTCCCTGCCCCCAGCCCCTGGGGAAGTGGTGTCCGTGCAGGAGGGCCTGGTCTGGGTGGGCTCTGGGGGCTTGTGTGCTGGTGGCTCGTGGGTGCTGGAGGAGCAGCTGGAGCCTGGGGTGGGAGTGGGGAGTGCTGGGGCTGGGGCTGCCCTGGGCACGGGACACGGCCGGGATGGCTGAAAGGAACGGGGATCAGTTGGGTACAGGGAGCGAGCTGCGGGGCTGCCCTGCTCTCCACAGATGCTTCTGGGACAGGGATGTCTTCCACCCATCCCCATTCACTTCCCCTTGTGTTTTGGTGGCAGAGTGCAGAGAGCTGCACAAGTGTCTGTCCTTAATGCTCCACGAGCACAAGCCTTGCTCAGAGCTCGGACTTGCTCCCTGTTAGTCTGGTCCGTCCCAAACTCGGAGGAAGGTGCTCTGTGCACACTCACCTCAGAAAAATAATTAAGGGTGTAGCTATGGGAGTAGCCATGGAATGTGAAGCACTGCCTTCTGGTCACACATTGACTTTTCTTTCCTTTTCCATTAAAAAAGCTGGACAGTTAGGTAAGTCTGCATTCATAAACCCTATGTTTTCCCATAAGCATCAATCAGATGAGAAGTTCTCCCTTCTTATCCTGCTTTGCTTTTGCTTTCCTTTTCCAGCGGAACGAGAAGCAGAGTTGGGTGAGTGTCCATGTGCTTGGGCCCCAGGGCAAGGCCAAGGTGCTATTTAAGGGAGGGTGGGCAGCTGGGACAGAGCACTCCAGGGATTTTCTCTTTCTTTTCCAGATGAATACCGTGCAAAGGCTGGTAAGTCTCCATCAAAATCTGAAGGGATTTGAGGTGTCGCAACGTGATGAGAAGCTGTTCCCTCTCAGCATGCCATTTTTCTTCTCATTTACAGTGCAGCTATCTGCAAGACTGCGTGAGTCTCTGTTCCCGTACCCAAAGAAAAAGGGTTCTCATCATGTAATGAGAATCTGTACTCTCTCACCAAGTATTTTTGCTTTTCTTATGCAGAGGATCTAACTGCAGAGCTGGGTGAGTGTCCCTCCCCAAAATGAAGGAATCTGGGCCCTATTGGTGGGCAATGTGGGATGGGAAGTTGTCCCTTTCTATCATACATTCTTTCTGCTTTTGTGTGACAGTGAGGAAGGATACAGAATGCGGTGAGTATCCTGCACCACAACAAACAGTATGGGGTCCAGAGATAGAATGCAAAGCTCTCCCCTCTCATCAGGCATTTCTTTCCTCTCCCCCTCCTTTTTTCTTTTCTTCAGAGGAACAAGCAGCAGAGCTGGGTGAGTGCCCTTGGCAACACGAAAGCGATGTTCAGGGGAGGGTGGGCAACTGGGACAGCGCAGCCCGGGGCTGGCCCCTCAGCCTGATGGGGAAGTGAGGAGTGCGGGGCTGCCCTGGGCACGGGACATGGCCGGGATAGCTGAAGGAAACGGGGATCAAGGTGGGGACGGGGAGCAAGCTGCGAGGCTGCCCCGCTCGGCACTGACGCTTCCGGGACAGGGACGTCCTCCACCTGCTCCCCATTCACTTCCACTTGTCTTTTGGTGGCATCGTACTGAAAGCTGCACAAGTTTCTGTGCTGGTTGTTCTGCTTGCACAAGCCATGCTCACAGATGAACTTCACTCACTATTAGTCTGCTCCCTCCTTTGGGAGCAAAGTTATATTTGGCCACTTCCTAGAAGAGTAAATTTGGGGGTGTAGCCATGGGAGCAGGCATATGACGAGAAGCTGTCCCCTCTGATCATGCATTGCTTTTTCTTTCCTTTTGCAGCGGAACTGAAAGCAGAGCTGGGTGAGTGTCCCTCCACAATGGAAAGAACTTCATGTCTTCCAATGGGAGCTATGGGAGGAGAAGCTTTCCCCTCTGATCATGCATTGCTTTTCTCTTTCTTTTGCAGAGGAATACCGTGCAAAGGCTGGTAAGTCTCCATCAGCATCTGAAAGTATTTGGGGTCATCGCAATGGGATAGGAAGCTGTTCCCTCTCACCATGACTTTCTTCTCATTTCTAGCACACCAATCTGCAAGACTGCGTGAGTGTCTGGCCCCAAACCCAAAGAAAATGAGTTCTTATCATGTAATGAGAATCTGTACTCTCTCACCAAGTGTTTTTGCTTTCCTTTTGCAGAGGAACTAGCCACAGAGCTGGGTGAGTGCCCATCCCTCCCCCAAATGGAGGCATTTGGGTTCTAACAGTGGGCATTTTGAGAAGACAAGACTTCCCTTTCAATCATGCTTTCTTTTTGCTCCTTTGGCAGAGAAAAAAGATGCAAAGCTCCGTGAGTATCCTGCAGCATAACAAAGCAGTTTGGGGTTCAGGCATGGGGTGAGAAGCTCTCCCCTCTCATCAGACATTGCTTTTGCTTTCTTTTCCAGAGGAACAAGATGCTGAGAAGGGTGAGTGTTCCTGAGCTTGAGCCCAAGGGCAATGTCAAGGCAATGTGCAGGGGAGGGTGGGCAGCTGGGAAAGAGCAGCCCAGGGCTGGCCCCTCACCCTGCCCACACACACTGGGCACCGGCTGTGGGCTGTGACCAGCTCTCCCCTCTCATTCCAGCATGGAGAAAATATTTGCTGCCTCAAAAAACAGGTAGGTGTGCACTGGGTTGCCCTCTGCGGTGCTTCTCCGTCCCTTGCTGGGGCATGTTCAGGAGCCCAGAGGTGCCCCATCTCCTGACCCATGGGGCAGCTCCTGGCCCCGAGCTGGGGAAAGCCTGCCCAGGGCTGAGCTCTGCCCCTGATGGCCTGGCTCCTTCTGTCCCTGCAGTGAAGGTGACCCTGGATCAACGCACAGCTCATCCCCTGCTCGTCCTGTCTCAGGACAAGAGCAGTGTGAGATGGGAAAGTAAATGGCAGCAGGTGCCCAACAACCCTGAGAGATTTGACATTCGGTGCTGCATTCTGGGCTGTGAGGAGTTCAGAGAGGGGATGCAGTTCTGGGAGGTGGAGGTAGAGGGGGAGAAGGGAAAGTATTCAAGTTTGGCTGTGGGGGTGGCCAGGGCATCAGTGAAGAGGAAGGGGGAGATCAACATGAGCCCTGAAGAAGGGATCTGGGCTGTGCAGTACAATGAGGGGCAGCTCACGTCTCTCACATCTCCTCCCACCCCCTTGTCCCTGTCCCCTGTCCCCACAAGGATCTGGGTCTGTCTCGACTGTACCCAGGGGCAGGTGTCTTTTTTAAACCCTGACAGTCGGGTCAAGATCTTCACTTTCACAGAAGTCTTCGTGAAAGGGGAGAGCATGCGCCCCTGGTTCTGGCTGGGGACGAATGCCCAGCTGTGCCTGAGGGAAAGCACCCTGTAGACCCTGTCCTTCCCTTGGGGGGCTCCTGCCCTTCTCCAGCCACTCCTGCATCACCTCTCCTTCATCCTGCAGGAGCACTGCAGGAATGAGGGGCAGTGGGGCCAGGGGCTGCCCTGTGTTTCTCCCTGCACGCTAGGACCTGTGGCAGCTGGTGGAGGGTACTGACTTCAGGCAGCCCTTTTACTTCGTTTTTGGGAAACATGCTTCTAACTCCAGTGATGAATTTGGCTTTGGGTGTGAAAGCATGAAGTATATAGCAGGGGTTTAGATGTAAAAGAATTAGTAATACTCCTTGTAAATGAATAAATCAACTTCTGAACATGGAAAATCCCAGCGTGTGAATATTTAAATCATTATTTTGCATACCCCCAAAAGAACAGGAAACTTGAAGTGGCAGGGCAGAAAAGTCCAGTGGAAGCTGGATTTGAGCCGGAGCATGGCTACAGTGGGGGGCAGCGAAGATGTTCTTGTGGTTGGATGCTCTGGGACCAGGATGCTGCAGGGCTGGGATGCTTTCTGAGTTGGATGCTGTGGGAGGGCTTGGGGGAGGCAGGATGCTCTGGAATCCATCCCATGAAGCATGGGGAAAAGAACTGGAAAGGACTGGGTCTGTGGGAATCTTGAACAAAGTGGCGCTTGGGGAGCTGTGGTGCTTTGGGCTCGGCCCTGCACACAGCTCCTGTGCTGGGGCACAAGCCCTGCTGGCACATCTGAGTCTCACCCTGTCTCTGAGCCCCAGCGGGCAGCACAGGGGCTGCAGCAGCTCTCATTGCTCCTCTCCCCTCTGCTTGCACTGCTCACAGACCCCAGGGCAAGGGATGTGGTCACTGTGTGCTGCTGGCCAGTGCAGGCCACCTTTGCCTCCTAGTGTGGGGTTGATCTTTGCTCTGTGCCTGGTGCTGAGCATGAGCAGCCTGTGGGGGCACTTTGTTCCCTCCTCTGGAGCACATCAAGACGCAGCAGCAGCAGGACTGTGGCAAATAAAGTTTTGCACAAGAAGATGGAGTCTGGCAGTGGCATTTCCTTGGTGCTTTCTGTCCTGAGGCTTTGCTGCCTGGGAAGGCGTCTTGCAGCAGACTGTCTCCTTGGTGTTGGTCCTGTTAGTCAAAGCTAGGAGGAATCACAGAATCACAGAATTTCTAGGTTGGAAAAGACCTCTAGATCATCGAGTCCAACCTCTGACCTAACACTAAAAAGTCCTCCACTAAACCGTATCACTAAGCTCTACATCCAAACTTCTTTTAAAAACCTCCACGGATGGTGACTCAACCACTTCCCTGGGCAACCCGTTCCAATGCCAAACCTCTCTTTCTAAGACCAAATTTCTCATTTCCAGCCTGAACCTCCCCTGGCACAACTTGAGGCCACTTCCTCTTGTTCTATTGATAGTTATCTGCCGCCAGCTCCCACAGCTTCCTTTCAGGTAGTTGCAGAAAGCCATAAGGTCTCCCCTGAGTTGTCTCCGGACTAAAAGACCCCAGTTCCCTCAGGCGCCCCTTGTCAGACTTGTGTTCCAGGCCCTTCACCAGTTTTGTAGCCCTTCTCTGGACACACTGCAGGGCCTTGATGCCCTTCTTGTAGTGAGAGGCCCAAAACTGAACACAGTGCTCGAGGTGCAGCCTCTCCAGGGCAACGTACATGGGTACAATCACCTCTCTGGTCCTACTGGCCATGCTATGTCTGATACAGGCCAGGATGTCGTTGACATTCTTGGCCTCTTGGGCACACTGCTTCTTAAATTCAGACAGGACTGGTGCAGTGACTGCTTCCCTGGGGAGCCTGTTCCAGTGTGCAACCACCCCCTTCGTGTAGAACCTCTTCCGGATGTCCAGACTAAACTTCCCCTGCCTGAGCTTAATGCCATTCCTGCGGGTCCTATCACTGGTGTTTACAGAGATCAGGTCACCTGCCTCTCCAAGACCTGGACGGCGGTGTGTTTCTGCAAGCCCTCCGTTTGAGTAGCTACATCGGTGACTGTGGCTGGAGAGGCTGCAAGAGATGCAGAAACCATGGTTTTCTGCCTGATTGATACCATGGCCAGGCGCGTTGCAAGCAGGTTACAAGTACTGATGGGAAAGACCACTGCAAAAGAGTGGTGAGAGGGACCCACCTGCTCACCCAGCCTGAGCGAACTGTGCCTGGTAAAATTATGGAGAATATGATTTTTGAAGTTACTGAAGTAGACCTGGGGGACAGTGCTGTCATTGGTCCCAGCCAACACAGGTTCATGAAGGGTAGGTCCTGCCTAACAAATTTGGTTTCCTTTTATGATTAGATCACCCATCTAGTTGACCAAGGGAAAACAGCTGATGTGATCTTTTGGGACTTCAGCAAGGCTTTTGACACGGTTTCCTATAGAATCCTACTGGACAAAATGTCCAGCATAAAACTAAACAGAAACATCATACGATGGGTGAGCAATTGGCTGACAGGCAGGGCTCAAAGGGTTGTGGTAAATGGGGCCACATCAGGCTGGCGGATGGTCACTAGTGGGGTCCCCCAAGGCTCCGTTTTAGGGCCAGTCCTCTTCAATGATTTTATAAACGATTTGGATGTAGGACTAGAAGGCGTTCTGAGCAAATTTTGCCAAAGACACCAAACTTGGAGGAGTTGTGGACTCTTTTGAGGGTGGAAATGCCTTGCAGAGAGACCTGGACAGATTGGAGAGCTGGGCGATCGCAAACTGCATGAAATTTAACAAGAGCAAGTGCCAGGTCCTGCACCTGGGACGGGGTAATCCTGGCTATACGTACAGACTGGGGGATGTGATGCTGGAGAGAAGCCCCACGGAGAGGGATCTGGGGGTTGTGGTAGACAGCAAGTTGAATATGAGCCAGCAGTGTGCCCTGGCAGCCAGGAGGGCCATCTGCATCCTGGGGTGCATCGAGCACGGCATTGCTAGTCCGTTGAGGGAGGTGATTGTCCCGCTCTGCTCTGCGCTGGTGCAGCCTCACCTCGAGTACTGCGTGCAGTTCTGGGCACCACAGTGCAAAAAGGACATTAAACTGTTGGAGAGTGTCCAGAGGAGGGCCACAGTGATGGTGAAGGGCCTAGAGGGGAAGACGTATGAGGAGCGGCTGAGGGCACTGGGCCTGTTCAGCCTGGAGAAGAGGAGGCTGAGGGGGGACATGATCGCGGTCTACAACTTCCTCACGAGGGGCAGGAGAGGCAGGTGACCTATTCTCTGTAAACACCAGTGATAGGACCCACGGGAACGGTGTTAAGCTGAGGCAGGGGAAGTTTAGGCTGGACATCAGGAAGAGGTTCTTCACGAAGGGGGTGGTTGCATACTGGAACAGGCTCCCCAGTGAAGTACTCACTGCACCAATCCTGTCTGAATTTAAGAAGCGATTGGACTGTGCACTTAGTCCCATGGTCTAAACTCTTGGGCAGTCCTGTGCGGTGCCAGGAGTTGGACTTGATGATCCTTATGGGTCCCTTCCAACTCGGGATACTCTATGATTCTATGACCTCTCCAGATTCCGAAGGATATTTCAAAAGTAATTTATTTAGATTTCCTGATGACATCTGCCAGTTCTCTGAGTACTCTAGGTTTAATCCTATACGGCCCTATAAACTTGTATACATCCACATGTAGAAGCAAATCCCACAAAAATTTAGGGTTGGCTGCGAGTTTATCATTCCCACAGTCATGACACTCCAACACATAGCACCTCAGGTCCCAGTGCCCATTGTCAATGTTGAAGACAAAGGCAAAGAAAGCGTTAAACATCTCTGCATTGTCAATGTCCTTGTTTGTTAGGACACCATTCCCATCAGTTAACAGACCAATGTTTTTTCTGGTCCTCCTTTTGGAGTTAAAATATTTTTCTAAGTCCATTTCAATACCCATCACAGTACTGTCCAGGTTCAACGTGAAGTCAGCTTTGGCCGTACAACTATTTTGCTTATAGAGACAAACCTTTTCTCTGTAGCCCTCCCACATTGCCTGACCTCCCTTCCAGAGGATGTAAAGATTCATTACCCACCTAAGCTCTAGAAAAAGATCCCAGCCAATGTGAGCTGACCTTCTACCATGACTGCTTGATTGGAGCCAGGAGCAGGGCTTGCTCTTTGCCCGCACAACGTTAAGTGAACTGTGGCAGCACTGGACTTGGCACCCAGTTGCTCCCCATACCCTGCAGCCTCCAATCCCTCTCTGCTCTGGAGCCATTTGCTCCCATCAAGAAAGGGGGAAAATTGCTCCCAGAGGGTTATTGCTGCCAGGAGTTGGGCAAAGGTTAGGAAAGTTGGGCGTAGCCTTGTGCTTTCTGCAGCTCTGCTGGGTGCCGTAAGGGACCTCTCTGTTGGTGGGGCTCCTTTGGAGAAGAACCCCTGGGGGCTGCCTGCTGTGTCCCCCAGCCCGTGATAAAAGCGCAGGCTCTGCGCCCTGTCCAAGGCACTGCTGGCTGTGGGTCCTTGTGCCCGGGCCCAGGGGGACTCCTTCCCCATCTGCCTGCAGTGCCTGCAGCCCCTCGGTCCCCTCTTTCTTCTCCTTCAGGTCCTGACCCCAGCTACTGCTCCTTCTGCAGCACAGATGGGGCTCCCCTGGGGCTGCAGCCACCCCAGCCTCACCGGCCATGCCAGGGGGCTCCTGACTTCCCTCGTCACTCTGCTCCTCCTCCAGCTGGGCTCAGGTAGGATCCTGTGGGGCTGCTGGGGGCTCTTCCCCCTGTGCATGCAGACTTGATGTGGGGCAGGGGAGAGGCTGTGGGAAAGGGGGAACCTGAGCCCACAGCTCGGTCCCTGCTGGGTTTCTCTTTCCCTTTGGTTCTTCCACACAATACGGGCGCTGCCTTGACTGCCCTTTCTGGCTCTTCTTCACCTACCCAAATGCTGCAGAGAGGGCTCCCACTCCCAGCACACCTCCTTCTCCTGCACGTCCTCCCTTTTCCCCTCTTGTGTTTTCCCGGTGGTTTCCCATGGGACACGGGGGACGCAGCACGCACCAACTCACACACAGCTCACACTTTGTCACTCACTGCCCCTAAATTTACAATGGCAAAATCTCACCTCCTCTCTGTGCCCTTCTCCATTGCCCAGCTCAGCTCAGAGTGGTGGGACCAGGCCAGCCTGTCACTGCCACCGTGGGGCAGGATGTTGTGCTGCCCTGCCACTTGTCCCCTCAACGCGATGCTCGCAGCTTGGAGGTCAGGTGGATGCGGGATGATTTGTCTGAGACAGTGCACCACTACCGCAATGGAGAGGACCTGTATGGGGAGCAGATGGGGGCATATGCCGGGAGGACAGAGTTGTCCAGAGCTGGTCTCTCTGCTGGAAGCCTGGACTTGCGAATCACAGGGCTGAGACCCTCGGATGATGGCCTGTACATCTGCACTGTGGAAGATGCTGATGCTTATGACGAAGCAACGGTGCATCTGCAGGTGTCAGGTTAGTGTCTGGGGTGAGGCTTTCAGGGGATGGTACAGGTGTCCCTGAGTTTGTGAGTCCCACCCAGGACCCTGTCCCATCCTCATGGCCATCTAAGAGGCCTCTCAAAAAGTTAAGTCTGATGGGGCTTCTCCTCCTCTCTCTGTGAGCACTTGTGCAGCAAGGAGCACACTTGTGCCCCTTGCAGGCTTTTTATTCAGAAAGAACGAAATGATTTCATTCAGTCTCAGTGGCCTCTTTGAACTCCATCTCCATGAAGCTTTGAGGGCACTGGCTGCTGAGCAGCTCCTTCAGCTGTACCAATCATGGGAACAAACACTGTGCCTGGGTAGAAATCTCTGAGCATCTGGACGTCAACTTGCTTTTGCTTTTCATGGTGGGGTAGCCTGATTTGTTGTCTGGAACTCTCAGGGCTTCTTGAACCAGCACAGCTTGGTGCAGAGACACTGCCTGGAGGTGCTGAACCTCGGCACCTGGATTTTCTGGGCGATTTGGGGCCATTGGCATTCTACAGCCCTGTTCTTTTGTCCTGGCACCAGCCGTAGTGGTTTGGGGTTTACTTGGGTGCGTGCAGTACCTGGTCCCTGAGCCCCTGAAGCAGTGGCTGGGCAGGACTGTGTTGGCATGGGAGCAGATGGGGTCTTTGAATTGAAATGAATCCCTCCCCAAGTCAAGCCTCAGCGGTGGGCTCTTCCCCCAGCCACAGGCGCTGACCCCCACCTCTACCTCGGGGGCTACGAGGACGGAGGCGTCCGGGTGCTGTGTCAATCAGCCGGCTGGTACCCGCTGCCGCAGCTGCTGTGGAGGGATGCTCGCGGGCAGCACCTGCCCTCGGTCTCCCAGACACATTCCCAGGACCAGGAGGGGCTCTTTGAAATCGGAGGCACCGTCATCATGACCGGAAGCGTGGAGGGGCCCTTGTCCTGCGTGGTCAGGAACAGCCGCCTCCAGCAGGAGAGGAAATTTTCCCTGCACATCGCAGGTACAAATGGCACGGCCAGGGTGAGGTGTTCCTGGCCCCCACACTTGTCCTGAGCCACGAGAAGTCTGGGTCTTGCTTTTCCATCCATGCGCATGTAAAGGCAGCCCTTTTCCTTGCCTTTTCTCAGCTCCCTTCTTCCACAACACCCAGCCCTGGAAGGTGGCTCTGGCTCTGGTCCTCGTGCTTTTGGCTGTGTCCATTGGCCTCGGTGTTTATCTCTTTCGAAAGCAAGGTAAGCTGGCAGCGCAGGGATGGAGTGAAGGGAGGTGTTCGGCAGGGACCCCCCTGGGTGTGGAGCGGGGCTGAGCCCTGGCCCAGGGAGGTGCGTAGGAGGAGGAAGGGAATGTTCTCCTGGGGATGCCAAAAGCCTTAGGATGGTCTTGGGTGGGAGGCCAGGGAGCATGGCTGCAGCGTGGGGCTGGTGGCAAGGCACAGCCCCCCTGCACATGTTCCCACCCAGCAACCAAGCTGCTCTGCTCACCACCTCTTCCTCCGCCTTTGCTTTTCAGCGGCACAGAGCCGAGAGCTGGGTGAGTCCTTGCAGTCCCTGCCCCCAGCCCCTGGAGAAGTGGTGTCCCTGCGGGAGGGCCTGGGCCTGGTCTGGGTGGGCTCTGGGGGCTTGTGTGGTGGTGGCTCGGGGGTGCTGGAGGAGCAGCTGGAGCCTGGGGTGGGAGTGGGGAGTGCTGGGGCTGGGGCTGCCCTGGGCACAGGACACGACCAGGAGGGCTGAAAGGAACGGGGATCAAGGTGGGGACGGGGAGCGAGCTGAGGGGCTTCCCCACTCTGCACTGAGACTTCCGGGACAGGGACATCCTCCACCCGTCCCCATTCACTTCCCCTTGTGTTTTGGTGGCACGGTGCTGAGAGCTGCACAAGTGTCTGTCCTTACTGCTCCATGTGCACAAGCCTTGCTCAAAGCTGCTTCTGGCTGACTGTTAGTCAGGTTTCTCCAAATCTGGGTGCAATTTGGTCATTTCCCACACATGACATGTGTTCAAAGTCTATCCATGGGCTGAGAAGCTCTTCCTTCTGATCAGATATTATTTTTGCTTTCCATTTCAGAGAAACAAGCTGCAGATCGGGGTGAGTGTCCCCGTCCTTGAGCCCCAGGGCAACACCAAGGCGATGTGCAGAGGAGGGTGGGCAGCTGGGACAGAGCAGCCCAGGGCTGGCCCCTCAACCTGATGGGGGAGTGGGGAGTGCTGGGGATGGGGCTGCCCTGGGCACGGGACACAGCCGGGATGGCTGAAAGGAACGGGGATCAAGGTGGGGATGGGGAGCGAGCTGTGGGGATGCCCCGCTCTGCACTGACACTTCTGGGACAGGGACGTCCTCCACCCGTCCCCATTCACTTCCCCTTGTCTTTTGGTGGCATGGTGCAGAGAGCTGCACAAGTGTCTGTCCTTAATGCTCCACGAGCACAAGCCTTGCTCAGAGCTTGGACTTGCTCCCTGTTAGTCCGGTCCGTCCCAAACTCGGAGGAAGGTGCTCTGTGCACACTCACCTCAGAAGAATAATTAAGGGTCTAGCTATGGGAGTAGCCATGGAATGTGAAGCACTGCCATCTGGTGACACATTGAGTTTTTTTTTTTTTCTTTTCCATTAAAAAAGTTGGAAAGTTAGCTAAGTCTGCATTCGTAAACCCAGTGTTTTCCCATAAGCATCAATCAGATGGGAAGTTCTCCCTTCTTATCATTCTTTGCTTTTGCTTTCCTTTTCCAGCACATCAAGCAGCAGTGGAGGGTGAGTGTTAATGAGCTTGGGCCCCAGGACAAGGCCAAGGTGATATTTAGGGGAGGGTGGGCAGCTGGGACAGTGCACTCCAGGGATTTTCTCTTTCTTTTCCAGATGAATACCGTACAAATGCTGGTAAGTCTCCATCAAAATCTGAAGGCATTTGAGGTGTCGCAATGTGATGAGAAAGTTTTCCCTCTCAGTATGCCATTTTTCTTATCATTTGCAGTGCAGCAGTCTGCAAGACTGAGTGAGTGTCTGGCCCCAAACCCAAAGAAAATGAGTTCTTGTCATATAATAAGAATCTGTACTCTCTCACCAAGTGTTTTTGCTTTACTTTTCTTCAGAGGAACAAGCAGCAGAGCTGGGTGAGTGCCCATCCCTCCCCCAAATGAAGGCATTTGGGTTCTACCAGTGGGCATTTTGAGAAGGCAAGATGTCCCTTTCCATCATGCTTTCTTTTTGCTTTTGTTTGACAGTGAGGAAGGATTCAGAACTCAGTGAGTATCCTGCACCACAACAAACAGTATGGGGTCCAGCAATAGAATGAGAAGCTCTCCCCTCTCATCAGGCATTTCTTTTCTCTCCCCCTCTTTTTTATTTTTCTTCAGAGGAACAAGCAGCAGAGCTGGGTGAGTGCCCATCCCTCCCCCAGATGAAGGCATTTGGGTTCTAACAGTGGGCATTTTGAGAAGGCAAGATGTCCTTTTCTATCATGCTTTCCTTTCCCTTTTGTTTGGCAGAGAAAAAAGATGCAAAGCTCAGTGAGTATCCTGCAGCATAACAAAGCAGTTTGGGGTTCAGGCATGGGGCGAGAAGCTCTCCCCTCTGATCAGGCATTGCTTTTGCTTTCTTTTCCAGAGGAACAAGCTGCTGAGAACGGTGAGTACTCTTGAGCTTGAGCCCAAGGGCAATGTCAAGGCAATGTGCAGGGGAGGGTGGGCAGCTGGGACAGAGCAGCCCAGGGCTGGCCCCTCAGCCTGACGGGGGAGTGGGGAGTGTGGGGCTGCCCTGGGCACGGGACACAGCCGGGATGGCTGAAAGGAACGGGGATCAAGGTTGGGATGGGGAGCAAGCTGCGGGGCTGCCCCACTCTACACTGATGCTTCCAGGACAGGGACGTCCTCCACCTGCTCCCCATTCACTTCCACTTGTCTTTTGGTGGCATCGTACTGAAAGCTGCACAAGTTTCTGTGCTGGTTGTTCTGCTTGCACAAGCCATGCTCACAGATGAACTTCACTCACTATTAGTCTGCTCCCTCCTTTGGGAGCAAAGTTATATTTGGCCACTTCCAAGAAGAATAAATTTGGGGGCATAGCCATGGGAGCAGGCATATGACGAGAAGCTGTCCCCTCTGATCATGCATTGCTTTTGCCTTTCCTTTCCAGAACAAAAAGATAAAAAGCTGGGTGAGTGTCCCTCACCAAAGTGAAGGACCTTGGGGTCTTCCCATGGAAGCAGCCATGGGATGAGAAGTTGTCCCCTCTGATCATGCATTGCCTTTGCTTTCCTTTTGCAGCGGAACTGAAAGCAGACCTGGGTGAGTGTCCCTCCCCAATGGAAAGAACTTCATGTCTTCCAATGGGAGCTATGGGAGGAGAAGCTTTCCCCTCTGATCATGCATTGCTTTTCTCTTTCTTTTGCAGAGGACAAGAATGCAAGGCTGGGTAAGTCTCCATCTGCATCTGAAAGTATTTGGGGTCATAGCAATTGTATGGGAGGCTGTTCCCTCTCACCATGACTTTCTTCTCATTTTTAGCGCACCAATCTTCAAGACTGCGTGAGTGTCTGGCCCCAAACCCAAAGAAAATGAGTTCTTGTCATATAATAAGAATCTGTACTCTCTCACCAAGTGTTTTTGCTTTACTTTTCTTCAGAGGAACAAGCAGCAGAGCTGGGTGAGTGCCCATCCCTCCCCCAAATGAAGGCATTTGGGTTCTACCAGTGGGCATTTTGAGAAGGCAAGATGTCCTTTTCTATCATGCTTTCCTTTCCCTTTTGTTTGGCAGAGAAAAAAGATGCAAAGCTCAGTGAGTATCCTGCACCATAACAAAGCAGTTTGGGGTTCAGGCATGGGGCGAGAAGCTCTCCCCTCTGATCAGGCATTGCTTTTGCTTTCTTTTCCAGAGGAACAAGCTGCTGAGAATGGTGAGTACTCTTGAGCTTGAGCCCAAGGGCAATGTCAAGGCAATGTGCAGGGGAGGGTGGGCAGCTGGGACAGAGCAGCCCAGGGCTGGCCCCTCAGCCTGACGGGGGAGTGGGGAGTGTGGAGCTGCCCTGGGCACGGGACACAGCCGGGATGGCTGAAAGGAACGGGGATCAAGGTTGGGATGGGGAGCAAGCTGCGGGGCTGCCCCACTCTACACTGATGCTTCCAGGACAGGGACGTCCTCCACCTGCTCCCCATTCAGTTCCAGTTGTCTTTTGGTGGCATCGTACTGAAAGCTGCACAAGTTTCTGTGCTGGTTGTTCTGCTTGCACAAGCCATGCTCACAGATGAACTTCACTCACTATTAGTCTGCTCCCTGCTTTGGGAGCAAAGTTACATTTGGCCACTTCCAAGAAGAATAAATTTGGGGGCATAGCCATGGGAGCAGGCATATGACGAGAAGTTGTCCCCTCTGATCATGCATTGCCTTTGCTTTCCTTTTGCAGCGGAACTGAAAGCAGAGCTGGGTGAGTGTCCCTCCCCAACAGAAAGAACTTCATGTCTTCCAATGGGAGCTATGGCAGGAGAAGCTTTCCCCTCTGATCACGCATTGCTTTTCTCTTTCTTTTGCAGATGAATACCGTGCAAAGGATGGTAAGTCTCCATCAGCATCTGAAAGTATTTGGGGTCATCGCAATGGGATGGGAGGCTGTTCCCTCTCACCATGACTTTCTTCTCATTTCTAGCACACAAATCTGCAAGACTGCGTGAGTGTCTTGCCCCAAACCCAAAGAAAATGAGTTCTTGTCATATAATAAGAATCTGTACTCTCTCACCAAGTGTTTTTGCTTTACTTTTCTTCAGAGGAACAAGCAGCAGAGCTGGGTGAGTGCCCATCCCTCCCCCAAATGAAGGCATTTGGGTTCTAACAGTGGGCATTTTGAGAAGGCAAGATGTCCTTTTCTATCGTGCTTTCCTTTCCCTTTTGTTTGGCAGAGAAAAAAGATGCAAAGCTCAGTGAGTATCCTGCACCATAACAAAGCAGTTTGGGGTTCAGGCATGGGGTGAGAAGCTCTCCCCTCTGATCAGGCATTGCTTTTGCTTTCTTTTCCAGAGGAACAAGCTGCTGAGAATGGTGAGTACTCTTGAGCTTGAGCCCAAGGGCAATGTCAAGGCAATGTGCAGGGGAGGGTGGGCAGCTGGGACAGAGCAGCCCAGGGCTGGCCCCTCAGCCTGACGGGGGAGTGGGGAGTGTGGGGCTGCCCTGGGCACGGGACACAGCCGGGATGGCTGAAAGGAACGGGGATCAAGGTTGGGATGGGGAGCAAGCTGCGGGGCTGCCCCACTCTACACTGATGCTTCCAGGACAGGGACGTCCTCCACCTGCTCCCCATTCACTTCCACTTGTCTTTTGGTGGCATCGTACTGAAAGCTGCACAAGTTTCTGTGCTGGTTGTTCTGCTTGCACAAGCCATGCTCCCAGATGAACTTCATTCACTATTAGTCTGCTCCCTCCTTTGGGAGCAAAGTTACATTTGGCCACTTCCAAGAAGAATAAATTTGGGGGCTTAGCCATGGGAGCAGGCATATGACGAGAAGCTGTCCCCTCTGATCATGCATTGCTTTTGCCTTTCCTTTCCAGAACAAAAAGATAAAAGGCTGGGTGAGTGTCCCTCCCCAAAATTAAGGACCTTGGGGTCTTCCCATGGAAGCAGCCATGGGATGAGAAGTTGTCCCCTCTGATCATGCATTGCCTTTGCTTTCCTTTTGCAGCGGAACTGAAAGCAGACCTGGGTGAGTGTCCCTCCCCAATGGAAAGAACTTCATGTCTTCCAATGGGAGCTATGGGAGGAGAAGCTTTCCCCTCTGATCATGCATTGCTTTTCTCTTTCTTTTGCAGAGGACAAGAATGCAAGGCTGGGTAAGTCTCCATCAGCATCTGAATGTATTTGGGGTCATCGCAATGGGATGGGAAGCTGCTCCCTCTCACCATGATTTTCTTCTCATTTTTAGCGCACCAATCTGCAAGACTGAGTGAGTGTCTGGCCCCAAACCCAAAGAAAATGAGTTCTTGTCATGTAATGAGAATCTGTACTCTCTCACCAAGCGTTTTTGCTTTTCTTTTGCAGAGAAGCAAGCAGCAGAGCTGGGTGAGTGTCCCTCCTGAAAATGTTGGAATTTCGGCCCGATTGGTGGGCAGTGTGGGATGGGAACTTGTCCCTTTCTATCATGCATTCTTTTTGCTTTTGTTTGACAGAGAGCAAGGATACACAACGCAGTGAGTATCCTGCACCACAACAGACAGTATGGGGTCCAGTGATAGAATGCGAAGCTCTCCCCTCTCATCAGGCATTTCTTTTTTCTCCCCCTCTTTTTTTCTTTTCTTCAGTGGATCGGGTAGAAAAGATGCGTGAGTGTCCTCGGCAACGCAAACACGATGTGCAGGGGAGGGTAGGCAACTGGGACAGAGCAGCCCAGGGCAGGCCCCTCACCCTGACGGGGGAGTGGGGATTGCACGGCTGCCCTGGGCATGGCACACAGTCGGGTGGCTGAAGGGAACGGGGATCAAGGTTGGGACAGGAAGCGAGTTGCGGGGCTGCCCCGCTCTGCACTGATGCTTCCAGGATAGGAACGTCCTCTATATGTACCATTCACTTCCACTTGTCTTTTGGTGGCATTGTACTGAAAGTTGGACAAGCTGTTCAGCTCTTCAAGCAGCACGAAGACACGATACAGCGGTTCTTCAACCAGGGAGCACCTCTCACAGGCTTGCCCTGTGCTGCTGTCGAAGGAGGTTTTGCAGAGGAAACGAATGTAAGTCTGGGTAAGTCTCCGTCTGCATCTGGAAGTATTTGGGGTCATTGCAATGGGACGGGAAGCTGTTCCCTCTCACCATGATTTTCTTCTCATTTCTAGCGCACCAATCTGCAAGATTGTGTGAATCTCGGTTCCCAAACCCAAAGAAAATGGGTTCATGTCATGTAATGAGAATCTGTACTCTCTTACTAAGTGTTTTTGCTTTTCTTTTGCAGAGGATCTAACTGAAGAGCTGGGTGAGTGCCCATCCCTTCCCCAAATGAAGGCGTTTGGGTTCTAACAGTGGGCATTTTGAGAAGGCAAGATGTCCCTTTCCATCATGCTTTCTTTTCCTTTTGTTTGGCAGAGAATAAAGATGCAAAGCCCAGTGAGTTTCCTGCACCATAACAAAGCAGTTTGGGGTTCAGGCATGGGGCGAGAAGCTCTCTCCTCTCATCAGATATTGCTTTTGCTTTCTTTTCCAGAGGAACAAGCTGCTGAGAAGGGTGAGTGTTCCTGAGCTTGAGCCCAAGGACAACGTCAAGGCAATGTGCAGGGGAGGGTGGGCAGCTGGGACAGAGCAGCCCAGGGCTGGCCCCTCACAAAACCCACACCCACTGGGCACCAGCTGTGGGCTGTGACCAGCTCTCCCCTCTCCTTCCAGCATGGAGAAGTTTTCTGATGTCTCATAATACAGGTAGGTGTGCATTGGGTTGCCCTCTGCGGTGCTTCTCCTTCCCTTGTTGGGCCATGTTCAGGAGCCAAGAGGTGCCCCATCTCCTGCCCCGTGGGGCAGCTCCTGGCCCCGAGCTGGGGAAAGCCTGCCCAGGGCTGAGCTCTGCCCCTGATGGCCTGGCTCCTTCTGTCACTGCAGTGAAGGTGACCCTGGATCAACGCACAGCTCATCCCCTGCTCATCCTGTCTCAGGACAAGAGCAGTGTGAGATGGGAAAGTGAACGGCAGCAGGTGCCCAATGCCCCGGAGAGATTTGACACTAGTTGCTGCGTTCTGGGCCGCGAGGAGTTCAGAGAGGGGAGGCACTGCTGGTTGGTGGAGGTGGAGGGAGAGGGGCTAAAGGATTCAGGGTGGGCTGTGGGGGTGGCCAGGGCATCTGTGAAGAGGAAGGGGGAGATCAACATGAGCCCTGAAGAAGGGATCTGGGCTGTGCAGTACTATGAGGGGCAGCTCAAGTCTGTCACATCTACTCCCACCCCCTTGTCCCTGTCCCCTGTCCCCACGAGGATCTGGGTCTGTCTTGACTGTGCCCAGGGGCAGGTGTCTTTTATAAACCATGACAATTGGGTCGAGATCTTCACTTGCACAGATGTCTTGCTGAAAGGGGAGAGCATGCGCCCCTGGTTCTGGCTGGGGACAAATGCCCAGCTGTGCCTGAGGGACAGCACCCTGTAGACCCTGTCCCCAGCCCTGCGGAGCTCCTGCCCTTCTCCAGCCACTCCTGCATCACCTCTCCTTCATCCTGCAGGAGCAGTGCAGGAATGAGGTGCAGTGGGGCCAGGGACTGCCCTGTGTTTCTCCCTGCACGCTGAGGCCTGTGGCTGATGGTGGCGGGTACTGACTTCAGGCAGCCCTTTTACTTCGTTTTTGGGAACCCTGTTTCTAACTCCAGTGAAGAATTTGGCTTTGGGTGTGAAAGCATGAAGTATATAGCAGGAATTTAGATGTAAAAGAATTAGTAATACTCCTTGTAAATAAATAAATCAACTTCTGAACATGGAAAATCCCAGCGTGTGAATATTTTAAATCATTATTGAAGGAAGCTGCATACCCCCAAAAGAACAGGAAACTTGAAGTGGCAGGGCAGAAAAGTCCAGTGGAAGCTGGATTTGAGCTGGAGCATGGCTACAGTGGGGGCAACGAAGCTGTTCTCATGGTTGGATGCTCTGGGACCAGGATGCTGCAGGGCTGGGATGCTTTCTGAGTTGGATGCTGTGGGAGGGCTTGGCGGAGGCAGGATGCTCTGGAATCCGTCCCATGAAGGACAGGGAAAAGCACAGGAAAGGACTGGGTCTGTGGGAATCTTGAAGAAAGTGGATCTTGGGGAGCTGTGGTGCTTTGGGCTCTGCCCTGCACACGTCTCATGTGCTGGGGCACAAGCCCTGCTGGCACCCATGGGTCTCACCCTGCCTCTGAGCCCCTGCAGGCAGCACAGGGGCTGCAGCAGCTCTCATTGCTCCTCTCCCCTCTGCTTGCAAACCCCAGGGCAAGGGATGTGGTCACTGTGTGCTGCTGGCCAGTGCAGGCCACCTTTGCCTCCTAGGTTGGGGTTGCTCTGTGCCTGGTGCTGAGCATGAGCAGCCTGTGGTGGCTATTTGTTCCCCCCTGTGGAGCACAACAAGGCCTAGCAGCAAAAGAACTGTGGCAAGTGTACCCTGGGGTGAATCGAGCACGGCATTGCTCGTCGGTTGAGGGAAGTGATTGTCCCGCTCTGCTCTGCGCTGGTGCGGCCTCATCTCGAGTACTGTGTGCAGTTCTGGGCACCACAGTACGAAGAGGACTTTAAACTGTTGGAGAGTGTCCAGAGGAGGGCGACGAAGATGGCTGAGGGCACTGGGCCTGTTCAGCCTGAAGAACAGGAGGCTGAGGGGGGACCTCATCATGGTCTACAACTTCCTTGCAAGGGGGAGTGGAGAGGCAGGTGATCTATTCTCTGTGGACAACAGTGATAGGACCTGCGGGAATGGCATTAAGCTGAGGCAGGGGAAGTTTAGTCTGGACATCAGGAGGGGGTTCTTCACCAAGAGGGTGGTTGCACACTGGAACAGGCTCCCCAGGGAAGTACTCACTGCACCAAGCCTGTCTGAATTTAAGAAGCGATTGGACTGTGCACTTAGTCACAGGGTCTAAACTTTTGGGCAGACCTGTGCGGTGCCAGGAGTTGGACTTGATGATCCTTATGGGTCCCTTCCAACTCGGGATATTCTACGATTCTATGATTCTGTGAAATAAAGTTTTGCACAGGAAGATGGAGTCTGGCAGTGGCATTTGCTGGGTGCTTTCTGTCCTGAGGCTTTGCTGCCTGGGAAGGCGTCTTGCAGTAGACCATCTCCTTGGTGTTGGTCCTGGGAGTCAGAGCCAGGAGGAACTGAAGCTCCAGCTGCCCCACTTCCCCAGCTGGTGCCTGGGACCCCCTTGTTCCACCTGGGTCATTGCCCTGCCCTGGGGGCACCCAAAGAGCTTCCAGCCTCCATCACACAGGCTCTGCAGAGGCTGTGCCCACAGGAGGCATCACCAGCTCCTGGAAGTCTTCCAAGCAGAGGCAGCAGGTGGCCTCAGACTTCAGCCCTAGATCAAAGAATCACTGAAGTTGGTGTGGTGGTTTTACTGTGCTCGGCAGCCAAACACCACAACTGCTGTCTCACTCCCCCTCCCTACATGAGGAGGGGAAGAAGTAAAGTAAAGAACAGCTCACGGGCTGAGGTAAGTATAACTTAATTAAAGGAAAAAAAAAATATTAAGGAAATGTTATTGTTAACTAAGCAATTTAACTAAAGGGGAAAAAAAAAAGAAAAAAGGAAAAAGGGGAAAAAAAAAAGAAAAAAAAGAAAAAAAAGGAAAAAAAGGAAAAAAAGGAAAGGGGAAAAGGGAGGGGGAAAGGGAAAAACAAACAAACAAACAAACAAACAAATCAAATAAAGGCTATGTGGAAGTGCAGAGGAAAGAAATTACTCTCTACTTGCCACAAATGAGCAATGATTGACCATGGTATGGAATATCCCTTTGGTTGGTTTAGGTCAGCATGCTCTGGTGATGTTTCCTCTCGCACTTTTTTGCCCACCCCCTAGAAGGGTTAGAGAGAGTCCCGATGCTGTGCCAGCACTGCTCAGCAGCAGACACAACACTGGTGTGATAACACTGCTGTTCTAGCTCCAAGTGCAGAGCACAGCACTGTATGGGCTGCTGCAGGGAAAGTTAACATCCCAGCCAGACCCAGTACAGTTGGAAAAGACCTCTAAGGTCATCACTGCTACGCCACTGCCATGCCTGCAAAATCCCTTCCAAGTATGCAAGGATAGAGTCATTTTCCACTGCAAAAACACCTTCTGCTGCAAAATCACATCTTTGTTTCTCACATCTGGGCCAACCACCTCTCTGCTACCAGTATTACCCACTAAACCATGTCCCTAAACACCACGTCCAACCTTTCCTTAAACGCCCCCAGGGACAGTGACTCCACCAACTCCCAGGACAACCCGTTCCAATGCCTAACCATTCTTTCTGAGAAGAAATTTCTGCACTCCTGGCTCACGTCTCCTTGGTCCTGCAGGAGCAGGGCAAGAATGAGGGGCAGTGGGGCCAGAGGCTGCCCCACACACCTCCCTGCATGCTGAGACCTGCACCAGCTGGTGGGGTCACGCCTTTGCTTCAAGTTTGCAAACCTCATTTGTGGGCTCCAGTACTCCATTCCTAACTCCATTTATGAATTTGGCTTTGTGCGTGAAAGCATGAATTATTTAGCATGAATTTCGATGTAAAAGAATTAGCAATACTCCGTGTAATTAAATAAGTCAACTTCTGAACATGGAAATTCCAAGTGTGGGAATATTTTAAATCACTACAAAGGAAGCCGAGGCAATCGGCTCCGGGGCAATGCGTCCTGCAACAGAGTGGGGGATCGAGGCATGCAGGGGTTTTCCTTCATCGAGGCTATTTGAGGAATCCAAGGGAGCTGCTAGGACTCAGCAGCCCTTGTGAGGCCAGCTGATGAGGCATAGGAGGATCCAGAAGCCTCCTTTCTGTCATATAAAGGCAGAACCCTGGGGACAGTGAGAGTCCAGGAGCACGGTGAACGGAGCATGGTGTGTCGTTCAGGGCATGGCATGGCAGTTTGCACAGCAGTGCTTGCAGGCAGGGCGAGCAAGAAAGCATAGCTGAGAACACCATCACTCTAAGTAACGGCAGGGAAACTCTCATGATCTGTCCCAATACAACAGGAAGGGTTCTAGAAATGCAATACGACCAACAGCTCAGCTGAAATGCCTCTACACCAATGTACGCAGCATGGGAAACAAGCAAGAGAAATCGGAAACCATGGGGAAATTAGACAAATATGACCTGATTGCTATCACAGAAACATGGTTCTTCCGGAGTCTACTACAGGCTGCCTGATCAAGGGGAGCCTATGGATGAGGCCTTCTTGCTTCAACTACAAGAAGCATCGTGCTCACATGCTCTCATCCTGATGGGGGACTTGAACCACCCGAATGTCTGCTGGGAAAACTACACAGTAGCCTTTAAGCAATCCAGGAGATTCCTAGAGTGCGTTGAGGATAACTTCCTGGTAAAGGTACTAGAGAAATCAACCCAACGAGAAGCGTTACTTGACCTGGTGCTCACCTATGCGGGCAAGCTCATTAAAGAGGTCAAGACTGGAGGCAATCTGTGCTGCAGTGACCATGCCATGGTTGAGTTTGTGATCTCCAGGAATGTGGGCCTGGCAAAGGACCAAGGCAGGACCCTGAACTTCAAAAGAGCAAATCCAAGCTATTTAAAGACCTAGAGGATGAGATCCCCTGGAATACCATCCTATGGGACAAAGGAGCTGAGGAGAGCTGGAGACTCTAAGGATGTTTGCCTTAGAGCGCAAGAACTCTCCATCCCTCTGCGAAAAAAGGCGTGCAGGGAGGGCAGACAACTGGGATGCCAGAGTAAGGAGCACACAGGATCAGTTCGGGAAGGATGGCATCCATTGGGAGGGACCCCATGAGGAGCAGGAGCAGAGTGAATTGAGAAGGAGTGGTGGAATCGAAGCATCAGGGAAAGACTGCAGTCCCTGTACCCCAGACAGTGAGCTCAGTCAGTGGCATTCCCTTGTGATCTGGAGAGGCTCTCGCTGGGGACAAGCCCCTTGTGCTTGCTGATGGCACTGGGCAGGGCACCCAGCATTGATGGGATGGTGGTGCCAGGCCTCTAGAGCTCCCAGGACACTTGCTCCCATTGCCCCAGGGACAAAGGTGCTCCCAGAGGGTTATTGCAAGCAGGAACTGGGCAAAGGTTAGGGAAGTTGGGCGTAGCCTTGTGCTTTCTGCAGCTCTGCTGGGTGCAGTGAGGGACCGCTCCGTCGGTGGGACTCCCTTGGAGAAGAACCCCTGGGGGCTGCCTGCTGTGTCCCCCAGCCCGTGATAAGCGCAGGCTCTGCGCCCTGACCAAGGCACTGCTGGCTGTGGCTATTTGTGCCCGGGCCCAAGGGGACTCCTTCCCCATCTGCCTGCGGTGCCTGCAGACCCTCGGTCCCCTCTTTCTTTTCCTTCAGGTCCTGATCCCAGCTCCTGCTCCTGCTGCAGCACAGATGGGGCTCCCTTGGGGCTGCAGCCACCCCAGCCTCACCGGCCATGCCAGGGGCCTCCTGACTTCCCTTGTCACTCTGCTCCTACTCCAACTGGGCTCAGGTAGGATCCTGTGGGGCTGCTGGGGGCTCTCTCCCTTGGGCCTGACAGACTTGATGATGTGGGGTAGGGGATCAGCTTTGGGCAGGGGGGACCTGAGCCCACAGCTCAGCCCCCACTCGGATTCGCTTTCCCTTTGGTTCTTCCATGCAATACGGGCACTGCCTCGGCTGCCCTTTCTGGCTCTTCTTCACCTACCTGAATGCTGCAGAGAGGGCTCCCACTCCCAGCACACCTCCTTCTCCTGCATGTTCTCCCTCTCCCTCTCCTGTTTCCTGGGTGGTTTCCCATGGGACAGGGGGGACGCAGAACACAACAACTCATGCACAGCTCGCCCTTTGTCACTCACTGACACTAAATTTACAATGGCAAAATCTCACTACCTCTCTGTGCCCTTCTTCATGACCCAGCCCAGCTCAGAGTAGTGGGACCAGGCCAGCCTGTCACTGCCACCGTGGGGCAGGATGTCGTGCTACCCTGCCACTTGTCCCCTCAACGCGATGCTCGCAGATTGGAGGTCAGGTGGATCCGGGATGATTTGTCTGAGATAGTGCACCACTACCGCAATGGAGAGGACCTGTATGGGGAGCAGATGGGGGCATATGTCGGGAGGACAGAGCTGGCCAGAGATGGTCTCTCTGCTGGACGCCTGGACTTACGAATCACAGGGCTGAGACCTTCTGATGATGGTCAGTACGTCTGCATCGTGAAAGATGGTGATGCTTATGATGAAGCAACAGTGAATCTGGAGGTGTCAGGTTAGTGGCTGGATTGATGCTTCAAGCAGATGGTGCAGGTGTTCCTGGGTTTGTGTGTTTCACCCAGATCACTGTCCCATGCTCATGACCATCAAAGACGCTGTTCAAGGACTTGAGTCTGATGGAGATTCTCCTCCATGGTCTGTGAATGCATGGAAGAGTGCATGCATGGAGGGACTGGCCTGAGAGCCATGGGGGCCGTGGCTGGATCTGGGCTGTGTCTGGCATGGGAGCAGATGGGGTCTTTGCCTTGGAACTCAATCCCTCCCCAGGTCAAGCCCCAGCCACACGCTCTTCCCCCAGCCACAGGCGCTGACCCCCATCTCTCCCTGGGGGGCTACGAGGCCGGAGGCGTCCGGGTGCTGTGTCGATCGACCGGCTGGTACCCGCTGCCACAGCTGCTGTGGAGGGATGCTCGCGGGCAGCACCTGCCCTCGGACCCCCAGACAAATTCCCAGAACCAGGAGGGGCTCTTTGAAATCGAAGGCGCCGTCATCGTGACCGGGAGCGTGGAGGGGCCCTTGTCCTGCGTGGTCAGGAGCAGCCGCCTCCAGCAGGAGTGGAAATTTTCCGTGCACATCGCAGGTACAAATGGCACAGCCATGGGGAGGTGTTCCTGGCCCCTGCACTTGTCCCGACCCAGGAGAAGTCTGGGTCTTGCTTTTCTAATCCCAGGCATGTAAATACAGCCTTTTTCCTGGTGCCTTTTCTCAGCTGCCTTCTTCCACAATGCCCAGACCTGGATGGTGGCTCTGGCTCCGGTCCTCGTGCTTTTGGTGGTGTTAATTGTCGTACTTCTTTATCTCCTTCGAAAGAAAAGTAAGCTGGCAGTGCAGGGATGGAGCGGAGGGAGGTGTTCTGCAGGGACCCGCGTGGGTCTGGAGCAAGGGGCCTTGGCTGGGAGGCCAGGGAGCATGACTGCAGCGTGGGGCTGGTGGCAAGGCGCAGCCCCCCTGCACATGTTCCCACCCAGCAACCAAGCTGCTCTGCTCACCACCTCTTCCTCCGCCTTTGCTTTTCAGCGGCACAGAGCCGAAAGCTGGGTGAGTCCTTGCAGTCCCTGCCCCCAGCCCCTGGGGAAGTGGTGTCCGTGCAGGAGGGCCTGGTCTGGGTGGGCTCTGGGGGCTTGTGTGCTGGTGGCTCGTGGGTGCTGGAGGAGCAGCTGGAGCCTGGGGTGGGAGTGGGGAGTGCTGGGGCTGGGGCTGCCCTGGGCACAAAACACGGCCGGGATTGCTGAAAGGAACGGGGATCAAGGTGGGGACGGGGAGCGAGCTGCAGGGCTGCCCCGCTCTGCACTGAAGCTTCTGGGACAGGGACGTCCTCCACCCATCCCCATTCACTTCCCCTTGTGTTTTGGTGGCACAGTGCAGAGAGCTGCACAAGTGTCTGTCCTTAATGCTCCATGTGCACAAGCATTGCTCAAAGGTGGTCCTTGCTCCCTGTTAGTCCAGTCCGTCCCAAACTCGGAGGAATGTGTTCTGTGCACACTCACCTCAGAAGAATAATTAAGGTTGTAGCTATGGGAGTAGCCATGGAATGTGAAGCACTGCCTTCTAGTCACACATTGACTTTTCTTTCCTTTTCCATTTAAAAAGCTGGACAGTTAGGTAAGTCTGCATTCGGACACCCAATATTTTCACATAAGCATCAATCAGATGAGAAGTTCTCCCTTCTTATCCTGCTTTGCTTTTGCTTTCCTCTTCCATCGGATAAAGGAGCAGTGGAGGGTGAGTGTCAATGTGCTTGGGCCCCAGGGCAAGGCCAAGGTGATATTTAGGGGAGGGTGGGCAGCTGGGACAGAGCACTCCAGGGATTTTCTCTTTCTTTTCCAGATGATTACCGTGCAAAGGCTGGTAAGTCTCCATCAAAATCTGAAGGGATTTGAGGTGTCGCAACACAATTGGAAGATGTTCCCTCTCACCATGATTTTCTTTTCATTTCTAGAGCGCCAATCTGCAAGACTGCGTGAGTCTCTGTCCCCAAACCCAAAGAAAATGGGTTCTCATCATGTAATGAGAATCTGTACTCTCTCACCAAGTGTTTTTGCTTTTCTTATGCAGAGGAACTAACTGAAGAGCTGGGTGAGTGTCCCTCCCCAAAATGAAGGAATTTGGGCCCTATTGGTAGGCAGTGTGGGATGGGAAGTTGTCCCTTTCTATCATGCATTCTTTTTCCTTTCGTTTGACAGTGAGGAAGGATAAAGAACTCAGTGAGTATCCTGCACCACAACAAACAGTATGGGGTACAGCAATGGAATGAGAAGCTCTCCCCTCTCATCAGAGATTTCTTTTCAATCCCCCTCTTTTTTTTTTTTTTTTCTTCAGAGGAACAAGCAGCAGAGCTGGGTGAGTGTCCTCGGCAACATGAAGGCAATGTTCAGGGGAGGGTGGGCAACTGGGACAGAGCATCCGAGGGCTGGCCCCTCACCCGGATGGGGGAGTGGGGAGTGCGGGGCTGCCCTGGGCATGGGACACAGCCAGGATGGCTGAAAGGAACGGGGATCAATATGGGGATGGGGAGCGAGCTGCGGAGCTGCCCTGCTCTGCACTGACGCTTCTGGGACAGGGACATCCTCCACCCATCCCCATTCACTTCCACCTCTCTTTTGGTGGCATCGTACAGAAAGCTGCACAAGTTTCTGTGCTGGTTGTTCTGCTTGGACAAGCAATGCTCACAGATGAACTTCACTCACCATTAGTCTGGTCCCTCCTTTGGGAGCAAAGTTATATTGGGCCACTTCCTAAAAGAATAAATTTGGGGACGTAGCCATGGGAGCAGGCACATGACGAGAAGCTGTCCCCTCTGATCATGCATTGCTTTTGCCTTTCTTTTCCAGAACAAAAAGATAAAAAGCTGGGTGAGTGTCCCTCCCCAAAATGAAGGAATTTGGGCCCTATTGGTGGGCAGTGTGGGATGGGAAGTTGTCCCTATCTATCATGCATTCTTTTTCCTTTTTTGTTTCACAGTGAGCAAGGATAAAGATCTCGGTGAGTATCCTGCACCACAACAAACAGTATGGGGTCCAGCAATAGAATGAGAAGCTCTCCCCTCTCATCAGGCATTTCATTTCTCTCCCCCTCTTTTTTTTTTTTTCTTCAGTGGAACAAGCAGCAGAGCTGGGTGAGTGCCCTTGGCAACATGAAAGAAATGTGCAGGGGAGGGTAGGCAACTGGGACAGAGCAGCCCTGGGCTGGCCCCTCAGCCTGACGGGGGACTGGGGAGTGCTGGGGCTGGGGCTGCCCAGGTCATGGGACACGGCTGGGATGGCTGAAGGGGACAGGGATCAAGGTGGGGACAGGGAGCGAGCTGAGAGGCTATCCCGCTCGGCACTGACGCTTCCGGGACAGGGACGTCCTCCACCTGCTCCCCATTCACTTCCACCTCTCTTTTGGTGGCATCGTACTGAAAGCTGCACAAGTTTCTGTGCTGGTTGTTCTGCTTGGACAAGCAATGCTCACAGATGAACTTCACTCACTATTAGTCTGATCCCTCCTTTGGGAGCAAAGTTATATTTGGCCACTTCCTAGAAGAATAAATTTGGGGGCATAGCCATGGGAGCAGGCATATGACGAGAAGCTGTCCCCTCTGATCATGCATTGCTTTTGCCTTTCTTTTCCAGAACAAAAAGATAAAAGGCTGGGTGAGTGTCCCTCCCCAAAATGAAGGAACTTGGGGTCTTCCCGTGGAAGCAGCCATGGGATGAGAAGTTGTCCCCTCTGATCATGCATTGCCTTTGCTTTCCTTTTGCAGCGGAACTGAAAGCAGAGCTGGGTGAGTGTCCCTCCCCAACGTGAAGAACTTTATGTGTTCCAATGGGAGCTATGGCAGGAGAAGTTTTCCCCTCTGATCATGCATTGCTTTTCTCTTTCTTTTACAGAGGAAAAGGATGTAAAGCTGGGTAAGTCTCCATCTGCATCTGAAAGTATTTGGGGTCATAGCAATTGTATGGGAGGCTGTTCCCTCTCACCATGATTTTCTTCTCATTTCTAGCACACCAATCTGCAAGACTACATGAATGTCTGGCCCCAAACCCAAATAAAATGAGTTCTTGTGTTGTAATGAGAATCTGTACTCTCTCACCAAGTGTTTTTGCTTTTCTTTTGCAGAGAATCTAACTGAAGAGCTGGGTGAGTGCCCATCCCTCTCCCAAATGAAAGCCTTTGGGTTCTACCAGTGGGCATTTTGAGAAGGCAAGATGTCCTTTTCCATCATGCTTTCCTTTCCCTTTTGTTTGGCAGAGAAAAAAGATGCAAAGCTCAGTGAGTATCCTGCAACGTAACAAAGCAGTTTGGGGTTCAGGCATGGGGCGAGAAGCGCTCCCCTCTTATCAGACATTGTTTTTGCTTTCTTTTCCAGAGGAACAAGATGCTGAGAAGGGTGAGTGTTCTTGAGCTTGAGCCCAAGGGCAATGTCAAGGCTATGTGCAGGGGAGGGTGTGCAGCTGGGACAGAGCAGCCCAGGGCTGGCCCCTCACCCTGACCAGCCATGGGCTGTGACCAGCTCTCCCCTCTCCTTCCAGCATGGATACATTTTCTGCAGTCTCATAATAGAGGTAGGTGTGCATTGGGTTGCCGTCTGCTGTGCTTTTCCTGCCCTTGCTGGGGCATGTTCAGGAGCCAAGAGGTGCCCCATCTCCTGCCCCGTGGGGCAGCTCCTGGCCCCGAGCTGGGGAAAGCCTGCCCAGGGCTGAGCTCTGCCCCTGATGGCCTGGCTCCTTTTGTCCCTGCAGTGAAAGTGACCCTGGATCCACGCACGGCTCATCCCATGCTTGTCCTGTCTCAGGACAACTGCAGTGTGAGACGAGAAACTGAATGGCAGCATGTCCCCAAAGCCCCGGAGAGATTTGACATTAGTTGCTGCGTTCTGGGCTGTGAGGAGTTCAGAGAGGGGAGGCACTTCTGGGAGGTGGCATTAGAGGGGGAGAAGGGAAAGTATTCAAGTTTGGCTGTGGGGGTGGCCAGGGCATTGGTGAAGAGGAAGGGGAAGATCAACATGAGCACTGAAGAAGGGATCTGGGCTGTGCAGTACAATGAGGGGCAGCTCACGTCTCTCACATCTCCTCCCACCCACTTGTCCCTGTCCCCTGTCCCCACGAGGCTCTTGGTCTGTCTGGACTGTACCCAGGGGCAGGTGTCTTTTATAAACCCTGACAATCGGGTCAAGATCTTCACTTTCCCAGAAGTCTTCCTGAAAGGGGAGAGCATGCGCCCCTGGTTCTGGCTGGGGAGGAATGCCCAGCTGTGCCTGAGGGACAACACCCTGTAGACTCTGTCCCCAGCCCTGGGGAGCTCCTGCCCTTCTCCAGCCAGTCCTGCATCACCTCTCCTTAGACCTGCAGGAGCAGTGCAGGAATGAGGGGCAGTGGGGCCAGGGACTGCCCTGTGTTTCTCCCTGCACGCTGAGGCCTGTGGCTGATGGTGGCGGGTACTGACTTCAGGCAGCCCTTTTACTTCGTTTTTGGGAACCCTGTTTCTAACTCCAGTGAAGAATTTGGCTTTGGGTGTGAAAACATGAAGTATATAGCAGGAATTTAGATGTTAATGAATTAGTAATACTCCTTGTAAATGAATAAATCAACTTCTGAACACGGAAAATCTCAGAGTGTGAATATTTTAAATCATTATTGAAGGAAGCTGCATACCCCCAAAAGAGTAGGAAACTTGAAGTGGCAGGGCAGAAAAATCCAGTGGAAGCTGGATTTGAGCCGGTGCCTGGCTACAGTGGGGGGCAGCCAAGTTGTTCTCGTGGTTGGGAGCTCTGGGACCAGGATGCTGCAGGGCTGGGATGCTTTCTGAGTTGGATGCTGTGGGAGGGCTTGGCGGAGGCAGGATGCTGTGGAATCCATCCCATGAAGCACAGGGAAAGCACAGGAAAGGACTGGGTCTGTGGGAATCTCGAACAAACTGGAGCTCGGGGAGCTGTGGTGCTTTGGGTTTTGCCCTGCACAGGGCTCCTGTGCTAGGGCACAAGCCCTGCTGGCACCCACGGGTCTCACCCTGCCTCTGAGCCCCAGCGGGCAGCACAGGGGCTGCAGCAGCTCTCCACGCTCCTCTCCCCTCTGCTTGCACTGCTTGCAGACCCCAGGGCAAGGGATGTGGTCACCGTGTGCTGCTGGCCATTGCAGGCCACCTTTGCCTCCTAGTTTGGGGTTGATCTTTGCTCTGTGCCTGGTGCTGAGCATGAGCAGCCTGTGGGGGCTCTTTGTTCCCTCCTCTGGAGCACATCAAGGCCCAGCAGCAGCAGGACTGTGGCAAATAAAGTTTTGCACAGGAAGATGGAATCTGGCAGTGGCATTTCTTGAGTGCTTTCTGTCCTGGGGCTTTTCTGCCTGGGAAGGCGTCTTGCAGCAGACTGTCTCCTTGGTGTTGGTCCTGTTAGTCAAAGCTAGGAGGAATTTTTAAGAGAACAGGTCACCTGCCTCTCCAAGACCTGGATGGCAGTGTGTTTCCCCAAGCCCTCCATTTGAGTAGCCACATTGGTGACTGCGGCTGGAGAGGCTGCAAGAGATGCAGAAACCATGGTTTTCTGCCTGATTGATACCATGGCCAGGCGTTTCGCAAGCAGGTTACAAGTACTGATGGGAAAGACCGCTGCAAAAGAGTGGTGAGAGCGCCCCACCTGCTCGCCCAGCCTATACGAACAGTGCCTGGTAAAATTATGGAGAATATGATTTTTGAAGTTACTGAAGCGGACCTTGGGGACAGTGCTGTCATTATTCCCAGCCAACATGGGTTCATGAGGGGTAGGTCCTGCCTAATAAATTCGGTGTCCTTTTATGACAAGATCACCCATCTAGTTGACCAAGGGAAACCAGCTGATGTGATCTTTTGGGACTTCAGCAAGGCTTTTAACACGGTTTCCCATAGAATCCTACTGGACAAAATGTCCAGCATACAACTAAACAAAAACATCATACAATGGGTGAGCAATTGGTTGACAGGCAGGGCTCAAAGGGTTGTGGTAAATGGGGCCACATCAGGCTGGTGGATGGTCACTAGTGGGGTCCCCCAACGCTCCATTTTAGGGCCAGTCCTCTTCAATGATATTATAAACTATTTGGATGTAGGACTAGAAGGCATTCTGAGCAAATTTGCCAAAGACACCAAACTTGGAGGAGTTGTGGACTCTATTGAGGGTGGAAATGCCTTGCAGAGAGACCTGGACAAATTGGAGAGCTGGGTGATCACCAACCGCATGAAATTTAACAAGTGCAAGTGCCGGGTCCTGCACCTGGGAAAGGGTAATCCTGACTATACATACAGACTGGGAGATGAGATGCTGTAGAGCAGCCCCACGGAGAGGGATCTGGGGGTTGTGGTTGACAGCAAGTTGAACATGAGCCAGAAGTGTGCCCTGGCAGCCAGGAGGGCCAACCATATCCTGGGGTGCATTGAGCATGGCATTGCTAGTCGGTTGAGGGAAGTGATTGTCCCGCTCTGCTCTGCATTGGTGCGGCCTCACCTTGAGTACTGCGTGCAGTTCTGGGCACCACAGTGCAAAAAGGACATTAAACTGATGGAGAGTGTCCAGAGGAGGGCCACAGTGATGGTGAAGGGCCTAGAGGGGAAGACGTATGAGGAGCGGCTGAGGGCACTGGGCCTGTTCAGCCTGGAGAAGAAGAGGATGAGGGGGGACATCATCGTGGTCTACAACTTCCTCAAAAGGGGCAGGAGAGGCAGGTGACCTATTCTCTGTAAACACCAGTGATAGGACCTGCGGGAATGGTGTTAAACTGAGGCAGGGGAAGTTTATTCTGGACATCAGGAAGAGGTTCTTCACCAAGAGGGTGGTTGCACACTGGAACAGGCTCCCCAGGGAAGCAGTCACTGCACCAAGCCTGCCTGAATTTAAGAAGCGATTGGACTGTGCACTTAGTCACAGGGTCTAAACTCTTGGGCAGTCGTGTGCGGTGCCAGGAGTTGGACTTGATGATCCTTATGGGTCCCTTCCAACTTGGGATACTCTATGATTCTATGACCTCTCCAGATTCCGAAGGATATTTCAAAAGTAATTTATTTAGATTTCCTGATGACATCTGCCAGTTCTCTGAGTACTGTACGATTAATCCTATATGGCCCTATAATCTTGTAGACATCCACATGTAGAAGCAAATCCCACAAAAATTTAGGGTTGGCTGGGAGTTTATCATTCCCACAGTCACAACACTCCAGCACATGGCACCTTAGGTCCCAGTGCCCATTGTCAACGTTGAAGACAATGGCAAAGAAAGCATTAAACATCTCTGCGTTGTCAATGTCCTTGTTTGTGAGGACATCATCCCCATCAGTTAACAGACCAATGTTTTTTTCTGGTCCTACTTTTGGAGTTAAAATATTTTTTTAAGTCCATTTCAATACCCATTACAGTACTGTCCAGGTTCAACGTGAAGTCACCTTTGGCCGTACAAATATTTTGCTTATAGAGACAAACCTTTTCTCTGTAGCCCTCCCATGTTGCCTGACCTCTTTTCCAGAGGATGTAAAGATTCCTTACCCACCTAAGCGCTAGAAAAAGATCCCAGCCAATGTGAGCTGACCTTCTACCATGACTGCTTGATTGGAGCCAGGAGCAGGGCTTGCTCTTTGCCCGCACAACGTTAAGTGAACTGTGGCAGCACTGGACTTGGCACCCAGTTGCTCCCCATACCCTGCAGCCTCCAATCCCTCTCTGCTCTGGAGCCATTTGCTCCAATCAACTAAGGGGGAAAATTGCTCCCAGAGGGTTACTGCTCCCAGGAGTTGGGCAAAGGTTAGGAAAGTTGGGCGTAGCCTCGTGCTTTCTGCAGCTCTGCTGGGTGCAGTGAGGGACCTCTCTGTTGGTGGGGCTCCTCAGGAGAAGAACCTCTGGGGGCTGCCTGCTGTGTCCCCCAGCCTGTGATAAAAGCGCAGGCTCTGTGCCTTGCCCAAGGTGCTGCTGGCTGTGGCTATTTGTGTCCGGGCCTAGGGGGACTCCTTCCCCATCCGCCTGTGGTGCCTGCAGCCACTCGGTCCCCTCTGTCTTCTCTTTTTTTTGCCCCCAGCTCCTGCTCCCGCTGCAGCACAGATGGGGCTTCCCTAGGGCTGCAGCCTCCCCAGCCTCAGCGTCCATGCCAGGGGCCTCCTGACTTCCCTCGTCACTCTGCTCCTCCTCCGGCTGAGCTCAGGTAGGATCCTGTGAGGCTGCTGGGGGCTCTCCCCCCTGGGCCTGGCAAATGTGCTGCCATGGAGTAGGGGAGCAGCCATGGGGCAGGGGTGACCCGAGCCCACTTCTTTCCCTGTCTGGGTTTCACTTTCCCTTTGGTTCTTTCACACAATATGGGTGCTGCCTTGGCTGCCATTTTTGGCCAATCTTCTCCTGCCGATATGCTGCAGAGAGGGCTCCCCCTCCCAGCACACCTCCTTCTCCTGCACGTCCTCCCTCTCCCTCTCCTGTTGCCCTGGTGGTTTCCCATGGGACACGGGGGACGCAGCACGCACCAACTCACGCACAGCTCTCCCTTTGTCACTCATTGCCCCTACATTTACAATGGCAAAATCTCACCATCTCTCTGTGCCCTTCTCCATTGCCCAGCCCAGCTCAGAGTGGTGGGACCAGGCCAGCCTGTCACTGGCACCGTGGGGCAGGATGTCGTGCTGCCCTGCCACTTGTCCCCTCAATGCGATGCTCACAGCTTGGAGGTCAGGTGGATCCGGGACAAGTTCTCTGAGACAGTGCACCACTACCGCAATGGAGAGGACCTGTACGGAGAGCAGATGGGGGCATATGCCGGGAGGACAGAGCTGGCCAGAGATGGTCTCTCTGCTGGAAGCCTGGAATTACGAATCACGGGGCTGAGACCCTCTGATGATGGCCAGTATGTGTGCATCATACAAAATGCTGATGCTTATGACGAAGCTACAGTGGAGCTGGTGGTGTCAGATAAGTGGCTGGGGTGATGCTTCAAGCAGATGGTATAGGTGTCCCTGGGTTTGTGTGTCTGCACAAGCCTCTGTCCCATCCTCATGGTCATGGATGAGGCCTTTCAAAGAGTTGAGTCTTATGGGTCTTCACCTCCTCAGTATGTGAGCACTTGTCAGGCAAGGAGCACACCTGTAACTTTGCAGGCTTTTTATGGAGAAAGAGTGGCATGGACGTATGGTTTTATTCAGTTTCAGTGGCCTCTTTGAACTCCATCCCCGTGATGTTCTGAAGGCACTGGGCACAGGCTGCTGAGCAGCTCCTTCAGTTGTGTCAACTGTGGGACCAAATGAAATGCCTGGAGCAGGGAAGAGGCCTCTGAGCTTTTGGACCTCTGCTTGATTTTACTTTTCATGCTGGGGGAGACCTGAGACATTGTCTGGAAGTCTCGGGGCTTCTTGAACCAGCACAGCTTGGTGCAGAGAAGCTTCCTGGAGGCGCTGAAGCTCGGCACCTGGGTTTTCTGGACGATTTGGGGCCACTGGCATTGTGCAGCCCTGTTTTCTGGTTCCAGCACCAGCCGGAGTGGTTTTGGGGTGAGGATGGTTGCCTGAAGTGCCTGGTCTCAGAGCCCCTGGGGCTATGGTTGGGCTGGGCTGTGTTGGCACAGGAGCAGATGGGGTCTTTGCCTTCAAAAGAATCCCCCCCCAAGTCAAGCCCCAGCCAGACGCTCTTCCCCCAGCCACAGGCGCTGACCCCCACCTCTCCCTGGGGGGCTACGAGGCCAGAGGCGTCCGGGTACTGTGTCGATCGGCCGGCTGGTACCCGCTGCCGCAGCTGCTGTAGAGGGATGCTCGCGGGCAGCACCTGCCCTCAGTCTCCCAGACACATTCCCAGGACCAGGAGGGACTCTATGAAATGTGTCTTGCAGATGACACCAAGCTGATACTATGGAAGGAAGGGATGTCATCCAAAGGGTCCTGGATAAGCTTGAGAACTGGGCCTATGTGAACCAAATGTGGTTCAACAAGGCCAAGTGCAAGTTGCTGCACCTGGGCTGAGGCAATGCCAGACATGAGTACAGACTAGGTGAGGAACTCATTGAGAGCAGCTCTGCAGAGAAGGACGTGGGGTCCTGATGGATAAAAAGCTCGACATGAGCTGGCAGTGTGTGTTTGCAGCCCAGAAAGCCAACTGCATCCTGGGTTGCATCAACGGAGGAATGTGAGCAGCTTGAGGGAGGGGATTGGCCCCCTCTGCTCTGTTCTCATGAGGCCTCACCTGGAGTATTGTGTCCAGGTCTGGAGCCCCCAGCACAAGCAGGATGTGGAGCTCTTAGAACAGGTTCAGGGGAGGGCCATGAAGATGATCAAGGGGCTGGAGCATCTCTCCTACAAAGAAAGACTGTGAGAGCTGGGGATGTTCAGCCTACAGAAGCGAAGGCTCCAGGGTGACCTCATTGGGGTGTAACTAGGTGGGGGGCTGTAACTAGATGGTCCTTGAGGTCTGTTCCAGCCCAAGACAATATATGATTTTATGATTCTAAGTTTCTACGAAATCCAAGGCGCCATCATCATGACCTGGAGTGTGGAGTGGCCCTTGTCCTTGTCCTGCGTGGTCAGGAGCAGCCGCTTCCTGAAGGAGTGGGCATCATCCCTGCATATCGCAGGTACAAATAGCACAGCCAGCGTGAGATGTTCCTGGCCCCGGGCTGGGTGAAGTCTGAGTCTTGCTTTTCCACCTCTGGGCATGGAAATGCAGTCCTTTTCTTGGTGCCTTTTGACAGCTCCCTTCTTCGAAAAAAACAGGCCCTATAAGGTGGCTCTGGTCCTCGTGGTATCAGCTGCAACCATTCGCTTTGTTTATCTCTATCGAAAACAAGGTAAGCTGGAAGTGCAGGGATGGAGCAGAGGGAGGTGTTCTGCAGGGACCCCCCTGGGTGTGGAGCGGGGCTGAGCCCTGGCCCAGGGAGGTGCGTAGGAGGAGGAAGGGAATGTTCTCCTGGGGATGCCAAAGGCCTTAGGATGGTCTTGGGTGGGAGGCCAGGGAGCATGGCTGCAGCGTGGGGCTGGTGGCAAGGCGCAGCCCCCCTGCACATGTTCCCACCCAGCAACCAAGCTGCTCTGCTCACCACCTCTTCCTCCGCCTTTGCTTTTCAGCGGCACAGAGCCGAAAGCTGGGTGAGTCCTTGCAGTCCCTGCCCCCAGCCCCTGGGGAAGTGGTGTCTGTGTGGGAGGGCCTGGTCTGGGTGGGCTCTGGGGGCTTGTGTGCTGGTGGCTCGGGGGTGCTGGAGGGGCAGCTGGAGCCTGGGGTGGGAGTGGGGAGTGCTGGGGCTGGGGCTGCCCTGGGCACAGGACACGGCTGGGATGGCTGAAAGGAACGGGGATCAAGGTGGGGACGGGGAGCGAGCTGCGGGGCTGCCCCGCTCTGCACTGACGCTTCTGGGACAGGGACATCCTCCACCCATCCCCATTCACTTCTCCTTGTGTTTTGGTGGCACGGTGCAGAGAGCTGCACAAATGTCTGTCCTTACTGGTCCACGAGCACAAGCCTTGCTCAGACGTGGTCCTTGCTCCCTGTTAGTACAGTCCCTCCCAAAATCGGAGGAAGGTGCTCTGTGCACACTCACCTCAGAAAAATAATTAAGGGTGTAGCTATGGGAGTAGCCATGGAATGTGAAGCACTGCCTTCTGGTCACACATTGACTTTTTTTTTTATTTTCCATTAAAAAAGTTGGAAAGTTATGTAAATCTGCATTCATAAACCCAGTGTTTTCCCATAAGCATCAATTAGATGGGAAGTTCTCCCTTCTTATCCTGCTTTGTTTTTGCTTTCCTTTTCCAGTGCAACAAGCAGCAGTGGAGGGTGAGTGTCCATGAGATTGGGCCCCAGGACAAGGCCAAGGTGATATTTAGGGGAGGGTGGGCAGCTGGGACAGAGCACTCCAAGGATTTTCTCTTTCTTTTCCAGATGAATACCGTGCAAAGGCTGGTAAGTCTACCTTAAAATCTGAAGAGATTTGAGGTGTCGCAATGTGATGAGAAGCTGTTCCCTCTCAGCATGCCATTTCTCTTCTCATTTGCAGTGCAGCAATCTGCAAGACTGCGTGAGTCTCTGTCCCTGAACCCAAAGAAAATGGGCTCTCATCATGTAATGAGAATCTGTACTCTCACCAAGTATTTTTGCTTTTCTCTTGCAGAGGATCTAACTGAAGAGCTGGGTGAGTGTCCCTCACTGAAATGAAGGAATTTGGGCCCTATTGGTAGGCAGTGTGGGATAGGAAGTTGTCCCTTTTTATCACGCATTCTTTCTGCATATGTTTGACAGTGAGAAAGAATAAAGAACTCGGTGAGTATCCTGCACCACAATAAACAGTATGAGGCCCAGCGATGGAATGAGAAGCTCTCCCCTCTTATCAGACATTTCTTTCGTTTCCCCCTCTTTTTTTGTTTTCTTCAGAGGAACAAGCAGCAGAGCTGGGTGAGTGTCCTCGGCAACATGAAGGAGATGTTCAGGGGAGGGTGGGCAACTGGGACGGAGCAGCCCAGGACTGGCCCCTCATCCTGACAGGGGAGTAGGGAGTGCAGGGCTGCCCCGGGCATGGGACATAGCTGGGATGGCTGAAGGGAATGGGGATCAAGGTAGGGACGGGAAGCGAACTGCGGGGTTGCCCCGCTTGGCACTGACGCTTCCAGGACAGGGACATCCTCCACCCGTCCCCATTCAGTTCCAGTTGTCTTTTGGTGGCATCGTACTGAAAGCAGCACAATTGTCTGTGCTGGTTGTTCTGCTTGCACAAGCCATGCTCCCAGATGAACTTCAATCACTATTAGTCTGATCCCTCCTTTGAGAGCAAAGTTATATTTGGCCACTTCCTAGAAGAATAAATTTGGGGGCATAGCCATGGGAGCAGGCATATGACGGGAAGCTGTCCCCTCTGATCATGCATTGCTTTTACCTTTCTTTTCCAGCACAAAAAGATAAAAGGCTGGGTGAGTGTCCCTCTCCAAAATGAAGGAACTTGGGGTCTTCCCATGGAAGCAGCCATGGGATGAGAAGTTGTCCCCTCTGATCATGCATTGCCTTTGCTTTCCTTTTGCAGCGGAACTGGCTGCAGAGCTGGGTGAGTGTCCCTCCCCAATGGAAAGAACTTCATGTCTTCCAATGGGAGCTATGGGAGGAGAAGCTTTCCCCTCTGATCATGCATTGCTTTTCTCTTTCTTTTGCAGAGGAAAAGAATGTTAGGCTGGGTAAGTCTCCATCAGTATCTGAAAGTATTTGGGGTCATCGCAATGGGATAGGAAGCTGTTCCCTCTCACCATGACTTTCTTCTCATTTCTAGCACACCAATCTGCAAGACTGCGTGAGTGTCTGGCCCCAAACCCAAAGAAAATGAGTTCTTGTCATGTAATAAGAATCTGTACTCTCTCACCAAGTATTTTTGCTTTTCTTTTGCAGAGGAACAAGCAGCAGAGCTGGGTGAGTGCCCATCCCTCCCCCAAATGAAAGCCTTTGGGTTCTACCAGTGGGCATCTTGAGAAGGCAAGATGTCCTTTTCCATCATGCTTTCCTTTCCCTTTTGTTTGGCAGAGAAAAAAGATGCAAAGCTCAGTGAGTATCCTGCAACGTAACAAAGCAGTTTGGGGTTCAGGCATGGGGTGAGAAGCTCTCCCCTCTCATGAGACATTGCTTTTGCTTTCTTTTCCAGAGGAACAAGCTGCAGAGCTGGGTGAGTGTTCCTGAGCTTGAGCGCAAGGGCAATTTCAAGGCAATGTGCAGGGGAGGGTGGGCAGCTGGGACAGAGCAGCCCAGGGCTGGCCCCTCACCCTGCCCACATTCACTGGGCACCGGCTGTGGGCTGTGACCAGCTCTCCCCTCTCATTCCAGCATGGAGAAAATGTTTGCTGCCTCAAAAAACAGGTAGGTGTGCACTGGGTTGCCCTCTGCGGTGCTTCTCCGTCCCTTGCTGGGGCATGTTCAGGAGCCAAGAGGTGCCCCATCTCCTGACCCATGGGGCAGCTCCTGGCCCCGAGCTGGGGAAAGCCTGCCCAGGGCTGAGCTCTGCCCCTGATGGCCTGGCTCCTTCTGTCCCTGCAGTGAAGGTGACCCTGGATCAACGCACAGCTCATCCCCTGCTCGTCCTGTCTCAGGACAAGAGCAGTGTGAGATGGGAAAGTAAATGGCAGCAGGTGCCCAAAGTCCCGGAGAGATTTGACACTAGCTGCTGCGTTCTGGGCTGTGAGGAGTTCAGAGAGGGGAGGCACTGCTGGGAGGTGGAGGTAGAGGGGGAGAAGGGAAAGTATTCAAGTTTTGCTGTGGGGGTGGCCAGGGCATCGGTGAAGAGGAAGGGGGAGATCAAGATGAGCCCTGAAGAAGGGATCTGGGCTGTGCAGTACAATGACGGGCAGCTCACGTCTCTCACATCTCCTCCCACCCCCTTGTCCCTGTCCCCTGTCCCCACAAGGATCTGGGTCTGTCTCGACTGTACCCAGGGGCAGGTGTCTTTTTTAAACCCTGACAGTCGGGTCAAGATCCTCACTTTCACAGAAGTCTTCGTGAAAGGGGAGACCATGCGCCCCTGGTTCTGGCTGGGGACGAATGCCCAGCTGTGCCTGAGGGAAAGCACCCTGTAGACCCTGTCCTTCCCTTGGGGGGCTCCTGCCCTTCTCCAGCCACTCCTGCATCACCTCTCCTTCATCCTGCAGGAGCAGTGCAGGAATGAGGGGCAGTGGGGCCAGGGGCTGCCCTGTGTTTCTCCCTGCACGCTAAGACCTGTGGCAGCTGGTGGAGGGTACTGACTTCAGGCAGCCCTTTTACTTCGTTTTCGGAAACCTGCTTCTAACTCCAGTGATGAATTTGGCTTTGAGTGTGAAAGCATGACATATATAGCAGGGATTTAGATGTAAAAGAATTAGTAATACTCCTTGTAAATGAATAAATCAACTTCTGAACATGGAAAACCCCAGCGTGTGAATATTTTAAATCATTATTGAAGGAGGTTGGACTCGATGATCTTGAGGTCTCTTCCAACCTAGAAAATTCTGTGATTCTGTGATTCTGTGAAGCTGCATACCCCCAAAAGAACAGGAAACTTGAAGTGGCAGGGCGGAAAAGTCCAGTGGAAGCTGGATTTGAGCCAGAGTATGGCTACAGTGGGGGACAGCGAAGATGTTCTCTTGGTTGGATTCTCTGGGACCAGGATGCTGCAGGGCTGGGATGCTTTCTGAGTTGGATGCTGTGGGAGGGCTTGGGGGAGGCAGGATGCTGTGGAATCCATCCGATGAAGCATGGGGAAAAGAACTGGAAAGGACTGGGTCTGTGGGAACCTCAAACAAAGTGAAGCTCGGGGAGCTGTGGTGCTTTGGGCTCTGCCCTGCACAGGGCTCCTGTGCTGGGGCACAAGCCCTGCTGGCACCCACGGGTCTCACCCTGCCTCTGAGCCCCAGCGGGCAGCACAGGGGCTGCAGCAGCTCTCCACGCTCCTCTCCCCTCTGCTTGCACTGCTTGCAGACCCCAGGGCAAGGGATGTGGTCACCGTGTGCTGCCGGCCATTGCAGGCCACCTTTGCCTCCTAGGTTGGGGTTGATCCTTGCTCTGTGCCTGGTGCTGAGCATGAGCAGCCTGAGGGGGCTCTTTGTTCCCTCCTCTGGAGAACATCAAGGCACAGAAGCAGCAGGACTGTGGCAAATAAAGTTTTGCATAGGAAGATGGAGTCTGGCAGAGGCATTTCTTGGGTGCTTTCTGTCCTGAGGGTTTGCAGCCTGGGAAGGCGTCTTGCAGCAGACCGTCTCCTTGGTGTTGGTCCTGTTAGTCAAAGCTAGGAGGAATCACAGAATCACAGAATTTCTAGGTTGGAAGAGACCTCTAGATCATCGAGTCCAACCTCTGAGCTAACACTAAAAAGTCCTCCACTAAACAAACTAAAACATATCACTAAACCTAAACTAAACATATCACTAAGCTCTACATCTAAACATCTTTTAAAGACCTCCAGGGATGGTGACTCAACCACTTCCCCGGGCAACCCGTTCCAATGCCAAACCACTCTTTCTGAGAATAAATTTCTCCACATTTCCAGCCTGAACCTCCCCCGGCACAACTTGAGGCCATTCCCTCTTGTTCTATTGCTAGTTATCTGCCCCCAGCTCCCACAGCTTCCGTTCAGGTAGTTGTAGAGAGCCATAAGGTCTCCCCTGAGCTGTCTCCGGACTAAAAGACCCCAGTTCCCTCAGGCGCCCCTTGTCGGACTTGTGTTCCAGGCCCTTCACCAGTTTTGTAGCCCTTCTCTGGACACACTGCAGGGCCTTGATGCTCTTCTTGTAGTGAGGGGCCCAAAATTGAACACAGTACTCCGGGTGCAGCCTCTCCAGGCAATGTAGAGGGGGACAATCACCTCTCTGGTCCTACTGCCCATGCTATGTCTGATACAGGCCAGGATGTCGTTGGCTTTCTTGGCCACTTGGGCACACTGCTGGCTCATGTTCAGGTGAGTGTTGAGCAAAACTCCCAGATCCATTTCATCTGCACAGCTTTCCAGCCAATTTCATAACATCATAGAATAATTGAATATCCCGAGTTGGACGGGACCCATAAGGATCATCACATCCAACTCCTGGCACCGCACAGGTCTACCCAAAAGTTTAGACCTATTGACTAAGTGCACAGTCCAAATGCTTCTTAAATTCAGGCAGGCTTGGTGCAGTGACTAATACCCCGGGGAGCCTGTTCCAGCGTGCAACCACCCCCTTCATAGAATCACAGAATCACAGAATCACAGAATTTCTAGGTTGGAAGAGACCTCAAGGTCATCGAGTCCAACCTCCAACCTAACGCTAACAGCCCTCCACTAAACCATATCCCTAAGCTCTACATCTAAACGTCTTTTGAAGACTTCCAGGGATGGTGACTCCACCACTTCCCTGGGCAGCCTGTTCCAATGTCTAACAACCCTTTCAGTGAAGAAGTTCTTCCTAACATCTAACCTAAAACTCCCCTGGCTCAACTTAAGCCCATTCCCCCTCGTCCTGTCACCAGGCACGTGGGAGAACAGGCCAACCCCCACCTCGCTACAGCCTCCCTTGAGGTACCTTAAAAGAGCGATAAGGTCACCCCTGAGCCTCCTCTTCTCCAGGCTGAACAAGCCCAGCTCCCTCAGCCGCTCCTCGTAGGACTTGTTCTCCAGGCCCCTCACCAGCTTCGTTGCCCTTCTCTGCACCCGCTCAAGCACCTCGATGTCCTTCTTGTAGCGAGGGGCCCAAAACTGAACACAGTACTCGAGGTGCGGCCTCACCAGAGCTGAGTACAGGGGGACGATCACCTCCCTAGCCCTGCTGGTCATGCTGTTCCTGATACAAGCCAGGATGCCGTTGGCCTTCTTGGCTACCTGAGCACACTGCTGGCTCATATTCAGCCGACTATCCACCATCACTCCCAGGTCCTTCTCTGCCTGGCAGCTCTCCAACCATTCCTCTCCCAGCCTGTAGCTCTGCTTGGGGTTATTGCGCCCCAGGTGCAGGACCCGGCACTTGGCCTTGTTGAACTTCATGCAGTTGGCCTCAGCCCATCGGTGCAGCCTATCCAGATCCTCCTGCAGAGCTTTCCTACCCTCAAGCAGATCGACACACGCACCTAACTTGGTGTCATCTGCGAACTTACTGAGGGTGCACTCGATGCCCTCGTCCAGATCATCGATGAAGATATTAAAGAGGACCGGCCCCAGCACCGAGCCCTGGGGGACGCCACTAGTGACTGGCCTCCAACTGGACTTGGCTCCATTCACCACGACTCTTTGGGCCCGGCTATCCAGCCAGTTTCTAACCCAGCGAAGCGTGCGCCAGTCCAAGCCAAGAGCAGCCAGTTTCTTGAGGAGAATGCTGTGGGAGACGGTGTCAAAAGCCTTGCTGAAGTCAAGGTAGACCACATCCACAGCCTTTCCCTCATCCACCCAGCGCGTCACTCTGTCATAGAAGGAGATCAGGTTCGTCAGGCATGACCTGCCTTTCATAAAGCCATGCTGACTGGGCCTGATCGCCTGCTGGCCCTGCAAGTGCTGCATGATGACTCTCAGGAGGATCTGCTCCATGAGCTTTCCTGGCACTGAGGTCAAACTGACAGGCCTGTAGTTTCCCGGGTCTGCCCTCCGGCCCTTCTTGTAGATGGGCGTCACGTTTGCTAGCCGCCAGTCGATTGGAACCTCCCCTGATAGCCAGGACTGTTGATAAATGACGGATAGTGGCTTGGCCAGCTCCTCTGCCAGTTCCCTCAGTACCCTTGGGTGGATTCCATCCGGCCCCATCGACTTGTGCACATCTAAGTGCCGTAGCAGGTCACCAACCAGTTCTTCATGGATAATGAGGGCCACATCCTGCTCCCCATCCCCTTCCACCAGCTCAGGGTACGGAGTATCCAGAGAACATCCGGTATTGCCGCTAAAGACTGAGGCAAAGAAGGCATTGAGCACCTCTGCCTTTTCCTCATCTCTTGTAACTAAGTTTCCCCCCGCATCCAGTAAAGGATGGAGATTCTCCTTAGTCCTCCTTTTTGTGTTGATGTATTTATAGAAACGTTTCATGAACGTTCTTCATGAAGAACCTCTTCCTGATGTCCAGCCTAAACTTCCCCTGCTTAACGCCGTTCCTGCGGGTCCTATCACTGGTGTTTTCAGAGAACAGGTCACCTGCCTCTCCAAGACCTGGATGGCAGTGTGTTTCCCCAAGCCCTCCGTTTGAGTAGCCACATTGGTGACTGTGGCTGGAGAGGCTGCAAGAGATGCAGAAACCATGGTTTTCTGCCTGATTGATACCATGGCCAGGCGCTTTGCAAGCAGGTTACAAGTACTGATGGGAAAGACCGCTGCAAAAGAGCAGTAAGAGCGTCCCACCTACTCACCCTGCCTGCATGACCTGCCGCACTATGCCCTTCTGACGCACTACACCCTCTTTGACCATCCTGTTTACTGTGCAACCCAGGGGCTGCTGTTGAACGGCCGGGGAGGGGGCATTACTGGCTCTGCCTATGCCTCATCAGCCTCCCTCGCGAGGGCAGCCACATCTAGTTGGCAGCTCCATGCCGTTCCCTCGGGCCCTGTCACTGGCCCCAGAGAGCAGAGACTGGAGCTTGCCCCTCCACTGCCCTCATTAGGAAGTTGAGGGCTGCCACGAGGCCTCCCCTGCGTCTCCTCTGCTATGGGCTCAACAAGCCAAGCGCCTTCAGCCGCTCCTCACACGCCTTGCCCTGCAGAGCCTTCGCCGTCCTCGTAGCCCTCCCTTGGAGGCTCTCGCACAGTTTCATGCCCTTCGTCTGCTGCGGTGCCCACAGCTGCACACAGTGCTCGAGGCGAGGCCGCAGCCAGCAGTGCCGTGCCTGAGGCACCCCAGGACACGCTTGGCCCTTTGGGCTGCCACTGACGAGACCTGGCCCCAAAATGGAGCCCTGAAGAGCCCCACTCGTGACTGGCCACCAGCCTAATATCACCCTGTTTAGCACAACACTCAGAGCCTGACATGTCAGACAATTGTTGACGCATCGTATCGTGCATTTGTCTGGGTCTGTGCTGGACATTAGGTCCGGCTGGGTATGGTCGGAAACAATGTTTTAATCTTGACTGAAATTCAAAAAATCATCTCAGATGGCTCTTCTTGGCCAACTAGGAGGCTGACCTTGTCATAAAAATAAATTGAGTTTGATAAATAGGACTTTCTCCTCACCATGTGTGCTGTGACTGCATTGTCCCTCAGGTGTTTTTCACTCACTCCCAGAGCAATGTCCCTAACTTTACCATAAACTGCTGTGAGAATGACAGCCCTGTAATTCCCAGGGCCTCCTTTGCTGCCCTTCTTGGAAACTGGGGCAACGTTTGGCAGCTTCCAGTCACTGGGACCTCTCCAGATTCCCAAGGATATTTCAAAAATTGTTTATTTCATAATGACATCAGCCAGTTCTCTTAGTACTCTGGGATGAATCCCGTCAGGCCCTATGGTATCCACCTCTAGGAGCAAATCCCACACTAATTCAGCATTTGCTGAGAGTTTATCATTCCTGCTCTCATGGTCCTCCAGCTCAGGGCACCTGGGGTCCCAGTGCCCATCGTCAGTGTTGAAGACAAAGGCAAAGAAAGCATTAAACATCTCTGTATTGTCAATGTCCCTGTTCATGAGGAGACCATCCCCATCAAGTAAAGGACCAATGGCTTCTCTGGTCCTATTTTTGCTGTTTAGTTATTTTTTTAAGTCCTTTTTGTTGTCCCCCACAGTATTGTCCAGCTTCAACTCTAATTGAGCTTTGGCCATTTGAATCTTTCCCCCTAATGACAAGGGCAGCGGATCGAGAGGCATGCCTTAGTTCCTTCAAGAACAGGTCATCCATGTCATCATCCTGGCTGCAGGCAGAAGCTGCCCCTCTGGTCCTTGGGAGCCATTTCCCTGCCCAAGCCCTGCCGCAACAGGGCTTCTCTTGCCAGAGGGCAAATGGTCTGCCCATTTCTTCCTCCTCTGCGATGGGCAGAGCCAGGAGTGGGGCTGGTTCTTTGCCTGCACCACTCTGGGCAAAGGGTGGTAGCATGGCGCTCAGCACTGAGGCATGGAAATCAAACTTCACAGCTCCTGAAGAGTTATAAAGCAGGTACGTTTATTGCAGTGCTGAGTGCAAGGGGGATCGCTCCCCCTAGCATGCACACCAATGGTTACTGCCAGGGTGTTTATATTGATGGGATATATGCATATTCATTTCATTTCCTGCAAGTCTCTTACATATTCATCAGGTCTCCGTAAATCATTCACATAGGTTTCCACCCCTATCTGCATGCACACTAGAGTCCTCAGGCAGTTGTCCAGTGTACTCTGCTGGTCTTTTGATGTAGGACAGAAGCCTTCCTCACTGCTAAGCTTCTGATCTTTCCTTTCTTTTACAGACGTCAGCAGTCAAGCCAGTTCTTGCTGGCTTCATTATCTATGCATGCAGTCTTTGACTCCCTTATCGTTCGGGTTGCCCTCTCCTTGTGGTTAACACACAACTGTGTTAGCTAAGAACTACAGAATCAACATCCTTTGCCTTGTTCCCTGTTTCAATCTTTTAGCGTCATCCTGTCCTCGTACTACCTAGTTCAGCCCTGTCCTTGAGGCTGATATACAACATAATCCCTGGGTTAGCTGAAACCTGCAATATAGGCATGCTTTCCCTTGTTCCCTGTCTCAGCACACAGCTGTGCCACTTTCCCTGCAGCCTCTGATCCCGCTCCGCTCTGGAGCCTCTTGCTCCCAGCCCCCAAATGTCCAAGCTCCTCCCAGAGTTTTTTTGTTCTCCGGAACTGCGTAGGAGATCTGGAATTTTGGCATACCCCTGTGTTTCCTGCAGCTCTGTTGGGTGCAGAGAGAGACGTCTCTGTCGGTGGGGCTCCCTTGGAGAACAACCCCTGGGGGCTGCCTGCTGTGTCATCCCGTCCGTGATAAGCACAGGCTCTGCGCCTTGCCCAACGTGCTGCTGGCTGTGGCTATTTGTGTCCGGGCCCAAGGTGACTCCTTCCCCATCTGCCTGCGGTGCCTGCAGCCCCTCAGTCCCCTCTGTCTTCTGCCCCTACTTCTGCCCTCAGCTCGTGCTCCCGCTACAGCACAGATGCGGCTCCCCTGGGGCTGCAGCCACCCCAGCTTCATTGGCCATGCCAGGGGCCTCCTGACTTCCCTCGTCACTCTGCTCCTTCTCCAGCTGGGCTCAGGTAGGATCCTGTGGGGCTGCTGGGGGCTCTCCCCTCTGGGCCTGGCAGACATGCTGCTGTGGGGCAGGGGAGCGGCTGTGGGGCAGTGGGGACCTGAGCCCAGAGCTCATCCCCCTGTCTGGGTTTCACTTTCCCTTTGGTTCTTTCACACAATATGGGCGCTGCCTCGGCTGCCATTTTTGGCTCTTCTTCTCCTGCCCAAATGCTGCAGAGAGGGCTCCCACTCCCAGCACACCTCCTTCTCCTGCACGTCCTCCCTCTCCCTCTCCTCTTTCCCCGGTGGTTTCCCATGGGACACGGGGGACGCAGCACGCACCAACTCACACACAGCTCACCCTTTGTCACTCACTGACCCTAAATTTACAATGGCAAAATCTCACCGCCTCTCTGTGCCCTTCTTCATTGCCCAGCCCAGCTCAGAGTGGTGGGACCAGGCCAGCCTGTCACTGGCACCGTGGGGCAGGATGTCGTGCTGCCCTGCCACTTGTCTCCTCTACGTGATGCTCGCAGCTTGGAGGTCAGGTGGATCCGGGATGATTTGTCTGAGACAGTGCACCACTACCGCAATGGACAGGACTTGTATGGGGAGCAGATGGGGGCATATGCCGGGAGGACAGAGTTGGCCAGAGATGGTCTCTCTGCTGGAAGCCTGGACTTGCGAATCTCAGGGCTGAGACCCTCTGATGATGGCCAGTATTTCTGCACTGTGAAAAATGCTGATGCTTATGATGAAGCAACGGTGGATCTGGAGGTGTCAGGTTTGTGACTGGGGTAATACACCGGAAATTCCAGGGGAGAATTTAAGTTTCATTTTCCTGTCTCATCTATTAAACAGCATGGAATATGGACATGCAAATGGAGGTAGTATTTGGGAAGAGAGATCATTAGGTACAATATAGTTTTTAGTTTTCACTGGTGTCTATGCAGACCACCCCCATGATGGTTTAAGGGCACTGGGCACAGGCTGCTGAGCAGCCCCTTCATCTGTGCCTATGATGCTACTAAACACAGTGCCTGGAGCAGGGAAGAGACCTCTGAGCAGCTGGACGTCTTTTGGGTTTTGGTTTTCATGCTGGGGGAGACGTGAGACATTGTCTGGAAGTCTCGGGGCTTCTTGAACCAGCACAGCTTGGTGCAGAGAAGCTGCCTGGAGGTGCTGAAGCTCAGCACCTGGGTTTCCTGGGTGATTTGTGGCCACTGGCATTGTACACCGTGCTCTCTGGTTCTGGCACGAGCTGGGGATGTCTTGGATGAGGGTGGGTGCATGGATCACCCAGTCTGAGAATCCCTGGGGCCATGGTTGGTCTGGGCTGTGTCTGGCATGGGAGCAGATGGGGTCTTTGCCTTGGAACTGAATCCCTCCCCAAGTCAAGCCCCAGCCACGCGCTCTTCCCCCAGCCACAGGCGCTGACCCCCACCTCTCCCTGGGGGGCTACGAGGACGGAGGCGTCCGGGTGCTGTGTCGATCGGCCGGCTGGTACCCGCTGCCGCAGCTGCTGTGGAGGGATGCTCATGGGCAGCACCTGCCCTCGGTCTCCCAGACACATTCCCAGGACCAGGAGGGGCTCTTTGAAATTGAAGGCGCTGTCATCATGACCGGGAGCGTGGAGGGGCCCTTGTCCTGCGTGGTCAGGAGCAGCCGCCTGCAGCAGGAGCGGGAATCATCCCTGCACATCTCAGGTACAAATGGCACAGCCAGGATGAGGTGTTCCTGGCCCCCGCACTTGTCCTGACTCAGGAGAAGTCTGGGTCTTGCTCTTCCATCCACGTGCATATAAACACAGCCCTTTTCCTGGTGCCTTTTCTCAGCTCCCTTTTTCATAAACGCCCAGCCCTTGATAGTGGCTCTGGCTCTGGTCCTCGTGCTTTTTGTGGTGTTCATTGGCCTCGGTGTTTATCTCTTTCGAAAGCAAGGTAAGCTGGCAGCACAGGGATGGAGCGGAGGGAGGTGTTCTGCAGGGACCCCCCTGGGTGTGGAGCGGGGCTGAGCCCTGGCCCAGGGAGGTGCGTAGGAGGAGGAAGGGAATGTTCTCCTGGGGATGCCAAAGGCCTTAGGATGGTCTTGGGTGGGAGGCCAGGGAGCATGGCTGCAGCGTGGGGCTGGTGGCAAGGCGCAGCCCCCCTGCACATGTTCCCACCCAGCAACCAAGCTGCTCTGCTCACTACCTCTTCCTCCGCCTTTGCTTTTCAGTGACACAGAGACGAGAGCTGGGTGAGTCCTTGCAGTCCGTGCCCCCAGCCCCTGGGGAAGTGGTGTCCCTGCGGGAGGGACTGGGCCTGGTCTGGGTGGGCTCTGGGGGCTTGTGTGCTGGTGGCTCGGGGGTGCTGGAGGGGCAGCTGGAGCCTGGGGTGGGAGTGGGGAGTGCTGGAGCTGGGGCTGCCCTGGGCACGGGACACGGCCGGGATGGCTGAAAGGAACGGGGATCAGTTGGGTACAGGGAGCGAGCTGCGGGGCTGCCCTGCTCTCCACAGATGCTTCTGGGACAGGGACGTCCTCCCCATATCCCCATTCACTTCCCCTTGTGTTTTGGTGGCACGGTGCAGAGAGCTGCACAAGTGTCTGTCCTTAATGCTCCACGTGCACAAGCCTTGCTCAAAGCTGCTTCTGGCTGACTGTTAGTCAGGTTTCTCCCAATCTGGGTGCAATTTGGTCATTTACCACTCATGACGTGTTCAAAGTCTATCCATGGGCTGAGAAGCTCTTCCTTCTGATCTGACACTATTTTTGCTTTCTATTTCAGAGAAACAAGCTGCAGATCTGGGTGAGTGTCCCTGTCCTTGAGCCCCAGGGAAACACCAAGGCATTGTGCAGGGGAGGGTGGGCAGCTGCGACGGAGTAGCCCAGGGCTGGACCCTCACCCTGACAGGAGAGCAGGGAGTGCTGAGTCTGGGGCTGCCCTGGGCACGGGACGCGGCTGGGATGGCTGAAGGGAATGGGGATCAAGGTGGGGACGGGGAGCGTGCTCCGGGTCTGCTTCGCTCTGCACTGATGCTTCTTGGACAGGGATGTCATCCACCCGTTCCCATTCACTTCCACTTGTTTTTTTGTGGCACGGTGCAGAGAGCTGCACAAGTGTCTGTCCTTACAGCTCCACACACACGAGCCTTGCTCAAATGTGGTCCTTGCTCCCTGTTAGTCTGGTTCCTCCCAAACTAGGAGGAATGTGCTCTGTGCACACTCATCTCAGAAAAATATTTAAGGGTCTAGGTAAGGGAGTAGCCATGGAATGTGAAGCACTGCCTTCTGGTCACACATAGAGTTTTTTTTTCTTTTCAATTAAAGAAGTTGGAAAGTTATGTAAATCTGCATTCATAAACCCAATGTTTTCCCATAAGCATCCGTCAGATGGGAAGTTCTCCCTTCTTATCCTGCTTTGCTTTTGCTTTCCTCTTACAACACATCAAGCAGCAGTGGAGGGTGAGTGTCCATGGGCTTGGGCCACAGGGCAAGGCCAAGGTGATATTCAAGGGAAGGGTGCACAGCTGGGACAGAGCACTCCAAGGATTTTATCTTTCTTTTCCAGATGAATACCGTGCAAAGGATGGTAAGTCTCCATCAAAATCTGAAGGGATTTGAGGTGTCGCAATGCGATTGGAAGATGTTTCCTCTCGCCATGATTTTCTTCTCATTTCTAGAGCGCCAATCTGCAAGACTGAGTGAGTCTCTGTCCCTGAACCCAAGGAAAATGGGTTCTCATCATGTAATGAGAATCTGTACTCTCTCACCAAGTATTTTTGCTTTTCTTATGAAGAGGATCTAACTGAAGAGCTGTGTGAGTGTCCTTCCCCAAAATGAAGGAATTTGGGCCCGACTGGTGGGCAGTGTGGGCTCGGCACTGATGCTTCTGGGACAGGGACGTCCTCTGTACGTCCCCATTCACTTCCACTTGTCTTTTGGTGGCATCGTACTGAAAGCTGCACAAGTTTCTGTGCTGCTTGTTCAGCTTGCACAAGCCATGCTCACAGCTGAGCTGCACTCACCGTTAGTCTGGTCCCTCCTTTGGGAGCAAAGTTATATTTGGCCACTTCCAAGAAGAATAAATTTGGGGGCTTAGCCATGGGAGCAGGCATATGACGAGAAGCTGTCCCCTCTGGTCATGCATTGCTTTTTCCTTTCTTTTCCAGCACAAAAAGATAAAACGCTGGGTGAGTGTCCCTCCCCAACATGAAGGAACTTGGGGTCTTCCCATGGAAGCAGCCATGGGATGAGAAGTTGTCCCCTCTGATCATGCATTGCTTTTGCTTTCCTTTTGCAGCCGAACTGAAAGCAGAGCTGGGTGAGTGTCCCTCCCCAACGGAAAGAACTTCATGTCTTCCAATGGGAGCTATGGCAGGAGAAGCTTTCCCCTCTGATCATGCATTGCTTTTCTCTTTCTTTTGTAGAGAAAAAGAATGCAAGTCTGGGTAAGTCTCCATCTGCATCTGAAAGCATTTGGGGTCATCGCAATGGGATGGGAAGCTGTTCCCTCTCACCATGATTTTCTTCTCATTTCTAGAGCGCCAATCTGGAAGACTGAGTGAGTGTCTAGCCCCAAACTCAAAGAATATGACTTCTTGTCATGTAATGAGAATCTGTACTCTCTCACCAAGTATTTTTGCTTTTCTTTTGCAGAGGATCTAAATGAAGAGTTGTGTGAGTGTCCCTCCCCAAAATGAAGGAATTTGGGCCTGATTGGTGGGCAGTGTGGAATGGGAAGTTGTCCCTTTCTATCATGCATTCTTTTTGCTTTCGTTTGACAGTGAGGAAGGATACAGAACGCGGTGAGTATCCTGCACCACAACAAACAGTATGGGGTCCAGCAATAGAATGCGAAGCTCTCCCCTCTCATCGGGCATTTCTTTTCTCTCCCCCTCTTTTTTTTTTTTTCTTCAGAGGATCAGATAGAAGATATGCGTGAGTGTCCTCGGCAATGCAAATGCGATGTTCAGGGGAGGGTAGGCAACTGGGACAGAGCAGCCCTGGGCGGGCCCCTCACCGTGACGGGGGAGTGGGGATTGCACGGCTGCCCTGGGCATGGCACACAGTCGGGTGACTGAAGGGAACGGGGATCAAGGTGGGGACAGGAAGCGAGTTGTGGTGCTGCCCCGCTCTGCACTGATGCTTCTAGGATAGGAACGTACTCTATATGTACCATTCTCTTCCACTTGTCTTTTGGTGGCATTGTACTGAAAGTTGTACAAGCTCTTCAGCTTTTCAAGCAGGACGAAGGCACGATACAGCGGTTCTTCAACCAGGGCGTACCTCTCACAGGCATGCCCTGTGCTGCTGTTGGAGGAGGTTTTGCAGAGGAAACGAATGTAAGTCTGGGTAAGTCTCCATCTGCATCTGAAAGTATTTGGGGTCATCGCAATGGGATGGGAAGCTGTTCCCTCTCACCATGATTTTCTTCTCATTTCTAGCGCACCAATCTACAAGATTGCGTGAATCTCTGTTCTCAAACCCAAAGAAAATGAGTTCTTGTCACATAATAAGAATCTGCACTCTCTCACCAAGTGTTTTTGCTTTTCTTTTGCAGAGGAACAAGCCACAGAGCTGGGTGAGTGCCCATCCCTCCCCCAAATGAAGGCATTTGGGTTCTAACAGTGGACATTTTGAGAAGGCAAGATGTCCCTTTCCATCATGCTTTCTTTTTGCTTTTGTTTGGCAGAGAATAAAGATGCAAAGCTCAGTGAGTATCCTGCACCATAACAAAGCAGTTTGGGGTTCAGGCATGGGGTGAGAAGCTCTCCCCTCTCATCAGACATTGCTTTTGCTTTCTTTTCCAGAGGAACAAGCTGCAGTGCAGGGTGAGTGTTCCTGAGCTTGAGCCCAAGGGCAATGTCAAGGCAATGTGCAGGGGAGGGTGGGCAGCTGGGACAGAGCAGCCCAGGGCTGGCCCCTCACTCTACCCACACCCACTGGGCACCAGCCATGGGCTGTGACCAGCTCTTCCCTCTCCTTCCAGCACGGAGAAATTTTCTGCTGTCTCACAATAGAGGTAGGTGTGCACTGGGTTGCCTCTGCAGTGCTTCTCCTGCCCTTGCTGGGGCATGTTCAGGAGCCAAGAGGTGCCCCATCTCCTGCCCCGTGGGGCAGCTCCTGGCCCCGAGCTGGGGAAAGCCTGCCCAGGGCTGAGCTCTGCCCCTGATGGCCTGGCTCCTTCTGTCCCTGCAGTGAAGGTGACCCTGGATCCAGACACGGCTCATCCCCAGGTTGTTGTGTCTCAGGACAAGAGCAGTGTGAGATGGGAAAGTGAATGGCAGCAGGTGCCCAACGCCCTGGAGAGATTTGACACTAGTAGCTGTGTTCTGGGCCGTGAGGAGTTCAGAGAGGGGAGGCACTGCTGGGAGGTGGAGGTAGAGGGGGAGAAGGGAAAGTATTGAAGTTTGGCTGTGGGGGTGGCCAGGGCATCGGTAAAGAGGAAGGGGAAGATCAACATGAGCCCTGAAGAAGGGATCTGGGCTGTGCAGTACAATGAGGGGCAGCTCACGTCTCTCACATCTCCTCCCACCCCCTTGTCCCTGTCCCCTGTCCCCACGAGGATCTGGGTCTGTCTTGACTGTGCCCAGGGGCAGGTGTCTTTTATAAACCATGACAATTGGGTCGAGATCTTCACTTTCCCAGAAGTCTTCCTCAAAGGGGAGACCATGCGCCCCTGGTTCTGGCTGGGGACGAATGCCCAGCTGTGCCTGAGGGACAACACGCTGAGACCTGCGGCAGATGGTGGGGGGTACTGACTTCAGGCAGCCCTTTTACTTCGTTTTCGGAAACCTGCTTCTAACTCCAGTGATGAATTTGGCTTTGAGTGTGAAAGCATGACATATATAGCAGGGATTTACATGTAAAAGAATTAGTAATACTCCTTGTAAATGAATAAATCAACTTCTGAACATGGAAAACCCCAGCGTGTGAATATTTTAAATCATTATTGAAGGAGGTTGGACTCGATGATCTTGAGGTCTCTTCCAACCTAGAAAATTCTGTGATTCTGTGATTCTGTGAAGCTGCATACCCCCAAAAGAACAGGAAACTTGAAGTGGCAGGGTGGAAAAGTCCAGTGGAAGCTGGATTTGAGCCAGAGTATGGCTACAGTGGGGGACAGCGAAGATGTTCTCTTGGTTGGATTCTCTGGGACCAGGATGCTGCAGGGCTGGGATGCTTTCTGAGTTGGATGCTGTGGGAGGGCTTGGGGGAGGCAGGATGCTGTGGAATCCATCCGATGAAGCATGGGGAAAAGAACTGGAAAGGACTGGGTCTGTGGGAACCTCAAACAAAGTGAAGCTCGGGGAGCTGTGGTGCTTTGGGCTCTGCCCTGCACAGGGCTCCTGTGCTGGGGCACAAGCCCTGCTGGCACCCACGGGTCTCACCCTGCCTCTGAGCCCCAGCGGGCAGCACAGGGGCTGCAGCAGCTCTCCACGCTCCTCTCCCCTCTGCTTGCACTGCTTGCAGACCCCAGGGCAAGGGATGTGGTCACCGTGTGCTGCCGGCCATTGCAGGCCACCTTTGCCTCCTAGGTTGGGGTTGATCCTTGCTCTGTGCCTGGTGCTGAGCATGAGCAGCCTGAGGGGGCTCTTTGTTCCCTCCTCTGGAGAACATCAAGGCACAGAAGCAGCAGGACTGTGGCAAATAAAGTTTTGCATAGGAAGATGGAGTCTGGCAGAGGCATTTCTTGGGTGCTTTCTGTCCTGAGGGTTTGCAGCCTGGGAAGGCGTCTTGCAGCAGACCGTCTCCTTGGTGTTGGTCCTGTTAGTCAAAGCTAGGAGGAATCACAGAATCACAGAATTTCTAGGTTGGAAGAGACCTCTAGATCATCGAGTCCAACCTCTGAGCTAACACTAAAAAGTCCTCCACTAAACAAACTAAAACATATCACTAAACCTAAACTAAACATATCACTAAGCTCTACATCTAAACGTCTTTTAAAGACCTCCAGGGATGGTGACTCAACCACTTCCCCGGGCAACCCGTTCCAATGCCAAACCACTCTTTCTGAGAATAAATTTCTCCACATTTCCAGCCTGAACCTCCCCCGGCACAACTTGAGGCCATTCCCTCTTGTTCTATTGCTAGTTATCTGCCCCCAGCTCCCACAGCTTCCGTTCAGGTAGTTGTAGAGAGCCATAAGGTCTCCCCTGAGCTGTCTCCGGACTAAAAGACCCCAGTTCCCTCAGGCGCCCCTTGTCGGACTTGTGTTCCAGGCCCTTCACCAGTTTTGTAGCCCTTCTCTGGACACACTGCAGGGCCTTGATGCTCTTCTTGTAGTGAGGGGCCCAAAACTGAACACAGTACTCCGGGTGCAGCCTCTCCAGGGCAATGTAGAGGGGGACAATCACCTCTCTGGTCCTACTGCCCATGCTATGTCTGATACAGGCCAGGACGTCATTGGCATTCTTGGCCACTTGGGCACACTGCTGGCTCATGTTCAGGTGAGTGTTGAGCAAAACTCCCAGATCCATTTCATCTGCACAGCTTTCCAGCCAATTTCATAACATCATAGAATAATTGAATATCCCGAGTTGGAAGGGACCCATAAGGATCATCACGTCCAACTCCTGGCACCGCACAGGTCTACCCAAAAGTTTAGACCTATTGACTAAGTGCACAGTCCAAATGCTTCTTAAATTCAGGCAGGCTTGGTGCAGTGACTAATACCCCGGGGAGCCTGTTCCAGCGTGCAACCACCCCCTTCATAGAATCACAGAATCACAGAATCACAGAATTTCTAGGTTGGAAGAGACCTCAAGGTCATCGAGTCCAACCTCCAACCTAACGCTAACAGCCTTCCACTAAACCATATCCCTAAGCTCTACATCTAAACGTCTTTTGAAGACTTCCAGGGATGGTGACTCCACCACTTCCCTGGGCAGCCTGTTCCAATGTCTAACAACCCTTTCAGTGAAGAAGTTCTTCCTAACATCTAACCTAAAACTCCCCTGGCTCAACTTAAGCCCATTCCCCCTCGTCCTGTCACCAGGCACGTGGGAGAACAGACCAACCCCCACCTCGCTACAGCCTCCCTTGAGGTACCTAAAAAGAGCGATAAGGTCACCCCTGAGCCTCCTCTTCTCCAGGCTGAACAAGCCCAGCTCCCTCGGCCGCTCCTCGTAGGACTTGTTCTCCAGGCCCCTCACCAGCTTCGTCGCCCTTCTCTGCACCCGCTCAAGCACCTCGATGTCCTTCTTGTAGCGAGGGGCCCAAAACTGAACACAGTACTCGAGGTGCGGCCTCACCAGAGCTGAGTACAGGGGGACGATCACCTCCCTAGCCCTGCTGGTCATGCTGTTCCTGATACAAGCCAGGATGCCGTTGGCCTTCTTGGCTACCTGAGCACACTGCTGGCTCATATTCAGCCGACTATCCACCATCACTCCCAGGTCCTTCTCTGCCTGGCAGCTCTCCAACCATTCCTCTCCCAGCCTGTAGCTCTGCTTGGGGTTATTGCGCCCCAGGTGCAGGACCCGGCACTTGGCCTTGTTGAACTTCATGCAGTTGACCTCAGCCCATCGGTGCAGCCTATCCAGATCCTCCTGCAGAGCTTTCCTACCCTCAAGCAGATCGACACACGCACCTAACTTGGTGTCATCTGCGAACTTACTGAGGGTGCACTCGATGCCCTCGTCCAGATCATCGATGAAGATATTAAAGAGGACCGGCCCCAGCACCGAGCCCTGGGGGACGCCACTAGTGACTGGCCTCCAACTGGACTTGGCTCCATTCACCACGACTCTTTGGGCCCGGCTATCCAGCCAGTTTCTAACCCAGCGAAGCGTGCGCCAGTCCAAGCCAAGAGCAGCCAGTTTCTTGAGGAGAATGCTGTGGGAGACGGTGTCAAAAGCCTTGCTGAAGTCAAGGTAGACCACATCCACAGCCTTTCCCTCATCCACCCAGCGCGTCACTCTGTCATAGAAGGAGATCAGGTTCGTCAGGCATGACCTGCCTTTCATAAAGCCATGCTGACTGGGCCTGATCGCCTGCTTCCCCTGCAAGTGCTGCATGATGACTCTCAGGAGGATCTGCTCCATGAGCTTTCCTGGCACTGAGGTCAAACTGACAGGCCTGTAGTTTCCCGGGTCTGCCCTCCGGCCCTTCTTGTAGATGGGCGTCACGTTTGCTAGCCGCCAGTCGATTGGAACCTCCCCTGATAGCCAGGACTGTTGATAAATGACGGATAGTGGCTTGGCCAGCTCCTCTGCCAGTTCCCTCAGTACCCTTGGGTGGATTCCATCTGGCCCCATCGACTTGTGCACATCTAAGTGCCGTAGCAGGTCACCAACCAGTTCTTCATGGATAATGAGGGCCACATCCTGCTCCCCATCCCCTTCCACCAGCTCAGGGTACTGAGTATCCAGAGAACATCCGGTATTGCCGCTAAAGACTGAGGCAAAGAAGGCATTGAGCATCTCCGCCTTTTCCTCATCTCTTGTAACTAAGTTTCCCCCCGCATCCAGTAAAGGATGGAGATTCTCCTTAGTCCTCCTTTTTGTGTTGATGTATTTATAGAAACGTTTCATGAACGTTCTTCATGAAGAACCTCTTCCTGATGTCCAGCCTAAACTTCCCCTGCTTAACGCCGTTCCTGCGGGTCCTATCACTGGTGTTTTCAGAGAACAGGTCACCTGCCTCTCCAAGACCTGGATGGCAGTGTGTTTCCCCAAGCCCTCCGTTTGAGTAGCCACATTGGTGACTGTGGCTGGAGAGGCTGCAAGAGATGCAGAAACCATGGTTTTCTGCCTGATCGATACCATGGCCAGGCGCTTTGCAAGCAGGTTACAAGTACTGATGGGAAAGACCGCTGCAAAAGAGCAGTAAGAGCGTCCCACCTACTCACCCTGCCTGCATGACCTGCCGCACTATGCCCTTCTGACGCACTACACCCTCTTTGACCATCCTGTTTACTGTGCAACCCAGGGGCTGCTGTTGAACGGCCGGGGAGGGGGCATTACTGGCTCTGCCTATGCCTCATCAGCCTCCCTCGCGAGGGCAGCCACATCTAGTTGGCAGCTCCATGCCGTTCCCTCGGGCCCTGTCACTGGCCCCAGAGAGCAGAGACTGGAGCTTGCCCCTCCACTGCCCTCATTAGGAAGTTGAGGGCTGCCACGAGGCCTCCCCTGCGTCTCCTCTGCTATGGGCTCAACAAGCCAAGCGCCTTCAGCCGCTCCTCACACGCCTTGCCCTGCAGAGCCTTCGCCGTCCTCGTAGCCCTCCCTTGGAGGCTCTCGCACAGTTTCATGCCCTTCGTCTGCTGCGGTGCCCACAGCTGCACACAGTGCTCGAGGCGAGGCCGCAGCCAGCAGTGCCGTGCCTGAGGCACCCCAGGACACGCTTGGCCCTTTGGGCTGCCACTGACGAGACCTGGCCCCAAAATGGAGCCCTGAAGAGCCCCACTCGTGACTGGCCACCAGCCTAATATCACCCTGTTTAGCACAACACTCAGAGCCTGACATGTCAGACAATTGTTGACGCATCGTATCGTGCATTTGTCTGGGTCTGTGCTGGACATTAGGTCCGGCTGGGTATGGTCGGAAACAATGTTTTAATCTTGACTGAAATCCAAAAAATCATCTCAGATGGCTCTTCTTGGCCAACTAGGAGGCTGACCTTGTCATAAAAAGAAATTGAGTTTGTTATATAGAACTTTCTCCTCACCATGTGTGCTGTGACTGCATTGTCCCTCAGGTGTTTTTCACTCACTCCCAGAGCAATGTCCCTAACTTTACCATAAACTGCTGTGAGAATGACAGCCCTGTAATTCCCAGGGCCTCCTTTGCTGCCCTTCTTGGAAACTGGGGCAACGTTTGGCAGCTTCCAGTCACTGGGACCTCTCCAGATTCCCAAGGATATTTCAAAAATTGTTTATTTCATAATGACATCAGCCAGTTCTCTTAGTACTCTGGGATGAATCCCGTCAGGCCCTATGGTATCCACCTCTAGGAGCAAATCCCACACTAATTCAGCATTTGCTGAGAGTTTATCATTCCTGCTCTCATGGTCCTCCAGCTCAGGGCACCTGGGGTCCCAGTGCCCATCGTCAGTGTTGAAGACAAAGGCAAAGAAAGCATTAAACATCTCTGTATTGTCAATGTCCCTGTTCATGAGGAGACCATCCCCATTAAGTAAAGGACCAATGGCTTCTCTGGTCCTATTTTTGCTGTTTAGTTATTTTTTTAAGTCCTTTTTGTTGTCCCCCACAGTATTGTCCAGCTTCAACTCTAATTGAGCTTTGGCCATTTGAATCTTTCCCCCTAATGACAAGGGCAGCGGATCGAGAGGCATGCCTTAGTTCCTTCAAGAACAGGTCATCCATGTCATCATCCTGGCTGCATGCAGAAGCTGTCCCTCTGGTCCTTGGGAGCCATTTCCCTGCCCAAGCCCTGCCGCAACAGGGCTTCTCTTGCCAGAGGGCAAATGGTCTGCCCATTTCTTCCTCCTTTGCGATGGGCAGAGCCAGGAGTGGGGCTGGTTCATTGCCTGCACCACTCTGGGCAAAGGGTGGCAGCACGGCACTCAGCACTGAGGTGCAGAAAACAAACTCCACAACTCCTGAAGAGTTATAAAGCAGGTATGTTTATTGCAGTGCTGAGTGCAAGGGGGATCGCTCCTCCTAGCATGCACACCAACGGTTACTGACAGAGTGTTTATATTGATGGGATATATGTATATTCATTTCATTTCCTGCAAGTCTCTTACATATTCATCAGGTCTCCGTAAATCATTCACATAGGTTTCCACCCCTATCTGCATGCACACTAGAGTCCTCAGGCGGTTGTCCAGTGTACTCTGCTGGTCTTTTGATGTAGGACAGAAGCCTTCCTCACTGCTAAACTTCTGATCTTTCCTTTCTTTTACAGACGTCAGCAGTCAAGCCAGTTCTTGCTGGCTTCCTTATCTATGCATGCAGTCTTTGACTCCCTTATCGTTCGGGTTGCCCTCTCCTTGTGGTTAACACACAACTGTGTTAGCTAAGAACTACAGAATCAACATCCTTTGCCTTGTTCCCTGTCTCAATCTTTTAGGGTCATCCTGTCCTCGTACTCCCTAGCTCAGTCCTGTCCTTGAGGCTGATATACAACATAATCCCTGGGTTAGCTGAAACCTGCAATATAGGCATGCTTTCCCTTGTTCCCTGTCTCAGCACACAGCTGTGCCACTTTCCCTGCAGCCTCTGATTCCGCTACGCTCTGGAGCCTCTTGCTCCCAGCCCCCAAATGTGCAAGCTCCACCCAGAGTTTTTTTGTTCTCCGGAACTGTGTAGGAGATCCAGAATTTTAGCATAACCCTGTGTTTCCTGTATCTCGGCTGGGTGTGGTGAGAAACCTCTTAGTGGGACTTCCCTAGAGAAGAACCCATAGGGCTGCCTGCTGTGTCTCCCAGCCCGTGATAAGCACAGGCTCTGCGCCTTGCCCAAGGTGCTGCTGGCTGTGGCTACTTGTGTCTGGGTCCAAGGTGACTCCTTCCCCATCTGCCTGTGGTACCTGAAGCCCCTCGGTCCCCTCTTTCTTCTGCCCCTACTTCTGCCCTCAGCTCCTGCTCCCGCTGCAGCACAGATGGGGCTCCCCTGGGGCTGCGGCCGCCCCAGCCTCACCGGCCATGCCAGGGGCCTCCTGACTTCCCTCGTCACTCTGCTCCTCCTCCGGCTGAGCTCAGGTAGGATCCTGCGGGGCTGCTGGGGGCTCTCCCCCCTGGGCCTGGCAGACATGCTGCTGTGGGGCAGGGGAGCGGCCGTGGGGCAGGGGGGACCTGAACCCAGAGCTCGGCCCCTGCTGGGTTTCACTTTCACTTTGGTTCTTCCATGCAATACGGGCGCTGCCTTGCCTGCCCTTTCTGGCTCTTCTTATTCACCCGCCCGAATGCTGCAGAGAGGGCTCCCACTCCCAGCACACCTCCTCCTGCACGTCCTCCCTCTCCCTTTTCTGTCTCCCCAGTGATTTCCCATGGGACACAGGGGATGCAGCACGCACCAACTCACACACAGCTCTCCCTTTGTCACTCACTGCACCTAAATTTACAATGGCAAAATCTCACCACTTCTCTGTGCCCTTCTCCATTGCCCAGCCCAGCTCAGAGTGGAGGGACCAGGCCAGCCTGTCACTGCCACTGTGGGGCAGGATGTTGTGCTGCCCTGCCACTTGTCCCCTCAACGCGATGCTCGCAGCTTGGAGGTCAAGTGGATCCGAGACAGTATCTCTGAGACAGTGCACCACTACCGCAATGGAGAGGACCTGTACGGGGAGCAGATGGGGGCATATGCCGGGAGGACAGAGTTGTCCAGAGATGGTCTCTCTGCTGGAAGCCTGGACTTGCGAATCTCGAGGCTGAGACCCTCTGATGATGGCCAGTATTTCTGCACTGTGAAAAATGCTGATGCTTATGATGAAGCAACGGTGGATCTGGAGGTGTCAGGTTTGTGACTGGGGTAATACACCGGGAATTCCAGGGGAGAATTTAAGTTTCTTTTTCCTGTCTCAGCTATTAAACAGCATGGAATATGGACATGCAAATGGAGGTAGTATTTGGGAAGAGAGATCATTAGGTACAATATAGTTTTTAGTTTTCACTGGTGTCTATGCAGACCATCCCCATGATGGTTTAAGGGCACTGGGCACAGGCTGCTGAGCAGCCCCTTCATCTGTGCCTATGATGCTACCAAACACAGTGCCTGGAGCAGGGAAGAGACCTCTGAGCAGCTGGACGTCTTTTGGGTTTTGGTTTTCATGCTGGGGGAGACCTGAGACATTGTCTGGAAGTCTCGGGGCTTCTTGAACCAGCACAGCTTGGTGCAGAGAAGCTGCCTGGAGGTGCTGAAGCTCAGCACCTGGGTTTCCTGGGTGATTTGTGGCCACTGGCATTGTACACTGTGCTCTCTGGTTCTGGCACGAGCTGGGGATGTCTTGGATGAGGGTGGGTGTGTGGATCACCCAGTCTGAGAATCCCTGGGGCCATGGTTGGTCTGGGCTGTGTCTGGCATGGGAGCAGATGGGGTCTTTGCCTTGAAATGAATTCCTCCCTAAGCCGAGCCCCAGCCACGCGCTCTTCCCCCAGCCACAGGCGCTGACCCCCACGTCTCCCTGGGGGGCTACGAGGACGGAGGCGTCCGGGTGCTGTGTCGATCGGCCGGCTGGTACCCGCTGCCGCAGCTGCTGTGGAGGGATGCTCGCGGGCAGCACCTGCCCTCGGTCTCCCAGACACATTCCCAGGACCAGGAGGGGCTCTTTGAAATCGAAGGCGCCGTCATCGTGACCGGGAGCATGGAGGGGCCCTTGTCCTGTGTGGTCAGGAACAGCCGCCTGCAGCAGGAACGGGAATTTTCCGTTCACATCGCAGGTACAAATGGCACAGCCAGGATGAGGTGTTCCTGGCCCCTGCACTTGTCCCGACCCAGGAGAAGTCTGGGTCTTGCTCTTCCACCTGTGGCAATGTAAACGCAGCCCCTTTCCTGGTGCCTTTTCTCAGCTCCAATCTTCCACAACACCCAGCCCTGGATAGTGGCTCTGGCTCTGGTCCTGGTGCTTTTGGCTGTGTCCATTGGCCTCGGTGTTTATCTCTTTCGAAAGCAAGGTAAGCTGGCAGCACAGGGATGGAGCGCAGGGAGGTGTTCTGCAGGGACCCCCCTGGGTCTGGAGCAAGGGGCCTTGGGTGGGAGGCCAGGGAGCATGGCTGCAGCGTGGGGCTGGTGGCAAGGCGCAGCCCCCCTGCACATGTTCCCACCCAGCAACCAAGCTGCTCTGCTCACCACCTCTTCCTCCGCCTTTGCTTTTCAGTGGCACTGAGACGAGTGCTGGGTGAGTCCTTGCAGTCCCTGTCCCCAGCCCCTGGGGAAGTGGTGTCCCTGCGGGAGGGCCTGGGCCTGGTCTGGGTGGGCTCTGGGGGCTTGTGTGCTGGTGGCTCGGGGGTGCTGGAGGAGCAGCTGGAGCCTGGGGTGGGAGTGGGGAGTGCTGGGGCTGGGGCTGCCCTGGGCACGGGACATGGCCGGGATGGCTGAAAGGAACGGGGATCAAGGTGGGGATGGGGAGCGAGCTGCAGGGCTGCCCCGCTCTGCACTGGTGCTTCTGGGACAGGGACATCCTCCACCCGTCCCCATTCACTTCCCCTTGTGTTTTGGTGGCACAGTGCAGAGAGCTCCACAAGTGTCTGTCCTTACTGCTCCACATGCACAAGCCTTGCTCAAACCTCGGTTTTGCTCCATGTTAGTCTTGTCCCACCCAAAATTTTAGGAAGGTGCTCTGTGCACACTCACCTCAGAAAAATATTTAAGGGTCTAGGTAAGGGAGTAGCCATCGAATGTGAAGCACTGCCTTCTGGTCACACATTGACTTTTCTTTCCTTTTCCATTAAAAAAGCTGGACAGTTAGGTAAGTCTGTATTCGTAAACCCAATGTTTCCCCATAAGCAGCAATCAGATGAGAAGTTCTAAGTCCTTATCCTCCTTTGCTTTTGCTTTCTTTTCCAGTGGATCAAGCAGCAGTGGAGGGTGAGTGTCCATGTGCTTGGGCCCTAGGACAAGGCCAAGGTGATATTTAGGGGAGGGTGGGCAGCTGGGACAGAGCACTCCAAGGATTTTCTCTTTCTTTTCCAGATGAATACCGTACAAACGCTGGTAAGTCTCCATCAAAATCTGAAGGGATTTGAGGTGTCGCAATGCGATTGGAAGCTGTTCCCTCTCACCATGATTTTCTTCTCATTTTTAGCGCATCAATCTGCAAGACTGCGTGAGTGTCTGGCCCCAAACCCAAAGAAAATGGGTTCTCATCATGTAATGAGAATCTGTACTCTCTCACCAAGTGTTTTTGCTTTTCTTATGCAGAGGAACTAGCTGCAGATCTGTGTGAGTGTCCCTCCCCAAAATGAAGGAATTTGGGCCTGATTGGTGGGCAGTGTGGGATGGGAAGTTGTCCCTTTCTATCATGCATTCTTTTTGCTTTTGTTTGACAGTGAGGAAGGATAAAGAACTCGGTGAGTATCCTGCACCACAACAAACAGTATGGGGTCCAACGATGGAATGAGAAGCTCTCCCCTCTCAACAGGCATTTCATTTCTCTCCCCCTCTTTTTTTTTTTTTATCTTCAGAGGAACAAGCAGCAGAGCTGGGTGAGTGTCCTCGGCAACACGAAGGTGATGTTCAGGGGAGGGTGGGCAACTGGGTCAGAGCAGCCCTGGGCGGGCCCCTCACCCTGATGGGGGAGTGGGGAGTGCGGGGCTGCCCTCGGGACAGAACACGGCCGGGATGGCTGAAAGGAACGGGGATCAAGATGGGAACGGGGAGCGAGCTGCGGAGCTGCCCCGCTCGGCACTGACGCTTCCGGGACAGGGACGTCCTCCACCCATCCCCATTCACTTCCACCTCTCTTTTGGTGGCATCGTACTGAAAGCAGCACAAGATTGTGTGCTGGTTGTTCAGCTTGTACAAGCCATGCTCACAGATGAACTTCACTCACTAATAGTCTAATCCCTCCTTTTGGGAGCAAAGTTTTATTTGGCCACTTCCAAGAAGAATAAATGTGGGGGCGTAGCCATGGGAGCAGGCATATGACGAGAAGCTGTCCCATCTGATCATGCATTGCTTTTACCTTTCTTTTCCAGCACAAAAAGATAAAAAGCTGGGTGAGTGTCCCTCCCCAAAATGAAAGAATTTGGGCCCTATTGGTGGGCAGTGTGGGATGGGACGTTGTCCCTTTCTATCATGCATTCTTTTTGCTTTTGTGTGACAGTGAGGAAGGATACAGAACTCGGTGAGTATCCTGCACCACAACAAACACTATGGGATCCAGCAATAGAATGAGAAGCTCTCCCCTCTCATCAGGCATTTCTTTTCTCTCCCCCACTTTTTTATTTTTTTTCAGAGGATCAAGCAGCAGAGCTGGGTGAGTGCCCTTGGCAACACGAAAGCGATGTTCAGGGGAGGGTGGGCAACTGGGACAGAGCAGCCCAGGGCTGGCCCCTCACCCTGCCCACACCCACCCCTCTGCACCCACGTGCGAGCTGTGGGGCTGCCCCACTCTGCACTGACGCTTCTGGGACAGGGACATCCTCCACCTGTCCCCATTCACTTCCCCTTGTGTTTTGGTGGCACGGTGCAGAGAGCTGCACAAGTGTCTGTCCTTACTGCTCCACGTGTACAAGCCTTGTTAAAAGCTGGGTCTTGCTCCCTGTTAGTCTGGTCCCTCCCAGTCTGAGAGCAAGACACTCTGTGCCCACTAACTACGGCAAAGAAATTTGGGGTCTAGCCATAGAATTAGTCTTGGAATTTGAAGAGCTCCTCTCTGATCATGTGTTGCTTTTGCTTTCCTTTTCCAGTGAGAAAAGATGCAAAGATCGGTAAGATTCGCTTCATAAACCCAAAGACTTGGCATCTTTCCATGGCAGCAGCCATGGGCTGAGCAGCTCCCCCTCTCATCATGGCTTGCTATTCTCTTCCTTTTCCAATTTTCCAGTGGAACAAGCTGCAGAGCTGGGTGAGTGTCCCCGTGCTTGCGCTGCATGACAAATCTAAAGTGATGTGCAGGGGAGGGTGGACATCTGAGACAGAGCAGCCCAGGGCTAGACCCTCACCTTGACGGGGGAGTAGGGAGTGCTGGGGCTGGGGCTGCCCTGGGCATGGGACATGGCCGGGATGGCTGAAAGGAACGGGGATCAAGGTGGGGACGGGGAGCGAGCTGCAGGGCTGCCCCGCTCTGTACTGATGCTTCTGGGACAGGGACATCCTCCACCTGTCTCCATTTACTTCCCCTTGTGTTTTGGTGGCAAGGTGCAGAGAGCTGCACAAGTGTCTGTCCTTATTGCTTCACGTGCACAAGCCTTGCTCAGAGGTGGCCCTTGCTCTTTCTTAGTCTGGTCCTTCTGAATCTCTGAGCAAGGTGCTCAGTTCCCATTCTACCGATCCCCATTCCATTAGTATTTTGGTTGCACTGTGCTGAAACCTTCATACTTGTAAATTTTTCCACAAAATTGTGCTTTGCTGACTAATCTTTTCTATGTTTGAGAGCAAGGCAGTGTATTCTCACTCCAGAGAGAATAGGAATTTGGGTTTTTGCAATGGGCGACAAGTTGCTCCCTCTGACCATTAATTCCTTTTTCTTTTGTTTTACAGAGAAACAAGCTGCAGAGATGGGTAAGTCTCACTCTCCAAACAGAAAAAAAAAAAAAAAAAAAAAGAAAAAGAAAAAAAAAATGAGAGGTATGGGATCAGATCATGTTTTCCTTTTCTCTTTCCTTTGCAGCAAAAGAACGTGCAATATTTGGCGAGTCTCTCTGCCTAACTAAGGGTAATTGGGGTCTTCCCATGAAAGCAGCCATGGGCTGAGCTGCTCTTCCCTCTCATCAGACATTTATTTTGCTTTCCTTTTCAGGGAATCAAGCTGCAGAGCTGGGTGAGTATCCCTGCACTTGGGCCCCAGGGCAATGCCAAGGCAATGTGCAGGGGAGAGTGGGCAGCTGAGGCAGAGTGGCCCAGGGCTGGCCCCTCACCCTGCCCACACCCACTGGGCACCAGCCATGGGCTGTGACCAGCTCTCCCCTCTCCTTCCAGCATGGAGAAATTTTCTGCTGTCTAAAAATACAGGTAGGTGTGCACTGGGTTGCCCTCTGTGGTGCTTCTCCGTCCCTTGCTGGGGCATGTTCAGGAGCCAAGAGGTGCCCCATCTCCTGCCCCGTGTGGCAGCTCCTGGCCCCGAGCTGGGGAAAGCCTGCCCAGGTCTGAGCTCTGCCCCTGATGGCCTGGCTCCTTCTGTCCCTGCAGTGAAGGTGACCCTGGATCCGGACACGGCTCATCCCCGGCTTGTTCTGTTGGAAGACAATACAAGCATGCGTTTGGAACAGACATGGCAAGCAGTGCTCAACACCCCGGAGAGATTTGACTGTTGTCTCTGCGTGCTGGGCCGTGAGCAGTTCACAGGGGGGAAGCACTGCTGGAAGGTGGAGTTGAGTGGCGAGTTGGAAAAAGTTTCAAATTTGGCTGTGGGGGTGGCCAGGGCATCAGTGAGGAGGAGGGTGGGAATCAACATGTGCCCTGAAGAAGGGATCTGGGCACTGCAGTACGATGAAGGAGAGCTCATGTCTCTCACATTTCCTCCCATACGCTTCTCTGTGTCCCCTGTTCCAATGAGGATCTGGGTCTGTCTGGACTATTCAGCGCAGCAGGTGTCTTTTATCAGTGCTGACGATGGGAAAGAGATCTGCGTGTTCAAAAGAGCTTCCTTCAATGGGGAGAGCATCCACCCCTGGTTCTGGCTGGAGACAAGCAGCGTCCAGCTGTGCCTGAGGGACAGCACCCCCCAGATCCTGTCCCCAGCCCTGGAGGGCTCCTGCCCTTCTCCGGCCGCTCTTGACTTACCTCTCCTTGAACCTGCAGGAGCAGCACAGGAATGAGGGGCACTGGGGCCAGGGGCTGCTCCGTGTTCCTCCCTTCACGCTGAGACCTGTGACAGTTGGTGGGGGGCACTCAGAGTTCAGACACCCATTTGCTTCATGTTTGGGAGCCCCATTTGTGGGCTCCAGTTTTCCATCCCTAACTCCATTTATAAATTTGGCTTTTTTTTGAAAGCATGAATTATTAACATGGATTTAAGTGTAAAAGAATTAGTAATACTCCTTGTGGTTAATTACATCAACTTTTGAACATGGAAATGCTGTGTGGGATTATTTTAAATCACTATGAAGGAAGCTGCCTACTCCAAAAAGAACGGGAAACTTGACCCGGCAGGGCAAAACAACCCACTGGGAGCTGGATTTGAGCCAGATCGTGGCTGTTGCTGGGGGCAGCGAGGATGCTCTGGTGGTTGGATGCTTCAGGACCAGGGTGCTCCGGGCTTGGACGCTTCAGAACTGGGATGCTCCGGGACTGGGGTCCTCCGGGACCTGGATGCTTTGTGGGTTGGATGCTTCAGAACTGGGATGCTCCGGGACCGGGATCCTCCAGGACGGGGATCCTCCGGAACCGGGATGCTCAGGACCGGTTTGCTCCATGACCAGGATGCTCCGTGGGTTGGATGCTCCGGGGGGGTCCTAAGGGGGGCAGGATGCTGCGGGATCCGGCCCGGGAAGAGGCGGGGGACGCACAGGAAGGGGTTGGGGTTGCAGGAACCGAGAACAAAGCGGAGTCCGGGGAGCTCCGGTGCTCGGAGCCGGCTCCGGTGCTGCCGCCGCTGCTGTGCAGGTAATCGGCAGGGAGCGGGGGCTACCGGGGAGGGGACGGCTCCCCCCGGGATGGGTGCTTCCCCCCAACCCCCTTCCTCCCTGGTCTGGGTACGAGCCCTGTGGACCCCCCGGGGGCTGGATATGGGCTCCCCGACACCTCTCGGAGAGGATACGGATTCACCACTGACTCCCTCCCGGTGTAAGTAGGGACCCCCGGCAGTCCCCCCCTGGGCCCCCCGGACTGGCTACGACCCCCAGTCTCCAGGCTGGGTATGAGCCCCCCAAAACCCCAGCATCCCTTGGACTCTGCGTGAGCCCCCCCCGTGCATGAGGACAGCAGGGGACGTGTCCTCCCCAGGGCTCTGAGGTCCCCAAGGGGACAGGACAAAGGGACAGAGCTGGGTTGTCCTGACACGTGACCCGCCCCCCCATCCCCTCCCCATTTTGTCCCCTTCTTCCCCACTTCCCACAAGCTTGCTGGTGTTGTAGAGCTGGCAGGGCCACTGCTGGGCTCATCCTAGATGTCCAAAAGTCACAATGAAGCTCTAAATTTCAGCTTAGCACCCCAAAATGGGCATCTTTCTTTTTTCCTTTTTCTCCTTTTTCTTTTTTTCTTTTTTTTCCTCATTCCTAGCACTGATGGGCTGCTGTGTCTTACACCAGAATAGACACATGTCCTGAAACACCAAAAATAAAAAAGTGATGGACACAATGAAACTGGCTCAGGTAGACAATTCGGCAGAGGGATTTGGAGGGTTTGCTCTGAAGATGGGGCAGGAAGCAAAGCGAGTGGAAGGAGAGATGTTGTGCAGAAAACAAACAAACAAACAAAAAACATAACAAAACAAAACCCACAACATTTCTTCAGCAACAATGGTCATACACCAGAAAATCAGCCCTTTGGGGAAAGGAAACACCTGGTTTTTTGGGTACAAAAACTTTCAGATCCATGAGTCTCCTCCCGGGAGGACCAGCCCATCCTCATTTTCTTGCCTGAATGCCCCACGGCTCTCCTTGGTTGCCTGGGAAAGGCTTGAGCTATTTTGCTTCTTATTTAGGTATTTTTATTCTTCTTTTTGCATGGTGGGGTGGCATCCTCACATGTTGAAGTGGGATCTCTTGCTGCTGCAGGAGCCCGTGACCTTCGAGGAGGTGGCCGTGTATTTCACCAAGGAGCAATGGGTCCTGCTGGACCCTGTGCAGAGGACTCTCTACGTGGATGTCATGCTGGAGAACTACGAGACCGTCACCTCGCTGGGTAAGGAGTCCTGGCCCTTGGAGTTTTGGAGCCAAGAGCTCCTGGAACTTTGACTTCTGGCTTTTATGTTGCAGACAGTCTCAGTTTTGGGATGGCATGAGCTCTGTGGCATTCAAGAGTGAGGCAGATTCTCTCCCTGATGTTCCTCCTGGGAGTCAGAGCGAGGATGCGCATTAAGGCAAACCCCTTTTCTCCTCTCTTCCATACTATTTTCCAGGGGATGGAAATATCTGTCTTCCCCCGCGGCAACTTTTCCCCTTTTTCTGCACTATCTCCATCCCAAAGATTGATTTAGGTCCAGGCAGGTCAAACATTTGATGGTAGAGGACTCACATTCATGCAGGTAACCCAGGAGACTGTATCACCACCATTCCCACTCCACATCCCTCAAGTCAAGAGAAAGTTCAGATTTCTTTCACTTCACAAATACTCCTCAATTCTCAAATCCCTCATGCCATTATCTCCTCTGGGACAGGTTTTCCTGCTGCTGAGCCAGACTTGCTCAACCAGGAGGGAGGAGAGCACTGGGCCCCAAACCTTCAAGAAATGGAGAAAAAAGTCCTGAGCAGCAGTCAGGAAGGTGAGGATGGGATGTCGTTGGCAAAGACCATGACTACCTACATCAGCACATGCTATTATTTCCTATCAACCCTACATCAGGCTTTTAGTCAAAACGTGGTAGATCCTACTATGAGATATAGTTCCACTGATCCTAACTGGAAATCAGAATAAATTTCCTCTCCATTATCTTCCCAATCTTCCATCCCTGGGAAATGATGGAAGCAGAACTTCAGCCAGTTGTCCTGTCTGGTTAATTGGTGCTTCAGCTTTTCCTACACTTTCCCCTTAATGTTATTTCTATCTGGCCTAGGAAATAACCTGTCTGGCTTCTCTCTGTGTCACAGAACCTCCTGGGATGGATGGGGAGATGGAGGAGGAGAGTGCTGGAGACCAAGATGCTGAGCAAGCACGGAGGCGTGCAGTTACATTGGTGATGCTTGAACACAGCGCCCGTGGGAGCCAGCAGGGTCTGCTAACATGGAAAACAGGGAGCAGGACACTTTGTGGAGGAGCTGATGCCAACCTTGGAGAAACCCCCATCCAGGAGGAGCCTGCGGAAAGGCTGCCAGAGCATGGGCAGGAGGGTGGCTGGAGGAGGGACTTGCTTACACCTCCGAGAGACAATGTGGGAGAGAAACCTTTCAAGTGCCCAGAGTGTGGGAGAAGCTTCATGAGGAGCTCAGACCTCATCGTCCACCAGCGGACCCACACTGGGGAAAAACCTTACCAGTGCCCCGAGTGCGGGAGGTGCTTCAACAGGAGCTCCAGCCTTGTGACGCACCAGAGGGTGCACACGGGTGAGAAAATGTACAAGTGCCCCGAGTGTGCAAAAAGCTTTACACGGAGCTCAACGTTGACCGCACACCAGAGGACCCACACAGGGGAAAAGCCCTACCAGTGCTGTGAGTGCGGGAAGAGCTTCAGCAAAAGGTCAAACCTTATTAAACACCAAAGGCAGCACACCGGAGAGAGACCGTATCGATGCCCCGACTGCGGGAAGAGCTTCATACAGAGCTCAGACCTGATTGTCCACCAGCGAACGCACACAGGAGAAAAGCCCTACCAGTGCTCAGAGTGTGGGAAATGTTTCAGCGTGCGGTCGAAACTTATTCAACACCAGCGCGTGCACACAGGAGAGAAACCCTACACATGTGCGGAGTGCGGGAAGAGCTTTGGGCAGAGCTCGCACCTTTCCGTGCACCAGAAAACTCACAGAGGAGAAAAATCAGCACTCCGAGTGTGGAAGGTCATCCAGTGTGAGATCCTGCCTTGCTAAATATCAGAAACTGCATGCAGGAGATGGATATACAGAATATCTGAGTGTGGGAGATGGTCTTTGCACTTAAACCTAGACAGAAGAACATTTTGCTGCTGTGCTTGTGCCCACAAAAGCCAAGAAATCAGTCGGCAAACGTGAAGTTCCATTAAAAATGAACCAGTCTGTACACAAGAAGGACTGTAAGTACTTTAGAGGGTGGGGCAAGAAGGAAATTCAGTCAATAAATGCAGTGTGTAGGGTGGATGGGCTCAGAAAGTGCAGTGGCTTTTGTACTAATACACTGATGCCATGTTTAAATATGCCAGTGTGACACTAGGAAAACCAGGTCTCCAGAGGCACCTTCCAAATTCCTCATGACGTTCACGACATTCATCAAAATCACAATGTTTGGCCACTTGGCGCGTCTCCTCCCATGTCTGACCCCCAGGTAGTTATCTTCTTCGAGTGAAATCCACACTTCTGGCCTGTAATGCATGGAGGAATTGGCCTCCACTTTGAGGAACTTTACAAAGCCTCCCCAGGTCCAGCTGGGTCCTGGAAACAAGGCAGATTTCGGATTGTGGCAGAGGAGATTGGGTTGAACCACATCTTCTGGGGCACTCGTGTCTTTTGTGTCTGGGTTTCCTATAACTCCTGGTACTCATCCTCCCTGCGCTGCCTTCAGTCACCTGTATTCTCTATCCCCGCTCATCATCTAGGAGGCTGAGAAATTACCTGGTGAAGAAATTGAGATGTCTTCATGTTTAGGCACCTTACTTGCTCCCAGTTGAGCCCATGTCCAAGCTGAGGCACAAGAAGTTAAAATTTTAGAATCACAAATTCATTTAGGTTGGAAAAGACCCTTCAGAACATAAAGTCCAACCATCCACCCAATGACCTAAGTTGTCCACGTACCATAGACTTGGAGTGGAGTTTCCTGAAGGAAGGGGATCCAACACTGGTTCTTAACAGGTTAAGAGCACTATTTTTATATGGACAGACCAGAAAAATCAGCCTACAGGGATAGACTTAATGATCTGGGAGCTCTTTTCCAACCTAATTTGGGGTCCGTGACTGTGTCCTGTTAGAAAGGAGAAGACTATTTCCATCACTGAAGCCACATCACAAGCCAAGAGGTCTTCCTGTCCATGAGTCACTGAAACGACAACTCCACAAGGGAAGATCTCCAGAACATGAGCTTCTTGAGAGGTAGAAACCAGACTTGCTTCAGGACCTGCGAGCAGAAATGCAATGGGTATGTTTACAGGGCTGTTTCTCAGAGAGTGAAGGCTGGGAGGGCTTTTCACAAGTTGCTATTCTTGGGGAAAAAAAAATAATGAAATGGTATCCTCCAAGTTCTCCAAGAACTTGTACTTGTTCTCCACATTCCTCTGCAGCAGCCATGGCGACAATGTGATACTCATGCAATGGCAAAGGAAGGAGAGTCCACCACAGCCGTTTCCAAACTGGGGAATTTGCTTCCACTGGGATAGAAAAAAAAAAATTAAAAATTTACCAGCAGACACTTCAGTCAAGGAGGATCTTTATGGGCATCCCCTGGGGTTGGTGGCAGATCAAGAATACGGGATTTTTTTGGAGGAGTGGGACACATAGGTGACGGTTCAGTTGGACCACAGACAGAGCTAAGAACCTGAAAAGTTGGTCCTATTTTCTACCGTGCATTTTCATAAAGACCTTCCAGAGACCTGGAGGACCCAGGAATTTGCAAACAGGGACAAGGCTACTGCAGATCTCTCGTTATTAGGCTGTCGGGAAGATCATCTGCTTTGTCTCCAAATCCTGAAGTTAAAAAATAAATAAAAAGTTACAAGATAAATAAAATAAATAAGAAATATAAAAATAAAGAGGAATAAAAAATATAATAAATACATTTAAAATAAAAATATAAATGGAAAAAATGTAGAAATATAAAAGAATAGAAACATAAACAGTAGACATATAAAAAAGTAGAAGCAAAAATAAAAAGCAAAACACAAAAAGAAAAGAAAACCAAAAAGGGTAAAAATAAAAAATAAAATAAAAAGAAGAAAGATTAAAAAGGAAAATTTAAAAATAAAGTAAAAATATAAGAAGTAAAAGGATAAAAGAGTAAAAATTAAAAAGTAAAAAATAAGTAAAAGAATAAAAGTATGACAAAAATAGAAAAAAATAAAACAAAAAAGTATAAGAATTAAAAGTAAAAGAATAATAAAGTAAAAATATACAATGTAAAATAATAAAAGTATAAGTAAAAAAAAAAAAGTAAAAATAAAAATATACAAAATGAAAATAAAATTAAACATAAAAATATAAATAAGAATAAAACGTAGAAAAAGAAAAATATAGATATAAAAAATATGAAAAAGAAAAATGAAAACTAATAATAAAAGAAAAATAAAAGAAAAATAAGAATAAAACACGAAAAAAAAATAGAAATAAAAACGAAAATAATAAGTAAAAAAAAAAAAACTGAAAAATAATAAAAAAGTAAAAAAATAGAATATAAAGAAATGAAAAAGAATTAAAAAGTAAAAACTAAGAATATAAAGGAAGAGCACGATAAACATAAAAAGTAAACAAAGAAAAGTAAAAAAAAATAAAATTAAAAAAAAATGAAAAAGGCCTCTAAAAAAGGCCGCAATCCGCCCGGGAAGGAAGCGAGGCAGCAGCGAACAAAGGCCCCGGGGCCGGGAGGAGGCGAGGCCGGCAGCGGGTCCGCGAATCCCATCCGGGGCTGGCGGCACCCCCCCGGGACGGCTCCTCCCGGCCGCCACCCCCCGGGACGGGGCCGAGCCGGGGCCGGGGACCGAGGGCACGAAGGGGCCGGGAACCGGGGCCGGGGCCGGAGCAGCGCGGGGCGGCGGCCCAGTAATGGGGGGGTCTGGGGGAGAAGCAGGGGGATGGAGGAACCGGGGGGGGGGACCGGGGTGCAGGGCTCGGGCCACGCGGTGCCAGCGCGGCGCTGCGAGGGGATGCGGTGAGGAGGGGGGGATTTGGCTCTCTTTGGGGCTGTTTGGGAGCTTATTTGTACTTTTGTTCTCAGGCTGCGTTTGGTTTCTGTATTTCTTCTCTCTTTTTAACTTTATTCCTAATTTTATTTTTTCTTGTCTATTTTTTCTTGCCTATTTTTACTTTTTTCTATTTTTTTCTATTTTTTTCTATTTTTTTCTATTTTTTTCTATTTTTTTCTATTTTTTTTTCTATTTTTATTTTTTCCTGTCTAATATTATTTTTTCTTTTCTATTTTTTTTTTCATTTTTTTCCTGTCTGTTTTTACTTTCTCTTTTCTATTTTTATTTTTTCCATTTTTACTTTTTCCGTTTTTATTTTATCTTTTCATCACTAATTTTCTTGTTTTCTATTTTTTCTTTTTTATTTTATTTTTAACTTTATTTCTAATTTTATTTCCAACTTTTTATTTCTATTTTTTTTTCTATTTTTATTTACTATTTCTATATTTCTTTTCTATTTTATTTCTAATTTTGTTCTTTCTTTTCCATTTTTCTATTTTTCTTTTTATTTTCCCACTTTATCTCTAATTTCATTTCTAAATTTCTTTTTTCTTTTTCATTTCCTTTTCATTTTATTTATAATTGTATTCTAATTATATTTTAATTATAATTTTAATTGCACTTTTACTCTACTTTTATTTTTTATTTTCTATTTTTCTTTTTTTCTTTTTAACTTTATTTCTAATTTTATTTCTAACCTTATTTCCAATTGTATTTTTAATTTTATTTCTAATTTTGACACATATTTGCCACTTTCAACCCACAGAGCAGGGCTTCCCTTTCCCGAAACCAGCTTGCATGGAGCAGCCTGGAGAGCTTCCAACCCCCCTAGGGATGCAAGAAGAAAAAAAACCTGGAGACCCCCTTGGAGGTGAGGCACTGCCCCCCCCAGAAATTCTCCGTGGACCCCTGGGTTCACCCCCTGCCACAACTCAGACTTGCTACGGCTCGTCTCTTGCTCTCAGGCTTCTTTCCTCTCCCCCCGTGACCTCGTTTCCCTTCCAGATTTAAGACGTTTTTCTCATTTGTGTCCCCCAGCAGGATGCACCCCGAGGAGAGCTAGGACTGAACCAAGCCCGACACGAGGACACGAGGAAGGAAGGGGAGATCCCAGCATTGGCACCGGCATCACCGCTGGCATCGTGGCCAGCAAACGGGCAGGGAACGGCTCCGAGGGCACGCAGCCAGAGGCAGCTCCCGAGGCTGAGTGGAGGCCGGGAGAAGATGAGGATGTGAAGGCTGCAGCTCATCTCATCCCTCAGGCAGGGGACGTGAAAATCCTCAACGGCTCCAAAGCCCAGCGTGGGGCCGCCGCTGGGGAGAAGAAATACGCGTGCGAGGAGTGCGGGAGGAGGTTTGGCCAGAGCTCCAACCTCATCGTGCACCAGCGAATCCACACGGGGGAGAAGCCCTACAAGTGCCACGAGTGCGGCAAGTGCTTCAGGCAGAGCTCCAACCTCATCGTCCACCAGCAGACGCACGGCGGGGAGAAGCTTTACGAGTGCCCCAAGTGCCAGAAGTGCTTCCCGGACAGGTCGCTGCTCATTAGGCACAAGAGGATCCACATGGGAGAAAAGCCCTTTAAATGCCAGCATTGCGGGAAAAGCTTCATCCACCAATCGAGGCTTCTCGTCCACGAGAAGGTCCACGCAGGAGACCAGCTCTACCAGTGCCCCCAGTGCGGGAAGTGCTTCGGGGACAAGCCCAAGTTGCTGCAGCACCAGCAGCGGCACGTGGGCGAGCGGCGCTACAAGTGCTACGAGTGCGGAGAGGAGTTCAACCAGAGCTCGGACCTCAACCTCCACCAGAGGGTCCACGTGGAGGAGAAGCTCTACCAGTGCTCGACGTGTGAGAAGTGCTTCAAGGACAGGTCGACGCTCATCAGGCACGAGACGGTGCACACCGGGGAGAAGCCCTACCAGTGCCACGAGTGCGGGAAGAGGTTCACCAGGAGCTCCGATATCATCGTCCACCAGCGGACGCACACAGGGGAGAAGCCCTTTGAGTGCCCCGAGTGTGGCAAGAGCTTCAGCCACAGGTCAAATCTTTTCCGGCACCAAAGGATGCACATGGGGGAGAAGCCCTACAAGTGTGAGGAGTGCGGGAAGAGATTCGGGCAGAGCTCGGAGCTCATCGTCCACCAGCGCACGCACACGGGGGAGAAACCCTACCACTGCTCTGAGTGCGAGAAGTTCTTTCGGGGGAGGTCGACGCTTTTCAGGCACGAGAGGCTGCACACGGGGATTAAACCCTACGAGTGCTCCGATTGCGGGAAGAGCTTTGGGCAGAGCGGGGACCTGATCGCCCACCAGCGCTTCCACACCGGCGAGAAGCCCTACCAGTGTGGCGAGTGCGGGAAGAGCTTCAGCAACCGGTCGAGCCTCCTTCGGCACCAGAGGCTGCACGCCGGGGAGAAGCCCTACAAGTGCCACGAGTGTGGGAAGAGCTTCGCACAGAGCTCGGACCTCATCACCCACCGGCGCACGCACACGGGGGAGAAGCCCTACCCGTGCTCGGTGTGCGGGAAGAGCTTCAACAGGAGGTCCAACCTCGTTGTGCACCAACGCGTGCACGGAAGGGACAGGCTCTGCAAATGCCGGCAGTGCGGGAGAAGCTTCCAGCAGAACTCGCAGCTCACCCTGCAGCAGAACTCTCCTCGGTGTCCCGAGTGCACAAAGTGGTTTGAGGAGGGGTCAAACCCCGGTGAACACCAGAGATAGCACTGGGGAGAAAAGCTCTGTAAGCACCCAGAGTTCTGGATCAGGGCGAGACATCACGTCGCAGATAAGAAAAATTAGTGCTTTGCCTAGGTATTATTCAATCTTTCCACCTTCGCAGTCTTCAGGAAAAATAAAAAAATACCACAAAACACACAAATGATCTAAAGTAGGCTGATGAGAGTAAATAATATAATTATTTTTTTTCTAGTTATTTCTTATTATTGAGTTTGCTTCAAGGGCTTGATGTGTGTTGATCCACTCACTCCCATCTCCCCCAATCAAACCATCTTGTCCTGGGGTTCAGGCTGTCTGTCCATCCCATCACCTGGCTTCAAAGCCCTTAAATCCTGCAGCGTTCCCCAGGCTGGGGCATCCGCCCTGGGTGCCCATCAGCACCCTGAGATACCGTAGAAATCTGTCTTCCTACACACATCCTTCCCTCCCCACTATATGTATTTAACCTCAGTAATAATAATAAAAAAAAGCCCTCTGTTCCTAATCTTATGTTTACCTTTTATTTTTCTGTTATCTAAATAGCTGTGTATTAAATCTGGAATTGCTCCTGCATGGCAGGGATTGCTGCTGTAAAAAAATGTGAGAGGGGGAACTGATGTTTGCAACCCTGCATTCTGGAGGAAAACTGTCTAAAAACTGTCTATGAGGAAATCACACTTACCCTCTATTTTTGTTTTGTTTTGTTTATTTGTTTTTGTTTTTCTTTCTTTCTTGGTGTATTCTTGCTCCTGAACTTGGGAGCTGCTCAGAGAGATGGTCAAGAGTCTTTGGGGTGCTCAGATACCTCACAAAGAGCCTCTTTGGCCTCATCTTCCCTTTTCTCCTCACCATGTGCCAGGACCTACCTCCCGTTCCCTTCATTCTCCTCATCACCTCCTTTTCCTCCAAAAAACCTAAAGCCACCCACGGTGCCACCGCAGCAAAGATCTGTGGGAGCACTATGGCTGTGTTATCACTGGGATGGTTGCTTCCACCTTCGCCTTTGACGTGGCCATCCCATAAATTTCTGACTTTAAATTAGTAATCTCTGATGCGTTTAGACCCCAGATGGTCCACTGGGGCAGTGAATTTATCATTAGTAGCCAAATATCTGGAAAAAAAACACGTTAATATAAAAAGTTGGTTGGCTGGTTGGGTTGCACGGCTGGTTTGGAGTTGTGTTAATAACGCCCTGGCTGCGAACCAGTGGTCATGGTGGTGTGGGTCTTGTCAACCCTAGGCCATAAAGGGGTTTCTGGTAAGCCCAGGCTCTGTGCCATCCCCGTTGGTGTCTCTCCATCAGCTGGTGACAGGATGACCCCATCCCGCAATGGGACACCACACCCAATGCAGAAGGATGGGGTGGGCCCATCGAGGGCTAGGGGGTGTCACTGCGGCCATCCATGGCCTCAGATTGCATATGGGGCTATGGGCTGGAGCCCAGCACAGGCTATGCTTGTGGGATGACTGCGTCCACCCTACAGGTGCTTCTGGAGGCACAGAAGGACCATGATAAGGACAAAAGTGGGAAGGGTGATGAGCAGAAGCCTGGCTAAGAGCTGGGCTGCACTGGGACAGGGGAAAGACCACCAGAAGAGCAGGAGCCATGCAGTGAATGCCAAGACCATTCGAGGTGCTTGCAATAATACACATCATTTAAGAAACCGTTTCACATTTTACTTTGGCCACCCTAAAACATACACACAGGTTATTCCCCCCATCCTTGCAGACTCCGCTGTGGAATATCAAGACTTCTCATGCTCCACAGGCTGTTCCTTCCCCGCCGTCGCTTCTAGGATTTATTGAGCTTTTTCTCCATTTTGCCTCTTTCCTCCAGGCATTTGCAGGGTTTTTTTCCTCCGTGTCACTACTGATGCTCAACAGTTCCACCAAAGCACTTAGGTGCACCCCGAGCATGCTGCAGCAGCGGTGTCCATCAGCCCGTTGGGGCGGCCCAGATTCACCTGGAAGCTTTTCCTACCCCGCTGGTGTTTGCCGAGTCCGTGCACTCGCTGGTGCACGATGAGGTTGGATTTCCTACCAAAACACTTCCCGCATTGCTGGCACGGGTAGGGCTTCTCCCCGGTGTGGGTCGTCCGATGCTCGAGGAGATCCGTGCTCTGCGCGAAGCTCTTCTCACACTCGTGGCACTTGTAGGGTTTCTCACCTGTGTGTTTCCGCTGATGCCTGACAAGGCTCGAGCTGTTGCAGAAGAAATTCCCGCACTCGCCGCACTTGTAGGGTTTTTCCCCCGTATGGAAGCGCTGGTGGACCACCAGGTCTGCACTCAGCCCGAACCTCTTCCCACACTCGGGACACGTGTAGGGCCGCTCGCCCGTGTGCTGCCTCTCATGCCGCATGAGCGTAGTCCTGCCCTTGAAGCACTTCCCACACTCGGAGCAGCGGAAGGGCTTCTCCCCCGTGTGGGTCCGCTGATGGACCAGCAGATCCGTCCGGTGGCCAAAATTCTTCCCGCACTCTTGGCACTGGAAAGGTTTCTCCCCCGTGTGCCTCCTCTGGTGGGTGAAGAGGTTGGATTTGTGATTGAAGCTCTTCCCACACTCGGCACAAGCGAAGGGTTTCTCCCCTGTGTGGATTCTCTGATGGACGGTCAGGTCCGATTTCCGAGCGAATCGCTTCTCGCACTCGTGACACTCGTACGGCTTCTCGCCAGTGTGCACCATCTCGTGCCTGAGGAGCGTGGATTTGTCCTTGAACCGCTTTTCACACTGCGGGCACTTGTAGATTTTATCCGCCGCGTGGGTTTTCTGGTGCATCACCAGCTTGGTGCTGTGCCAAAACCTTTTCCCACACTCGGAGCACTTAAACGGCCTTTCCCCCGTGTGCGTTTTCTGGTGCTCGAGGAAATCGGGGTTATTCCCAAAGGTTTTCCTGCAATCACGGCACCGAAAAACCTTCTGCCCGCTGTGCAGCCTCTGGTGCTTGGCGAGGTTCGACCTGTCGCTGAAGGGTTTCCCACATGCGCAACAGGCGTAGGGCTTTTCCCCGGTGTGCGTCCTCCTGTGCACGATGAGGTTGGAGTTGTGCCTGAAGCTTTTCCCACACTCCTTGCAGAAATATTTCTTCTCTTGAGCAAAGCTTTCTGCTGGGGGGTTGGGTTCCTCGAGGATTTTGGCCATGCTCGCATCCTTCCCCGTGCAGCCCTGCAGCCTGAGGTCATTTGTGCCATCCGTTCTCTGCCAAAACCAATTTCCTCCTGAGTTTCCTGATGAGGAGATGCTCATTTCAGGTCCTTCCCAACGGGGACCCTTTTCCACCTCGTTCTCCGTCCCATGTCCTGCTGGGTTACGAGAAGAAGCAAACAGCAATGTTATTTCTAAGAAAAACGCCCCCAGGATGGGCTCGTAGGCTGGGACAGCCACGCGGGTGCACAGCTCTCACCTCGCCAAGGGTTTTCCAGGGTCTCCGTCTCACTTTGCTGAGCATCTTCCCACGTTCCCTCACCTTGCTCCATCCGCTCATCTCCGTTTGGGTCCAAAACAGGGCTGGGGTTTGGCCATGCTTCAGGGAATCCTGCTGGTCTGGGGGGAGGAGGAGTAAAAGCGTGATAAATCCTCGCACGGGAAAACTCTCCGTAGCAAAGTGTGGAACTGGAAATTAAAGATCAGGGGAATTAAATAAATATCAGGGGAATGAAATTATCCCACAGGTGGGATTAGTGCTGAGAAGCAGTCAACACGGAGTAGGAGGGACACCCTTGGGCAACCCCACACTCGGGGCAGTGCCTGTGTGCTCGGAGCCCCCCATATCCTGAGCCCATCCTGGGGGTCTCACCATTAATGTGGTGCTTTTTCCACTGATAGTGATGCTCCCCGGTCCTGGCTGCTCTTCAAGCTGTAAAGCAGGCCTAAGGAGGAAGCTCTGAGCAAAGTAAGTACAAAAGTAAGTAATAGTAATATTATAATTAAGAACAAGAATAAGAACAAGAATAAAGAGTAATAATAATAATAATAATAAAATAATAATAATAAATAATAATAATAATAATAAAAATAGTAAGAGTAAGACTGAGACTGAGACTAAGAATAAGAATAAGAATAAGAATAAGAATAAGAATAAGAATAAGAATAAGAATAAGAATAAGAATAAGAATAAAGGAGGAGGAGGAAGAGGAGGAAAAGGAGGAGAAGAGAAGGAGAAGGAGAAGGAGAAGGAGAAGGAGAAGGAGAAGGAGAAGGAGAAGGAGAAGGAGAAGGAGAAGGAGAAGGAGAAGGAGAAATAAAATAAAAGAATAAAAAGAAGAAATAAAAATTAAAAAATAGAAAAGAAGAAGAAGAAGAAATAATAAAAAATAAAAATAAAAATAAACAAGAATAAATAGAAATAGAAATAGAAATAGAAATAGAAATAGAAATAGAAATAGAAATAGAAATAGAAATAGAAATAAAAACCGACCAACCAAATAAATAAATAAATAAATAGAAATAACTATAAAATAAAAAATATATATTAAAAAAACCCCGACCTGCGAACGGTTAGGGGGCAACTTCCCCCAACTCGCCTCCGGCTCCGGGCGAGCTGGGGACCGCGACAGCCTCCGGGCCACCGGGAGCGACCCCGGAGCCAGCCCCAGCTCCGCTCCCCGGGCCGGGGGGGCCGAGGGGGGGTCCGGCAGCTCCGGTCCCGCCCCGGGGCGGCCCCGAGCTCCTCCCGCCCCTTCCGTTGCCCCCCCTCCGGGTGCTACCGGTACGGAGCCCCATCCACCCACTGCCACCCCAGCCCCCAAAAGACCACCCCCCGCATGTAGTAATGACGCAGAACTCGCCAGCAAAAAATATATATTTTTTTTTTTAATAAAAAGATTATTTATTGAATTTTCAATATAAATTACTTCCACCTCTTTCCTTTCAAGCCACGAATATTTTTAATTTTTTGGCACTGAGACCTCGATCCTCCCTTCAATCAGGCGGAGCAGATGCTCCCCGATACCCCCAGTGGAGCCCTTTTGATTTTCCCCACCCTAAAAAGCTTGGAGGGAAGATGCTCCCCCGCACGTTCCTCTCGTATTCTATCAGTATAAAAATCCCATAGATTCTATCGTACGTGCAGAGAGCTAATAAGAAAATAAAATCTCCAACCCGTTTGGAAATTGAGGTTTAACGCCTCAGGGCAGGGTGTGCCCTCACTCTTGATTATTAATTATTGATTGCTGTTGATTATCGATTGCTGTTTTGAGCTTGATTTCTATTTTGAGCTGGGGCTTGGATGGGAGCAGGAGAGATTTCTCAGCAATTGTGAGCTAACCTTAGAAGATAAAACAGCAAGATATTAAGGAAATGGGATAGGATGATAGAAGGGCTCTCGGTAGGGAACTAGAGTTCAGATGAGGCTGTCAGGGGAGCAAAGTGAAGGTTGTTAAGCAAACTACACAATAATGTGTGAAATTAGCCTTTTTCTATCGCTGATGAACCCCTGTTGTGGCATAGCAATGATTGACCCAACTCATAGCACCCTCTTTTCTTCTCCCTGAGTAGTCTCTGATGCAGAAAAAAAGGTGAATCTCACATGGGACAGTATACCACACTTTAAAACTCATCCATTTTCTTCTTATTTACTGTGATCTTGGGATGTGAGCTCTGGCCGAGCCCATTCTCCTACTGCAGGCACTTGGGAGGTTTTTGTCCTCTGCGTCATCGCTGCTGCTCAAGGATGCTCAAGGATTCCTCCTCGAGGGGTTTCGCGCACTCGGAGCATGGGGACGAACCATCTCCTGCAGGGTTTTGCTCCGGGGTCTTCCCACTTCTCGAGCAGCCTCCCGTCCTCTGTCCCCTGTGGCCTCGCTGGTGCACGAGGAGGCTGGATTTCCTGGTGAACCTCTTCCCACACTCGGCGCACAGGTAGGGCTTCTCCCCCGTGTGCGTGCGCTGGTGGGCGATGAGGTCCGAGCTCTGCCCGAAGCTCTTCCCACACTCATGGCACTTGTAGGGCTTCTCCCCCGAGTGCCATTTCTGGTGCTTGACCAGGCTGGATTTATTGCAGAAGAATTTCCCACACTCACCGCACTGGTAGGGCTTCTCACCAGTATGGAAACGCTGGTGCGTGATAAGGTCCCCGCTCTGCCCAAAGCTCTTCCCACACTCAGAGCACTCATAGGGTTTCTCCCCCGTGTGCAACCTCTCGTGCCTGAAGAGCCCGTACCTCCCCCTGAAGGACTTCTCACACTGGGAGCACTGGTAGGGCTTCTCCTCGGTGTGCGTGCGCTGGTGGATGGTGAGCTCCGACCTCCGGGCGAAGCTTTTCCCACACTCATGGCACTCAAACGGCTTCTCCCCGGTGTGCACGATCCGGTGGGTGAAGAGGTTGGAGCGTTGGCTGAACCTCTTGCCGCACTCGGAGCACTCAAAGGGCTTCTCCCCCGTGTGGATCCGCTGGTGGACGACGATGTCGGAGCTCCTGGTGAACCTCTTCCCGCACTCGTGGCACTTGTAGGGCTTCTCCCCCGTGTGCACTCGCTCGTGCCTGATGAGCGTCGACCTGTCCTTGAAGAACTTCTCGCACGTCGAGCACTGGTAGGGCTTCTCCGCCATGTGGCTTTTCTGATGCGAGCTCAGGTCCAAGCTCTTCCCAAATTCCTTGCCGCACTCTTGGCATTTGAAAGCCTTTTCCCCTCGGTGCAGCCGCTGATGGCAGATGAGCTCCGACCTGTCCTGGAAGCATTCCTTGCAGTGCGAACACTCATAGAGATTTTCTTCTACAATGAGCTGCCCATCCCCATCACAACAGGCGAATTCATTCCCTGCTTTCCTTGGCTCCATCCCATGATCTTTCCCACTGTTATCCCCTTCTGGTTTTGTAGTTTCACCCACTTTGCCTTCAGCCAGACCCTCCTGCTCCACGTGGCGACCTTCGTCCTCCCTCTGTGTCCTGTCTCCTGCAGGGTGAGATGGATAACATTACTTTTTGCCCTGGGATGGGATCTCCATGACCAGGACATCAATAACCGCTCCCAGGGGCCACAGATGACTGTGGAAGCTGAATTACAGCGAGCCCCGTTGCCGAAAGACATCAGGATATGCCCTCAGACAGGACAATTCTCACCCTTATGGGTTAAAATTTTGGAAACTCCCAGTGGTTCCTCTCCCACTCCCCAATTTCTCACCTTTTTGGCTGCTCTCAGTGCTGCCCAGCTCTCTCCCCGGAGGACCAGGTGCCACCAGCTTTCCCCCTTCTTCCATCCAGTCTCTTTTGGGGCCAGAAAGCCCTGTTTTGGGGGCAGACGCCCGGTTGCCAGCACTCCCTTCACCACAACGCTACGGCCAAATCCTGACTGGGTGACACTTCCCCGTGGGCTTATTTCGCACCAGCCTTTCCGTTTCGATGTAATCTCCCCTTTTTCCAAACCCTGCAGCACCCCAGGGCTGCAAATCTTAATTTCCCTGGGGGGGGACTGGGATGCTCAGCCCAGTTTGGATCAGATCAACCTGGTCCCAGCCGCAAGATCCCGGCTCCCAGCGCATCCCCGGCCGGGCAGCGCTGTTGGAAGCTCGGGGAAGCCGGTTGCAGGCCGGGATGCTGCACAGAGGCACAGGAAAAAGCCAAGGGGGACGAGGGGGGGACAGTTCCGGCTGTGCAGAGAGAGCTTTCGGAGGGATTTGTGCTCAGCATCCCTCTCCCTCCTGCTCCCCATCCCTGGCTGCGGATAGGGAGGGTCTGAGGACCAGCAAAATACTTCTATTTTTAATTTTTTAATTTTTTTTTGGGGGGGTGGAGGAGGAAAGAAATGTGGAAAAAGCCTTTTCTGTGCTGTGGATGTGTGTGCTGTGCCATGGCTGTGGTCGTCTCGTACACGGGAAATGCGGAGCCCTTGCGAGGTTTCCCGGCAGAGCAAGCAGCGGCTGCTTCAGCCGGGACGGGCACGGGATGTGGCTTGGATCTGCTGCCATCCTTCAGCAAGGGGCCAGGGACCGCTTCGTCCTGTGGTTTCGGGAGGGTTTCATCCGGCAGCCTGCAAGGTGAGGGGGCAGTTCGTCCCCCTGCAGCTGTATCCTGCTGCCTCTGTGCTCTTCTCCACCTCCAAGCACGCTCCACGTCCGTGCTTCTTTTCCAAGGCGAGAAGATTTGGGATTGTGCTTGCTCATCCTTGATCTGAGAATCTTAAGGCTTGAACCAAGGGACGATAGCTCCCCCTTCTTATTTGCACCACTCGGGCTGGAAGGAAGTTAATTCATTTAAATTGTGCCCCAGGAGTGTGCCATCAAGGCACGGGAGGGAGGAAAACCATCTCGGTGCCTCTTTTGCTCTTGCTCAAACAACTCCGTGAGGTCCTGGCTGCTCTTTGGTCCTGCCTCCCACGGGGCTGTGCAGCGGGGTGCCGTGCCATGGGGTGCTGTGCAGTGTGGTGAGGTGCTGGGCTGTGCAATGCACACCCAACTTTGACAGCGGCCATGCGCCTGGAGAGCTGCAACGTGATGCTTCAGGCCCCCGAGCTGCGCCATCGGAGCATCTCCGTGCACGGACCCAAGCTCTGCACCAGCACCTGGACCTCTGCGCCTCCCCAGGGTGCTGTGTCCGCAGGAAGAGCATCACCAGCGTGGGTGTGGGCCAGAGCCAAGGGAGGTGAGCACTGCCCCGAAGACCACAGCACCGCTCGAGGCCTCATTTCCTTTGTGGCCGCGGCATCGCCGATGCCTTGGCGGAGAGCTGGAGGCTGTCCGGCGTGGTGGCTGCAGCCTTCGTCGCCGTGGCTCTGGGCGATGGAGGATGAGGAAGGCTACACCGTGCTGAAGTTTGGGGCGAAACGCAGCGCCCCACGGAGGCAGCAAGGCGGTGGGATGGCAGGTGAGGCTGTAGGGTGGCGGAGGGGCTGTGGGGTCGGGACAGAGCGGCCGCTGGTGGCTCAAGACCATCAAAATTCTCCTCCAGGCTGGGGTTGGGGAGATGTGGGTTTGGCAAGGGAGCAAGAGATGGGCTTGGAAGGGGGCTTCACTGGGGAGGGTCCCTCGATTCAAGAGGGACGTGTGGGATGGCAAATCGGTGGGGTTGAAGAGCAGAAAGCCCCGAGGGGCACCGCGTTTGGTGATCCAAGCAAGCAGGAAGATGCTCCCTCCACCCTCTGGGCTGCTCACCCAGAAGCTCCCAACACTCCCAGCGCTCCCCAAACCTTTCCAAGTGCAGTTTTGGGGGCCACAGGGTGGGCAGAGGGTAAGATGAAGGGGAACACAGCCACGCTGCACCCCGGGACATCTTCCAGTCTCGTATCGCATCACTCCGGCCAGCATCAGCACCGCCGGAGCCACACCATCCTGTGCAGGCTTGAAAATTCCCCCGTGCCCTACACAATTAATTAAAACCCAGGACCCTATTTGCTTTCTCATGCAGCAGAGGCGAGGAAGGTTTGTTGGTTTTTTGTTTTTTTTTTTTTTTTTTTCAAGCTGCAGTTTCCTGTTCGTCTGCGGTGCCGTCATGGGGCCGGATGGAGACACCTTTTCCCCCCCATCCCCTCTGCCCCATGCCACAACGGGGCTGTGAGGGTGGGCACGATCCAGACTCATCTCATCCCACAGGGTCCCATCGAAGCCAGTACCTGGTCGCCAGCACCGGATGGGCTTTGAGCACTGGTTTGGCTGTAGCAGTGATAACCCTGGGGCTAAGAGGTGAGTAGGGCACCGCCGAGCCACAAATGAATTGCACCAGCACGGTGGCACCTGCGGGGACAGGGTGACCCTGGAAGCCACCAACAGTGATTTAGCAGTGATTTATTTATTTTTTTTAATTTTTTTTGCAGTCTGGCAATTGCATGGCTCAGGACAGTGCTATGCAACTCTCAACGCATCAGCCACCAGCGCCGAAAACTGGGAGAATGGATGCAGAGGCTGCCTGGAGAGATTTCGGCTGCAGCTGAAAACAGCCCTGTGCAACGCACCCGAGATGGGTAAGCCCATGATCCTGGGGTAACCCTGGCCGTCCGGGCCCATTTTGGGGTACAAAACCACTTAAGAGCGTGGCCCCATAATGCAAAAGGTGCTTCAGGTCATGGGGGTCTTCAGCAAAATACTGGAAGGAAAAAGTTGTGCCCAAACCTGAGCTGTTCTTGGATCAAACAGCCCCAAGTCTTGGTCAGAATCCGGCCCGTGGGGGCTGGCTGCATCCTCAGGGCCTCCTGTCCCTTCAGATGACAGAGGGTGCCGGCTGTGTCCCCGGGACTGGTTGCAGCACGGGAACTGGTGTTACTGGGTGTCCCACGAGAGCCGGGACTGGCAGAGGAGCCGGGATGACTGCGCCCAAAAGGGCTCTGCCCTCTTCATCATCCGGAACCGGGAGCAGATGGTAAATCAGGGACCTGTTTTGGGGTGGGGGGCGGCTGGAGACCCCCAGCCTGCACCCAGCATCTCCCTGGGGCTAATCATCCTTTTTTTGGGGGGTAGATGGGGAGCAAACAGCATCCGTGTCCCCACCATCCCAGCTCCCACCCCTGCCAGGAGCATCCCTGAACCCCCCTGATACCCAAGGGGAGGTCAGCTGCACCCCAAGAGGGATGGGACACCCCAAAACAGTCACATAAAAGGGCATCTGTCCCCCAAAAAAGGGATGGGGAGACCCAAAGCAGCCCCACGAAGGGCACCTGCTCCCCAAAAGGGGATCAGAGCCCTCCAAAACCCCTTCCTATAGCAGGTGCTCCAGGATGTCACGCAGGGAAGGGGCTACGTCTGGATTGGGCTGTCAGTGACAGGGGCCAAGGGCACCTGGACGTGGCTGGACGGCTCCGTGCTGGACACCAAGCAGTGAGTGCCCCATCCCTTGGCTTTGTCCCCAAATTGCTGCATCCCTAAAAACTGGAGAACTCGGTCAGAGCATGCTCCTGGGGGAAAAGGAGAAGCGGGGGGGGTTCTGTCCCCACCAGCCCCAGGACAGGGACCTTTCTCCTTCCTCCTGCAGGTTCCACATCTTGGGCTCGGCCACCAGCGGCAGCTGCGCCCTAATAAAAGATTCCCAAATCCGCTCCGAGGGCTGCAACGCTGAGTCCAGATGGGTCTGCGAGAAGGATGCTGTCGCCCTGTAGCCACCCCATGCCCAACCTTGGGGTCCCAGGGCTTGGGGGGCAAACACCTCCTCTTCCTTGGCACCCAAGCAAGGGGTGAATGAGGAGGAATGCATTTCCACCCCAAGCTCCTTTTTTTTTTTTTTTTTTTTTTGCAGCAGGGCACAGGGGAAAACCCAGCTGCAGCCAGGGTCCTGGTGGATGGGGACAACATCTCTGTCCTCCACAGGCTTGCAGGGGGAGAAAGGGGATTTGATCTCACAGCCCCAAAGCTGTGGTCGCAAAATTCCACACAGCTCTGGATAACATTAAATACAGAAAGAAAATTCAGTGGTTTGCCTTTTTTTTTTTTTTTTTTTAATATTTATAAGATGATCTTGTAGAAAATCTTACAGAAATAAAAATCAGTCGTTTGCTTTTTTTTTTCCTTCTTTTTTTAATACATATAGGATGAGCTGGTAGAAAATCTTATAAGCTTATAAAAATAACACAAGCACAAAAAAAAAGCCCGAAGCCTGGGAGAACACGGGGTGCTCATCTCCCCTTGCCTGCATCAGGGAGGGGATGGTGATGCTGGAGCATCCCAAAATTGAGGAGCCCCTCTCCCTTCCCTCAGCACTCAGGGGCAGAGGCGAAGGTGGGAGCCTCTCCCCACCCAGAAGAAAGGGAAGATGCTCTCCTCCCTGAAGCAGGCTTTTTGGAAAGTAAAGACAGGGGGGAGTTGCTCGGCAAAGTAGAAAGCCACTTGTTCCCCCTCGTAATCCAGAACCACCCGGATCCTCCTGGGACTCCCACTCGTGGGGAGGGTGGTTGGGGGGGAGGCGAAAGCTCGGTACCGATTCCCGCAGCGCCCCACGGCCCAGATCCCCTCCTCCGGCCGAAACTCCAAGCAGCCCCTCCTGGGCAGGGAATTTCGGGCCACGCCGAGGGCCCAGGTCCCACCAGCCACCACCTCCACCTCCCAGCTGTGCCTCCCCGTGGTGAAACCCCGGTGGCCCAACACGCAGCAGAAGACGTCGAATCGCCTGGGGTCGGGGGGCAAATCCTGCCCTGCATCCGTCCACCTCACCCCCCGGCGGTCCCGGGACACGATGAGGCTCGTGTGGGCGGTGTCGGGGTCCAGAGTGACAAATGCTGCTTGGGATGGAGAAAATGGGTGGCAGAAGAAGGCCACCTCTTTGGTGGGTGGGTGACCTGTGTCACCCCACCAAAGCTTTTTTCAGCCCCAGCACCACAAATTTGACTCTCCTGGGTGTGTCTCAATATCTTCCTGCTTGGGACAGCTTTGCCTCATGCTAAGCATGGGGCAAAAGCTCTTTTGGGTTTTCAGGAAACCCACATTGAACTCAACCCATCATTTCCCAGATGCTTTAAGCAGTATTTCGGCTAAAAACGACTGCTGGAGCAGCAGCATCCCCCCAAGCAGGCTGTTGTCTGCAAGGACTCACCTTTTCCCTCTCCTCCTGGAGATGGTTCTACTTCTTTCTCCAGTTCAGAGGGTAAAATGTCTAGGGGATGAAGAACAACGTTGGATGTCATGTTCTCCAGATGCTTGCTTCTACGTATTTTTAGGATGTTACGGTAGGGAAGGAGCAGACAAATTTGCCTCCCTCCAAGGGGGCAAACAACCCCTGCTCAACCCGGTTGTGCTCCACCATACCTTGAAATCTCCCCAGCGCCTCTCTGAGGATGTCATTTTGTTGAGAAATGATACGGAGCCTCCTCTCCAGGTCCAAAAAGGTCTCCGTCATCCTCCGGGTGCTGCTCATCTCCCACCTGGATGCAAACCCTTCCCTTTAGTCCTGGGGTGTATGGAGATGGCATAGCCTGAGACGATGAGACCATCCCTCCTCCAGCTGCGCCCCAGGTGATATGGGGATGAGGGAAGAGCTGGATGTTCCCAAAAATTCCTTCAGTCCCAGGCTTGGAGCCTCCAAGCAGCTTGGTACAGAAGGAGGACACTTGGGTTCCTGATGCCCTCTGCCCTTTCTCTCGTGCCTTCCCCACCCTGGGGCTCAGGGGCACCTTTTTGTCCTTCCAGGTCTCTTTTTGACCCTGCCTGAACCACCAAAACTTTCATTTCTCTTCCAGAAACCATGGGGATGGTGGCTGGGATGACCCTTCACACTGAGCAGGAGCACATACCTGCCCACGGTGCTTCTGGCACTCTGCAACAGAAAAAGAGAGAGAAAAAAAGAGAGAAACAGCCTCAGATCCCCTTCCCAAAATTTGGGGGAAGGCTCCAAGCAAAGGCAACACCAGGATTGATGCTGGACCTTCTCCCTTCTTGCCCCGTGGAGCATCCAACCTGCAGGAATCCCCTCGTGGGTTGCTCGAGTTTCCTCTCCGCCTCCCAGATGAGGATGTCGAGGAGCGAAATCTCCCCCGACACCTTGGCCTCCTCTTCCTCCTGCCTCCTCATCACCTCCCTGTCCAGCTCCCCCAGCTGGGCCAGGAGGACGACCTCCTGGTCCTTCAGAAACCGGCGCAGCTGCCGAAATTCGGACACAATTTTCTGCCTCTCAGCCTCTGTTTGTGTCTGTAGGACATGGAAAGATGACAGCATGGACCGTGCTGGTCCAGCACCCCAATTTTTCCTGGGTGATAGCAACAGCTTCTTACCAAATACCCCTGGCATCTCCTCTCCCCGCTTGCTTTCAGTTCCAAAAGCTTTTCCCTTTGTTTCTTGAGGTTCTCCAGGTCTCTGTGAATTTGCTCCTGAAGAAAAAAAAAACAGTTTGGGGGAATATTTTGGGGGGAGTGGGGAAGGAAAGGATGTGATGCTTGGCTTTTGCTGGGAAAAATTTGTAGCATGGACACGAAAATGAAGAAATAGACACGGGGGGACAAAAGAGAAACTCTTGATGATACTCCAGGAATGCAGTTTGATGTTTAGATGAAATACATTGGAAAATACCCATTAACTGTTTTGGGGTGAAGGGTGTGGCCTGAAAATTAATATTTTCATATTTTTTAGGTAAATCTTTTTTTTTTTTTTTTCCCTAGTTCTCTCCAATTATTTCCAGTTATTTATTTTTACAGTTTGAAAACAGAGAGAGAACTGTAAAAGGAAGCTGGCTTGAAGCCTGCGATCCCAAGAAGCTCCAAGAAACTCCAGCATCCTCTAAGGTGGTCGAAAAACCACCACTTTCAGGTAAAGAAAAATCCCAAATAACAATACCACGGGCCTGACCCTGTCCTCCTGGGCAGGTTCCTCTCTGTGGGCTTCTCCACGAGCCCTTGGTGCGCCGCAGCCAGATGCTTTTGCATCCCTCCTGAAGGCAAAAGTCCTCTTATGCCACGAGCAGAGCTGCTCTTCCTCTCCACCTCCTTCCAGCCCCAAGAGCTTCAGCTTCTCCGCTAAATGCTCCAGGTGGAGTTTGGGCTGGAAATTCCCCTTCCTGAGATGGTTTCGGTGGCTGATGGCCTCGGCATCTCCGAGCCTTCCTCGCTCTGGACAGGATTTGGCCGTGCCACCTCCGCAGCTCAGGTGCTCAGGATCTGGCCGATGTTTCGGGGAGATGTGGTGGGCGCCTTCCTCTCCCCTTTCCCTTGCTCGAGAAGCAGCTGAAGCCATGGCAGCATCTCCAGCCTCTCCCCTTTCCCTTCTCCTGTACTGGGGTGAAAACACAAAAGGTCTCGGCACAGGCGGAGGAAGGAGAAGCAGTGGAGGGAGGCTCAAATCTCTTCTAGAAGTCATTTTTTGGAAGGGATGGATCGCCTGCTAGCAAGCCCTCTTTTTTTTTTTCTTTTGCTACTGATGTGGATCTTAACATCTTTTAGGTATCTGGTAAGAGTTTCATTTTACCTAAGTCTCCATCACAGGTGTAGACGCCTCAGATTGGTGTCTCCAGTCCCAGGGGGGGGCTAAAGAAGGAGCCAAGCATCCCACCCATCACCATAAACAGACATTTCACCCCAAAAAGTTCAGGTTCTAACCTGCTGTTTGTGCCTTCTCCTCCTTTGGAGTCCGCTAGGAGAGACCTTGGTGCAATCTTCCCATGAGAGCAGAAGCCAAGCTGCTTTCAAGGCAGAAAGGCAGTGGGACAGCCAGCAAGACACCAATTCCTCACAAACCCTATGTCAAAGGTGAAAAATACCTCAAATTGCTAAATATCCCTAAAAAAATACAGAGCCTGGAGCCTCCTGCAGCAACACGACTCCCCTTGTCGTCAGGTTAACCCACCCAGATGGACCACGCAGGGTGCAAACCCAATTTTTATCCATCCCTGGAAGAACATCTCAGCAACACCACAGTGGGTGACAGCTTCGCCACGAATGTCCCCAAAAAGACCCTTACCTGTTAGGCAGCAGAACGAGATCCCTGCAGATTTTTTTTTTTAAGTGTGGGGTGATTTAACCCACAGGGCTCTTCTACGGTGGGTTAGCACAGGCTGTGTGAGCTTACAGGCGGATCACATGTGGGACAGAGGGAAATATCAGCCCTATTTAAGGAAACACGGAGAGGAATGTGCTGCCTGGTGTCTCCCTGCCAGGGAAAGGCTCATATATGACCCCTCTGTCAGATCGGTGTCTCCAACGGAGAATTTGGCTGGATAAAGCTTCAGATAAAATGCTTTGTCACTTTTGGCGATGGGAATAAATGTCTTTTCGAGAGAGATGGGGTGTTGGCAGCACAGCAACCATCCAAGCTCGACCACCTCCTAGGGGCTCAGCACCCCCCAGTAGCACAGCGCTCACCTAACAAGCAGCTTTTTTATCCCATTTTCCAGCCTCTTTCATGGGTTACAAATGGTCCAGGAACTCCTTCCTAAATTGCAATTTTGGATTACATCAAAAACAATCTCACAAACTCACACCGAAGCTGCTGCTGCTTCTCCAAATTTGGCTGCTGCTTGGTGGCATTTGCCACATTGGTAGTTAATTCCTTTAAAAAAGAACCTTTTTATCATGTTTATTTCCGTTTCAAAGTAGGGAGGAATGGTATTTTTTGCTGCTACACGGTGTGCTCTTAAGTTTATATATATAATCATCTTCAGGTCCTCAGCCACACATTTTGTCCCTCCCCTCCCTCTTCCCCTTGCATGTGTCCTCTCCCGTCTACTCCATGCCAGTGCCACCACACCTATGGGTTGCAAGGGCAATAATGAAGGTTTCTGGCCCAAAAAGCTGCAGAAAGAGAGATTAAAAGCATAGGGCTGAGAACCTGGGATGCTCTGGCCATTACCCATAGGTGGGAGAAGTCAGCATCCCCTCGCCTTGTCTGTTCCCATGATATGATCCATAGAAAATTTCTCATTTTTATTTTTGTCATACTTTTATTATTTCACTTAATTTTTTACCTTTTAATTTTTACCCTTTTATTCTTTTACTTCTTATATTTTTATATTTTTACTTTATTGTTCAATTTTTATTTTTAATCTTTATACTTCTTATTTTACTTTTTTTTTTTTTTTTTTTTTTTTTTTACATTTTTGGTTTTCTTTGCTTTTTGGGGCAGATGCTGCAAGAAGAAGCCGTACGGGCTGCAGGCATCATCCAAGAAGAACTGGAGATCCCCGTGCTGAACCAGCTACAAAAAGAAATCAAATCCTCCAGAGAGTCTCAAGTGGTTTATTGTGAGCTGGTACCTACCAGTTGCCCATCCCATGGTGGGGCAAAAGACAAGATTTAATTTAATTTTATTTTTTTACAGGTGGCTAAGAATGAGCAGACATTAAAGAAGAATTCATCGGTGTTGTTAAAGTGCAGTGAAAGGTAAAGACCTTGCTTCCTCCAAGCTCCAGTGGCTTTGGTGATGTCCCTAATTGCCCGCCTCCCATCACAGCTGGCCCCACAATGATCTCAAGCACTGGTTTGACCTCCCCACGACTTTTAGGGCTCCCAGTACCTCACTGGGAGCTTCATGGCAAGACGAACAAGGAACACGAGGGTCATCGGACCAGCGAGAGGGAGCCCAGCTCCACCCAGAACCAAGGCCGGATCCGCTCCCCGGCAAAAGAGGCTGGAGGAAAAGTGAAGATGGGGACTTTGTTCTCAACGTCAAAAAACGCCACCTCCCCCCACTCATAGTCTAGAGAGATGCGGATCTTTTTGGGGACCCGTGGCAGGTTCAGGAGGGTCGGAGGGGAGGTGAGGGCTCGGTTCTTGAATCCCCATTGCTGCACGGCCCAGATCCCTTCTTCAGGATTAAAACTAACGGGTCCCTTCCTCGGCAGAGACTCTCTGCTGACCCCAACGGCGCAGTACTGCCCTTCTGCCAGGTCCACCACCCAGTAGTGGCGCCCAGAGGTGAAGGCTTCGCAACCCAGCACGCAGGGATCGGCGTCGAAGCGCTCGGGGCTGTCGGGCGACTCCTGCAGCATGTATTCCCATCGCACGCTCTTCTGGTCCTTGGACAGGATGAGGCGAGGGTGGGCTGTCTCGGGGTCCAGCGTCACGTTTGCTGTGGATGAGGAAGAAGAGGGCAAGAAAGAGAATTCAAGCTATTTAACCTCCCCTTTCCTGGGCGGACGGCGTCTTCTTCAAAATCTAATAGGGTGGCTTGTCTTTTTGGAGGCTTGATATCTTGAGATGTTCAACTTTCCACGCATTTACTGGGTATCAGGTCTCCAACATCTCCACGTAGGTCAAATATTTTCTGTCTAGGGGTGCCTACCTCCCCTCTTTTAACTATGTTTAACTCATCTGGACACTTCTGCAGCGCAGACATTTAGAGGAGGACAAGCAGGTTACGTTAGCACCTGGGTAAGGGTCACCAGTCAACGAGCATGCCAAACTACTCACCCAATTTTTCTTCCTCTTTCCCTAGAAATGCATAGTAAAAGATAAATGATTAACTGGTATGCAAACTTAAAACTGAAAGCAAAAGCAGTATTTGTAAAAGGGAGAAAAATGCACTTACTGTGCTCTTCCATGCATTTTCCTAAAAATAAAAATTAAAAAATTGAATGTGTTTTAATGAGGGTTTTGCTATTCACAAATTGCTTCCAACTTATTAATTTATGTTAAATGTACAAAAAAAAAAAACAAAAAAACAAAAAAAAAACACACAAAGGAACAAAGGTGGTTTAAACTAAACCACGGGTAGAAGTCACACAATGAAAAAAAGCTAAAATAATAGGTCAGCAGGAGTTCCTGCTATGAGTAGAGACACTGCTCATATAGTTTGCAAAGGCAGGTAGCGTGTGAGTGCTCTGGAAATTCGTGACCCACTTTTTTGACCTTCTGTGGGTTAGAACTGTGATGTTGAAATCCAGCTTTTAAATTACACGGAGGTTAAATGAAAAAAAAAAAAAATCAACAGCTTTTAAGTTGTGAGCAGAGAGGTGCCTGATGGTCATCAGACTTGATGGAGACATGAAAAATTTTCCATTTTCTCATCTGGGAGGCTGCATATATATCCCATCATGTATTAGCTATCAGGGAGACTATTTATTCTGAAATTTCATCTCTATGAAGAAAAACGACCTGCTGATGCTTCTCCAAATTCAAATCATTTTGTGAATTCAGGCTAATAAATTCTGTCTTCTCATCTCACATTTGTTTAACAGTAAATCTCACAGTCTACCTATTCCAAAAAAGCCCAAAATCTCACATACTTTACATCTCCCAAAGATGAGGAAGGGGACACTCACTCATTTTTGCTTTGTATTCCTCTGAAAAGAAAAAACGATAGAAATGGTTATTGCACATTTCTCTTCCTCCCTGTGTTGAGACTTTATGACTGACTTGGCTCTCAAAGCAAAAATAAATTTCTCTGCCTAGTGATTATTACTTTGCTTGATTAATATAGCTCAATGTATGCATCTTTCTGCTTTATTCCCAGTAATAGCTCAAGTTTCCAGAAAACACCCCAAAGTAGCTCAGGAAAAAGCATAAGAAGGAAAAAAAAAAACAAACAGGAAAACAACACAGACTTGTGTATTTGTGTTACTGCAGTGAAACAAAGTGACTTACCAAGCTCTGCAGTGAGTTCGTCTGAAAAGAGGAAAAAAAACAGAATTTCCATCAGGGTGATTGTACAGATCTGACTAACATACAAAGTTCACTTCTGAGGAAGAAGTTTGATACTTACCAATTTTCCTATCGCGTTTTTCTAAAGAAAGGAAAACAAGAAAAAAAAAAAGTCAGATTTGTTCTATTTTCCCACTCACACAGAATCTGCAACTGAAAAAAAAAAAACAAACAACACAACCAACAACAAAACAGACCATAAACACCGTGTGTTTGGTTTTTTGGAAGGCGGGGAAAAATACTCACCCATTTCTGCAGACAGTTCATCTTAAAAAGAAAAAACAAAACAAAATGCTATTTCATTTTTCTTATAACTACAGTAAAAGTCATGATTTCATGCTGAATTAGAGGATTCACACCCAAAAAATTGGATTTTTTTCCATGGTTAACCTGAACATGGGATCTAAAAATAAATGTAGGGTATTCTCTTGTATTCTGTGGATATATACTTAATGGATGAGTTATTTTTAATGGAATATGCTGGATTTTAGATATTCTTGAGTATCTAAGACAAGGACAGGAGACTGAATACCCATGGGAAGAACACCCATGAGATGGGGGCCAGATGCCTGTGCACCTTAATCCTCCCCAAATTTATCATAAGCCAAATCCTAAACCCACCAAATTCTAACCCATGTAATCCTAGATGACATCATCAGCCCTTTGAAGAGCCTTCAAATGCACCTCAGAGTTGCATTTTGCAGAGGAAGGAGATGGCCACATACCGATTTTGGCATCACGTTCTCCTAAAAAAAAAGGAAAAAAGTATAAAAGAAAGGAAAAACAATATAATTATTTCTAAATACTCCTCCCTACTTTGTGTGCATTTATCATCTGGTGATAAACCTGATATTTTTCTATTCTATACAGAGAATCATAAATTGTAATTCATGTTGCCTCAGATTTTATATAGATTAACCCATCCCTTAATTTACTTTCCTAATTTTAAAGCAAAGGTCACAGTTAGTTCAAATATAAACAAGGTATTTTCAGGAAAAAACACTTTATTTGGTTTTGCCAAAAGGACTTACCCAGCTGTGTAGTGAGTTCACCTAGAAGGAGCAAAAGGAAACCAGGCTTAAATTATGAATTAAATTCATAATTTTATTCATGAACTAAATGAATTGTAGAGGTTTCTAAATTTCTCTTCTAAAAACAAATTTAGTGATGTTAAATTTTAATTTCTCTCAGGGGATTTAAATACCATGGAATTAAAGAAAGCCCTCAATAATAAAAGATCCTCAAACCAACCCCATTACTTTCCAAAGTCTTTATTTTCAAAAAAAATCCTACAGATTGGCATTTGGGACGTGCAGGGAGAATGAAGAGATGCAAGCAAGTAGCAACTTAGGATATGAATGGTCATATTAAAGGAAAAGTGCAAGATTCAGAGCAAAACCTGCACCTGCACGTGCTTTCGTTTCGTACTAGAGAACAAACTCTTACCAATCTGGGCAGTCTGCTTGGCTGAAAAAGAACAGAAAGGAAAAGTAAATGTTAGAAGCACCCACCCTTTGTTTCATGGTTTTGCAAATTGCAGCTGGAAAATTTCTCCTGCAGTGCTGCACTGCAATGCAGTTTTTATTTTTCTAAACTGAGATATGAGAGAAAATGTAAAACTCAGAACAATGTAATAGATTAGCAGAGAGAAGAACATTAAAAAAAAAAAAAGAGAGAGAGAAAAAAATAAAAAGAGAGAGAAAGGGAAAGAAAATAAAGGGAGAAGGTAAAAAGAAATGACTTACCAAGCTCTTCAGTGAGTTCCTCTTAAAGGAAAGAAAGAAATGGTATCATTAGGATCTGATATTAAAAAAATCTTTAATTTGACACAGAAAAAGTGAAATAACCCCAAAGTGAACCTCAGGAGGGCTGGAAGAACACGAGATCTCAACAGAAACCTCATGAACGCTCCCCATACTCAAACAAGGGTAGGGGAACACTGCAGGAATTGGGTTTTTAGGGGTGGAAGAAGCTGTGTTATCCCTCTATGACCCCATCCAGAGTACCCAAAGGACCCAGGAAATGAGAACATTACCCACCTATTTTTTTATCACGTTCCCCTAAGAACAAGAAATTGGGAAGAAAAAATAATTTTAAAGCATCAGTTGATGTTAAAACAGAGATAGCTTTTTTCCCCAAACACCTTTTTCTTATTGGTTATTATTTGAAATTCCATTTTCTGTTGACTCTCATCTCCCTCCATTTAAGCTACATTTCTCATTACATTAAAGCAACAAAAAAAGCTCAGAAAAGCTTCAGAAAATTCTCACCATTAGTTTTTGTTAAAGGTTAAAAAAAAAAAAAAAAGGAATCACCTACCAAGTTCTTCAGTGATTTCATCTTGAGGGAAAGAAAAACCACAGGTTGCTATTAAGACAGGTTTATTTCACAGATATTATCTCTTTCTCTATTTATTTTTTTTTTACCTCTTCCATTAGATGACCCAAATATCTTCCCCTTTTTTGCAGTTATCACATTACATTGTGGAGATGTGTACAAAGCTTCCCATCCCAAACCTTTCAAAGATAAAATATCAAACCCTCTTATTTTAGAATTAAAATTAAAATCTTAAAATTATAGGAAGATAATTAGATTCCATCACAGGAAGATAATTAGGGGGCTGGAATCTGTTGGCTATTCGTTTATCAGAAGAAGCTCAGTGGTGCTTATTGGTTCTTCTGTCATATTCTCCAACTAAACCTCTCCAAAAATAAGTGAAAAAAAAATAAGACTAGAGAGAAATTCCTATATATTGCAAGTAATGCCAGCTGGAGATGTGCCAACATGCTACTTGTGATAAAGATGCAAAAATTCAACTTCATCAGTATTAAACTTCACTGATGTTTGCTTCATGCATTTATTGGGTTTCCTTTCTGACGAAGTTCAAAGAGGAAAATAAGTGTTTGGTGTTTGCTGTTGGCAAAGGAAGGAAAAGACTTACCAAGTTCTTCGGTGAGTTCATCTTAAAAGAGAAAAAGAGAAGATTTTAATTAAAAATACCTCGTCTCCCTGCTCAGACTCTGTTTTTGTGAGAGACTGCAATTTCTGTATTACTCTGAAATACTCAAATCTAACTTTATATAAGTACATATACACATAAAAGCCTGTATATATTTTATATATATGTGTGTGTATATATATATATGAGCCCTTCTTCCTGCTAAACAAAGATCTTTGAGCCCAACCACAGGATGTAGATACCTCCTCAAAATAAAATACAGGAAAGAGGACTTAGCACTTAAGAAATAATAATAATTTTATACCAGACCAACTGTCCAACTAGTGTTCCAGAATAATTTCCATCTCACCAACAAGCTTAATAGGGCCAAAAGGGTTTTCTGCATTAGCAGGAAGGAAAATGATGCTTACCCCTCTCTAGATCACTCTCCTCTAGGAACAAAAAAAGGAGAAAAAAAGATCAGAATTCATATTATCCCCGTACTTTTAGCTGCATCCCTCTTCCCCATATGAGTTGCATTTATTATTGTGATTTCAAATGAGTGAGAAAATTATATTAAACACATGCCATTTATTTATTTTAAAAAATAAATTCAGCTGTATCAAACTCACATGCAAGTAACAAGATTTATATTTACATGTATTTTTGTAAAATATATAAAGAGAAAAAGGAAAATGGTTTACCAAGGTCCTCAGAGGATTCATCTGCAAAAGAAAGGAGAATTAGTGTGCATATCCAGCCCTATATACACACCATCATCCCATCCTTTTGTGTGCTACCATGAGAATGCATTTAAAAAAAAATAACAACTCTTACAGTTTATATTTCAGCCCCTAATTACATTAGATTTTAGTCTGGAATCTGATATACAATATTTTTTTCATATATATACATACACACTCTATAATTACAAACTCCCTTGTAACTATATTTAGTAGAAAGGAAGGTAAAAATCACTTACCAGCTTCCAGACCTTTTAATTCCTCTAAAGAAAAGAGAAAAAGAAAACGTGAAACACTGATTTTCCCATTGCACAACAGATTTTTTGTATCAAGCTCATTTCTATTCCATTGCAACTTTTTCCTGTGCATGACTGTAATCTGTTATCCATTCTAAAAGTCATCTACACCAGCCCTCTATCCAGCTCCTTTTAGAGTTATCTCAGAACCAGCCAACCAGAAGCATGAGACAACAGCAACAACAAAAAATGCCCCCCAAAAATCCAATCAGTTTTGTGAAAGAAGCAAAATAAACTTACCAAGCTCTTCAGTCAATTTTCCTTAAAAAGAAGAAAATATATTTTTTTTCTAATCAGTTAATTTCCTTTGCAAGGATGGGAGAGGGTTGTGATGGGGGAACTTGAGGATACCAAATCCTCTAACGTGGGCAGATTTACTCATGCCTCTTAATTCCAGTTTTTTCACTAGTTCAACTAAAACACCAAGCCAAAACAGTAGCAGCAACATCATCGTGCTTGTGACCACCCAGCCACCCCAGGGAGTGCATTTCTCAGAAAATAAGAATGACACTTACTGATGAGGGCATCCTGGTTTCCTAAAATTAAAACAGAAAAAAGGGAATGCTAAATGAATAAATACCAATGTTCTCCCATTTTGCATTTTTACTGCATATGAACTTGGCAGAAGAAAGTCACGAAGCTTTGAAGCTTTGCAAAAAAGTTTCGGTTTCACATGCACAACCGTGGATGTTTCTCCTTGTTTTCACATCAAGGACACTAGTTGGAGGAAACTCCAGGATTTTGCTTTTCCCATGAAGGATTTGTGTCTCCGAGAAGAGAAAATGGACTTACGGGCTTCCAAATCACGATCCTCTGCAAACAGATGGAACAGAAATTATTCCTAATTATTATCTTTCCTGCGGGCTTTCACTGCAGCACCTCTCTCAATGCCTTGACTTCACCAATGTCCCATTTTCTAGCTGTTTTTTTTGTTTGTTTGTTTGTTTGTTTGTTTCCAAAAAATTATTTGCCAAATTGCAAGCTGCTTTTGGGGCAGCAGTATTTTTGGCAAAAGGATGGAAAAGCCATCAGGGTGAATAAATAACTCAAGGCAGCATCTGCATTGCCTGCCTGCTGCATTTCTTGGTGGAAGGAAATGCACTTACCAAGCAGCTCAGTAAGACGCCCTTAAAGGAAAATAAAAAAAAGATATATTAGTTCAAAATAGAGCTTTTTTAACATCCATTATATATAAATAAAGGACTGGGACATGAGCATTGTTGGCCTGAGCCCAAAGCCAATTTTGACAGCAGCAGAATTCAGGGTCCCATGTGCGGCCCCTTTCCATTTCATGACACATTTGTGGGAAAAGCTTCATTTTTACTTATTCTTTCCTTTCCCTTCACTTATACTCATTAGTAAGGAAGTGAAACAACTTGGGTTGCTTCCATTCAAGCCCCAGATTTATGTTTTCTACACTTCTCTGAGAATTTCTCTATTCTGTCTGTAGGATTTTAAACACTGACTGCTCATTCAGCGCTTGCATATAGCAAGAAACCTCCTCAAATAATAATAGAGTATGAAAAATAGCACTTACTTATCTCTGCTTCATGTTCCCCTAAAAGAAGAAGAAAAAAAAAAAGAATAAATAAATAGGAACTACTGCTTTTGCCTTCTCATTCTGTCCATGTATCATCAGTATGGATTGTAAAGTTCTTAAATTGTTTTATTCTTTTTACTATTCTCTGTTTAAAAACCATAGTCAATGTTAATATTAAAAATGTATAAGATATGTTGGAATTAACGTTTGTGGGAGGAAAAGGAGGTCCAAAAATACGACGCAAGGATTGTCCAAATGGGTCCTCATGGCAGGAAGGAAAATGCCACAGCCAGCACCACAGCAAATGCTGCAGAAAAGCAAATTTTGATCGTCAGCAGGGCTTTGGCAGCCTGTGGATCTGCTGCTGCTTTCTGCAGCTGCTATTATATTTATTCCCTTCCTCCTGGGCAGTTACAAACTCACATTGTCCATGATCTCATCCATAAAAATAGTGAATGAACTGTGGCTATGAGGATAACATCAAGCACAGCCTTGGCTTGGGGGGTCGAGGACGATACAAGGCAGGATACTTACTGATTTTTTCATCCCGTTCCGCTGAAAATAATAGAGAAATAAACATAAATTAGCATGCAGTTTGCCAGCATTGCAGAAGTCCAGCTCTGCAGAGGGTTTATTTTGGTGTGATTTTTTTTTTTTTTTAATCTGTCACATTGTTTGGAAGTTGTATTTTAGGGAGTATTTATTTTCCTGAGCCTTTGCATACTCAGTTCTAAACTTGATTAAAATAGAAATTCCCCCACCCGTTTAAAAAAATCAGAAATGTGGACAAAAAACAAGTAAACAAACAAAAACCGTGATGACCAAAAAAGGGAATTTCCTTACCAAGTTCTGCTGCGTGTTTCCCTTCAGGTAGAGAAAAAACAGGAATTTCATCACTCTTTTCTCAATGACATCACTGAACAACATAAATAAATCTAGCCTAATTATCAGCTGAGGATATGTTTTTCTATATTAAATAATAATATTTATATGTCAAGTGAAACTCAAACATGGACAAAATAGAATTAATTTCTGATAGGAAGAAGGAGTGAGTAGAGAGGTACGTAGATGAGATAAGTTATCATATATAAATATTTTTGCTTTCATTCTTGTTCACAACTCCTGATTGTATCAGACTGAGAGCATTACACACTTAATATTTATAATTTCTCTGGATTTATAAATCCAATCTCCCTGAATCCAACCTTCTCAAGCCATCGTTGGTGCATAGTTTTGATGCTCTCTCCCAGGTCATACCATTCAAAATTAAAATGTGCTCCTTTGACATTTTAGGTGCACTAAAATGCTCAGTAAATTCCTTAGGCTTAACTCACACAGGAAAAAAAGTAAGGCACTTACGAAGTTTCCTATCGTAGTCCCCTAAAAATAAACAGAAATAAATGATTACTGCATTGCTCAAAGTCTATCCTTGGGTATCATTTCCACCTAAAATCAATAGGAAAATGACTTACCGACTTCTGCAGTAAGTTCCCCTTAAAAGAGGGAAAAAAATGTTAGTTTAAGGGTAAGTTTTTTCCCCCTCTGTGAATACACAGACAATAAATGGTGATTCATGAGATTTTAATAATAGAAATTAATTACTTTCAGAGTAAAACCATGCTATAGGTACGATTCTTTTTAATTCTTAAATGTCTACGTTAATCAAAGTTTTTCAGCGTGTGATAAATATATCATATAAATATATCAATTACTGCATACTCACTTAAATAACTGAAGCAAGCAGCTTTTTCAATACCTAAATTCACAAACAGATTTGCTTCAGAGAAACACCAGACCTACCTATTTTTGTATGACGCTCTCCTAAAAACAAGGGAAAAATAATTGCATGTTATTTTTCATGGTCTCTACTTTTCACTTTACATCTCTTTATTGTTACTCACATAACAAGGGGATTTTTGCTTTAACCCTTATTATCCCTGTTTCCAAGTACTTTGGGGTTGCATAACTTTGGGGTTTTTGACTTCTTCTGCATTTAAGATGTTTTTTTTTTTACCAGGTCGATGAAACACATGGAAAAGGGCAAATATACATATAAATTAAAAAAAAAAATGCAAGAGGAGGGAAATGGACTTACCAAGTTCCACTGTGAATAATCCTTAAAGCAGAAAACACCATTAATTCCCATTACTTTTCTGAAACACCCCAACATGAGTCAAGCCTACACCCTCCAGCCTACTTCAGGTCTTCCCACGTGAGTTTTCCCTGCTAGGTTTTCCTTGATCCCCCTTGAAATTTGGCTTCTGCCTTCCCCCAGCCCCTGAAACCCAAGAGATCGTTACTTCTCGTGACCCAAATTTAGATTAATTTAAGAAATTCCAGCATCCTTTCAATGCTGAAGCACAGAATCACAGAATCACAGAATTTCTAGGTTGGAAGAGACCTCAAGATCATCGAGTCCAAGCACCAAGCAAACCACCCTAACGTGCAGGCACCCACATCCATGAGCCTTTTGCAGAGAAGGAAATATCACTTACTAATCGTTGCATCACACTTTGCTGAAAAAAAAAAAAAAAAAGAAAGAAAACCAGATACTGATCAGTTTTTGGTTCCTCTATTTGCCCTTTTCCACCAATTTTTACGCTATTTCAGCAACACATCAGCAATGCTAAGAGACATCTGCTGTAATTACACCAAAACGTGTTACAAACTTGACCCCTCATTTACTCATCTACTTCCCAACAAGATTAAAAAGCACATGGGAAAGAAAATTACTTACCAAGTTCTGCAGTTAGTTTCCCTAAAGAGAGAGGAACACAAGTTTATTTTAAATAGATCCTTTTCTCTCCTATGTGGAGACATCGTAAATAATTCTCTGGCTTAATCTCACATGTTTTAGAAAAGAACAACATAATATATAGTAAAAATATGTAATAAAAAATATAGTCTAACAGAATATTAAATTGTGAGGAAAATCACTGATTTGGGTAATCATCCAACTAAGAGTGATGTAAGATTTTGAGCACAGAAACACAGAATTTGAGCAAACTGGCGTCAGGGAGGAAAGGCAGACTTTAGAAGACACACCAGCAAGTTGAGGAAGATCCACCTTTATACCCAGATTTTACTCGTCAGGAGGAGAACGGCACTTACGAAGCTTTTTGTCTCGGTCCCCTGCATAGAAAAGCAAGAAAAAGAAAAAAAAATTAAATTATTAAACACGGTGCTGCCCCTTTGCCCAAGGACAGCAGGTCTGCTGGACCCACAGCTCACTGAAAAGCTGATTTTGCCCCTTTTTCCAATTTTGTTTGATTAAAAAATAAAATAAAAAGAAAAGAAAAGCAAATAATCTGTACATTGAGGTCACATTGGCCCCAAGCAACTTGGTCTCACCTTGGCGTAAGCCTTGGTGAGGACCAGGAGGTTGGATCAGAGACCTGCAGAGGTCCCTCCAACCTAACTGCACAAAATCGTGCAGATTTAATCGAAACAAACCCCATGGGATGTTCTGGCCACAAAGCAGACTTACCAAGCAGAGCTGTGAGCCTACCTAGAAAGTAGAAAAAAATATATTATTTCAGTTAAAGCAGCGAAAAATCAACTCCAACAAAGAGGTTTCTAAGGATAAAACTGTCAGCGTGGCATGGAAAAAGAAAAAAAAAGGACTTACGTATTTCTGCTGAGAGCTTGGCTGCAAGGAGGAAAAACAATATTAATTTTTATTGTTTTGTTTTCCTCTGCAGCCCCACGTGTACAATCAAATTTGGGGAAAATAATCTCATTTATCATTTTTCAGGGATAGGGTATCAGAGAGGCTCCTCTCCCCCAAACGCCAAGGGATGATTTTTACCCCAAAAGCACTGTGAAGAATGACACTTACTTATTTTTCTATCACACTCCTCTGGAAAGGAAAGAAGGAGAAAAAGAAAAATAAACAGGAAAAAAATATTTATTAATATTTCCTTCTTTTTATGTGTGTGTATAGCATCCCTAAAGCACTCAGAGCAGGAAAATTATTTTTCCCTACTTTATGCTGGTGGTTATATGTTGAAATTCCACTTTTTTGGGAATGTTACTCAGTCTCCAAAAGAAATCCTGATGTCTTTGCGACTGGAAATTTAATTTTCTGCAGGAAACATCCTTTCCACTCCATTTTCAAAGATAAAGTACCAGGCACATAACCTCCGTAGCACCCATCCAAATTATTTGTAAATACAACAATGAGCTTAAGCAAATCTGTCACCTTGCTGTGGTTTAACTTTGCAGAGAAAAAACAATTGCACTTACTGATTTTCGTATCACATTCGCCTAAAATGCAAACAGATAAAATAAATATAGAGAAATGCAAAGCAGCCCCTTGTGTATCCCTTATCCCCTCTCATGGGGCTCTGCCTTCCCCCAAAAAACCTCAAACCCAACAGAAATTTTATTCCATGACCACCTTCCTCTTATTAACATTTTAAAAATAAGCTTTTTTTAAGGAGGACGTGCCCTTTTAACCCACCCATTCTTCAAGCAGGGTTAAACACAAACTCTTCATATTTCTTGTTATCCCCATCGCTTTTGCAGAATTAAGGAGAATTTTAAGGCAATAAAACTCCTTACCAAGGTCTGAAGTAAGTTTTCCTTGTATAAAAGAAAAAAAAAAAGAAGATTAATTTAAATTATAAGACATAAATCTGCTGAATTTATTTCTCTGTGAATAAAGCCTAGCTCATACCATGCTGCATTTCTCTTTCCCCAGGGATAATTTATAATATAACTGCACCACACTGATGCTAACGAGAGCAACGAGCAGGTGCTGATGCCCAGAAAAAGCCCCTTGGGAGAAGGGCTTGGTGAAAACAGACTTGTACTATGGGGAAAGAATCTGTCCCTGCATCTGTGGAATTGGTGATGATAAAGGAAAAGGGTCAATCGTAGCCCAAAATCCCAAATTCTGCCACATCTGCAGGTTGGTATGAGGCTAAAACATCCCATAACATCTAAAAATGATGGTAACCAGATCCAAAACACTGGAATTTTATTCTAGAAGAAAAGAAAAATGACACTTACTAATTTTTCTGTCACGTTCCTCTAAAAGAGAAAAGAAACATCGGTCATTATTAAAAGTCCACCATGTTTATGAGTCTCAAATTATGTTCCAAATGCTATTTTAATTTTTAAACTGGTAATTATAATTTGCAGTTAGGCTTTGGGTTGAATTGCTTGGCCTTAATTCTAGCCCAGATTGGGTATACGTGGGGTGTATGTGGGGAATAAGCAACATTTCCCCTTAAAATCTTGCAGTGAAATAAAAACAGAAAGGAAGGAAAATCACTCACCAAGCTCCGCAGTCAGATTGTCTTAAAAGAGAAAAAAAATAAAGGCAGGTTTTCCCAAGGATGAGGTAAAAGGACAGCAGGGATGCTCCTACCCTTCCTTTGATCAGAAAATAAGGCAAACCTGTATCTAACACCCTACCCATCATCTGCATCCCTTGCGACATCTACCACGAGTGATGGGACAATGAACTGGAAAAAAAGGGGGAACTTTTGCAAAGTTTAAGGAATTCTTGCTAATTTAATCCCTCTCCCTCAATGAATAATTAATTCCTCTCTGCCCTGTGGTGCATGGTCCATCATTTGGTCTTCGTCTCAGAAATTCCCAAGGATCTCTTATTATTGTCTTTTTGGCTACAGCAACCTGCAATTCCACAGTTTTCTGTGCTATTCTATTGTATTTTATTTTTATTTTTTTAATATTCTTGTTAAAAATGAGTATGCTTCAAGCTTATCCTGCCTTTATAAAATCAGGCAAAAGAACAGGGAATCAACCTCAGGAAAATCGTGTCTCAAGCTATATAAAAAAACATATTTGATGGGAGGTAAAAATAAAACTTACCTATCTCAGCTGTGAGTTCCCCTTAAAACAGAGAAACAGATTGGGATTTGTGTTAAAGGACTGCGATTTGATTGAGTTTGTTCTCCTTGAGCCTATGAATTTGGTGCTCATATTACCAAGTAGGGTCAAGCGTAGACCCTACAGTGGATGGGACCATGGGTCTCATCTGTTACGTGGCATCCTAAGTACTCATGCAGGGTTCATTAAACAAGAAATTCTCTTATCAAACTCTATTTGATAAGTGCAATGAAGCAACTTACCTATTTCTTCATTTTGTCCCCCACAAGAAAAAAAAAAAAAGAGAAAAGAAGGAAAATTTAAAGCATTTTTCACCACTTCTGCAAGTTTTATATCATTTTTACATAGCTTAAGGGGATGAAATCTCTTTACTGACCCAGACGTAGGCTATTTATTACAGGAATTTCCAATTAGCTTTCATTTTAACACTTTTATATTCCTACATTTTCCAAAGCCTAGACAAAAAATAGGCACAAATTGCAAATTGCTGTTAAGAGTCCTGCCCCAAACATGTCTTTAAAAGAACATGACGTGCTAAGCATTGCAGAAAATATTCCCAAGGACAGAAAAACGTATTTATTGTATTAAAAAAGTATATATTGCAAATATATTGTAAATGTATGCATTATAAAAAAAAAAATTGTTTTATTCCAAAGCATGACTGACACCATTTGAAGGGCACTATTATTTTTAAATTGAAGGAGGACACTTACCATTTTCTGTGTCACATTCCTCTAAGAATAATAGAGAAATAAACACGGGTTAATCCTAAGAGCTCTCCGCCTCCAACATGCTTCAGTGAGCAAGCAAGGGACCAAAGAAGGGATTGGGGAATGCAGCTGGACTGCAGAGAGACAGTTTGTCTCCTCCCAAAAAAGATGCCAAGAACTTAAGGAGAAGGGACCAAAGCTATCTGTCTTATCTTTATCCGTTTATCAGCACAAATTTAAGATCTGAAGGACCTTTGCTGTTTTTCTAAGCCCAAAAGCTACACAAAATAACTTTTTTTTCCATCTTCAGTAGCAGCAAAAGCAAACCAAACCACTTACCGAGTTCTGTGTCACTTTCCTCTAAATGAAATAAAAAAAAATACAAATACACATGTTGGTCATTGCTCATGCTACAGCTGTAGGAACAAACTCATGCGTTCAAACTTAGGTGTGTGTTAAGAAGGCAAGCGACTTACCAAATTCTTCTGTTAACTTCCCTTTAAATAGAGAAAATAATGTTAGTTCAAGCCTTTAGCACCCATCTCTTACCAGCAGGGGACGAGAAAAAAAAAGACACTTACTGATTTTTGCATCCCATTCTTCTAAAAGAGAGACAGAGAGAGAATTCAGCCCTAAGTTTTTCCTCTCTGTGTGCTACAAAAATCATCATCAAAACCAATTCTGTACTTTTTTTTTTTCCTATTGATGACAATATTCCAAAAATTACACTGTTTATGAATCTATCTGATGTGGTCTTTGTCCACATGTGTCTAGAATATGAGACAGGACAAATAAACCACCCACCCAGGAAAGAAAGGATGTGTATACCAGCATGGGATATGAATATCAATGTAGGATATGTACAGCAATGAGAAGGGGCTTGTGTTGATGGAAGAAAGAAAAATGACTTACCCAGATCTGCATTCCTCTTCCCTTAAAAAGAAAAGATAAAGAAAAAAAATGGTAAGTGTTTTTGGCTAGCTAGTGGACATACTAGCAGAGGTTTTCTAGCTTAAAAGCACCACTCTGGAGGTAAAAATTAATATTATTTTATTGACTGAGAGATGGAGATCAAATCACAGCTCATTGGCAGTGTAGAATAGAATGAAATCAGTGAAATTATCTCAGGGAAACGTCAAAAAACAGCCCAAATACAATTTCACAAGCCATACCTGACTCCATCATCACGTTCACTTCCAAACTGGAACAACCTCCAAGTGCCCACAGCTTGGTCTACCTGGTGGGATGAGAGGAAACATCATTAAAATATCACATCCAGGGAAAACCAGACCTTCACAGAGACACACCACACGTTCCTGGTGCCTGGAATATTTTCACCCATATAAATAAACATGATAAGGAGAAAAAATATGGGGCCACAGAAGCTTTTTCCTGGTTTTCCTTTGTCATTCAAGACGTTCTTTGGTCTACTTCTGGATGAATGGTGAAATTCTGGATGAATTGGTCTACATCTGTCTAAAAAGACTGCTACAGGTGTGATGAACTGTTCTGCATAGAAATCTGTCACCCCACTGATCAGAAAAAAGGATTCAGCTCTTAGATATCTGGCCTTAATGGCCTACAGGATCATGACCTTAGGCCCCTTCTGTCTTGTAAATTATTTAATCGTAGCATTTATCACCATGAGAAGCAGCCCCATATGTGGAGGATGTGGTGCCACCATCTGTTTTGCCCAAAAGAGCAGCATTTATTTTATTTTGAGCTGGATCAGCTCGCTACCCAGCACCTGCTTTACACAAATTCAGACTTTTTTGCATCAGCCAACTCAAAACCATGGTAAGAACACATCCTTAAATGAGGAAAGGAGGGCATTTTTCAGACTAAATGGACTAAAGGGTACATCTGCTGAAAAAGAAAAACAAAGCTGAATATTTATTAAGAGCTTCCCTTCTCTGCTCTGTTTCTTCCACTGTGTATGTGGTGATTTCCAGTCCATGCTAATGCTTTGCATCAGCTTTTCTTAAGTCAAAAAGTAAATAAATTAAAAAAGGATGGACTTGAGCACCATGGGAGATGGGCTGGCACAGATCTGGGATCTCCTCTGGTCCCTCCTGCATTCAACGCCTTTGCTTGTTCCTCATCAATACACCAGGGAGGGCAAACTCCATCACTATCAGGTTTTTTTTCCCCTAAATCACCCAAACTGCACAGGGAAGTCATTCCAGTGTTCACAACCTTGTCAAGGTCCTGAAAACACTAAACCTTCCTTTCTGCTGCAGTTGATGCAGGTGAGCTGCAGCAGTGAAAAAACAAAAAGCACAAGGGAAAAAAAAAAAAAAAGAAAAAAGAATTATTTGTGGGAAAAGGCATCGGATCATATTGGAAAGGAATCTATGGATTGCTTTTTGTTTGCTGCGTTAATTTTAATAATTTTCAAAAACTAGAGGTCCTACTGGGGGGTGAGTCAGATAAACTGTTATGAGGACCTAAATTTGTACTGAAGTAGATAGAGAGCAAGGAAAACATCCCCAATTATTTCTGTATTATACTGTCATAGAAGAAAATAATATATATATATATATATTTTTTTTTTTAAAAAAAGAATTCACTCTCTTAATCCTTTGCCTGTTTTTTCAGTATTGTCAGATTTAGGTACAGGATTATAAAAGAGCAGGTTGTACTAAGCTTCTTCCAGCTACCGTGAACGGATCACGTTTCTTCTGCATCCCCCCAGCGTTTCCTATAAGAACCCACGCAGCCAGACAGGCATCCAGGAATAGGATCCCTCCCCAAATTTTGCCTTCCCCCGCCTTTCAAGAGCTCGTGGAAAGAAAGAAAAAAGGCTTACCAGGACCTGCAGGTGGATTTCTGTAAGTTAACCAAGCTGGGGCTGTTTTGCTCACGGGGTTGTGATGGTGGGGGCTGTCCCTGCTGGAGATTTTTGGCAAGTCCAAGTTTGTCCTCGGACTGTGGTGCCCTGGGAAAGAGGTATCCAGATTTGCTGGAAGGACCCAGAGGGGCACGACAGCTGTGCTGGCAGCAGGAGGACGTTCCCAGCACCTAATTTTAGCTGACTTAAATGCCGAGGTTGGAGAAGGAGGGCTGAGGTCTCGGGGATCCCTATATAGCCATCGCAGGAACGGGTTTCTCCAGAAGGGGAATACAAAATTGAGGTCTGACCTGGTCATTTCAGGCCAATCGCCAGTATCTGCCACGGGTTGTTTAGCAAACACGAGAGGTTTGGATGTCCTGGAGCATCTCAGGTGTTGTGTTCAGAGATCTTCCCTCTCCAAAATGGGCCGGCACCAATTTTGGGTTTGCACTGCCCTAAAATACAGAGAAGTGTGAAATCGGCTTGGGTTTTCTTCCCTCTGTCAGTTGCTCACTGGGACCAGCAAACAGGGGAGGGCATCTCCTCTCGTGGCTAGGATTTCTCATCATCTGGAGCTATTTAAGAGAAAAAAATCACAGATTTATCTAGCTTAGCCTCTCTGCACACACCTCACCCAGCTCCAAAAACCCACAGCTCCCCCATTTGTGCAATAATGAGACAGGTTTGAAGCTGAAATTTTTCTTTTGCTGAAGAAAAAGGACTTTTTTTTACATATTTCTGCAACGAGTTTTCCTTAAACCAGACAAATAAGCATCCAAATGCAAACCACTCCCATAGATATATCCCTAAAAGACTAATTTATGTTATTTTTGCTGGCTAACTCTGAGTTAAAGCAGTGGGAAGTTAGCAAAAGATGTCTAAAATTGCTGATCTCACCCTGAATTAGTCATTGTGCATTTCTTTTTTGTCAGTCAACAGTGAGAAAATAGATTTTTTACAGTTCTGTTCATCTGATCTCTCTCTGAGTCAGTTGCCTAAACTCTCAGTACAGTCAATGGAGAGAAATGAGGCAAATGGGCTGAGCCAAATTGTTGAAGCCAAAAAAAAAAAGAAAGAAACCAAACATCAAAAACCCTCACTTGGAGAAGCAAATGCCAGAACCCCAAGGACCAGGACATGGTGTCTTTTCTTGGAGCTCTGTTGGTGAGACACGCAAGCTTGCAGATTCCTACACCTCAAAATTAAGGAGTTGAGGACATGTGAGCAAAAGAGGAAAACCAGAGGGGATTTGGCGACCTCAAGCCCCAGGATTTAATTTGATGTGCAGCCTGGATTTCAAGGTGTGAAAATGTCCCAAAACGTAGGGAATGGGAGAGGGTGAGGGTTAAAGCTGAGGATGAGAAACTTGGCATCAAACCCCGGTGGCTAAACCCTCTGGATTTGCAAGAGGGAAAAAAACAGCGCCACGGGGTGAAGAAACAGAAGGTGCCTGTCTGGGGGAAACCCGATCGAGGGAAAAGGGGATCACGGCGAGCAGCGTGGAGGAGATGCCATTTCCACGAAGGCTTCCTGACAGCAGAGCTTCGGCATGCAGGGGAGACAAAATCAGAGGCACGCACCCCGGGCTGTGCCAAGAGAGAAACCTTGCAGCATGACACCGGGGCACGGGCACGACGGCGGAGCCAGGAATGCCAGAAGCACCTCAAAGACATTTCAGAGAAGAGGTTGCTGGCCATTTGCTGCTCCTAAAATTGCTCGGCGGCTTGGAAAAGCAAACCTTCCAAACGCAATCCATGCAGAGCAAGTGGAAAACCCCGGGAGAGATGTCTCCGGCTTGAAAAGCTGCAGCACATTCAACCTTTGCCATTTGAGGTCTCTGAATTGCTCCACTTCAGAATGTCTGGACTGAAATTTAAGATGCCAGACTCAGAGGACAAGATAAATAACTTTTATTTATCGTTATCTCTGGGACTACCAGAGCAGATTATTTAAACTGAGATCTGTTTGTGCTTGCTGAGCCATGCCTGTTTTCTGGGCAATTTTCTTACACGTCTGGATTTTAAATCATGCTGGCACTTAAAATTGCTTTATTTTTGGTCTGTATGTCTAGGAGGCTGTGGCTAAAGAGTGCAGAAAATCTAAACCCAGATGGGTTTAGAAAGACTGAATCCTTTCCTGCTGTAGGAATTCTTCTTGGGAGCATATGAACACATGAAAATATTTGTGCAAATGCATGCATACAGTCAAATGGGGAGGAATAAGTCTTATATTAAATGATAAAATGAAATTTTAAAAAATATCAACTGAGTTTGGAAAAAGAAGGAAACATATCTGCTAACAAGGATGGACAGAAAAAGGTCAGTGAGCCAGAATCGGGGTGAAATCCAGAAGGATGTCAAAAATTCAGAGCTGAGAACAGGGCAGCCAAGTTGAAAAGCTCAGGTTACGTGAAATGAAACTCAGGGAGGTTAAAAACATCCCGATCTGCCTGCTCCTTGAAACGGTCACTGAGCAAACGGGTCTGATTACAGCCACCAAAAGAAGCAGTGTGGGAGGGCTGGGGATGATGCAGCCCGAGCTGTATCCTCTCAAGAGGAGCAGGAGAAGTTATTAGCTCAAGAAAATGATGGAGAAACTCGTGTTCAATAAGGGAGAGGCCTAGGAGGGATGGGAAAGGCGGGCTGGTTGTCAAAACTCACGTTGGGGGTTTCCAGTGTAAATGTCAACCTGGCGCTGGGATTAAAATCCAGTGAGAAAAGTGGATTAAATTTGGAGTGAGGATGTTTTGAGGGTGGGAAACTCATTTTTTTTTTCAAGAGAGACACCCAAGGAAGAAGCAGGAGGCAAGGATATCATATTTAGATGTATTTTCCCTTTTTTTTTCTTTTTGTTTTTTTTTTAATCTCCCAGCCTTCTCTCTTGGTGCTGGAGGGGTGATGGCAAAGTCTCTCTTACCTTTCTCCAAAGGTTCACAGAGGATCTTCCTCCTGGGGGTCTTGATTCCATTTTGGGGGAAAAAGAGGATTTCACCTCCACGTTGGGAAGACAGCAGGGGCTCGACAGCTCTCCCAGCTTGATGCTTGTGTTCCCAGATGCTGATGGAAGAAGCTGTCAGCAAAGCACACGATGTTTTGTAAAGCTTTTCCCCATCACAGGCACCTGAATCCAAAGGGATGGAGCTTTTAGAAGGTCCTGGGGGGCCCAAGGAGAGACAAGGAAAAGCCCCCAGATATAGAAAGGAATGGGGTTAGGCAGCAATCCCCATTCTCCTCCATCCTGGCACACCTTAGATAAGACAAAAGTTGAAAAATAAAGGTTAAATAAATGCAAAGGGGTTAAAGAAGGGCAGGGGGCTCTGCCACCCACACCCCTGCAATGGCAGAGGGAGCGGCAAGGCTGTGGCTGTGCAGGATGCAAGATCCAAACTAGAAGCAGATCCCAGGACAGGGTTTTTTTCCCCTCCTTCCAGCCTTGGATCGCACACAAAAGAGACTGAGAGCATTTGCTGTGCAAAGCCCAAGTAAAAAGCCAGCCCCACTCCTGCCCCATCCCTTTCTGAATCATCCCCAGCTTGGGAGGGCCCAGTCTTAGCAAAGAGCCACTTCGTCCCAACCCCAACACGAAAGGTTTTTGCTGCCCAGAGGGCAGAAGCCTTGCAGAGGCAGCAATTCCGGAGATTAATCACCTCGGTGACTCTCCAGGGTTTAATTAATATTGCCCCAGCAGTGCTGACAGGCAGCAGGCACTGCTTTCTCTTTCCCAAGCCCAGCCTAGGCAGCACGGAGGGCTCCTCATTGAGCCACCTTTATCAAATTAACCCTTCTCCTCTAAATTTTTGGGCCACCGACACCCACGGGAGCAAATTACAGGCGTACCACGCAGGGAAACGAAGACACCATGACCCTAATTTGAGGGGATTGTGGGTCTCCCCAAGCCAGACGTGGCATTATTCCCTCCCCACACCCAACCTCCCAAAGCTCGTTAACGCTGGCACGCGTTCTCGATGACAAGGAGGCTCCAACACTGGAGGCTCTCGCCCGGTTTTGCTCTTTCCTGGTTTAAGGTTTCCTTTTTCCACAGCTGCTGAGGTGGGAAGTAGAGGAGAAAACTGGGTCCTAACTCCAGGGTGCTCAGGAGAGGGAAAAAAAAATCCTTACAGGGCAAGAGGTCCACGTCACTTCCCCTATAAACAATAGTTCTTTGCATCTATATTCAGCACCCAAAATTGCTGTTTTTAGGGGGTATTTCCAGGCTCACAGGACGTTTCCTCAGCTCTTATTACAAAAATCAGCCCTAGAGCACCCGTAGCTTCTGCTTGTAGGGGAAGAAAACCTCTTCCAGAAGCTCCCTCTGTTTGGCTGAAGTTCTCCCTACTCTTCCCAACCTTGGGGAAGGGGGACCAAAGCCCGAGACCAGAAAATAAAAGATTGAAGAGGGTTTTGATACCTTGAAGGATAAAACTCTCTGGGACACTTGGATTGTGTAAAATTAAAAAAATAATAATAATAAAAAGACACACAAGTTTGCTTTGTGCCACCTTGTTTTTTTCCTGTGGTTTTGTGTCACTGTTATGTATCTAAAAGGCCCCCTAAATCCCATTACCAAGCCTCCAAGGCTTTCCCTGTCCTCCACAGCCCCCAACTCCATTACTGAGCCCCCAAGGCCTTCCCCACCCCTCCCAGCCTCCAAACCCCATTACTGAACCCACAAAACCCTTCCTGTCCCCCACAGCCCCCAAACCCCATTATTGAGCCCTCAAGGCCTTCTCTGTCCCCCCACAGCCCCCAAACCCCATCCCCAAGCCCCAAAGGCCTTTGCCACCCCCCGCAGCCCCCAAACCTCAGCCCCAAACCCCCCTAAAGGCTCCTCTATCCTCTACATCTCACTGCCCCACAGGCAAACCCCCAGGACCCTCACTATCCCCCACAAATCCTCAAAACCCTCCTTATGTCCTCTCATATCTAATCCTAACCCAAACCCAAACCCTAACCCTTAACCCTAACCTTTAACCCTAACCCTTAACCTTAACCGTTAACCCTAGCCCTAACCCTTAACCCTAACCTTTAACCCTAACCTTTAACCTTAACCCTAACCCTTAACCCTAGCCCTAACCCTTAACATTAACCCTAACCCTTAACCCTAACCCCTAACCCTTAACCCTAGCCCTAACCCTTAACCCTAGCCCTAACCCTTAACCCTAGCCCTTAACATTAACCCTAACCCTTAACCGTTAACCCTAGCCCTAACCCTTAACCCTAACCCTTAACCCTTAACCCTAACCCTTAACCCTAACCCTTAACCCTAACCCTAACCCTTAACCCTAGCCCTTAACCCTAACCCTTAACCTTTAACCCTAACCCTTAACCCTAGCCCTTAACCCTAGCCCTTAACCTTTAACCCTAACCCTTAACCCTAACCCTTTTTCCGTACAGTGCCATATTCGCTTCCCATCCCTATGGGCGCCGCCATCTTGCCCGGCAGCCCTGCGGGCGCCGCCATCTTGCCGTACGGCGCGGGGCGCTACTTCCGCTTCCGCCGGAAATCGCCTCCTTCTTTCTCTCCCCGTGCTGGCGGCTCGCTGAGGGCGGCAGGACGGGACCGGGCCGGGGCCTCCGCCGAATCCGCCGCCATCCTCCCGCCCAGCCGCCGCCATGACGGAGCAAATGACTTTACGCGGTACCCTGAAGGGTCACAACGGCTGGGTGACGCAGATCGCCACCACCCCGCAGTTCCCGGACATGATTCTCTCCGCCTCGCGGGGTGAGGGCCGCGCCCGATGGGTTTGGGGGGGGGGGGGGGGAGGGGAAAGGACCGTGAGGGGGGGGGATGGGGGAGCAGGGAGGGGAGATAATAAACAAAAAACGCTCTGGTGGAACTTGAGGCCGTTTCTTAAGGTCCTGTCACTGGTTGTCTGTGAGAGGATGCCCACCCCCAGCTCCCCTTCAGGTTTTAAGGTCTCCCCTGAGCCTCTTTCAAACTAAACAACCCCAATTCCCTCAGGTACCCTTCATATAACTTCTGTTTCGGGCCCTTCACCGTCTTCGTAGCCCTTTTCTGGACGCTTTCCAGAGCCTCAGTGTCCTTCTTCTAATGAGGGGCCCGAAACTGAACACAGCACTCGAGCTGTGGCCTCACCAGGGGCCGATCCCCTCCCTGCTCCTGCTGGCCACGCTCTTCCTGACGCAAGCCAGGGTGCCGTTGGCTTTTTTGGCCACCTGGGCACACCGCCAGCTCACGTTCAGGCGAGCTTAACACCCCCAGATCCTTTTCCTGTGCTCAGTATTCCAGCCCCTCTGCCCCAAGCCTGTAGCATTGCATGGGGTTGTTCTGCCCCAAATGCAGGGCTTGGCCCTGAGCCTCGTTGAACTCATCCCATTGTTTCTTCCCATTAACCCAACCTGTCCAGGTCCCTCTGCAGGGCCTTCCTACCCCCCAGCAGTCCAACACTTCCCCCAATTTGCTGTCCACAAATCCTCTGGGAGAGGAAAATCCCTGCAGTGGAGCAAAACGAGCTCGGTGCAGCCAGATCCGTGCTCCCACAGTGTTCCCCGTCTTACTTTTCTCTCCGTTCCACCCCCCTGCAGACAAAACCATCATCATGTGGAAGCTGACCCGCGATGAGACCAACTACGGGATCCCGCAGCGAGCCCTGCGCGGCCACTCGCACTTTGTCAGCGACGTGGTCATCTCCTCCGACGGGCAGTTCGCCCTCTCAGGCTCCTGGGACGGCACCCTGAGGCTCTGGGACCTCACCACGTGAGTTTTGGGGACGGGCTGAGAGCGTTTGGGGTCAAATTTGGCCCCCCTGCTTATGTTTGGGTGCTGGGGATGATGCACTTTCGGTTAGAAGGTGAATCCTAACGGCAAAGAGCGCAGATTTTTGGAACAAAACTTAGAATTTGAGTGTTTGGCTGCTTTTTCTCAGCTCCCTCTCCCAATGATTACACCTGACACAAACTCTGCTGATCCTCCGGGGTCTGAGGACACGTCCTGCAATTATGATGGGAGAGGAGCGGTTGGAGCAGCACCAGGAGCTCTTCCTTCACTCTTATTTGGGGAGAGCAGACAGCTGGGGAAGCAGGAGCACCAGGGCCAAGCAGAGAACTACTTTTTGCTGTTTTTTTCTCTCTGAAAACTGCCTACAGAAGAATTTTTTAGGGCCAGGTCTTGCAGAGCTGGGCGTGCAGAGAGGCTGAATTTTATTTCCCCCGATCACATCCTGACTCTCCCAATCTCACATCAAGCCTTGGCAGCCAGCACGATGCCTCTCAAGCTCCTGTTTTAAGGAGAAAAGGAGATTTCCTGCTGCTCTAGGTTTTCTGAGGGTTAATAAGGTTAAATTTGGGGTTGCCATCCTGACCTCTGCTCCTCCCGCAGAGGCACCACCACCCGCCGCTTCGTGGGCCACACCAAGGACGTGCTGAGCGTGGCTTTCTCCTCCGACAACCGCCAGATCGTTTCGGGCTCCAGGGACAAGACCATCAAGCTCTGGAACACCTTGGGCGTCTGCAAATACACGGTGCAGGTGAGCTGGGGAAAAAGGAGGCACAAAATCAGGCTCCACACCCCGAGAAGAAACCTCCCGGGGCTTGTTTTGGGGTCAAACCACCCGGGTTTCTCCTCTCGATGGGCGATCCAGGTCTCCCAGCCCTGTCCTAATGATTAGAAGCGACACAATGTCTCCTGACCTCCCTTTTTGGGGGGGTTGAGGACAAGTCCTGCAATTATGAGGGGGCTCGGGGAGGCCGCAGAGCGAGGAGGGGACGTGGTGGATCTGAATGGGGGGAACCCGGCCCCGTTTCCTCGCCCTGAACCCTCTTTGCTCTTCCCCAGGACGAGAGCCACTCGGAGTGGGTGTCGTGCGTGCGCTTCTCCCCGAACAGCAGCAACCCCATCATCGTCTCCTGCGGCTGGGACAAGCTGGTGAAGGTAAATCGAGGGGGATCGGGGGATCAGCATCCCCCCCGGGGGCGGGCACGCGTCTTTTGGGGCCCTTAGAAACTCGGGGGAGGATCCGAGCAGCCAGATCGGGGGGATTTTTTTTCCTCCTCTGTATTTTCGCCTCACTTCTGACCCTAATTGTCCCCGCACAGGTTTGGAACTTGGCTAACTGCAAGCTGAAGACGAACCACATCGGGCACACGGGCTACCTGAACACGGTCACCGTTTCCCCCGATGGCTCCCTCTGTGCTTCAGGTGGCAAGGTACAAGTCTTGAGGGGAAACTGAGGCCAGGGAGGCTCAATTTTGGCGTCCCACCAGCAGCCCAGCTCGCTGCTGGGGCTCTTGCCGTGCTCTTCCACATCCCAATCACAATTTGAGGGGGTTAGAAGTGGTCCAAAGTTGTCCTGAGTTGATGCTGCTCACAGAGGGCATCTTGGTGAGGAGGGAAAACCCCAGCAAAGGTCCTCACCCAGCCCCCAGCAGCGTTTTCTTTGAATTCCCATCAGTCCTTTTAACCTTTTCACACCCAAACGGGCTTGCAGCACTGCTCCCTGCCTTCACCACGCTGAAAAACCATCCCAGAAACGCTCACCAGTGGTGGAAAAAACAGTTTCTGAGCTGCCTCCTCTAGGAGGACCCTAAAGGGATAAATTTAGAGCCGGCCTTTAGGGCTTTTTCCTTTTTCCCCCACCCCGAGATGTTTTGGGGGAGCTTTGCTCTCTCTCCGGGCGGGATTTGGGGTTTTTGGGGTGCCCCTTCTCGCTGCGGTGGGGCAAATCTGTGGGGTGAGGAGTTGTGGGGTTTGCTCTGATTGCTTTTGGTGCCCCCCCCCAGGACGGCCAGGCCATGCTGTGGGATCTGAACGAGGGCAAACACCTCTACACGCTGGACGGAGGGGACATCATCAACGCCCTGTGCTTCAGCCCCAACCGCTACTGGCTCTGCGCTGCCACCGGCCCCAGCATCAAGATTTGGGTACGTGGCAGCTTGGTTTTCATCCCCCCACATCCTAATCCGTGTGGAATCCCCCCAAAAAAACTCAATTCCCTCAAGCTTGGGGTTTTGCTGGGTTTGGAGCCACCTTCGCGGTGCAGATTCTCACCCTGCCTCTCAGATCTCAAATTTGGTGGGCCAGTGGCTCCACCGGGACGGGTCGCACACCAAAAACTGGTGGCCCTGTCCCCGTCCCCTGCTCAAGGAAGCCACCAGCGTGCTGTGATGAAACTTCAATGCCATCTGACTGCATCCCTGCGGAAACCCAGAGGCTGTTTCTGAGCATTTTGGGGTTGGAGGGGTTGGGCTTGGCCACTTGGGGTCTTGCTATCATCCCCCATGGTTCCCTGACACGGTTTTTCTCTCGTTCCACACAGGATCTGGAAGGGAAAATCATCGTGGACGAGCTGAAGCAGGAGGTGATCAGCACCAGCAGCAAAGCTGAGCCCCCCCAGTGCACTTCTCTGGCCTGGTCCGCGGACGGGCAGGTAACACAACCCTTCCCTGCTCCCTGCCCAGCCTCCCCTCCTGCCCTTTCCCCTTTTTTTGGGGCAGCGAAAAGGGGAAGGAGGATTTTGGGACCCCCTCCTAAATCAAGGCACACCACAAAAGCATCCTGAAACCAGCACAGATGAAAAATTGGCTTCCTCCTGCACCCCAAACCTTAGAGCTTTCCTCTTTCACCCTCTCCCCAGCACCCGGGGCTGATTTTGGCCCTCTGAGGACTTCACCCTCTTGATTTCCCATCCCGAGGATTCATTTTGCTGCCTCCCCTGCCCTGACTCCTCTTTTTTTTTCCTGTTTCCCTCCGCAGACCCTGTTTGCTGGCTACACAGACAACCTGGTCCGCGTGTGGCAAGTCACCATCGGGACCAGATGAGGACGAGCTCGTGAGAAGCCCTCGATTTTGTGTACAAAACTCAATAAAAGAGCGCTCTATCGAGCTCCTGGCCACCTCCTGTCCCCTGTCCTGGGCTTGCAGGCCACCAAGAAGTTGTGTCCACGCCTTCAGGGTTGGGGACACTCTTTTTTTGCTTCTCCCAAGCGTGCAAGAAAGGAATTCAAACACCTTGAGCCCCCTCTGTAGCTGACAGCCTGATAGGAATGTGGTATTACAGTGAAGGACCTGCAGACTGGGGAAATAAACCCATATTGCCAAGAAAACCCCAAAAATAAGAGCCTTAACCACACCGAGGTCACCAGAACTCTTCAGTTTCATCATCCACGGGGGCTGTTGAGAGCTGCTGGAGGAACAGGAGAGGTTTTACCAGCAGCTTTCACCCAGCAGCCTCCGTGCCCTGTCCCAAGCAGCCGTTTCCTACAGATTTTTAGGATTTTTTTCCCCTTGCTCTGGAGGGGAGAGGGATTTTTGTCCCTTGGGGCCACCAGTGTGGTCGATGGCAGCAGCACGCTGCCTCCACGTGACCGGCCCTCGATGTAGATGAAAGAAAGGAGCTGGCTGCTTTGGGAAGGGATACGAGCGATCCAATTAGCAGGGATTAGGTTAAGATTAACGAGGCAGGATTGCATTTTTACCAGCAGGCTCCTGGGCAATTCAGCAGGGGGGTAACAGCAGGCACAGACAGGGCCCAGACCCCAATTCCTCTGCCAGGTTTCCCCAGCGGGCTCTCAATAAGCTAGGCTGGGCTTTACAACCTTATTCTTTATTATTATTTCTTGACATTTCAAAAAACTAAATCTCCATTTAATTCTCGTTTTAGCCAAAAATATTTCGAACTAGCTCTGTAATGCCAACAGAAAAAAAAAAAAAAAAAACAAAAAACAAAATTAATAATAATAATAATACCAATCCACCAACGAAAAGAAGTAAAACACAACCAGGTGCGGTCAGAGTCTCTCCAGGGGGGACAGGATTCAGCTGGAAACCTCGACAACAGCCGAGAAAAGGGAAGAGAAAATAAATATTTCCCACCTCGGAGAGCTCTCAAGCTGCAAGGGGAAACGAGAGGCTGGTTCCCAGCACCGGGGCCAGCGCCGCGCTCCGGCTGGAGGAAACCGCCGGTATTTTAGAATTTTTCTTGCACCCTCCCTGGCCCAGGCGGCCCTGAATAAAGTGCCAGGCCTCCAAGAAATGGTTGGGAAGGGGATGGGAAAGAGGGGGAGGAGATTTGGTGACCCCTCCCCGAGCACAAAGAGGGGGAGAAGAGCAAGGAGGGAGGCGAGCGAGTGCCAGAACAGGGAAACAGCGCAGGGTAAAGCGGGTTCGGGTCCAAACGCCAGCTGGGGATGGAGATGTTCAGGAGGTGAAGCCCCAAAAAATCCAGGCACAGCTCTGGGGAAAGCCGAGGATTTTTGGAAGATGATTCCAGCCCCGATGGGAGATGGAGAGACCAAGATCCAGCGCTCCTCAACGCCCAGACCCCCCCCCCAGGAGCTCTGCACCCGAAGAGAAGAGGCCACGTCTCAAAACCCAACCGTGGGCTTGAAAAAAAAAGGAGAGAGCACACTGGAAAGCTAAACACCGGCTTCAAGTGGCGAAGGATGAAGTGAAAGCGGCGGCCTCACCTCCCAAACGAGGCGATTTGTTCCCAAATCCGAACGGAACCAGCTTTGGAGGAGCTCCGCCGGGTGGGGAAGCCGTGAAAAAAAAAAGAGCTGGCACGAGGACGAGGAGGGCGGGGGGAAAGAAAAAAAAGAAAGAGGCCTTGTGAGCAAGCAGGTGCAAGACAACAAGTGCAGCGTCCGAGCCCGACGAGGGACCCGAAGGAAGAGGGTTGGAGGGGGGGAGAAAAAGGAGAGGAGCGTGGCCGTGTGTGCGTGTGCAAGGCCGGATCCTAGGGGGGGGAGGCGTAGGCGGGCGTCAGGCACAGATTTTGATGCGGGTGCCCTTGGCCAGGACGCGGAAGAAGGGGAAGATGCGCTCGTGGAAGGAGGCGTTGAAGGTGTGGATGTGGGTCATGCTCTCGGCGTTGTAGAAGCAGATCTGGCCCCGTTCGTAGTCCAGGTAGACGCCGAAGCGCCGGGGCCGCTCGCTGGGCGACAGGGCCGTCTGCTCGGTGGCCGTCAGGGCTTGGTATTTCTTCCCGTTGGTGCCCACGCACCAGATTTCCCGTTTCTGGTGGGGCCCCACGGTTTTCTCTTTGCGGCGGGCCGTTTCGCGGGCCGCCCCCACCGCCCAGCCCCTCCGGCCCCCGACTTCCACCTCCCAGTAGTGGCGGCCGGCGGTGAAACCCTGCGAGCCCAGGACGCAGTAATCGGAATCGAAACGCTTGGGGTTGTCGGGCAGGTCCTTGCAGCGCTCGCCCAGCTTGACGCTGCGGCGGTCCAGGGAAAGGCTCAGGCGAGGGTGAGCGGTGTCCGGGTCCAGGGTGATGTCAGCTAGAAAGAAAAAAAGGAGGAGGATGAAGCTGGGAAGGTCGCCACTCCCGTTTCTCCCACCCCCAAATCCTCATCGGCACGTTGAATGGGCTAAATGTTAATTTGGAGCCTCCCCCTGTGGGTCCTATCCTGATTTTAAAGGGGATTCCAGCTCCTTTAAAATCTTTTTGGTGGCTTTGTGGGCCAGGATGCAGAGCAAGGGGGCCAGGATCAGCTTAGGATGGCAAAAGGCACGGAGAGGAAGGAGAAAACGCATCTGCTGCTGGAAAAAGATCCACGAGGGGTGCAAATCACGGGAAAACAGAGCTGGGGAAGGAGAAATCCCAGCCCAGGAGGAAGGATTTGGCCTTTCCCTTAGGATTCTGCTGAGTGATCAGCTCGTTCCTCCAGGATTGCTCACCTTGAGGGACTTTACTGAAGACTTTCTCCATCTTCCTCATCACCACGTCCTGCAGGAAGTAGTTGCGGTATTTCTTCCCCACGTCCACCGGCACCATCTCGGGCTCCTGGAATTTGATGTTCTCGCATCTGCCAGGACAGGAAAAATGTCAATTTAGCAAGGCAGGGATGCAAAACCAACAGATTTGGGGCACTTTTCTGGTATTTAGACGATTTAAAAGCACGATGGGAGAATCCAGCCCGCTCTTCCGTGATCCTCCAGCCACCCGGAGCCGTTTTCCAGCCAAGCTGAGCAGCTCGGTGCCTGAAAAACCAGGCAGGACTGGTTGCACTGGTACAGCCGGCGCTCCCCACCCTCTCCTGGCCGCAGAAATGGAGCCGCCGCGCATCCAGCTCGGCCACGGCCCTATAAAGCGACGGGGGGACCCTCCTGCTGCTGCCTGTTGGCTTTTAAAAGCCAGGGAGAATTATTTTTCCGGAGTTAAAAGCAGCTCCTGCTCCCCCAGGGCACCAGGTCTGCGTGGGCACACCCTGCTCTGCTCCTACGATGGGCTGAGATCTCGTCCCCACCTTTCTCCTCTCCTGCGTGTCCTCAGCTGCTCCCCAAAACCCCATTTCCACCCCGTTTCCACCCTTTACAGGAGCTCCTGCCACCCCATTAGCTATCCACCAGCCCCAGCCTGGAAAAGCGCCCACCACATGGAGTTTAAAACAAAAATTCATGTTTTTTTTTGACACAAAAGCTGTTTAGAGTGAAAAAACGCCAAAAAAAAGTCACTGACCTGATAAAAGTGCCTTTGATGTCCTGCGGAAAGGAGGCAGCGGGGTGAGAAGGGGGAGAAAAAAGAAAGATTAGGGAGGGCTGATGCTGATCCCGCACGAAATCCTCTTACGGGTCCTGTCCCGGTCAGGCAACGGGAATAAAAACCCTAAAAGATCCCATCCACTGCTGGGGGCTTTTCCCACTAAATCAGGCAAGAAAATTTGGACCTAAATCTTTTGGGGGCATCCCCTTCTCTTCCCGTTTTCCCCCCTCTTTTGTGGTTCTGGACAGGGAAGGATCTGACCCAGCAGGTAAGGGAAGTGCACACGGAGCAGAGGCTTTGGGAGGGAGGATCCAGCCCCTCCTGGCAGCTCCGCTCGTTCCCATCCCTAAACCTTATCTCCCGGCCATAAAAGCTGGGGCCAGAGTTCCTCGGGCTGCCAGCAGGGAGCCGAGCGAGGCCGCCAGCAGGGTTCAGGGTTCAAAAACCACCAAAGTTCACAGCCCTTTGGGAATATTAAAAAAAAAATCGAAAGGATTTCCCCCTCCCTGCACCCCCACGCCGAGAAACCTCTGCCCGGGGCCTTCCCTCTCCCCCAGCAGGGCTGGAAAACAACAAAAAAAAAAGGACCTTGAGCAGCTGCAGCCCGTCCTGTTTGCTCTTGTCCTCTGCCTCGGCGATGAGGCGGCTGAGGGCAGCGCTCTGCTCCTCCAGCTGGCTGATGTTGCTGCTCTGGCGCACCAGCAGGCTCTCGTAGCGCTCCTCCAGCTGGTGCAGGAGCAGGACCTGCTCCCCGATGAGGAATTGGTGCAGCAGCTCGAAATCCGACTCGAATTCCTTGATCTCCAGCTTCATCTTGTCCTGCAGGGCAAGGGAAAAGGGTTTAGAGGAGCAGAGGGATTATTTTTGGGGTCTTGTGCCGCGCTCCCTCTCGATTTTATCCCCCCACGTGCCCAAAAATCAACCAAAACCAGAATTGAACGAGAGCTTCCTCTTGGGGAAGCGGACCTGCCGCGTTCTCAGCTCAGCTGACGGCCCCCAAGGACACCAATTTGTTCCCTCGCTCCCAAGCTGCCAATTCCCACTAAGCGCCGAGGCACGCCACCCCCTCGTTAAGGCCTAATTCGTTAGGGAAACGAAGCCCTGAAGTTTTCCAGCCCAGTAATTGCAGGGAAGGGAGCGCGAAGCCTCCGCGAGGGCTCAGGGCAGCAGGAGAGGACAAAAATCTGCTCGTCCACCCCGCCAGAAATCAGAGCCACGACTCGCTGACGTTTCAGCAGCCTCTTTATGGGCTAATTATTTTGGGGTGGGAAATACAGGTGGGAACACAAAAAAAAACAGCTCGAAAAGGAAGGATTTAAGCTTCCTGGGCATCGCTTCTTACCCTCAGCTCCGTGATCTTCTCCTCCTCGTTCGATTTCTGTTTCAGGACCGCGTCCAGCTTCTTCTTCAGCGGCTCCAGGTGGCTCTGGAGTTTGTTCTGAGACAAAAAACACAAAACACGCAGCTCAGGAAACCCTGGCTGAGGCAATCCCCTCCTTCCTCTTCTCTTTCGGGCCCTAGCATGAAAAGGGAACCTCCTGCCCAGCCTTCAGCCCACTTCCCTCTTCCTTTCTGGCAGCTCTCGTGCTGGGAAGCAGCTTTTAATTAGAAAGCCAAAAATCCCAGCCTGGTTCGAGCTGGGAATATCCACAAACACCAGAGCTGTGGCTACTGAGCGCAGGTTGCATGGCCTGAGCTGGTGAACGTGCCCGAGCCATCACATTTGGGTTTCTGGCTGAGAAAAGAGCCTGAATTTCCCTTTTAGGTTGCTCCTTCGACATCAGCGTGGTCCTAGATCAGTGCAAGCCAACAACGAAGCCACAGCCGCTTTGTTCGTTGGGAATTGGCTTCGACTTTCCCCAAAATCAACCAGTTCTGCTCAAAAAGCAGGCCTCAACACAAAAATTGCGGCTCCCCAGGCAAGGAACGAGCTGCCTGAGCACCTCAGGGTGTTAAGGCACGAAGCACGGGCTCAACGCTTCCAAAAAAAAGGAGAAACCCACAAGGGATGGAGCAAGGGGATCCCTGCCTCTTCCCTGCTTCGCCCCAAACACCTCCAGCTCGCCCAGCGCTCGCTTCTGGCCCCTTCCCTCTGCCCTCGTGCTCCCTGAGGAGGCGCCAGGCTTGTGGCTTCCCGGCCTCCCACGCCCCGAGCCTCCTCCCCACTCCGCTCACCCAACCAGCCCTGCGAGACGCTCCCCGCCTCCGCCAAATCCTTTTGGCTCCCCAAAAAAAAACCCCAAAAAAACCCCATTATCCCGTCCCCAAGCTCCTGGCACCTTATAATCCTGCACGACCTCCTCCAGGGGGACGACGCTGTGGTGCTTGTGGCTCCGCGACTCCCTGCACACCACGCAGATGGCCTGCTCGTCCACCTCGCAGAAGAGTTTCAGGGGTTCCTGGTGCTTCTCGCAAAGGTTGGGAGGCCCCTGGCCCCCCCCCGCTACCAGGACCCCCCCCGGCCCTCCGGCCGCAGCCCCCGAAGCTGACGGGCCGGCGGCGGGCGGCGCGAGGCGCTGGGGGTGGGGGTGAAGCTGCCGGATGATTTGCACCATGTTGGCCAGCTGGAGGTTGGGCCGAAAATTCCTCTGGAAAAAGGTTTTGCGGCACTGGGGGCAGGTAAAGGTCTGCAGGCGCCGGGGCCGGGCGGCCAGAACCGGGGGCGGAGGGGTCTGCACCTCTTCTTCCTCCTCCTCCACCTCCTCCTCTTCCTCCACGTCCTCCTCCATCACGTCCTCGTCATAGTCCTCGTCCCCGAAATAAAGCTCTCCCCCGACCCCGCCGTCCCAAATGTCCTCCTCCACGGGCTCTTCCCACAGCTCGCCGTCGTCTTCCTCCTCGCTCCACATGTCCTCCTCCTCCTCGGCTCCTCCGCCGCCCTCCTCCTCCTCCTCCTCCTCCTCTTCCTCCTGCTCCACCTCCAGCTCGTCCTCGTCCAGCTCGTCCTCCTCATCCTCCAGCTCTTCCTCCAGCACGTCCCCCAGCCCCACGGCCCCTCCGCCACCTCCTGCAGCCGCCGCCGCCCCGGGGGCCGCCTCGTACTCCGCCTCGCCGCCCCACAGCTGCGAGATGCACACGCGGCAGAAGTTGTGCCCGCAGCCGATGGACACGGGCTCCACGAAGTAGTCCAAGCAGATGGCGCAGATCGCCTCCTCCTGCAGCGTCTCCACCGGGTTCAGGCGCCCCCCGGTCCCCCCGTCGCCCACCACCGCCATGGGGGAGGCCCAAAGAATGGGGGAGGCCCAAAGACTTCCCCCCCTCCCCACCCCCCCGTCCCACCTCGGTCCTCCCGGGGCTCTCTGAGGTCCCCTTCAGCCCCTCGGGGTGGGCACCACCGGAGCTCGCCCCCTCCCCCTTTTCCTCCAGACCCTAAACCGGAGCCGCTCCCCGCCCCTAAACCCGCTCCGTAAACCCCAAAGCTGGGGCCAGGCCAGGCCCGGTCCCGGCCCCCACCCCCCGTTCCCTACAGGCCTCAAAGCGGGGGCCCGGCCCGGTTCCCGACCCCAGAACCCCCCCCTGAAGGCCTCAAACCTCGAACCCAGGCCCGGTTCCCGACCCCAAACCTGCCCCGGAGGCCTCGCACCGGGAACCAAGACCCCAAACCGGGAACCCCGGCCCCAAACCGGGAGCCCCGGCCCCAAACCGGGAGCTCCCTGAAGGCCTCGCCGCCCCCCCCCCCCCCCCCCGGCCGAGCCCCGTTGCTAGGGAGGCGCTCTAGCCCCCTCCTCGCCGCCGCCGCCGCTTCTCTATGGTGCGGGCTCCGCCAACCGACGGGAAGCTCGGCGGCGCTTCCGCTTTCCGGCCCCTCAGCCGCCCGGCCCCGCCCAATCAGCGCCCAGCTGACCGGAAGCGGCGCGCCCCGTTGCTAGGCAACGGGAGGGAGGTGGGCGGAAGCCGGGGGGCGGCGCTCTAGCCGCACCCTCGTCTCCTCGGAGGGCTCTAGGGGGCGGGGCCAGGAGGGGAGTGGGCGGGGCTAGGTGGCGTAGGAACGGTTGCCATTGGCCAGCGCAGCGCCGCCCGGCTAGCTCAGTCGGTAGAGCATGAGACTCTTAATCTCAGGGTCGTGGGTTCGAGCCCCACGTTGGGCGCCTCGCCGGATTTAGTTTTTCCGTCCTCATTTTGTGCCCCTTCAAAATTCTCTGACCGCGCCGGATCCGCGCAGGGGAGCCCCAGGATCACCCCCGCTCCCTCCTCTTTTACCCACAGCCACCCAGCCGTTAATACCGTGAGGATATAAACCTACAGGTCGGGGCCTGCTCCAACGGGTTTCTGTAGTGTAGTGGTTATCACGTTCGCCTCACACGCGAAAGGTCCCCGGTTCGAAACCGGGCAGAAACACGCCTTTAAATTTTCCCTTTTCTCCCTTTTTTTTTTTTTTCCTTCAGACAAACACTGAGCCCTCCAACAGCCTCGTCAGCCACGGGTGCAGCTCGAAACGCAGCCGGGCGTTGTGCTGCTGTTTCCCCACCTGCTTATTTAGCCAGAACAGGTCAAAAAAAGGCCCTTACCCATTACCAGGGGCTCCTGGGATCACCAGGACCACCCCTGGGCCATAAACAGCACCGAGCCCACGAACAAGAACAAAACAGAGAGCATAAAATGATATCAGCCCGGCTAGCTCAGTCGGTAGAGCATGAGACTCTTAATCTCAGGGTCGTGGGTTCGAGCCCCACGTTGGGCGTTTCACTTTTCCTCTTTTCCCACTTTCCACAAATTCACCCTAATTCACCCCAAAAAAGCATCGCAGAATCCCCAGCTCGGCGAGTTTTTGCTAAAAACATCTTCATATTTCCGTAAACCTCCTCAGTGCCCTTGACATCCTCAATTAAGGTTAACTTTTTTGGAAGGAAAAGATCTGTTATGCGAGTAATCACCTTTCTCCTCTTTTTTTTTTCCTGTTTTTACAAGCTTTCCAAACACTTTGCAAGCCCCAGTACCCATTTACTCAGGAAATGGGGCCCCACAAAAGCCCATCACTCATTTTCTTTTCTAAGCAAAAAGGAAAAAGAGGAAAAAAAATAAGAGGGAAAAAAAGAGAATCCCCCTCACTGCCCTTTTTTCTCTATGCTAATTTCACGTTTTATTTATTTATTTTTTTGCTCCGCCTTTCTCTCTGCAATTTGGAAACATCTATATTTCTATTTATAAGCATATATTTTTAAATCTTTCACATTTAGAGGCAGCCAAGCTCATACATGTGCAAAGCTGGTGCCCGAGGAAAGAGCTGCAGCAGCGATGTAAATGATAGAAAGCAGCCAAAAGAGACCTCAAAGACCTTGAACCGAGGCCTGAATGTTACCACACTTGCAAGAGTTGGAAAAAAATGTGGTTTTTCCCCTTTAGCCTTCATCAAAAAGGGGAATTTTGCAGCTCACTCATCCATAGGTATGGATCAGGATCATATGTGATAACCACAGATAGCACATTGGTGGCTGTGGGGTCAAAATTAGGGCCACAGCGGAGGAAAATAATAAAATAAAATAAAATAAAATAAAATAAAATAAAATAAAATAAAATAAAATAAAATAAAATAAAATAAAATAAAATAAAATAAAATAAAATAAAAAGTAAAGTAAAATAAAATAAAATAAAATAAAATAAAATAAAATAAAATAAAATAAAATAAAATAAAATAAAATAAAATAAAATAAAATAAAATAAAATAAAAGATTTTCATCTCAGCTAAAGCAGAGGTTTTTGAATCATCTTGAGTTACTGGTAATGAGTCAGGGGGGCTGACGTGGCGGCGGGGAAGCTGCTGGGGAAGGAAGCCAGGCTGGCCCATCCTAAAAAGGGGGAAAAAAGGATGAATTAAATCCAACATCCTGCTGAAGGCTTTGCTGAGATCTGGTATTAATCCATGCTTTGCAGTTGGGACTGTTGGGTTTGTAGGTTGGCGTACCAGGGAGGATGATGAAGGTTGGGGTTGATGAAGGTCACAGCAGTGCATCAATGGACAGCAGCTCATGGGTGGGTAGAGGATGAACGGGATTTTTAGCAGCTAACGGGATGCAAACACCATGCCCGAACACAGGAGCATTTTCTGCAAGCCTGACATGGGGAAAAAAAATCCCCCAAAGAGGAAAATTGCTCATCATTGGAGGAAGGGTCTATAAAAGCATCTCAGCAGAACCCTTTGCAGGATGGATCCGATCTTGGTGCCCAACCTCAGGCAGGAAACGGCCGCGGTGACCCGAGCGCACCGTGACTTATCTCACCGAGGTCGTCTGAAGCAATTAGCTCATTTTTGGTATTTTTTTTTTTTTTATATAACACTGTGTGATTCATTTCCTCCGTTGAATCACTTCTGGGGAGCCACAGGCAGAAAGGCTGCAGCCACGAAGAAAGCAGAGCCATCGGAGCAGCATCTCCTTGGCGCAAGCAAGATAAGAGATGCACGACGACACGCCAGTATATCACAGGGATTTAACCTGATTTAGGTTTTTATACTTTAAAATTACACCAAGGCTTGGCTGGAAACCCTTCGGCAGGGTTTATTCCTGGTCCCGGTGTCGGCGTGGTTGCATCCTGCCCTCCTGTGGGCTGAGATCTGCTCCCAAATGAGTGCTGAGGATGCAGAGCTATGGAATTAGGGAGCTTGGGGTGAAAAAGACCTCAGAAAAAAAGAGAAAGGAAAGGGTTTTCTTGTGTGTTTTTTTGTGTTTTTATTTTCCTGCAGTCTGCAGGTTTGCGTTATAGCTGGACAGAGATGCCGGGGGAAAGTGGTGGCACCCGCAAGTTGTTCCTGGTGCTCCCACCCAAATATTTCACGGCTCAGAGGCCACAGGTCAGGACGATGCACTTCTCTTTCTGCAGCAGCAAGGCTTTGACCTTGAAAGCCTTTTTGGAGTGACTCAGGTTTCAGAGGGTGTTGCAAAACAGCTCGAATTTCCCCTTTCCCCCGCCCCTCCTTCCTTTTACGCTGCACTTTTCAAACAAGACCTCCCATTTCTGAAAGCAAAGCCAGAGGGAAACTCCCGGCCGCTGCTGAAAAAAAAAAAATATATATTCAATGAAGCGAAAGTAACCGTGTCATTCTTCTCCCAAGCAGCCATGGCCGAGTGCGACCCGCTGGAGAGCCTGCAGAAAGAAGCATCCTGCTCCATCTGCCTGGATTATTTCAGCGACCCCGTCTCCATCAACTGCGGGCACAGCTTCTGCCGCGACTGCATCACGCGATGCTCGGGCAAATCGGACCGGAGGTTCGCCTGCCCTCAGTGCCGTGGGATAGCCCAAAAGAGAAAATTTCGGCCAAACCGGGAGCTGAGGAACCTGGCGGAGATCGCCAAGAAGCTGATCTCGAGGGTGGGCGACGCGGCGCGAGCGGGCGGCGTGTGCCCGAAGCACCAGGAGCCGCTCAAGCTCTTCTGCCAGGAGGACCAGACGGCCATCTGCGTGGTCTGCGACCGGTCCCAGGCTCATCGTGCTCACACCGTGGCCCCCATTGAAGAAGCTGCCCAGGAGTGCAAAGTAAGAGACCTCCAATGCTTTGCTCCTCTCGTTTTCCCCCCCCTTTTTTTTCTTTTGGTCCATTAAAGATTGAGGACCACTCCCTGGGGGCTTCCCCACCTTCTCAAGGATACGGCAAAGGATGCCCACTTAGGATTTCCCAAGATTCAGGATAAAGTAGGGCAGAGCTAGAAGATCATCCAGTTGGATCAGGGGCTCTTTGCAGCCCCAAAACCCATCCCAAAAAGCTCCAGCCTGCACCTAACTCAACCACCCCACCCCACAGGCTCCCAGATGCGTGGTGCTGGGCACAGCCTGGTTTGGGGACACTCAGGAGGGAGTGGAGGTGGTGGGGTGCTGGGTCTCATCCTCCAAAATCTCCTCCTAGGCAGCAAGGGTTGGGTGAAGCCTGATTTTCACCCGGACCTCCAAAAGGGAGATTTCATCTTAAACTTTCCACCCTGCACCCCCTTTACAGAAAACCGCCAATTTATTTACTCTCACCATCTCCAGGGACTACAAAGGAAGCTTAGGCTGGTAGCTCATACCCGGGATACCCAAATTAGCAGAGCTGGACCTCACTTTTGCACACTCTGTTCAGTTTTTGTGCAAGAACCGCCTTGGAAATCCCAGATGAGTTGTCCTTTCCGCTGCAAATCAACCCGTTAACCCAAAAGGAGAAGGAATTTCTTTCTGAGCAACCGTCTCAGGATAACCACAACGGTGCCGGGAGGCTTTGCAGCTCCCTGCAGGGAGGAGAGAGTGAGGAGGAGGAGGAGGAGAAGTCCCTGCCTGAGTGGAGGAAGCTCGGTGACATTTCGTCCTGCCCACAGCAGAGGAAATGACTGGGAATGGGGAGGTGAAAGGTGGCGTTAGTCACACCATGAGCACAAAACAGGGCTGAGAAAAGAAGAAATGAGGGGCAGGAAGGGGAAAATAAGCTGATTTAAAAAAAAAAATAAAAATTAGTGGGTTGTGTGCAGTGCAACCATCCACTGGCATTTCTCATTGGAGCATCTTTTAAGTGTGCAATTAAAAAAACAGGAATTTCTAAGGTGTACTCCCATCGCCTCTTACAAACAAACTCTGGGGACAATATCCATCACTCAGTATTCATGTTGCATTATTTCACGGACTGTAGAAGCAGCTGAAGGTGACAAGTTTGGGCAGAAACACTGATTCTGCAGATTATGGGAGGTAACGGTGATGAGGCAGCAACTCAAGGGACCTGGTTAGGGGAAAAATGACCAACCGAGGCAGAACTGATTGCAGGAAATGCAGAAAATAACAGGCCATAAATATCATGGGAGAAGGAACTGGCAAGGATCAGAGTTGGGGTGTGAATGAAGCTGCAAAATTAAATATTGCCTTTATTTCACTCTTCATTTGCAAGGTGCTTTGTAGAAAAGGTCTGGGGGTGAAGAGTGAAGGATGTATAAATATTTCCAACTTCTGATGGCCTTGTGCACAAATTCATCAGGAATTAGCTAGAAAAGCATTCGAGCCATGCATCCCTCTCTCCACCAGCTTGCAGATTGTTATGATTTTTTTTTTTTAATTCCCAGGAACATATCCAAAGCAAACTGAAGAGCCTCAAGGATGAAAGAGAGAGACTCCAAGGATTAAAAGCGATGGGGGAGAAGAGAAGCCAGAAGCATTTGGTAGGTCCTCACCTCCGCTGCATGCACGGAGGTGACTTCTGAGGGTCTGGTATAGGGTAAATAAATTCACAGCACGGAGGTGAGGAGGAGGAAAACACCTCCAGGCCTCGCTCCGTCTCAGCAAGGCACCCGTGGGTGAACCACGGCTGCTTCTCGAGGGGAAATCAGCAGCCACAAAATGCAGGTGGGGAGCAAGGGGGTTTCCGAATTGGTAACGGGAGGCGCTTGCAGCTTAGCTGAGCTGCTTCTCAGGGGCAGACGGAGGATGGATGGGTGTGAGAGTCCCCCTGGGTGGATTTTCAGGCCGAGGAGATGGGATGATGCTCTGGAGGGATGGTGCAGCAACCACTCCAGCCCCATAGATGCACCAGATCCATGGGGCTGCTCGTGAAGGTGGTGACCCTGGGTTTAGGGTGCCCAGGCACCCGGGTAGGGTTTGCCCCATCAAACACTCCTGAAATCAAACACTGAATGCAATGATGCCTGATGTCCAGGCTGCAGGAAAAACACGGCGCAACGCTGCCCTCGTGTTTCTCCAGCTGAGAAATGAAAACAGCCGAGAAATAAAAACAACCCAAAGGGACACGAGTGCTTTATGACTCCACGGGGCGTTGCATAAAGCTTGAAGGACACCCAGAGCTTTTTGCTGTGGACTCAGATTAACCTCATGGCCAACGAGGAGCTCCTGTTTTATTTAGCCAGGTTTTCTAGGTCTCGGGTGTCTCCTGTTCTCATCCCTTCCAATTTGTTCCTTGCAGCAGCAGGCGAGAGCCGAGAGGTGGAAAATCATGTCGGTGTTCAAGCAGCTGCACCAGTTCCAGGATGAGCAGGAACGGCTCCTCCTGATGTGGCTGGAGGACACCGAGAAGGAGATAGTGCAGACCCAGAGTGAGAACGACAGGAGGATCTCTGCCGAGATCTCCCACCTGGGCAACCTCATCCGGGAGCTGGAAGGGATGAACCCCCAGCCGGAGAATAAATCCCTGCAGGTGAGAGCGAGGACACGGGCAGAAAAAATATGGGGTGGTGTTTGCAACACTTGTTTTCCCCTCCCAGTCTCTTCGCCTTGACATTTTGAGTAGTTTGGATGCTTGTTTCCCAAAGTAGACGTATTATATGTAGTGTGAGCTGTGCTATCATCACCTCTGACCTGGGAGGAGGACCCCAGAATTAATATCTCAGCATCCTGGAAATGTCCACCAACTTCTTCTCCTCCCAGCCCCAGGCAAAGCCTGAGAGATGGATGCACGCCCTTGCAGAGGGATAACAATAAATAATAAATACAAACATTTATAATATTCATATTAAATAATATTTAATATATTTATATAATAAGTATAATAATTAATAAATCCTAGTGAAAACCCAAGTCTAAATTATGAAGCATAGGGTTACGTTTTCACTCCTGGAGGCACCACCTTGGGAAATGCTAGGACACAAACAAGGAGGTGTTTGGGACAAGAAAAGGTGTTTGGCACAAGAAAATCCAGAGCAAGCAAAGCATATTTGCAACCAGCTCCTGGGGAAGATAAGAGATATAAAGAGGCCTGAGGATCACTCAAAGTTTAATTCCCATCTTCTCTCTCCTTTAGGATGCCAGGAGTGCCTTGACCAGGTATGTGGCTCTCTGTCCCCAGCACAGTGTCACTTCTCTAAGTGGGGTTTTTGCATAGCTCATTTGGCGAGGAAGGAATACAAAAGTCTTCTCCTTCCAGGTGTGACACCAGGGCTTTCCAGCATCTGACGGAGAAGTTTCCCCGAGTGGAAAAAAGCCTCAAGGATTTATCTCAGAAAAACATCATTCTGAAGGAAGCCCTGAGGAAATTCAAAGGTACAAAGGAAGGGAAAAAAATCTAGATTCAGCTGGATATAAGTGGACGCCATCCAATTACCAGCATCAAGCCCAGCTAAGGAATGCTAGCAATGAATTACTCAATAACCCTCCTATCTGGGGTTGAAGATGGAAGAGGGAGGGTGACTGTTTTCCCAGACGCATTTGCAAATGTGTCTGAAATGCAGAGTAATGCAAAGGACCGAGCAAGCCCCTCCCTTTGGCTACACAAAGGAAATGAATCACATTCTTGATCCTGGTCCTAGTCAAACCAAGCAGGCTGTAGGTAATGTCTAACCATCCGTGAGGGAGTCAGCACAAAAAAAAGGTCAACGCATTGCAAAAGATTGCTGGTCTTAAATAAGCCTCGAATTAGTTATTTTGAGACAATTCTCTGTGTCCAGATAATTCTGTTCCAGTCCCTCCCACTCTGATATCTGAGTAGGAATTGATAAATATCAACTCTGAATTTAAGAAATATCCTCAAAAACATGGTTATATTTGGTTTGAAGGCCCACCTGCCCAGCTTGCTGTCTCCAAGACTGGCTGAATATGGAGGAGTGTAAAAGCAGAGATACACATTAAATTAAGACCTTATTTCGATTATATGTTTCCAGCAATTAATGGTGCAATTAATTGTGCCATTGGTACCCCTAAGTCCATCGTGATAGATTACCAGAAATAAATCTATTTTCTTGAGTATTTATGCTTTCAATCTCTACAATCAAAGTGCTGTGAGAGGAAAAGCTCTTTGCATTTCACCTGCTGAACTTGCTCACCTGGATATTTGACTTGTTTTGCAAGGGAAAAATTGCACCTCCACAAATTTACCTATCTCCAATACATTCTTTCTCCTCTGTAAAGGGGAAAAAAAAATAACAGCACTTTTCTCTGCCTCTCTCCTTTTAGAGAGTCTCCCGGTTGAACTGGATGTGCAGTGGGGTAAGTCTCAGGAGAATGGGAGTGTACTGGGGTGAAAGGGGCCCAAGTGGGAAAAGGTGATAAAGGCTGGGAAATTACACTTTCCTGGTGGGTTGCCTAGAGGAATTTCTATTCCCTTTGGGTCTGAATTATAAACAGTACAAATGATTAGAGTCTTTAAATAAATCTGCAAGGCATACATCGTGCAGAAAGCCTTTACCCAACAGCTTCAGTCAGGGCAAGCCTCCATCCCTGGAAAAATAAAATAAAATAAAAACAAAGGGGCATAGATAGGGAGAAATGGCCATCATCTTTTCTTCTGACATGCTGTTTTTCTTCCCTCATTCATCCTGTCCATACAGCAAACGTGACTCTGGATCCAGACACAGCAAACCCCCACCTTGTCCTCTCTGAGGACCGGAGGAGCGTCAGATGGGATGAAACGCCCCAGAATTTGCCCGACAACCCGCAGAGATTTGACACCTACTGCTCGGTGCTGGGCCATGAAGGCTTCACGGCGGGGAGGCACTACTGGGAAGTGCAGCTGGGGAATAGGGGATTTTGGGCTGTGGGGGTGGCCAGAGACTCGGCTTGGAGAAAGGGTTGGATCAGCCTTGACCCTTCCCAGGGGATTTGGGCTGTTGGCATCTGTGGGGACAGGTTTCAAGCCTTCACCTCCTTCGAAACAGTTCAGCCTCTGAATGGGAGGCCAAGGACTATCCGGGTGTCTCTGGATTACGACAAGGGACACGTGGCTTTCTTCGACGCCGATAACGAGACCTTGGCTTTTGCTTTCACACCGACTTCTTTCAATGGAGAGAAAATCCTGCCTTTCTTCTGGGTTTGGGAGTCCAAGATCCAGCTGGCTCCCTGAGACAGCACGGGCAGCAAGATGGAAACGTCGTGCTTTGGAGAAGGCTTTGCTTTGATCCGGGAAACCACACTGTATTTCAGAGCTCTATGGGTGGTAGAGAATAAAGTGAAGGGAACAAGTCCCGGTGTCCACCTTGAATCTCACATTCCTGGGGATTTCAAGAGCGGCAGGTTGAGAAAGCATCACACTGGGCAGATCTCTGGATTTATTTTTTTTTTTAATATCTGGGTACTCGCTGAGATTTTACTAGGGAATATCAGCCTGGGAGGAGCAACAAAATGGAGCCTATAATCTATGCAACAGCCCCGGGCACACTGGTTTCATTGATGAACCTTGATCTCTGATATGAAATTCCTGCAGGGCTGAAGAAGCTGCCTCTGGTTCCTGGTTTAGTTGCTAGAAAGGAAAAGAGGATTCCCTTGAGTTAAGTGTCTTAACTGCTACTTTCCACAAGCTAAAATCGCCAGAGCATTGGCAATAATGTTGATAATTTGAGGCTTTGGAGCTGAAACCCATCAGTTTGCATAGCATCTCTGAGGGGTGTTAGTCTGAAGTCCCACCTCACCCCAAAGGGAGAAATTTCTTCTGGAACCCAGTGGATGGGCAGAAAGCTGTGTGCTTGAACCTTTAGGGTCACCCAAGAGATCTCCAAGTCCTCCCCAATACCTCTATAGAGATACAGGTGTGGTGCTGAGGTCCTTCCAATTGCCTGGTCTGGTCTTGTCACTCCCAATATCTCAGAAGCCCTTTCAGTTCAAGGTTGTCTCCCGTCTCAGCTGCACCATGACCTCTTTTAAGTGCTCTAACAGGCTGTAAAACTCCTGCTTGAGCTGCTCTTGTGTCATCAGGCCTGCACTGATTTGAAGGACAGGCTTTGGAGCCCAGCATCTTTTAGAAAAGGGTCAAAATGGGATGTGTGTCTCCCATTCTCTTCTTCTCCAGATGGCTCCAGAAAGAATAGCTGTTACTTTCCAGCAATATACAGAAATATTCTGCCTTAATCCATGCTAGAGAGGGGCTGGATCTTAGTTCAGGCAGTGTCTTAGAAGAATCATAAAATGGCTCGGGTTGGAAGGGACCTTAAAAATAACTGAGTCCCAACTCACTAGATCAGGCTGGCCTAGGCCCCATCCAACCTGGCCTTGAACAACTCCAGGGATGGGACATCCACAGCTTCTCCTTGGCAGGGGATGGGGCAGGAGAGGGGGAATTCATCCTCCTCCTCTCTCCAGTGGGTGGGCGATGCTCAAGGGATGCAGGGAAAGGGGATCAGCTCTGTGTCTTCCCCAAGTCCACCTGGTGCATGAACCTACATTGACTCCCGATGCTCCTCTCCTGTCTCTCTCTGTTTGTTGTTCTTTACATGTTTTGGCTTTCCCCTGGCAGAAGAGGACGGAAGAGGAAAAGCAGAAGGTTCTCAGCAAATGTGCTCAGGTGCACAAGTTGCAGGATGAGAAGGAGGCCTGTTCCCTGTCCCAGCTGGAAAATCTGCACATGGAAATACAAAAATCAGGGAAAGAAACCCTCACCAGAGGAGCTGTTGAGAGTGAACAGACTGATTGAGGAGATGGAGAGGAAATGCCAGCAGCCAGGATGTGGAATCCTGAAGGTGAGACCCCAAAATTGCTGGGAAGGCACCGGCTGAGCACCAGCTGGTTCTCCAGCTCTTGGTTTCATATCAAACTTACTAGAAATGGGACATCATTAGAGTGGAGCCCTCTTTAGTCCAAGGGGAGGAATTCCAGGACACTAAGGCTCTTTTTTTCTCTCTTTTAGGACATTAAAAACAACTTGAGCAGGTAGGTGGTCCTTCTATCAAAACCAAGCATCATCCCAAAACAAGTCTGTGGCCAGTGCTCCTTATGTGATCCAAACACTGAATGAAGCAAATCAAAGAATGTCTACAAGGGTGATGTGTGTTCACGTTGTCTATTTTGCTGACTTTTTTGTGCTCTACCAAGTCTACAATATGGAAACCCTTGAGCTTGCACAAGGTCCCCCAGCACATACAAATCACCCTGGACTATCAGGAAGGGAGAATGAGGGCTTTTCTTTGATGCTGTGAGCAACTCAAAAATATTTAGTTGTCTCCCAGCTTCTTTCAAGGGGAAGAAAATCCACCCACGGTTCTTGGCAGATGGCTGCACTCACCTCAACCTTCTTCCCTAAGGCACAGGAAAAAAAAAAAAAAAAGATTGTTTAGTCATTACATGACTGGCTTCCTGTAAACTTGTACTGATGGGGAATTAAAAGCAAACAGGTGATTTCGAGGAATTGGTGCTCCGTGTGCTTTCTTTTTCTGTTTCGTATTTCTTCTTGGTTTTCTTGGGAGGTTGGTTAACACAACAGGAAGGGGTGAGAAATCACCATCCTCACCCTCCATACCCTGCTGCACTGGGAGGTGATAAACCTGAATTTTCTCCCCACCCGTCCTGGGCTTCATTCCCATCCAGTTTGGTTGCCGGTCCCTGTCTGCCCCTTACTGGGGAGCCACAGCCTGGTCCCAGTCCCCCACGAGGAGCCTCAGATGTGCTGGTGGAGGAAATCAAAGCCTCCCCTCTCCCCACCACTTTGCTAACACAGCCCCCTGTGGGTTTAAGACCTTTGCTGCATGATCCCACCTTTAACTCACGGTCACCCCCTGAGATCCCCAAATTTTAGGAGCTTTCAACCACTTCTCCAGCCCATCCCAGTGCCCTGCCCTCCAGCCTCCTCTCCGCCAAGCCTCATCTGGCTGAGGAAGGCACTGAGCCAAAACCGCGGGGAGGTGAGGAGGAAACCCAGCATGTGCTTGTCCTCTCCAGCCTCCTTCTCCTGTTTGGTGGTGTTTGGGGTTGGGGACGGATTTCCCTGATAAAACTCCCCCGGCAGAAAGAGGAAGGGGCCCCTCTTCTTCCTGCAGAGCGGTGATCCTCTCCCGGAGGCAGAGCCATGGCTTCGCAGAACCCCTCGGAGAGCCTACAAGGCGAAGCCTCCTGCTCCATCTGTCTGGGCTATTTCCAAGAGCCCGTCTCCATCCCCTGCGGCCACAACTTCTGCCGGGAATGCATCACCCGCTGCTGGGAAGGGCTGGAGGCCAACTTCTCCTGCCCCCAGTGCAGGCAGACGGCTTCGCACAAAAGTTTCCGTCCCAGCAGGGAGCTGGCCAAGATCGCCGAAATCGCCCAGCAGCTGAGCTTGCAAGCAGGCAGAGGAGCAGCGGGGCACGAGGGTTGGTGCCAGCAGCACCAGGAGGCTCTGAAGCTCTTCTGCAAGGAGGACCAGCAGCCCATCTGCATGGTGTGCGACCGCTCCCAAGCTCACCGCCTCCACACCGTGCTCCCCGCCGAAGAAGCTGCCCAGGAGTACAAGGTAAAGCACTGGGATGTGCTCGCAGCTTTCCCAGCGCACCAAAATTCCCTTGGTAAAGGCAAAATGCAGCCCTCTGCATGGATCCACCCACCCCCGTGGTGCAGATGCCAACGGGGATCTTCGGGTGTCACCCACAGGCTTCCCGTTTGTGTTTTGTTACCGGCACCTTTGGCTCTTTGCAATGTTCCCATGGGGATTTCCCACCCCATCCCTCCTTCAATTTATTGACCTTCACCTACAGCTGTGGAGAAAGAAAAAATTAAAAAAAAAAGCTACGTTGCTGTTGAGTCAGAGGTGCTGAATACCAACTATGAGTAACGTCCAGAATAAGGGAAAATGCTCAGGAATTCTTCATTTTTTTCTCCCCATGATTAAATCAGTTATTCAAGGCAATTCTGCTTTTTTGTTCCCCTCCTCCTTGTGTCTTTAATTTCCCATACAGAGAAACAATTTTCTGCTGCCTCTTCCCCTTCTCTCTGCTACTTTCCTCTTTTTCCCCGGATCCAAACCTTTTTTCATTTCCTTGCACACCAAACATTAAGCAAGTTCACTAAAGGCTATTAAATACAGCGTCAGGCACCCCAGAGCCACCATTTACGGGAAGCTGGGAGTGTTTTTGAGCAAAATCTCACTATGTGGTTATCTTGCTCTTGCACGCCTCCCATCAGCTGTTGATTTCTGCTGGCGTTGTGCTCTCTTGAAGATTTTTTTTCGCTGTTCTTGCAGCAAGGTTGGTGTTTGCAGGTTGCATTTACTTTGCAAATAATTCCAGAACAGCACAGCTTGCTCACAAACCTTCCTCATCCCCCAGCTCCGTGCCTGTACAAATCCTCCCCCATCTGATGCAAGGGGGGGAAGGTGCTTAAGTAGAAAAAATATATATATTTTTCCCATCTCTTCCATTTACGTTTTTTATTCTGTCACAGGAAGAAATCCAGGCTCGCCTCCAGCTTTTAAAGGAAGAGAGAGAAAAATACCTGGAAAGCAGAAAATCCAGAGCAAGGAAAAACTTGCACTTGGTAGGTTGCCCTGGAGGAGGGTTTCTTTTCCTTCTCCACCCAACCCCGGTTTTGCTGGTGTGTTTTGAGGCTGGATCTTGCATCCTTGGCTTGCGGAGGGGTTTGCTGCTTGAGCTGGGAGGCAGCCAAGCCTGGGTTTATCTGCCGGCGTTTCGCAACAGGCTGTGCCGGGGAGATAGCATTGCAGCTCCCCTGCAAGGAGGCACAGAGCTCCAGGAGAGGAGAGAGCCTACAGATGCATGGGCTGGGAGTTTTTCTTCCTAAATTCTGTAAATCTCCTTCTTACAGAGCTCCTTTCCAATTTCCTCCTTTGGTTTTGCTTCCAGGCCGAGCCTCCCAAATTGTCCCCGGTCCCTAAATTCCCAGCAAGATGTTTTCTGTTTGTTTGTTTGTTTGTTTTGGAGTTAATTTCACCCCTGCATTATCTGAATATCTCCCAGGACATGGGATCCTGACACCAACCCCATGGCCTTGAAGCAATAATCTGTTTTACTTGGGTGTGGTGAGGTTTTTCGATAGCCCTCCCTCCTTCCCTGCCCACCTCACACCCAAGGCAACTCCAATTCCAGCTGTTTTCCTTCCACAATGGGATGGGGTTGTTGTCGCCTGAGTAAAGACAAACCCTGTTAATTCCAGAAATATCCCATCAAGAGAAACTACACTCAAAAATAACCCACGAGGGAAGGTTTGGCCATCTGTAAATATTGGGGTGGGCACATCTGCTGCATGGAGAGGTCTCCTGCCCCTCTTATCCCTTTGGTTTTCTCTCTCTCATCCTGGCAGGAGAAAACCAAAAACGAAGGGAAGAAAATAGTGTGTGAATTCGAGCAGTTGCACCAATTTTTGAAAGACCAAGAGCGCCTCCTCCTGACCCAGCTGGCAGATCTGGACCGGGCCATCTCCAGGGTGCAGGAGGAAGCGGTGGTGAAGGTCTCGGAGGAGATGGCCCATCTCGACACCCTGATCTGGGAGATGGAGGGGAAATTCCAGCAGCCGGCAAGCAAATTCCTGCTGGTGAGAGCCCAAAGCATCAGGGCTGGTGGGAAGTGGAGGGTTAGAGCAAACCCTAAGACTTGGGAGTCCAAATTCAGCTCCGTGTGAGCTCCCTGGCATATTACAGGTGGGATCATCACATGGGCAGGGTTGTTCTTTGTTACTGCATTGCCATAAAAATATATAAATTTCGAGAGAAAAATCAGTCTGTGGTGTTCCTCTTCCATGACTGTCTTTCCTCTCTCTTCCCACCTTTAGGACATCAGAAGACTCTTGAAAAGGTAACACGGCTCCTCATTTTCACTTCACTCTGATGTTTGGAGAGGTTTGGAAGCCACCTGGGCAAATCCTGAGTTCAGATTTCAGTTATATCACATAGGTTACCTCCACATCTCCACCCTTTTGCCCTCTTTGCAGCTGTGAGGTGATGAAGTTCAACCCTCCGGTGGAGATTTCCCCCCATCTGGAAAGAAGACTCGAGGACTTTCTTCAGAAAAATGTCCTCGTGAGATGCACGCTGAGGAAATGCCAAGGTACTGAGCAGGGTCAGGAGAGGGCAGGTTGCTTCCCGTGCCTGATATTGGGGAGAAATTGGGTTCTTGTGTGCTGGCTGCTAATGCAAAATCCACCTAGGAACTGCTGTAAATAAATGCAGCTGAGACTGAACAGGAGAAGGACATTGGAAGTTTTTCCTGGGGTAAAGATGAATTGGTGGGGAAAGAGAGATAAGGAAAAAAATAAAAAATAAAAAATAATATAAATAAATAAATAAATATAATAATAACAATAAAAAACATGCTCAGAGGAGGTTTCTCTCCCTAGTCCCATGTAAAAATTCAAATAGAGATGATAGTGCAGTTGTTCCCTTTACCTCCAAACTGGTGGGAAACTTCTTGTGGGTACAAAGCCAGGGAGGGATGCTACAATGGGGGGATAAATTGCTCTCCTAGTGCCTCTCGGAGATGAGTTTAGCCTTGCTAGGAGATTCATCTCCCCCAGCTTTGGGAGAGTTGTGTGGATCTTACAGCATCACCCAAGCAAGTCAACCCAGAGATTTTACACAGCCAAGCCCCTACATCCTCAATATTTCCCTTTCCTTTTAGCTGTTTTGCCTCCCCTTTGGCTGTTTTGCTCCCTAGCCTGAACAATAAAGCTACTCTGCAGCCAATTTGCCTGATACATAACCCTGATGCTGTGAAATCTCTCTCCTTTTTAGACAGCCTGATGTTTAAATTGCAAGAGCCAAGTAAGTCGATAATGGCTGGTAGGGGGGTGGGAGGGTGGTTTATGGCTTGTGGAAGAGATCCCAATCGGAAAAAGTGTGATCCTACAGGGAGAGAAGGGGGAAGAAAGGGAAGGGGGGTGGCAGCCTGATGTTGTGATGCTCCTGGTTGCATCCAGGGCTGTGATGTGGTCCTATAAAGCCAAACACCCCTCTGGGGGCCAGGCCGAGGGAACACCTAAGAGCATTTGTGCTTTCCCATCTCCCCCAGTGAATTTCTAGCTGTCCTCTCCCCATGAGAAACATCTCCAGCCTCTCCCAAGGCCAAGTTCTACCTCTATTACTCTCATTCTCTCTTCTCCTGCAGCCAACGTGACCCTGGACCCAGCCACGGCTCACCCCAACCTCCATCTCTCCGAGGACCGAAAACAAGTCAGGGGCCAACTGGTGCCCCAGGACCTCCCGGACAACCCGGAGAGATTCGACTTCGAGCCTTGCGTGCTGGGCTGCCAGGGCTTCACCTCAGGGAGGCATTTTTGGGAGGTGGAGGTGGGACAGGGGGGCGTCTGGGCTATAGGGGTGGCCCGAGAGACCGCGAAGAGGAAGGGAGCCATGAGCCTCACCCCCAAGGAGGGCATCTGGGCGCTGGAGGCTTATCACTCCCTGACATCCCCCCGTGCCAACGTGCGTCTGAACCAGCTTCCCAGGAAGATACGGGTCTCCTTGGACTACGAAGGGGGTCGGGTGGCGTTTTTCAGCTCGGATGATGATGCTCCTATCTTGGTCTATAGCAGGGCTGCGTTCAACGGGGAGAGGGTCCTCCCTTGGTTCAAGATGGGGATGGGGGCCCGCTTGCAAGAAATCACCCAAAATTCATCCTCAGAGGAGCAGTCCATGACCGGGCAGCTGATGTCCCCTCTGGATTGGGTTGGGTTCAGGTCTCCCCTCCGGATTTGTTCTTGAGATGTCCATCAATCCTTAACAAAAGGGACATCTCCTGTGTGATGCCAGCTGTTTGCTGTGGTTGCTTGGGCCATCGTGCCAAGGGGGCTTGCTGCTTCTGCCCCCCGTGTCCCTCTCCATCAGGAGCTTTGGGATAGCACCTCTATGTGAGGATGGGGAGATGGGGACACCATCAGATAGCAGTGAGGAAGAAGGATCAACCATTATGAGGGATGAAGGAAACAAAGGGGTTGATTGAGAAAGGAGAACACCCAGGGCTTTCAAACATGTTCTTATTTATTCTGCCTTTAACAGACTGAATCCTCCTATATATATTTATATCTCTTTCCAAATTGTTTTCTTTCCAACATCAGCTGCGAGGCAGATCCAGAGTCTGCTCTGCAAAAGGAGGTGGCCTTTCGCCACAAATAGCAATGCCTGGTTTGGTGTGGGGAGCTGGTCTCTATCTCTGTCTAGATCTCTGATATTTATTTTGAATTAAAAAAAAAAAAAGAAGTTGTGTTGCACGCTTCATTTTCTGCCTCTCTATGGATGTATTTTTCTGGATTTGTCTTTAGCCAAAAAAATTAAGAAAAGCGGCACAGGTTGGGGACAACTTGCTTACCTTTCCACATTTTCCAATCACTCAAGCCCCCTCTGCAGGCAGTGAAAGGGAATAAACCCACCTCAAAGGCACTTTTCCACACCATTACACATCACCTTGCTGGATAACTCCCAAGAAAATCCAATTTCTCCCTGTTGGCTGTTGAGGAGGAATAAGATGGGATAAATTGTACTGGAGGCTCCTGCAGCTGTACCAGTTTAGATGTTTCTCAACTATAAAAAGCAACCAGAGTGAACAAGCAAAATACAAGTGCTTACATTTTTCTCTAGCTCACCTACACGGATTCCCTCAAAAACTGATGTTCTTCTAAGGAAACCCAAAAGAGGAAGCAGCATCTCTGAAATAAAAAACAGGTTATTGATTATAGAACCAAGAAGAGGAACCAAAAGAGAGAGTGGGAGGGAGCAGATGACATCAGGCTCAGAATAACAGGTGAGATATGAGTGGGCTCACTATGACAAAGCCCCATCTCACCATACCCACAGGTCCCAATGAGGGCAGATTTATGTCTGGTATCTTGATAGTGATATTTGCTGTGCTGTGATGTCTTTCATCCATGTTCTTCAACTTCATGCATAACCTGGTCCCATCAGTTGGGAAGCACAGAGAATTTCACTGCAGGATGGAAAATCTGCTTTCTGCAAAGCTAGAAAACCTGAAGTTGGAGCAGGAGCTTAAGCATGAGGATTAACAAAAATAAAAATAAAAATAAAAATAAAAATAAAAATAAAAATAAAAATAAAAATAAAAATAAAAAAATAAAAATAAAAATAAAAATAAAAATAAAAATAAAAATAAAAATAAAAATAAAAATAAAAATAAAAATAAAAATAAAAATAAAAAAGCAGGGAGAGTGTTGGTACAATTAGTGCTGTGGGGAAAGACTTTAGTTCAAATGGCCTTGAAGGTTTTTGCTCTTTGTCCCATCTCATTCCCTTTCCCTTATCTCTGCCGGGGAGGGGTCTGAAGCCATTTGTGATCTTTGTCACCCTGTGTGTTGTGTCTGAATCCTGAAACCAAAGCAAGTCCGGCTAGAAAAGGCAGAAGGGTTATGAAATGACAGGCTGTCATTGCAGCAAGGAACGGAGGAGAAATTTGGGTGAAGAAGGGGGAAAGATCTCAGTCTGCTCTGCAAGGACGTGCTTGTGGGTTGCTGGTGGTCCCTGGGGTGCTGCGGTCCCACCAAGCTCCTCTAAGAAGCAGCAGCTGCTGAGAAACACGAGACAAAACACCGAGTTCCAGTAAGACTTGGGAGGTAGAGATCCATTTTCTTCTGACTTTAGGGCCACAGAATCCCTCGGTGCCTCTGATCTCCATCCAGCCCTCTCCCAGCTCCAACCCCCTTCCAGGGTGTCGCTCTGCTGCCGAAATTTGCAATGCGGATGGTCTCCACCCCAGCTGGTTTTCCAGGCTCCCTAATCAGTAGGGAGAAGTAGAGCCGACCCCTTTTTAGGGTGCCCAACCTTCGGCATCTCATCTGGAGATGAAAGGAGCTGTGCCCCAGGCTCTGCTGATGCTGAGGAGCTGTTCTCCTCCAAAGAGCCCTGCTCAGACAGAGATGACTCATTAATTGCCCCCGTTCACCCCTCTGCACCCACCTCCTGAGACTGGCAGGGAAGGCAGCAGCAACCCGAGCTGCTCACCCCAAGCCACATTTCCCTGGGAAATGCTTGAAGGGTTTTTGCTTCCAGTCCTTCAGCTCCCGGAGCAAGCGACTCCCCTGGGGCTCTTCCTGATGGGAATAGTTTGCTGGAAATGGGACTCGCCTCTCCAAACCCGGCCAAGTGATGCAAATAATAATAAAAAATAAATAATAAAAAAATAAGTATTTAGCCACTGAGCTTAACACAAAGCCAGTGGGTTAGAGGTTGCTTGGAAATATTTCCCTGTGAGCTAAGAGCCAGGGCAGTGCTTCTTGGGGGGCATGTTATGGCTTAAAAATGGGATGCAAAAGACATGGTAAGCATCCCAAGGACCTGGACTACTGCTCCTTTGCATGCATGCAGTTGCAATCCCTCTTCCAAGGTTTTGGCTGCACATCTCCCTCCTGTTTTTCTTATGTTTTCCCCACCCACACCCCCACCAAGCCTCAAAAGTTCCTCACCCCCCTGGCAGCCCAAATGTCTTCTGCCTCCAGCCCTTTTTCCAGGGAAGGCTGATGGTTTCCTCCTAAAAGGAAGATGACAAAAACAACGAGGTGATAGCCCTCAACGTCTCCCCGGGATAAGAAGCTGGAAGATTGACAAGGAAGAAACCCAATGCTCCCAGCACGTCTGACCAAGGGTGTCACCACCTCTTGCCCAGGAGACATGGCGCGAAGAGCAGACTTGCAGGCTCGACACACTCGTGAGCCCAGGACTGGGGAGGAACAGGAAGAGAAGGATCCAGCCCCATCAAAGGGATAAAAACAACAGGTTTTTTTAGTTCGCTTCAGAAGAAATTCAGGCGGATATTAGGTTTTCTGAAGGAAGCGAGAGAAGGTCTCCGAGGAAGGAGAGCTACCCTGGAGTGCAGAAAACTGGAGGATCTGGTAGGTGTCAGCCTCCCTGACCTGTCAGTCCCTGGGCAGTAAGATATCATCTTTAGGATCATTTCTTTAGATCATTTTTGGCTCCTTTGCAGCACTTCTGTGTTGATAAGCCTAGGACTATCAGAGCGTTCTGCCCAAATTCATGCAAAGCTGATTGTGGCTTTTATCAGCAGGGATCATCTTTCCTCCCAAATTTGTGTTGCCTTTTTTTTTTTTTCTTTTAAGCTTCAAGTTTGATTCTACCCCTCTGATTTCTTCAGGAATTCAGCAAAAAGTTGGTAGGGATTCAGGCTGAACGGTGAGCTCCTCCTGTGTCAAATGCCTCTCCATGAGTTCCTCGTGGTATTTCCCATCCCACTGCTCCTTTGTTTGCATCTTAAAAGGGAAGGAGAGAAGCTGAGCCCTGGCAAACCGTGCTTGGATTTTGGGTACGCTGCAGGTTCCCAGGAGAACATGAGCTCTTTTTACTTTCACAGCTGGAAGACCTGAAAAATGAGATTGAGAAGAGGCAAGCAAAAGCCACCACCAAGCTCTCGGAGGAGATTTCTCAGCTGGACAGCCTGACAAAAACACAGGATAAGAAGAGCCAGCAATCGGTGAGTGAATTCCTCTGGGTGAGAGAAGGGAAATTTTTTCAAGGGAAAATCTTTAGGAAGGGGACCCCATCTTTAGGAACGTGACCCCAAATAGCTGCTGGCATGGGCAGTGGGCAGAGGGTCCTGGGTGGGGTTGCTCGGGGCTGTTAATGTCTGTTAATGCTCCCTGGGGCCCTGCTGATCTGCAATGGTTTAGTGGGATTATGGAGCAAACCAGACTCTTCTCCAATGTGTCCAGTGTAGGATGAGGGTCCCTTTGCATGGGGGCATCTCCATCCTTGAACATTCAGAATTTCCTTGGACACAGCCATGAGCAACCTGAGCTGGCTCACCTTCCTCCATGCACTGGGTTGGAGCAGAGAACCAGGAGGTTCATCCCCAGCTGGACAATTCAATAGTTCTGTGATTTAAGTAGAAATCACAGAATTGTGATTGCTCACACGGCATCCTGAGCTTCCTTTCTTCTTTCTCTCTTCTGTCCCTAGGATGCGAAAAGCCTCGTTACCAGGTATGTGGTCTCTCTGAAAAGCTGTTTCTTGAGTTTTTCAACAAGCAGTGACCATAGAGGAGAAAACTCATCACTGGCTGCTGGATGTTCTGCTTCAGGGAAATTGCAAGAGTCTGAAAGGGTATTTTGGGGACCACTGCTATGTGTTTGTATCTGCTCTTCCCAATGGATCCTTTCTTGACCATTTTGGGGTTAAAATGATCAAAGGAGCGTTAGTCTCAAAATTAAACCTCCATATGGCAAAGGCTAATTTTAATTCACTGCAGTAGCTTGACTCTTCTCTCTTACTTGGTCTGTCCAAGCAGGGCCTTTCTCTATCAAAAAGTAATGAATTAATTAATCCAAGCAAGGAAGTTCAGCCTTTGCTTTTCTTGAGGTTTGGGTTGTCAAGGGGATGAGCATCACCATCACCTCATTCCTCGTGGCATCAGATTTCCTGAAATGATGACATTCTCTATGACAATCACTCTGGAATTTGTGGTGGTGCTTTTTCTCTAGGTGTGGGAAAGTGACTTTCCAGTTGCCAGTGAATGTTTCTCCAGAGCCAGAAGAGAGATTCTGTCATTTCTCGTGGAGGAATAGTGCTCTGAAGGAAACCCTGAAGAAGCTTCAAGGTACTGAGAAGGGTTATAGGAGGGGAAAAAAATGACAGATTGGATGTATTTTGGTAAGAGTTGGAAGAGCTGACCTGCCCGTAGCTCATTCTGGGCACTCTTTGGGAACATAAATACTGCAGAGAACCTGAGATGGAAGAGCAAAAGCTATTCCTGGGCAAAAGAAATGACAAATTGAGACCCACATGACTTAATGCTTCATTTGCCACACTCTTAATTACATATGTTTTGTTGCAATTCCTGAAAAATGTTCATGGATGGGCTGCTGTCTGTCTCTGCTCCCCTCCAGCCTTGCCTATCCCCAAATTGCCTTCTGCTGAGCATGAGAAACTAAAGCAGCCGTACCTGTTAGACAAAGGTGTGCCTAGACCCATAAACCATGTCCAAATTGGTCAAAAATAGATGCTGAAGGAAGAATACAAAAAATCGGGGCAACCAAACGAGTTTTCTTAGCCCTGCAGCCAGAATCTCGGTGTAACGCTGAAGGAAGCTTGCCCCAGGGCAGAGCCCTTGCCTTGATACCTAACCATTTCCCTGAAACAAATATGGCAAGTGGGTTGACCTCATTCATCAGCCCTGTCTTCAGATTTTAGCTCTTTTTTAAACCACAGAGTTAGCTGAACCAGTCTGGCCTTGTCCTACAGTTGGTGCTTGCTCTAGGAGATGAAGCACTCGAGACTTTGCTGTTTTACATCCCATGTATTGCTTTCCTTGAATTTTTTTTTCTCTCCTCAGCATTTCTTTTGGGTCAATGCAGCAGAAAGTCAGCAGAAATACCTGCATGAGCCTGTCGTTATTACTATACCCACTGTGCACCTTGTCTTGTTGGTGGTTTGGGGCTTCAAAACAGTCTTTCTGCTTCGTGTACAGCCCTGCATGTGTTGGCCTCCATGCTCCTTTCACCTTCTGCTTCAGGAACTTTTTGCCCTTCTGATGCCAGCCTGAGTCCTGCTGGTCCCCTCACAGAGTTTTTGAGGTTGGAAGGCACCTCTGGGTCCATATGGTCCTACCTCCCTACTCAAGCAGGGCCACCTAGAGTAGGTTGCCCAGGACCATGCCCAGATGGCTTTTGAAGATCTCCAATGTTGGAGACTCCACAACTCTCTGTGAAACCTGTGCCAGTGCTTGGTCTGCACAGTGAAGAGGCACTTTCTGATGTTCAGATTGAACCTCTTGCATTGTGGTTTGTGCCCATTGCTTCTTGTCCTGGCACTGGGCACCACTGAGAAGAGTTTGGGCCTGTCCTCTATGCACCTCCCTTGAGGGATTGGTTGGCCTTGATGGGGTTCCTCTTCTCCAGGCTGAGCAGGCTCAGTTTTCATCCTCTCCTATGAATAGGAGAGATACCCAAGTTCCTTCATCCTCTTCATAGCCCTTTGTTGATTATCTCCAGTGTGTCCATGTTTTTTTTGTAGCCCCCCCCATATCCTCAGGGCCTCATCCCTGCTCCTCACACACCTTGTCCTCCACCCCACAGCCAGCATCACCTTGGACCCTGACACGGCTCACCCCGACCTCATCCTCTCCGAGGACCGAAAGAGCGTGAGACGTGGGGAAGGACGGCAGGACCTGCCCGATAACCCCGAGAGATTTGACTACTGGCCCTTCGTGTTGGGCTACCAGAGCTTCGCCACTGGCCGGCACTGCTGGGAGGTGGAGGTGGGGGACGAAGGGGACTGGGCCATTGGGGTGGCCAAAGAGTCCATCGCTCGGAAGGGACAACTCAGCCTCTGCCCCAAAGGGGGGATTTGGGGGGTGGAGAAGTGGGGGGGACAGGTCCGGGCACTCACCACCCGCAAGGTGACCCTCCTACCCCTGCGGGTGCTGCCCAGGAGGGTCAGCATCCACCTGGACTATGCTGGAGGGACGGTGGCATTTTTTGACGCCGACGAAGGGGGGCTTATATTTATTTTTTCCCGAGCTTCATTCACTGGGGAGAGGGTCCGCCCGTGGCTTTGGGTGGTGGGGGCCAGGTCTCAGCTCAGGCTATGTCCCTGAGACACACAAATCATCACCCCCCCAGTTTCCATAGCCTCGTTGGACAACTGCTTGCCTCCTGTGCTACCCTTGGGCCCGTAGGGAACAGAAGAAATGAGGGCACTTTGGCTTTTAAATGTTCTTCACCCCCATGAGACTAGGGGGTTGATATTGGTGAGGAAAGTGGGGAAAAAAGAAAAAAAAAAAAAAAAAAAAAAAAAGAAAGAAAAGTGCTGCAGAGGGGACCTGGGGTGTGAAAGTGGAAAATGGTGAGTAAAGGGAAAAAAAAACACAGTGGCTGAAAGACAAAATTTCACAACGTTTATATCACATTTATATCAAGTTTATATCAGATTTCCTTGATCAAATATAGATGTCCCTATCTGAGATGATCATGTTCAAACCAAGTGGTCCAAACTTTGCTCTTTTTTTTTTTTTTTTAAATAAAAAAGTCAAGATATGTTGTTCACTTGGGAGTATTGTATAAAACCTTGAGGCCTCATTTCAAATCTCAAGAGCTTTTTAGTTTCTTGTCTCTCTCTTTGTGTTTATCTGCCTGTTTTTTAAATCATGGATGGGATATGGGGACCTGGATGTGAAATTTTGCCTAGATGTTGTCAGCAAAAATGCTAATTCTAGCTGGAGCTTTTAGCTAAATCCCCAAAACAACGTTTAAATCTAACCAATTTGGGAAAAAGAGGGTTAATTACATAAAACTGATCAGTAAAAGTTATAATGTGTGGGTGGGGAGGAATCACGAGGCCCAGTTGGCAGAGCCTAGCCAAAATGCTACCAACCCCAAATGTGTCTGTGCAGATGGATCCTCCTCCAACATCCCATTAGTTGCATGGGAAAATCACCCTACAACAAAGAGTTCCTCCCTTATAAAAGGTGGCCAGTTGAGATGTTTATGATGGAGAGTTCACCCACAGCCAAGCTGCTCCTGAATTTCAACCATTTTCTTCCTTTTCCTCAAATTATTGATATTTGAAGCCTCAGAACTCTGTAACAAACATTAATAATAAAATATTTCCTTCCCCCATATCTTTGTCTCTGGTTGAGACTGCCAGTAGACGGGGGGCAGTGTGGCATGTGGCTTTTGAGAATGACTCTAGGCCACTTCTTGGGGCTTGTGGACCTTTCTGGGTGCAGGCTTAGCCAACTCATAGCCTCTGTGCAATGGAACCAGCAATGGGACTTAGTCAGCCAAAAGCCCAGTCCCCCCAAAAATGGCCAACAAATTTTGCAGATGTGATTTTCCTCATTCTCGTGGTCATGCTTCAAATCTGTCAGATGACTCAGAAGCATAAATGTCCCTGTTTTTCTCCATCTGTTTTACTGAATGTATAGCACCCAGCCTAGAAAAAAAAAAAACATGCTGACCTCTACAGATAAGAGAAACCCATGCCAATCCCGGTGGCTTCCCTTTAATCCCCTTGAACCTGACATCCAGAAGCAGTGAATAACCAGACAGAAGAACGTCACAGCATGTAAACCTTTTTACTTCATCTGAAACCCTAAGACTGGAGAAGCTGCCAGTCTGGTGCAAGATGTTTTGGGGCAGATGTGGCTCCATCTGTCAGCCACCGATACCCCAAACTGGCAATTACAGTTTGGGACATCAACCCACAGAGATGCTTAGCCCTTTGGGGTCACTGAGAATGGGAAGAGGCCAGAAAGGCCTACTAGGAATTTGGTAGGAGTCCTCCAAAGTGCTAGAACCGGGGGTGTTGGGGACATAAAATTTGTGTTTGGGTAAGAAGGGAGTGTTTCAGGGGCACAATGTGATCCGAGACCCCTCGCTCCACACCAAGAACCAGGGGTGAACACTCTCCCCTTTGAATGAGGCTGCTGAGAAAATGAAGATCAAGGCCTTCCTATCGACATCAAAAAACGCCACCTGACCCCTCTCATAGTCCAGGGTGATCCGGACCCTTCTGGGGACCTGGATTTGGGATAACGGTGTACGCTCAAAGGAGGTGAGGGCCCAAAACTGGTCCTCACACAGACCCATAGACCACAGCTCAATCTCAGGGCTCACAGTGGTTTCTTCTCGCCTCTTCAAAGACTCCCTGGCCACACCAACAGCCCAGGAGCCTTTGGGTGTCACCTCCACCTCCCAGCAGCATCTCCCTGACGTGATGCCCTCGCAGCCTAGCACAGAGGGATCGGGGCCAAATCCCTCATCGGATGCGTCCTGCTGAGCATCTTCCCACCTCACGCTCCTCCTGTCCTCCGACACGGCGAGCTGGGGGTGAGCCGTGGCTGGATCCAGGGTCACATTCACTGGAAAAGGAAAACAAAACATTTCCCCATGGCCCCAGGCTCTGCCTTGCTGCTGGGGCTGAGTGGGGAGGTCCCGCAGCATCATTCACCCCATCCCTTGGGATGCTCTACCCCTTTCTGATGTTGGTTGCTTTCCTTATTCCGCAGGACCCAGGTAAACATCAGAAGATGCTTCCCAACGAGCAGGAGAGCAAACCCAAGCACAGGAGACTTTTTGGCTCAAAAAAATGCCAAACTGTGCATTGGGTCCCTGAACATACAGGTATGAGGAACAGAGTTGACTTTCACATAACTTAGCATTGAGAGAAATTAATCCATCAACACCTTGTGGTGAGGATTCCCTGACTCTTTATGGTGTTTCCCTGACTCCTTATGATGTTTCCCCCCCTCCCTCTCATTTTGTCCTTCAGACACAGAGGCATCTTCCCCAAATGAGCCTCCAACTCATGGCCCATCCCATGCTGGGCTCAGCCTTCCCTAGGGTTTTCCCACTCCCTCAGCTCCAGGAGACTCGGACTTACTCTTTTCAGGCAGCTCAAACATCAGGATGTCTAAAACAGAGGGGAGAAAAAGAGACATTATCTATTTGATATAACGTGCTGGTATCAGTGTGAATATGAAAGCAGAGAGGTTGTTCTGCCCTGCTCAGATCACACCTTGTGTGAGATGTCTGCAGGGAGATGAAAGAAATGAACAATCCAAGAAGACCAAAAGGAAATTAGAAAAGTTTAGGATTAGGACTATTTTCTATGCTATTTCCTCAACCACGGATTTCAAAATCATTTTAAAAGCAGGTTGCCCCCCAAAAAGTGGCAACCCACTACTCACACCACATGCTGGGGAGCAGAGTTGGCTGGAAGCTAAAGTTAATTGTTAATTTGCGTTGATTTTCAGCTACAGCTTTCTAAAATCAAAGTGGGAAGGAGTGTTGAGTCTGTGCATGTGAGAAGATGCTGATGTTCACACTATAAATGCAATCCACATCCCTTGGATGTCCTTGCCAGGGACCAGGACCCCCTTCCCTGGCTTTGCACTCTGGTTTTTCTGAAGGCTTCCTCCCAGCACAGAGGCAGTTTTAGGGAGGTATCTCAGCATAGATCCACATCACCGGGCAGGTGGAGCCAGCTGGATCTCACATGTCTCACTTGGAAAAGGTTGGGCAACTCTACAAAGGCAGGCAGGCTGGATTCCTGTTATAGAAGCAGCCTGAAGAGCACCTGGGGTTTGCCCAACCAGTGTTTCATCTCCAAAAAGACCATCACAATTCACCCCACCGATTCCAATAAATATGATTTAAGCTCTAAACGGATGCAATTTGTGCTCCCACAGACATTGCTCCATCTCCCCATCCCCACCGATGCTCAATACCTTTGAAGTTCCTCAGAGTCTCCTCTAGAGCAATATTTTTCTCCCTGAAGTGACTGATTTTATTTTCCAGCTCTGGAAGAAGCAACGTGGGCTGCTGGAAGTTTTCCTTTCCAAACCTAGAGGAAGAGGGAGAGGAAGGAGAGGTCAGGACACATCTCTGAGAGACACCAGGAAATATTTTGTGCACACCCATAGCTCAGAGGAGCTGGTGCAGGCTTTAAGAAACATGTTGTATATTCTGTGATGGGTAGTGACATCTCAGCTCCCAACCACAGCCCATGAAACCAAACCTGTGCCTGTCCTGCTCAACACAAGGTCCAACCCCTTCCCCAGCTCGGGGGGTGGGAGAAGAAGCTCAGAAAACCCCATCCATACCTGCTCAAGGTGCCTCTGATGTCCTGGAAGAGAGAGAAGGGATAAGAAAATCAGGGAATGCATTTTAGCAGCAAAATATTAATGAAACCCCGGCAGCTTTGGAGCAAGCACAACCAGGTTTAGCTGCATCATGGGTCAATACGCAGAGCCAGGTTGTGTTAGCCAAGCTCTATTTAATAGTTCCTCACCTGCAGAAATTTACTTGCTGGCTCCTGGCACTTCTCCTCCATCTCCTGGATCAGGGTATCCAGATGCGAGATCTCCTTCGTCAGGTTGGTGATGTTTTCTTCCTGCATTTTCTCTACGGCCCTCTCCAGCTCCGCCAGCTGAGCCAGGAGGTGACGTGCCTGGTCCTCCAGGAAGAGACGCAACCCTTCAAACGTGCTCAAAACCTTCTGCCTCTCAGCCTCGGTCTTCTCCTGTGAGGAGGGGACACAAGAGGTGGGTGTAGAATGAGGCAGCAAAGTCCTGCACTGACCATTAAACGCACACCTAGAAAGGGTCAGTGCCCTGAGCATCCTAAAATGTGTTACAGCAGGGACATCATTATGACTTCCAACACATCCAAATGTGATTTTCCATCCAGAGCAAGCAAAGCCACTCAGAATTTGCTTGGCATTCAGCAAGTGAGCCCCTTTCAGGGCTCCAGATTCTGCTTTCTATATTTTTTTCCCCTAAAATCCAGGGGGAAAAAAGGGGTCAGGAAGCATTTGGCTTGGTACATGGAGAGAGACCCCATACCAATGCTCAGCAGGATGATTATCCATGCAGCATGTCATCTAAAGCCAAAGGGAGATATCCAGACTCCATCCCTGATCAAAATAAATAAATAAATAAATAGATACTTACTAAATACTCCCAGTTTCTCCTCATTTCAGCCTCTCGAAAGCCCAGGAGCCTGTCTCTGTCTTCCTTCAGTGTTTGCAGCTGGGCTTGGATTTGTCCCTGAGGGAAAAAAACAAGACCCCATGTCTTTGGAGATCACAGAAAACCTAAAAAATGGACACTTGGAAGGGGAATTGAGCCTTGCTCAGCTCCAGAACTTCTCCTCGTGACTCTCTTGGCCCAGAAGGATTCAAAACTGTGGGGCTGGGAATACTTTAAATTGAGATAAATGCCACAAAGTGGAGAAAGGTTTTTTCCACCTGCTCTTTTCCTTTCTCAAGTTGATTTAACATACTGATGCAGCAGAAAAGCAGCTTTTTTATTTATTCTATTTTATTCTATTTTATTCTATTTTATTTTATTTTATTTTATTTTATTTTATTTTATTTTATTTTATTTTATTTTATTTTATTTTATTTTATTTTATTTTATTTTATTTTCTGAGACATTTTCCTGCTGATTTAGAGAGCATCACACAATCAACAAGTCTGTTAAGCACCAGAGCTGGACAACGGCTTGAATTTCGCAAGGGGGGAGAGGGGATGAAGACCTCACCCCTTTGGCTGCGGAATATCTTTAGATTAACTGCTCGACCAGGCTGAGAAGCGAGGCAGTGGAAGCACCGGTGCGTGGCCAACGTTGTCATTTCGAAAGGGGTCAGCTCGCAAACACCCAGAAGGGGGGAGGACAACGCTTCTGCCCCCAGACTACAGCCCTGGGTGGGGGGTAGGATGATTTGCAGCCCCGTGGTAAGGTGCTGAGAGGGAACATCACACCCTGACGGTGCTGATTCATCTCTTAGTGCATATCTAGGTGGAAAAAATAAACCTTTACCTTGTATTCCTGGACAGCCTCCTGCACAGGAAGCATGGTGTGAGCCCGGTGCAGCCGGGACTCCCGGCAGATCACGCAGATGAAGGTTTCGTCGTCTTTGCAGAAGACGTTCAGAGGCTCCCGGTGCCTCTCGCATCCTTCCTCCTCCACCACATCCCCTCTGGCAGCCTGCAAACTCAACCTCTTGGCTATTTCGAGGACCCTCGCCAGCTCCCGGCTGGGACGAAAGCTTCTCTCCGGGGCCGTCTCTTTGCACTGCGGGCAGGAGAAATTCGCCGTGGACCACTCCCAGCAGCGGGTGATGCACGCCCGGCAGAAATTGTGACCGCAGTGGATGGAGACGGGGTCTCGGAAATATTCCAGGCAGATTGGGCAGGAGGCTTCGCTGGGGAGCTTGGGGACAGGGCTCGGTGCAGCCATGGGGCCCCTGCTGCAAACTAGCACCAACTTTCATTTTCCTCCGCGCGAGGGAAAGGCGTTTCCCTTCCCATCACCCCAGTGCTCGGGGTGGGCAGAGCTAGAGATGGTCCTGGGGTGGGACCGGGGAGAGGAGGTGATGCCCAAAATACCTGCATGGGTGCCCTGGTACCCACGGGATGGCAGAATGGATCTACATACGTCAGGGATCTTCCTCTGGGATGGGGAAAGGGATCCCTGCCAAAAATCAGGGCAAGACCCACATCCTGGATGAGCTGGGGATGGGAACAAGGAGGATTTAGGGAGAGGGCTTGGCTTGGAAAAAAAAATGGAGAAGGACATCCTTGGAAAAGGTGGAGAAGGTTTGGGAAGGTTGGGAAAGCAATGGTGGAGGCACACGTGGGGCCAGCATCGGTTCTGCAGCAAACAGCACCCTATTTTGTTTTGTTTTGTTTTGTTTTATTTTATTTTATTTTATTTTATTTTATTTTATTTTATTTTATTTCATTTCACTTCACTTTATTTTTTTACATTTGAACCATCCTCTGCAGCTGACCCATCCCATAGCTTTGGCCACCACCATCCTGCCCTCTCCACCTCTGAAGAACCAGACACCAAACAGCCTGAAAACAAACCATTTTCCCCCTCACAGACCCATTTTTCAGCCCAATCAGCTTCCTCATGTGGCTGATCAGAGGAAAAAGCACACCCTTTTCCTGGCCTGCATTTATATTTAACCCTTAAACTACAACCTAAGAGACTGAAGAAAGGAGGCAGGAGCTAAAGCAATGCAAAGAAAAGGGAAAACTGAAGCAGGGCAACTTGTGCCTGACAGCAATTTTGGGGTTGCCCCTTGAATTCCTTCCCCCACTTCCCTAATTGATGGCTTGAAGCAATTAAGCAGAAGCCCATAATAAAAGCTTTGATTAGTAATTTTCTAGCTGCCCTCGCAGAGAGACATTCAACAAATGTTCCTCTTTCAAAAAAAGAGCCTCCAGCTCCCTCATGAGACCACACTCGCTCACAGCTCTGCTGCTTACAATGAGCTCAAGGCTCATTTGCAGAGGGGCGTAATTATTTTAACCTGTAGAGAGCAGTACTAGAAGGCTTTGGTTGCAAGAAAACAAATAAAAACACACTAAGCCTTCTTTTAGCAGCTGGGTTGGGTTATCTGAAGGCAAGCTAAGCCTCTGGGGAGCTTTACCCTAAGGTTTAGCGTTGACATTAAGGGAAATTAGTACATCAAAGTGCCCCATGACTCCCTTTTCTGTGACTTATTGCTGTTTAACATCAAGTTCAACATCACTTAGACGTGGTAAATGATGCTTCACCCACTCCTCAGCCTCTCCCTAGTGGGTTCTGGGTGCTCCCTCACCCACCTTTTCCCTAAAACGATGGGCTCAAACACCCCTAAAACACATATTTTCTCCATACTGGAATAAGCAGCTCCAAATCTCTGCTAATTTTTCATAGGGGATAAAAATCTCTTTGCAAAGGCAGTGGAATCATGAAGGCAGCCCATGGGGTGTAGGGATCAGCAGGTCCACAGCCATGCATGGGTTCTCCTCTACAGCAGCTTGCAAAAATGCTAAAAGCCTAAAAACTGAGCTTAAATAGAGTCCCTGTGCCATGGGCTAGGTGGGGGGCTCAGGTGGAGGCTGCTCAGGGCCATTAATGCTCGTTAGTGCCCCCAGGGCTTGGCAAAATCAAGTGACATGGCTGGATTTGGAGAAGCAGTGATGCTTTTCCAGGTGCACCAAGCTCTGCTTCAAGCCCCAAACAGGCACAGCAAAAAGCAAAAAAATGCTGCAGGTGATTGCTCGGAGGTTATGGTGATTATGCAGCTCATGTAGGTAATTGGGGAGGAAACGTGGCTTGTGCCAGGAAGGAAAGAGGTAATGAGGCTGTTGGCATTCATGGGCCAGCAGGAGGAAGCAAAGCAGGAGAGAAAAGAGTGCCCTCAATGCAAATCCCAGCATCAGTTCCTCTGCACGTCTCATTCCCTAATAAATCAACCCTTAACTCCAGATGAACACCCCTCCTAAAAAATAATAAAATAAAATAAAATAAAATAAAATAAAATAAAATAAAATAAAATAAAATAAAATAAATGTATAAAATAAAATAAAATAAAATAAAATAAAATAAAATAAAATAAAATAAAATATAAAAAATAAAAGGCTTTGAATATGAAACCGTACCACCAGTTTCATTCTGAGTGCTCACAGGCACGGAAATCTGCACCAGAAAATCATGGTGCCCCCCTGCAAAAAACCTGCAAACCAAAAACCACAGATGCGTTATTTATTTACTGATGTTTTCAGAAAATGTGTTGCTTCGTTAGCCAGCATCGTCCCCATGCAAATACACCCTGTTCGTTCGGGCATAAAAAGGGCTTTGGACTGGTAGCAGCTATTCCATGGACCACAGGTCAGTGGTCTGTGGGATTGAGTGAATTTGGGGATTTTTATCTAATGGGATGGAGAATGATGTTCTTGTCCCTCCAGGACAGCTGCAGAAAGGTGATGGAGAGGAGGACATTTGTCACTTTGGCATCATTATGGTGAATTTTGGCAATATTATAGCAAATTTTGGATGAAGTTTTGGATTCAGGGCTGGCTGCTACAGCCCGAGGCTTTGCAGGAAAACAAAAACCTGTTTGTTCATGTGATAAGATGTGATGGTGATGTGATATGCGATTGATTTATGTGATAGATGTGATATTTCAGCCTAAACAACCTACTTGTTCAACACTGCTGAAATATCACATCTCCCCCCAAAAACGTGGTGGGAAAAGGCTGAAGGAAGCTTTTCTGCAGCCAGCTGAAGGAGAAACCATCCCTGAGCAGACAGATGATGGATATGGCTTGTCGTGGAGTTATTTCACTTGCATGGCAAAAGGAAATCCCCTCCTTTCCTCAAGCTCAGGCAAGCCTGGAGGAAAAGGGAAGATAAAAATAAACGGCTGAGTGGTAATTGCTTGTCACTTGACTCCGGGCTTAGCACTGAGCCGTGAAAGAAACAGCATCCTGTTTAAAAGGAGAAGCGAAAGCAGCAATAAAAGAATTATAGCCGCACGTACACACGCATGAACGCAAATGAAATGGTGGTGAAGCCAGCAGTTAGGCATGCAAAATAAGAAAACGAGCAGCAAAGGATGTGTTTGGTGGTTTAGCATGAAGAAGGGAGCCTTATCACGCTTTTTTCCCCATGCCCTTCAATTAATTAATCCCTTAAGAGTGCGTTTATTAATGAGGAATGAGACCAGGCTGGTTTTTGGGTGCTGGACCATGGGGAGACTTGACGTAGGGGTTACTCCTCTGTTTCCCTGGATATTTTTTTTTTTTTTGGGGGGGTGTTATAAAGAAGCTGCAGGTGGATCTGTACCGAGCCAGGAAGTTATTGAGGATGTTTATTTTCAATCTGGTCTTTTTGAAACCCACCGGGTCCCCCTTGGGGAAGGGGGATTCTCCTTTCCCCTCCGCTCCCCCTCGGGGAAAGGGGGATCTCTGCAGCCTCTCAGCGCAGCCTTTCGCCCGGAGAAAACCTGATCATCCCCGTGATGAATCTCTCAGCTCCCTTTCACCTCCCTCGGGGCCCCAGGCACCTGCAGGAAGGGGAGCAGCCAACGGAGAGACCAAGCGGGGCGGAAAACGAAAGCTGCCCCGTCATCTTCGCCACCGAGAAGACCATGGCTGAAGACATCCCCGCCGAAAGCTTCCAGGACGAAGCCTCCTGCTCCATCTGCCTGGGCTTCTTCCAAGACCCCGTCTCCATCCACTGCGGCCACAACTTCTGCCGGGCGTGCATCACCCGCTGCTGGGAGGAAGAGGAGGCGAATTTCACCTGCCCGCGGTGCAAAGAGACGGCCCCGGAGAGAAACCTGAGACCCAACCGGGAGCTGGCGAAAATCATCGAGATAGCCAAGAGGCTGAGCCTGCAGGCAGCCAAAGGAGGGGCAGGGGGGGAGAGGCTGTGCGAGAAGCACCAGGAGGCTCTGAAACTCTTCTGCGAGGAGGACCAGACCCCCATCTGCCTGGTCTGCAGGGAGTCCCAGGCGCATCGCGCCCACCCCGTGGTCCCCATCGAGGAGGCTGCAGAGGAGCACAAGGTAGGAGGGCTCCAGAGGGTGGGGGGAAACCAGGGGAAGAGGAGGGGACCGGGTCGGGGAACTGCCCTGAAAAATGCTTGTAAATGTTTGCGTTGCCACCCCTTTCGATCCACGGGTTGGATTACAGCCGACCTCCTCCCTGCTTGCTCTGTGCTCCCCCCTCTTTCTCTCCTGGTTATCCCAATTTTCTTGAATCTGTCATTCCCCAATCATCGTATAAATCATGCTGTAAAGGAGCCCAGAAGATATTTAATCCCACCTCCTGCTCAAAGCGGGGGCAGCTATGCTGCTTTGAACATTTGGGGTGCAGGAGATGCTTCCTGTGCAGATTAGATAGAAATGCTGATAGAAACCAGATGCTGATTTCTACCAAAAGAATCTGGTCTCAGGGTGCAAGGCAGGGTTACATTTTGTGCTGGTTGCAGTGAAAAATGCTTTTTTTTTGTCTGCGGGTGAGGTGTAAAATTTGCTCTCAGCACATACAGGTGATGCATCCCCAGTCTCACCGCCCAGGGGTGGTGGAGGATATGGTTTTGCCACCCTAAGCTGGTTTGAACACTGGGCATGGGGCATTGCCCAGGCTGCAAGGTTGGGGATAAAAACATATTCCTTAGCATCAGATGTGAGCAAAAACCCTGAGATTACATTTTGGGTCAGCACTGAACCCGAGGAGATGCCAGCAGGGTCTCCACAGTCATTTGAAGCTCCTTGTCCTTTGCCTGAGTATTTCCTTTACTAATCTATGCCAAAAAATTCACTGTAGTTTTGGGAGAAAGCGGCCCATTCTGTCTGCCCACCTCCCTTTCTCTGCCAGAAATGAGGGTTTACTAATTACCAGAGCCAGATTGCCATATTATTAAGCAGGGGATAGTGAATTCATAGGAGATAAGCTGGGCTAGGTGGGATGAAAGCAGGGGGATGGACCAGCTGGGGGAAGAAAATGCACCATCAAAATCTTTCTTCTCTACTCAGGAGAAATTCCAGGCTCACGTGCAGATCCTGAAGGACAGGAGAGAAAAACTGCTGGGGCTGAAAATGACTGAGGAAGGGAGAAGCCTGAATTTCCTCGTAAGTGTCCATCCCTACATATGGACAGGTACCATATGTAGTTAATAGCTACTTCTATTCCCCCCATGCCTCCTGGCTCTTTCAGCATCTTATCTGGCTGTGATCATGTGTAGGATTTGGCCAGGTTATTGCTGAGATTTTTCTTCCTCAGTTTGCTCACAAGTGGGGCACATTCCCAGGTTCTCCTTATTTATATATGTAGAAAAGGGAATCACCCAACTGCTTCTTTCTTGCCATGATTTTCCTTTCCCTGACATCTCTGTTTATGGTGTTGGTGCGTATCTTTCCCTGCTGTTCAAAGGTCTGCAGCATTTTAGGATCAAAGATTACAGTCCATGGGAAATGCTCTCTGACAGCACCTTCAGCCTAGAAATGGCAATGAAAAAAAAAAAAAAGAAAAAAAAAGTCTAAAATATTACACATTGCTCTGCAATACTCATTGGAATTTATGAATTTATGGCCACGTTGCACCTAAAGTCAACACATTAAATCTGCTCTGTTGCAATTTCCCCCAAGCAATTTCTCCCTGCCTCTCCCTTGCGTGCATTCGTTGTAGGAAAGGGTAGAAGAGGAGAGGCAGAAGGTCGTGGCTGAAATCAAGGAGCTGCACCAGTTCGTGGAGCGACAGGAGCAGCTCCTCCTGGGCCAGCTAGCCAAGCTGGACCAGGAGATCGTGAGGAGACAGGAGGAGAACATCGCCAAGCTCTTGGGGGAGATCTCCTCCGTGGGTGAGCAGATCCGTGAGCTGGAAGAGAAGTGTCAGCAGCCAGCGTATGAACTCCTACAGGTGAGAACCCCAGGGAAAACTCCTGGCCTTGAACATCACCGGTGTCACCAGCCCAGGGGGCAAATTCATCCTAAATGCTCCTTTAAAACTATTATCCTTCAAAGCTATTAAAAAAATGAAATACATTTATTTTCTTCAATGGCCCAGCTGTCCTTTTGAACATGTTAAACCAAGCTCAATTTATTTAAATCACTATTTAATGATGATGGGTATGGGACTCATCCATCTGATGGTACACATCTACATCCAGAAAGATTGCCTAAATCCCAACAATACATAGTGGAGAAACAAAAAGCAGTGCCTAGCTGTGGCTCATCTCCTCCTTAAGTAGTCATCAAACCACGCACCTCAGCCCACCTGCAGGCTCTGTTTTACTCCTGCTTTCAAATATTTGGCTATGCCAAAGCAGTAGTGTGCATTAGCAATAGTAACACCCATGCCCAAAGAGTAGGGACACGAAGGGTGATGGCAGATAACTACAAGGTGCAGCTCATTAAGTGGTGCTGCCGTGACCTTGCCAAACCCTGCAGCAGATCTATAAACACCGTGCTGGCAATGCAGTATTATTTTAGACCCGTAATTTTAGAGTGGTTGCCTGAGGTCACCCCACGGCAGCCTTTTGTTGTTTATTGTCAGGTTGACGTTGCTCTGTCCTAATGCTCCTTCTCTCATCCTTCCCTTGTAGGACAGCAGGAACATCCTGAGCAGGTTTGTGGCTTCTCCCACACGTTATTATGATGTTAATGCTTATTTCTACGGTGGTGACAGTGATGGACTCCAAAATCCCAGTCCATTATGAGCCCCATGTGCTAGTGACTGCTTAGACATAAAGCTAGGACACTGCAAAAAGTGCCCTGGTCCCGGTAGGATGCTGAAGACCAAGAAAAGCTGTCTGATACCCATCATAAATTACAACCCAGCAGCTAAAATACTGGATGTTTAAACACCAAGGGGTCTGTTCGGGTGGAAGGGGTACTTCAATATGAATTTCCACCTCTTCGTGAAAATATTCTTTGGGCATAGATCAAGAAAGCGGGTTATTTTAAAGGTAAAAGCAGGCAAGAAAAGGCATCTATTATTGCCTGCGTTTCCCTTGATGTAGAGCATTGCTGATCATGATAGAAGCTCTTCATTGCTTGGTGTTTAGGCCAAAATAGTGCTCTGGGTCAGCAGACGCTTATGGGGAGTTCATTAATGACTACCCTAGTACCCGTCCTTTGCTCCAGCCCCACTATTATTTCTTTGTAAGAAAAGCTAGTTGAAAATCAGAAATTCTCATGAAAATTACGAGCAAAGGCAGTGTTATGAGCCAGCTTTTTTTCCTTCCAGGCTTGAGAAAGAGTGCGCCCAGAAGCCACTGGAGGCATCACCTGAGCTGGCCGAGACGCCCACCAGTCTTCCCCAGAAGAACATTGCCCTCAAGGAGATGCTGATGAAATTTCAAGGTAGAGAGAAACCGGGGAGGAGAGGGCTGGAGGTTGCACCTGGGTCTGTTTGCAGTGGATTTCAGGAAGATCTCAGCAGAGGAGAAGTCCTGGTGCAATGTGGCAAAGAGAAACCTCCAACATGCCCCGTGTATTAGCATAGCAAGGTGCAATTAACTCTGGCTGATTGCATGAGGGAGGATGAGTTTGCCCCCTGGCAGGACTTGGGGAGCCAGGTCAGCACTGGGATGCCTGCGGGATGTCACGTGGAGTCCTGCTCAGCAGCAGCTCTCTGAACAAGGCAAACATTGCAAAAATTTCCCCGTGGAGCTGCTGGGAATACTGGTGATCTTAAAAAAAAAAGGAAGGTCAAGGGACACTGGAGGATTTGTGTATTTTTTTCAATGGCCTGGAGACTTCCAGAAAAAAAATATCCACACTTCAAAGCCTTGCTTTTCTAGATCAATTTCCCTTCGTGCACTCACATTTCTCTTCCTCCTGTCTTGCTCGTGGGCATAAAATAATTCTTCCATCACTCCAGCAAACAGGGAGAGCCCCTGGACTGGGAGCTGGAGTCAAGCCTGGGGAAAATAGGTCATTTAGGTCATTTAGGACCAAATAGGACATTAAGGTCACTATAATGGTCACTTAGGACCATGCCTCTGATGCTCTTCTTCTCTTCGTCCTCAGTAAGCCTGACGCTGGATCCGGAGACGGCGCATCCCCGGCTGGTCCTGTCCGAGGATCGCAAGCGCGTGAGGTGGGAAGACACCCGCCAGCCCGTGCCCGACAACCCCAAACGCTTCGATTCGTCTCGCTGCGTGCTGGGCTGCGAGGGTTTCAGCACGGGGAGGCACTACTGGGAGGTGGAGGTGGGCGACGGGGAAGCCTGGGCCGTTGGGGTGGCCAAGGAGTCGGTGAGGAGGAAGGGACGGATCAGCGTCAACCCCGAGGTGGGCATCTGGGCCGTGGGGCAGTGCGGGAGCCAGTACCAGGCTCTCACCTCTCCTACCAGCCCCATCTCCCTGCTCGCTGCCCCCAGGGTGATTGGGATTTACCTGGACTACGAGGCAGGGCGCGTGGCGTTTTTCGACTCCCACAATCAGGCGCCCATCTTCACCTACCCGCCGACGTCCTTTGCAGGGGAGCAAATCCTCCCCCTGCTCTGCTTGGGGAGGGGGTGCCAGTTCACCCTGTCCCCCTGACCCTTTCCATGCCTCAAGTCTCACCCTCCCAAATCTGGGGACACTGTGGGGTCTCATCACCCCAGAGATGGCTTTTGGGGGCATGAAGAAAACCTCTCTGTTGGAGAACAAGGATAGAGCTGAGCCAAATCTCCAACTGATCACACATCCCTGCTGTTTGCCGGACCCTTTACTCATCTTTTTCATCCCACTGAGCATTGTGACTGAGCATAGATGCTGTGGACCAAGATGCAAAAGCCCCGAGGACTTCCCGACAGCTTCAAGTTTTCTTACCTTTCTTCCGAGAAGAAGGCAAGAATCTAATTAGTGGGTGAGATAACCTAATCAATGGAGAACGGTGGCAATTTGTGCAGTATCTCATTTAGAAATAGCTCAACAGGTCTTTGCAGGAGTGCTCCGATTGCAGATGGAGCCTAGATTGACTAGATGGCATGCAGACACATCTCCTGTACCTGCCTAAAACCAAGAGAAATAAATCCTTCCCAAGCAGAATTGGCTTCAACCTCTCATTGAGCAACGTCCTTGGGCTGAGCTGGTGCCTAAAAGCAATTTGGGGATGTAAGAAGGAGCCCAGAGGGGATGGAAGGTGCTCACGAAGCATTTCCCAGGTTCCTTACCACTGAATGGACTCAGGGGTTTTGGATATCCAAAGCAATTGTACAGATGTGCCTTTGATGGTTTGAAAAGCTTTGTTTGCCTCAGCTGATGAATGCAAACCGTGGAAAAAGTAATAAGAAACTGCCTCCTTTGCAGCCTGGTCTTGTGGTTATTTCGTCCTGGCACTTCGTGGGCATTGAGCTGGGGGTGGTGAATGGGAAAAATCCCAAAAAAACTCTACAAAATCCCCACCTGGCCAGAGCAAAGTCTCACATTGTCAACAGCCATTCCTGCATCGTGCAATAGTCACATGCTTTTCCCTAAATTCCCAAGAGTTTCAGGGCTTAAGCCATAATCCAGAGTTAAAATGAATTTCAGGAGCTTGGCCCTAAATAGCAGCAGACGATTGAAGATGTTCTTGCAGCCACAAACCCAGGTGCATGCAAAACCCTTCTGAAAGCTGCCACGCAGCCCGTGCTAATGATGATGACGATCATTATTTTGCATGCAAAGAACAGCCATGCGTGTTTGCTTTGCCTACACAGGAGAATTGCCAGCGTGAGCAGCGTGGCCAGCACTTCTGGTCATGCAACAAGGAGGCAGCACGCCCCAGGGAGAGCACTGCAGGTGCTTGCCCCCAGCATGAGCAACACCAGACTGGTTCCCAGTTGTGCTGAGCAGGGTGCAAGGCTTTTTTGGTGTGCCGTGGGGCTTGTTTTCCCTCTAAGTATGGGTAAACCTGAGCTCCAGGCAGCTGGGAATCACCGCTGTCCCCCAAAAAAAGAGCACGGGCTGATGCCTGCTGCAACCCGAGGAGGTGCTGAAGTGGAGGGTGCGGGGAAGACAGGGGAAAGAAGTTAAAATAAAAGAAAAATGGGTCAAAAATGGGCTTGAATGGGTAATTCTTGCTAGGCGTGATGGAGTAGAGGGTAAAGATTTTTATACAGCGTCCCTGGTGGTCTAGTGGTTAGGATTCGGCGCTCTCACCGCCGCGGCCCGGGTTCGATTCCCGGTCAGGGAAGAAATGTTTTCATCGGTTCCCATCCTCTCGCCTTTTGGAAAGGCTGCAAAATGGGTAAAAATAAATGAAATATAAGGAAATCGCCCAAAGCAGGCGGTGAGATGCGGAGGGAAGTCGGGGAGGTGCAGCATATCCTGCGTTAGGTAAGGGGAGAGTGCGTTTAGGGGAGTGGGGTGGGTTTGTGGCAGCTGGTGCAAGAGCTGGGAGGAATTGGAAAGGGTCGGAAAAAATATTTGTAAGATCTTTTTTTTCAAAAAGAGGGGATAAAAAATAAAACTAAATAAAATTAAACGTAATAAAGTAAAATAAAGTAAAATAAAATAAAATAAGATAAAGTAAAATAAAATAAAATAAAATAAAATAAAATAAAATAAAATAAAATAAAATAAAATAAAATAAAATAAAATAAAATAAAATAAAATAAAATAAAATAAAATAAAATAAAATAAAAACGTATAGTAATATTAAAAAATAAGAAAAGTTAGAGATGTTTCTGCCCGGTTTCGAACCGGGGACCTTTCGCGTGTGAGGCGAACGTGATAACCACTACACTACAGAAACTGTCCTGCCAACCTGCTTGTTCCTGCTCGCACCCTGCCTGCACCCTGCCTCTTCCCAAATTTCTCAAAAAAAAAAGAAAGTAAAAAAAAAAAAGAAAAGAAAAAAATAAAAATAAAAAAAGAAAAAAAAAGAAAAAAGAGGAAAAAAAAAAGAAAAAAAGAGAAAAAATGAAAAAGACAAAAAATAGAAAACAATAGGAAAAAAAACACTTTTTAAAAGCAATTTGGCTTGCAAAAAATCAAAGTGCAAATTGCAAAGCCTCCCCCCTTAAAGCAAAATTATTGCAAGTGAGTAGTTTGCTCAAAACAAGTTTGCTGAAAACGAGATGATTCAAAATGAAAGTGAAACAACCCTTTTTCTGCCCTTCCCAGCACGAGGCGGAGCCCAGCTTTGGGGAAAACTCCTTTAAATCAACCATTTGCGGTCCGAAATCACGCAGCACCGGGGGATTTTCGGTCTCAGGGCGAAATGGGCATTTCTTGGGGGAAAATAACTGAAAAAAAATAATTAAAATATACGTGTCAGGAGTGGGATTTGAACCCACGCCTCCATTCGGAGACCAGAATACCCAACTGCGGGAAGGCAGAGCCTTGAGTCTGGCGCCTTAGACCACTCGGCCATCCTGACGATGCTGAAAATGGGGCTGAAAAGGCATTATAAAGACCTTAAAAATTAATTTGGAGTTTTTTTTCCCCTTTTTTTCTTTCTTCGTGGGGTTTCGTGGTGATTCATCACCAGTCGGAACGCCGGGAAATCAGGGATGATTTGCAGCTGATCGTTGTGATAATTAAAAAAAAAATGAAAGAAAAGAATTAAGCGCCCGACGTGGGGCTCGAACCCACGACCCTGAGATTAAGAGTCTCATGCTCTACCGACTGAGCTAGCCGGGCCCCAATTTACACCTTTTTTCATCCTTATTTTGGTGATGGATTCGGTGGCTTCAGCCTCCTTTTTTTCAATGTTTTCACTGAAATCTGCTACAAAAACAAAATTCAGCACAGAGATTTATTAGAAGGACTGAAAACTCCCCCCTTCCTAACCCAGCAAGTGATTTATGCAATTTTTAACCCTATAATTAATTAAAAAATGGGATCGGCCGGGAAGGGCTGCATAAATAAAACTCTTCCTGCTTGGAATAGGAGCAGGAAGGTGCCTTTATATGTGTAATCTGAGGAAAAAATCCTTTTTTGCCTTTTTCTTCGCATTTTTAACCCAAAACAAATTTGGGATCCAGGTGAAGGGAGGGGGAGGGCAAGGGGGATGATATGGAGGGTTTCTGTAGTGTAGTGGTTATCACGTTCGCCTCACACGCGAAAGGTCCCCGGTTCGAAACCGGGCAGAAACACTGTCAAAATTTTAATATTTAGGCTTTTTCGTGTCCTTAAAGCTGGTCAGGAGGTCGAAAAGCCAGGGCTGCAAATAAAATCTGTTTGCAGCACGAATTTCAGACAGATAATTAGGTTACGCTTTGATATTTTTCTTGGGGTCACAGGGGCAGGTGAGGCAGAGAATATCAGTGCAACCAGAATTTATAAATATAGATTAATTAGTAAAAAAAAAATTATATTTTTTCCCTGACCGGGAATCGAACCCGGGCCGCGGCGGTGAAAGCGCCGAATCCTAGCCACTAGACCACCAGGGAGCTTATGTTTGCGTGTCTTTTCCCAATCTGATCTTTTATTTTTGCACATTTTTGGCAACACCTGGAGGGGGGTGTGGTAGCGCTGTTCTCAGCTGCCGGGCTCTGAGCAAAGGTACCAGAGCGAGATAAGTCCCTGTGATCGAAGATTAAAAACCATTAAAAAAAATATTTCCATATTATTTCAAAAAATATATATATATTATTTCCAATTAATATTTAATTCATAGCACTGTTCCCCCCTCCCCAAAATTCCTCGCACGAACCCAATGGAAGCTGCTTTGCTCAGCAGCCCCCTGGCGTGACTTCCCAGGCTCTTGATCCAGGCAGAATTAAGTAAAAAAAATTAAAAAGAGCCTAAAAAGGGAATGATGTGGGACACGGGGGGGCAGCCCTGACTGAGAGTCCTGCAGGGTCCTCATTGCATCGAGGACAGAACCAAGCCACTAAAAGTTTGGCCAGGTGCTTGGATATCACCTTTTGTAAGGATAATAAATAAAATACGGGAAAAAAAAATGTAGAAAAATAGCAAAATTGATTAAAACAATTATTACTCTAAAGCATCTCTCCCTGGTGGTCTAGTGGCTAGGATCCGGCGCTTTCACCGCCGTGGCCCGGGTTCGATTCCCGGTCAGGGAAAGGAAATTCTAATTTTTAACAAAATTTGCTCTTTTCCAAGGAGCAAATCTTTTCCAGTTCCTTCTTTCCCTCCCCTCTGGCAGAGGGAACCGCTATGGATTTGCTCTGCAAGTCGGTGTTGAAAGCATTCCCCTCGCTTTCCATCCTCATGTTGCTGTTTTGGGGCTTGCTCCAAAATAAAACTGGGTCTTGCTCATCCACCCATGCTTGGCTGGATGCAAAAATGGTCTTTTTTATAAAGCTAACACCCAATTTGAGGGATTCAGCCATGAATTGTGGTATTAAGAGAACTGGAAAATCTGGAGGAGAGCTGGGTGCATCCTACCAGGAATAGGACATTTTTTGAGCTATTTTTCAGGTTTCTGTAGTGTAGTGGTTATCACGTTCGCCTAACACGCGAAAGGTCCCTGGTTCGAAACCAGGCAGAAACAAGGTTTTTTTTAAGGTTTTTCTTCAGTTTTCAAGGTTCTCTCTGATTTTCCCCCTCCTTCACCTCCTGCACCAGAGCAGGGCTTGCAAACACCACAGCAGCGATGAGGAAAATCCAAACTCTAAACCAGCCATAATGCACAGCAAACTCTTCCTTTTCAACCCCACGTATATAAATTTAACTCTTTAGAGTTATATATGCATGCTATGAGTAGAAAAGCAGTGTCATTTTTTATTATTATTATATTTTTCAGACAAATCCGTGAGATTTCGGACAAATCCAGAGCTGAGCCCTTTGCTTTGCCTGGGCTATTAGCACGGATGAAGCAAAAGGAAAGCCAAAGGCAATGGGGTTGAGGCTAGTGGGGAAATGGGGGAAAAAACACCTTTCATCCAGTTTCTGTAGTGTAGTGGTTATCACGTTCGCCTCACACGCGAAAGGTCCCTGGTTCGAAACCAGGCAGAAACAGCTTTTAAGGGAATTTCTTCAGTTTTAAAGGGTCTCCCTGCTTCACCTCCTGCACCAAGGCAGGGCTTGCAAGCACAGGGGAGAAACGAGGAAAATCAGAGCTCTAACATATTTAATTTCTTCGCTGTTCAGTACAGCAAAGCCTTCATTTTCTCCACCTCCACCATGCACACATTGATCTACAACATTTTCTGGATGTTTGTGGACATCTCTGTGATGCTGTATAAATATCTGGGTGTAGCATGGGTGTAAATATTGTGCCCTGCTCCTTGCAAACATGCACAAGGGCTCAACACAAGAGCTGACTCCCTTAATGTTAGCATGGAGGACCCAGGGTGTAATAGGAACTCTGCAAATGGACCTTGGGATATTGGAGAAATGGGTCAAATTCCCCCTTTTCATCCAGTTTCTGTAGTGTAGTGGTTATCACGTTCGCCTAACACGCGAAAGGTCCCTGGTTCGAAACCAGGCAGAAACACGGTCCTGCTTTTTTTCTTGCTTTTGAAGGCATCCCTCAGATTTTCTCCCTCCTTCAACTCCTGCACCAAGACAGGGCTTGCAAAGGCAGAGAGAGGGAAGAAGGAAAACCCAAAATCTAAATCAGTTTATTCCCACCGTCATTCTGCACGGCAAATCCTTAATTTTCTGCATGTTGTTGATAATGACCTCTCAAGAGATGGGTATGGATGCTCGCTCTATAAATGCAGTGTCCTGATACAAAAAATAATAATAAAAAAGCATAAAAGAAGCATGAATTGTCAGGGACAGGACTGAAAGCCCTTACTTTGCACGTACTTTTAGCGCAAATACACCTAAAACAGATCCTGTGCAAACAGGCTTCAGGCTATTGTAGAAATGGGGGAAAAAACACCTTTCATCCAGTTTCTGTAGTGTAGTGGTTATCACGTTCGCCTCACACGCGAAAGGTCCCCGGTTCGAAACCGGGCAGAAACACTCCTTTTCAGCTCCATTCTTGGACATCATACCCAAATTTATGGTTTTCCTGTGTCAAAACTGAGCAGTGAATCTGCTCCTGTCCCCCTGAGCATATTTTGCATTCGCTCATAACCCACATAAGCTAAAATAATGAGAGTGGGTGAAGGGGGAGATCACTTTGTGGTCATGCATCCCTGCTCCTGGATGCATTTATTTGTTTCGGGGCTGTGACCTCGAATAGCAGCCAAAATTTCAGGCTCCACATTCAATTAACTCTCTGGAGCACAGCTCCTTGTCATTAAATGTGGATTTTCCCCTCTTTGCTGCATCTCTGCTGACCCACATTTCCACGTAGCTTTTGTTAAAGCCCTTTTGTTGTTCATATTTCCATTCTTCCAGAAATTTAGTCATAGTCTGGCAGGCAAAAATGTAGAATCTTTCCTGTTGAACTGCTTTCAATCTCCTACAATCATATTTCTATTCCACTTGTGGATTCATTCTGGTATAATGTTAGCTGTAAGTGTGGCATATAAGGGGTTGAACTGATTTTTTTTTTCTAGAAATGGGGATTTCTCTGTAAAATAGGATCTAAGAGTAGGGGAGAGTCCTGTGCAATGAGTGAGCTTTGTTCATCTTCCAATAACAACATAGGAAAACTGCCTAAATATCAGGGGAAATCGGTAACTGGACTGAAATTCTTGTGAATGTCAAGGATTAGGCTGATCCCCTTACAGGAAATTCATGGTCCACTGTTGTGCATCTTTCCATAGAGCTGCTGAGGCAGCAGCAATGTGCTTATTTTCACCCTTATCACACCCAAGAAATAGAGGGATTTGGGGTTCCTGGGTTACTTTTAACTCAATTGAATGCATCAGGATGAATCCAGCAGCTGGCTGGCTGGGAATCCCTTCTGCCTCCTACACAAGCAAACAAACCCAATGTGTTTAGAGACACCAGGGGGTTGGAAAAAAGCATTTGATGGCTTCGGGACCTTATGGGATATCCCAGGAGAGCAGAAGGACTCCCAGGTGTTGGAGAAACCACCGCTGGATGGCAGCAGAAGACAAACCCAAGGACCTGCTTGCCTGGGAGGATTTTCCCATGCAGATCCCAAAGGAAGGAGGAGGAAAATAGCCTCCGCATTAAGCAAGGCTGCTTTTTTTTTTGCTCTGAATTCGGTAAAAAGCAGCTCCGGGTCTCCTAAATTAAACCCCAGGGCATTGCCTTGACCCCGCGTTATATGCGGGCAAGGGGCGCTATCGCGCTCCCTGGTGGTCTAGTGGTTAGGATTCGGCGCTCTCACCGCCGCGGCCCGGGTTCGATTCCCGGTCAGGGAAAAACCAAAATAATAATTTTTTATTTTATTTTTTTATTTTTTTTTTAATGTACACCCTGCTGATACAACACGAAGCACCTCGCTCCCCGCCGTCTCTGAACCCTGCTTCGGGGTCTTCCCCCGGAGTGGGTGCAAAACCTGGCTGCACATTTCCCCCCTGCACTTTACACTGCAGCAAGCTCTGCGAAAAAAGCGAAACAAACCCAGAAATCCAGAGCTTTTCCTGCTGTTTTCCAGTTTCTGCCGCAATCCTATATCCCCCCCAGCTCCCCAAGGGTATTACACAAGCTGTGATTTCCAAAAAATTGTGAAACAAGCAGCCCGGCTAGCTCAGTCGGTAGAGCATGAGACTCTTAATCTCAGGGTCGTGGGTTCGAGCCCCACGTTGGGCGATGCTTTTTAATCACTTTTTGCAAAAAAAATATCTGGGGTTGTTTCCTGGAACTCTCCGTCAAATCCATCCACAGCCCCCAAACGGAGAAATATCTGAAAAAAGCAAACAGCTGCATCTCTGCTTAATCAATTTGCTCAGTGTCATACAGGGATATTTGGGTTGTTCTTCCCTTTTTCTAGGAGGAAAATGCCTTTTAACCATCCCTCTTTCTCACCCCTTCCACCAGATTCTTATCATTTGCTCTTCAAAATTTTCCTTCGTCCCGTGGTATTGCAGAGTGAATCCTACTCATTTCCTTAACCTCTACCACTGCTTCATATACATTTATTATTATTATTATTATTATTATTATTATTATTATTATTATTATTATTATTATTATTACTGCTTCATGTTGTTTTCAAGATATGTGAACCTCTCCAGCCTAGAAGTGGAGTGGAAACAGGAGGACATCCAGCCCTATAGAAACAGTGGGGTCCTGTAGTGGGTGTTACCTGCTGGTACCAATAAAAATAAATTCCAGGAAATCCACATTCCTTCAATTCTTCAAAAAAAAAATATGTATATATATACCTTATTTTCATATATGTAATGTCATAGATTGTGAGCATCTTTTTTGATTTGAAACGGAGCCTTTTGCTCAACATTGCATGGAAAAGCACAGAAAAATAAAATAAAATAAAATAAAATAAAATAAAATAAAATAAAATAAAATAAAATAAAATAAAATAAAATAAAATAAAAAAAATGAAATGAAATGAAATGAAATGAAATAAAATGAAATAAAATAAAATAAAATAAAATAAAATAAAATAAAATAAAATAAAATAAAATAAAATAAAATAAAATAAAATAAAATAAAATAAAATAATAAAAAAAAAAATAAGAACAAGTTGAGATTTGGGGCCAGGAAAGCGTTGCACCGTGCTCCTCTCCAGAGTTTTCTGGACCAGTGGGTCCCCACCAAGGACCCAAAGGTGTGCGAAGTTTTTCCACTTTGTTCTGGCTGCCTGGAGGAGTTAAGCTTGGCTTCATGCTTGAAGAAACGTAGTTGTTTTCGGGATTTGTGCCGTCAGCCCAAGCACAGCTGCATAAACATTGGGTTGGGTTGATGCAGGTGATGCCAAAGGACTCAGAAGTCACTTGGAGCAGGTAGGCAGGATTCTTGGAATCACATCCTAATTAAACACGTGATTCCTTCAGGCCATAATCTTGTCGTTTAAGTCCTCCAAAACAGAGATGTGACCATGGCCATGGGGCTCTGCATGAGCCACATTTCCCAAACACTAGAGGTGCACGAGTTTTGTGGGTTCCTTGAGCTCTTCTGGCTGCTCATTTCATGCAAAAACTGCTGGGGATTGCCAAGTGGCTTTCAGGCTGCAGGCTTTGCCCTGCAAGGCTCTGGTAAGAGCAAGTTTTTGCTATTCCACGTGCCATGCAAGAGCTAGATCAGCTGAGGAAAAGGTGGATATGGTAAAATTGAAACAACAAAAGTACAGGTGAGAAAATGGGAAGTGCTGAAACTTTAGTCTTTTTGCAAAGTCCTGATTGATGTCTTAGGACAAAGAGGCTCCAGGATCAATTAAAGGTTTCCCAGCATTGGTCTGGGTCAGCTCTTGTTTGTTTTTTCCAGACTTTTTGCTCCATGACAAAAATGCAGAAGTCAGAATGAGATTAAATGTGATGCAGAATAGAGAGAGGGATAGAGAGACGGTTTGTTTTTTGTCCAACACATCTACCCTTTTTATTGGCATTTGCATATTAAAAATAAAGATTAAAAAATGAAGTAATGGGGCTGCAAAAGCAAAGGGTTGCCCAGGTTGTAGTGACAGCAGAGGAAGGCTCTAGGCTTGCATGCAGCTCTGGTAAACGTTTTTTGTTTTTTTTTTTTTCCTATGGAGATAACCCAGGGCTGACTGCAAAGCAGGGAGCTGGGGGGGTTTCTCTGCACAGAGGGAGATTAAAGGGTCTGAAAGTCTGTAGGGACTCACCCAGGGAACAAATATCTACATGTCCTGGAAGGACAACCCGAGCTCCACGAGCTGTTTGCCCAGGTGTGAACAGAGTATTGTTCCCACCAAACAATATCCCCCACTGGCTCCGAGGTCGTTCAGGTCCTGGCTCAGCCCAAGCAAGGGGAAACATCATATAAAGGCAGTGGGGACGTAAAGACGGGATGCTCGGACCTCGGAGCACGACCCTGGTAAGGGCCCTTCTTTTGGGGTTTTATTTGGGGGTTTTTGCTACAACGCATCTTCATCCTGCTGCTCTTTGGGTCATCCTGATGCACCCTCTAAATACCTTGAGGAAGAGCTTCTGCTTAATATTCCCGTTTTAAAACTCACAAGTTTTCTCTTTTTTTATTATTTTTCTTTACTGTCAGCACCAAATTTACTTTTTTGAGTGAGAAAAAGAGCACAAATGGCCATTTAATTAAGCCCAGCTAGCTCAGTCGGTAGAGCATGAGACTCTTAATCTCAGGGTCGTGGGTTCGAGCCCCACGTTGGGCGCCTGCATTCTGAGTTTTACTTTACATTTATCCAAATTTCTTTTTCTGTAGTATGGAAAACCACCATTGCTATCTCTAAGCAAGAAAAGGAATTATCTTAAGAAATAAAAATGCAGTTTTTTTTTTTGCTTGTAAAACCAATTTTATTTTGCCAGGCAGATTTTTTTTTTTTTTTCCCCCAGATTCAAGAATAAGCAAGGGATTTATTTCTCAACAGGTGAAAATAGTTCAAGGTGGGAAAGGCAGTGAACAAATTGGAGGTGTGTGTGGGAGGGAATTAGATATTAACCAGGTGCAAAATGAATTAGGGGACAGCTGGGGAATCTGATGCAGAAAAGTTGTCCTCTGCAGTAATTTTTCTCCCCAAATAAAGTCCTCCAGCAAAATTCATTGCATTTTTATTTATATATAGATTTATGTTTTATATTCTTAATATATTAAAGTTATATATTTTATATCTTATGCATATTTATATATATTATAATATATATATTTATGTATATTTAAGATTTTCAGGACTGGAAATGCGTTATCTGATCCCTGCAGTGGTATTTTCATGTTTAGCACAGAAAACAAGTTTTTGGGGCTCTCTTAGGCAGATATGGGTTGTCAATGATCTTTTTTTTTTAACTATGGTGATGTCTGAGCTCACCTTGAAGAAAAGATTTGCATGAGGAAACTGGCTGAAAGTTTTCTCCCCGGCCCAGCAATTTAATTGCAAATAGGTTTTGGAAAGGCTAAAAAAAAGGTGTTTAGAACAGAAAATGCATTAGAAATTTATTAAAGATTTGTCTGATGCTGCCTTGAAAACAAGGCTATTAAAGTAATGGAGCAGAAAGGTGGAATTGCCTGTATTTCAGGATTTTTAGGTGTTGGGAAAATTTTTAATAATGTACTTCAAATTTCTCTACTTTTTGCCCCAGAAGGGACATCACAAACACCTGTACCTTGTTTTTTGATCTCTTTTGCCCTTGCTAAAGGGCTGATCACCCATGATCATGAAGGTGCTTTTCGTGGGGCTGACCCTTGTCCTGTGCATCGGAGTGGGTAAGTGGAGGGCTGCAGTGAAATGGGATTTAATAGGGGCAGGAGAAGATCTGGTGATGGTTGGAGGCATCTTGATGAGCTCTTGGTGCCTGTAATGTTTTTTCCTCATGCATTGGATGTCCTCAGGTCTGAATCTATGATCTCTCGAGGGCAATGTCTGCAGTTTTACTAATCTCTTTAATCATCCCACTATAAAAATGGTTTTCTTTCCACTCCCTTCCCAGTTATTGAAAAGAGATCTCCTCTGGGCCAGGATCTTCAGCTGTAGGTAGCTGGATCCTGGGTGAGATCTGCACCTGCTTTGCCCTGGAGAGCTCTTGGGATGGTCTTATTTTATATTATCCTCTTTCATCCAGATGAATCCAACCAATAACCCATGTCCAAATTCATTCCCCATGGGTCTGTGCTTTGATTTGCTCACATCTGGCTGGAAAAGTCTAAATTGGGTTGAGTGTCCATAGGCACCATCTGCCTCTCCTACACGAGGACTCTCCTTAGTGGGTCTGGAAGCAAAAGAGATGCTTGGACCTTTCCTTGGGGGGCTCTAAACCACCTCTGGGGTCACCACTATCTTGTCCTAGGGCCACTTGGAGCAAAGCTCTTCGTGGTCCTACAGAATTGGTTCATTGCTCCTTGTCTTCTCCGTCTACCACAGTCGAGGCTCTTCAGTGCAAAGTCTGCAAGTACAAGCTCCCCTTACTCGGATGCTTCCGTGGGGCAAACGAAACCACCTGCGAGCGGAGAGAGAAGTGTGCCATCATTAAAACCTCCCTAGGTAAGTGGGGAGGGTCAAAATTGCGAATTTTTGGTTCAGAGGGGGGTCGTCCTTGTGTATCTGTATGATTTGGAGAACGAAGGAGGATGTAATACAGAGGCAGATGTGGGAAAGGGTGAAAGCAAAGGGTCAAATATCTTAGTGGAGGTTGTCTTATGTTTGTTTAATGCTGGTTTCTAACCCCAGCCCCTCTCTGCAGGGAAGGTGACCCTCTACTACCAGCAAGGCTGCACCTCCGCGATGAACTGCGGCCGGGAGCGCGCGGCCGATGCCGAATCCCGCCTGACATCCCACTACTCCTGCTGCGAGACCGACCTCTGCAACGAGGAGTGGGATGAGGACCCCACAGACTAACCCCCAGCAGGCTCAGGATGAGGCCTACCAGCCCTTTCGATGCTCCAAGTCCTCAATTTCATCCTGAGCAAATATCGCCCTAAATCGGGACGGTTGGACGCGGTCTGTCTGCCCGCAGGGCTTCCCAGCGTGTCTGGCCTGATTCTGTTTCAGCTCTAGCAATAAACCTGCGGGCCTATCATTGGCAGCCGAATTTGGCTCGTGTGCATGTTTTCCTTCTCCAGACGCTCCTATTAACAGCCCTTCGGCCTCAGCATTCCTGGTGGTCCCGAACATAATCCTGGCACTAAAACCCCAAGGGCAGGCCAAGGTGCTTTCCCCTGCTTGCATCCCATTTCTCCTAGCTGGGAATTTCCCTTTGAAGCTTTATCTAGCACCAACGAGAGCATCAGGGAGCTGCTGGATGCCGAGAGGGAATAGAGGACACGTACACCTGATAGACACAGGTATTTATTTCACCCCAAATTCCTTCATTTGTCAAGAGAGGTTGAGTCATCCACCGAATATAGACAGGTAAAAAGACCTCAGGAGGCACCAAAATCCTGCTGTTGACTTCAGATGAAATCTAAAGGGGTGGCTGGAGCTCTTCTAGACCCTTGCAGTCCCTGAGCACAGCCAAAGGCCCTGAAGAGGAGAGGACAATGCATGATGGGCAGTATTAAAATAAATGGCTTTCTTTTTTTAGCCTTATCCCCACCTCTGAGGGCAAAAATTTTGTGGTGGGAGGGGAAAACATAATTATAGTGTGGGGTTCGTGTAACAGTGGAGATCCAGCTGTTATCACTGCCCTAGAAAAATAAGTATTTGGGACTTTTTCTCTCTTTTTGCAACACAAGGGACAGGTAAAAGGGCAAAGTTTTGTTTTGTTTTGTTTTCTCCTGATGCATTGGTACCTGGGAATCTCAATGTTGTGAGCAGTCATTTAGCTAAGTAGTAGATCATTAAAAAATAAATGGGGATAAAATCATGGCCACTGCACTGGGCAGCAGAGGGAAAGGATGCTCCTTTCGATTATTATCCCCCTGAGGAGTTTTTTTTGTAGCTGGCTGCAGAGATTTTGGCATGGCTTGGGGTTGTAGGGTCTTTTTCCTTGCGTGGATACAGGTGTCCTGCTTCTGGAGCCAGTTTCAGCTTCCAATCTATTTCTGGAATGAAGAGTTTGGAGGAAACCCCTTCCAGCCTTGGGACCGAGAGCGAGTCTCTGTCCTTCCAGCCTTGTTGCTGGCTGGCTCCAGTTTTGGGGTGAGAAAGGGCAACTTCAGTGCACAGCAGTGATTGCTCACATGTGTCCTACCTGCAGGCATGGGCATGAGAACTTCAATGTTCTTGGACCCACCTAACATAGGACAAAACTTCAGGATGCTCAATTTGGTACCGAAAAAAAATCTTCAGGAAAACATATCAGGGTTGAATTTTCCTTCCCTTGCTTGATCCCTGCTATTTGGGATGCCCAAATCTCTCTTTATCCTAAGCAATCCACCCACAGAGGGTAGAGGTGTCCTGCTGGAGATGTTTCTGCCCCTTTTTACAGAGTGCTGCCCCAAATATGAGCTGAATTATTAAATGAAAGGAAGATATGAAAAATCTCTCTCCTTCCTGTCTCCTTGCTTCTCTGGGCATCAGAGAGGGTTAAGTAGGGTGCAGAGCCCCTCTGGAGAGGGTTTGGGTTTGGAGACAGGTGGAGGGAGGTGCTGGAAACGTGATCCTGGCTCTGGGCAGGGAAAAACGCTTTGGCACGGAGGGGGAGAGCAGAGCTGGGGAGGAGGAGGAGGAGGAGGAGGGAAGAAGAGCGGTGGGTGCCCAGGATAGCTGCAAATGGGGGAGGGGAAGGAATGGTAAGTGAGACGGGGGATGACAGGGGACAAACGGGGCAAGCAAGGGCTGGGAAGGGGCAGGAGCTGAGAGGCGTTGAAATCTCCGTGGCATCCAGGGCTTGGGCTGGTTTCCTCCATCGCAGTGGCCAGCAGTGGTCCCACGCTGCCTCCCGCTGTGCCCCTGGGTGCTGGGACCCCTTGGACCCGATGCAAAAGACTGGGAGATTTGGGAGGACGCCCCTTTCCTACACCTCTGCTACGAGGTACGTGGGGGCTCACATGGGATTTGGGCACAGGGAGGGCAGTGGGATGTTTGTCTGTCTGCTTTTCCTGTTCCCAACAGGCTGCCCTTTTTTTCTTCCATCAAGGTGTCTCACTATTTTTCCTTTTCTTTTTCCTTCTCTTCCTCTTTTCTCTTCCTCTCCTCCTTTTGCAGCTCCAGAGTGTGGATTGCTCAGCAGCTCATGGGCCGCCACCTCTTCCTTTCCATAACTTTATGATGAAAAATACATATGTGGCACAGGGAAAAAAAAAAAATCAATACAGTTTTATGTTTGTTTATAGATCAGCATAAATGCTAGCTGGAAGAGAAAGTAATTTCCAGCCCATAGGGAATGATGTGGGTATGAATAAAAATCGATGTATGTGAGAATTAAAAAAAAACACTTACGTAGGTGGAAATCCCTTTCCCTTAGGGAATTGTGTACATAATTTGGTATATATTGCATCTCTAGGGATGCATATGTGTGTACATATATATATATATATATATATATATATATGCACCCATATATATATACAAGCTTGTGTGTGAATATATACATATAAATATATATGTATTCTGCCGTTCTCCTGAGTCATTTGTTGTGTGTTATTTCTGATCACAAACTAACATGGGTCATAACAAGCATGGGTACATAGATTTTATTTTCCAAGAAGAAGCGGGATTCTTTACCAAAACGCCAAGAAAGCCCAGCACAAAGTTTAAACCAACCTGGAAAAGTTCATTTCTAGTTCCAAACGAGCAAGTCTGGGATGGAATAAATGCAAAATTCAGCTCCTGCTTTGCAGATGTCACCTGATGCTGGGAAATGCATTTTCCATAAAAGCTTTGACATAGCAAAAAAGGCTCAAATGGAGGCTGGATGTCTCTTATCTGAGGTTTTTCCCAACTGTAAAGACATCAGGATCAATTCCATCCCTGCTATAAATCAGAAACCCTTTCCCAGACCTCTGGCATCAGGGCAAGATTTATTTTGCTAATGCAGTGCCTGGGGTTGGGGTTTGTTTCCCCCTGGCTCTGCACATCTCCAAGGGAAGAATCTCAGCTTGGAGATGTCAGCTCAGCTGGCTTGTATGGATGGGATCACTTGACCTGTTTTCATGTCCTCATTAGGAAAAGATGAATCACCCCCCCAGAAGTGCCTGCTTCTCTGTGTTTTTGTTAATGTGAACCCAAATAACAAGATTTTGTTAACCTTTTACCTCCCTTCTCCCTAACAAGAGCTTTGGTGAGCTGCTTGTGTGGAGACAGCCGTAATATGGACAAATCCCAGCCTGCAAACCCATCCAGGAAAGGCCCTATATAATCATTCCCCATTAATGTAAGGCTTTGAAAGTTGCACATGGGATTACCAGAAGGCAAAAAAAAAGTGTTTTTGAGATGCAGGACCCTCCATCCAGAGCTTAATCTTTATGGATTTAGGAAACTTATTGCCAGATTTTGATACAGACCTTGCATCTGAGTGTATTCCCTTTCTCCTGTTGCTTTTTATGGCCCCTGTTGAGCCCTGGAGCTCAACCAAGTCATCTGAAGCACTAGAGGGTGAGACGGGGCTCTAACAAGAGCTCAGATGGTTACCTGGATCGGGGCCTAGAGCAGCTGCTAAACACCCACCTCGGGACTCAGATCTTGCCTTTTGCACCAGCTCGGCCAAAAGGCAACAAGATCTGACGTCGGCATCTGTGTCCTGAACAGTTTCCCTTTTCCTGGAGGGGAAACGAAACAACAAAAACACACGTAGGGAGCTCAGATGCAAATGTTTTTTGGAGGAGCAGAGAGCGGGGCTGTCTTCTTGCTGTGTTTTTTCCTACCTCTACATCGTGCCCTAAAACTGAGGTCTTCGTTACCGGTTTAAAGAAACCGGACACTGCAGAAGTGACCTCGGGCAGCGGGCTCGTTCCTGGAAAAGAAACGCCCACTCGGGGCCGGGTGCCAAGCATTCATGCTCCGCTTCCAACCCCGCTGAAATCGGTCTTTGCCCGCAGGAGAGAGGCCATGGCGGCGATGTTCCTGCCCGGCAATCTCCAGGACGAAGCCACTTGCTCCGTCTGCCTGGAGTTCTTCAAAGACCCCGTGTCCATCGAGTGCGGGCACAACTTCTGCCGGGCGTGCATCATCAAGAGCTGGAAGGACTTGGAGATGGACTTCCCCTGCCCGCAGTGCCGGGAGGTTTTCCAGCAGAAGAGCTTCAGGCCCAACCGGCAGCTGGCGAACATGGCCGAGATCATCAGCCAGTTCGCCCTCCGTGGGGCCAAGGGGGCCGAGGAGGATGGGCTGTGCGCGAAACACAGGGAAGCCCTGAAGCTCTACTGCAAGGACGACCGCAGGACCATCTGCGTGGTGTGCGACCGGTCCCGGGAGCACCGGCCTCACGCCGTGGTGCCCGTCGACGAGGCGTCCGAGGAGTACAAGGTAGTTGTCTCGGCTGTCTGTCCGTCCACCCTTCTGGTGTCTGTGTGGTCTTTTTCACCTTCCTTTTGTTGTTTGTCCTCACTCGAGTCCCTGAGATGCCACCTGGATGGGATCTCCCCCAAGCCCAGTGCTGGGAAATGTTGAACCCTGCGAGGAGCCGGGTGCTGCTTTTTCCCCCAAAATTCCAAGAACTTGGAAAAATCTCCCTTTTTGCTATATACACCCAAACCTCTCGTGTATTACTGCTCTGCAGAAGGGAGAGGGCAGAGGGGTGGAAAAACAACTCTTGTGAAAGCTCCAGGCTCGAGCCACGCTGCCAACAGCCCCCGCGGGCACCCACCTTGTTGGCAGAGCAAACACCCACGTCTATTTTGGGTGCGGGCGAGTAGCCAAAGACGTTGCCTGAAGGCAAGGTTGAGTTCATGTCAGGAGCAAAGCTTGCCTAGGTGTGCACGTGGCATGACAGCAGCCCACGTACCCTCCCTTCCCATCCTCTGTCTCCCCTCGGAGGTTTTTTTGTGCTTGCTGCAAGCACACAAGCTTGTGGCTGCCAGTGAAGGTTGCAAACGTGGGTGCCCGGCTGCACGTGGGCAGAGCTGAGCTAGCAAATTCCCCCATTTAAATTTTTTTTTTTTCTTTTCTTTTTTTTTTTTTTTCTTGCAATCCTGCTTGCATTTGCATGGCTGGAAGAACAAGTTGTGCGCAGGCAGAATGAGATAGCAAAAAATATATATATATAGCAGTAATAAGGAAAAGCAACAAAATGGTAATATCTTCTTGCTTTGTTTCCTAGGAGAAAATCCAGGGCCGTTTGGATTTCCTGAAAAAGGAGAGGCAAGAGCTGCTGGAATTTAAAGTGAACGATGATAAGAAAACCCAGGAGCTTTTGGTGCGTGCAGTGCAATGCTCCAGGGTGGTTGGGATGCTTGGAGGGGAGTATGTTGAACACTCCCATCATGTACAGGCCTGTCTGTGCTTCCAGAGCTGCATTCCTTGGGGTAAATCCTTCCCATTTGCCCCTGGGTTTTGTCTCAGAGGGGATTTGGTCTGCTTGTGATGACGATCCAAGCTGAACCTGGGATTTCGGTAGAGCTCCCAAGCAGGAGATGATGGTGAGACAGGGACTGAGGGTTATCTGACAGCGTAGATGCCCTCAGAGGGGGAAAAATCCCGATGTGATTAGGTTTTCCTACACAACCCCTTCTCCTAGTTTGGGCTGTGGGAGCAGCAGCTGATGACAGGGACTGGGGAAACCTCTTGGCCACCATCAACACTTGGAGAGTGTTGCTTGGCTCTCTGCTACCCCAGGAGAGAAAAGGAAAGCCCAATTGTTCAGTGCAGAAGGGAAAAAAATACCTGAGATCTTCCATGGAGGTGAGAAACCTGCCCCAGTTGTTTGTTTTTTTTAACTCACTGCTGAACAAAAATCTTTTCATAGGGAGCAGGGAGATGAAGAGATGCAACCGAGGTCTTGCAGAAGCTGAACGCTGTTGTCTTCAAGCCTCCATCACTCAGCAATGCAATGTCACATGAGAAAAACCAAGCCACCTTTTATTTTATTTTTTTTTGGTGCTTTTCACTCCTAGAAAACAATAGAGAATGAGCGGCAGAAGCTGTTGGTGGAGTTCGAGGGGCTACGGCAGTTCCTGCACGACCAGGAGCACATCCTCCTGGGGCAGCTGGAGAAGATGGAGAAGAGCATCGCCAAGAGGCAGAACGAGAACATCTCCGACCTCTCCAAGGAGATCACGCTCCTCAACAAGCTCATCACGGAGCTGGAGGAGAAAATCCAACAGCCCATGCTCGAGTTCCTCAAGGTGAGGTATTTGCAATGAAATGAGGATTCAAGTATGAGTCTTGACACTTCTATCCCCTTTATTTTAATGTGATTCTGGATCCTGTAGAGGTGGTTTAAGGATAATTGTCCTTTTTAAGTGTGGTTTTTTTTTTTTTCACCTTTAATGAGCAGATAGTGCATGGCAGTGTCTGAGTGCCCCAGGCTCTGTTAAAACAACAAAACAACTATTTTGGGCTGAGGAACACCTCAAAAAAGAAGTGTGCTTTTCCTTTTTAATATTCGTGGATAAATCTTCCTGCCATGAATATATCTGGACCTTTCTATCACCCATAAAGTCCAGTTTTGAGCCATGTCACACCTGAATTAGACCTTACATGATGAGCCACCACAGTGGTACTGCCTGGATCCTTAAACCTTTTGCAAATCCAGGCTTTGATGGGTTTTCAAGGCACAAGGTTTTGTGGCTTGCCAAGTCGTAGATGTCCGTTCCTCCAGCTTAACGGAGCTGGCGAGGGCTCAGGATGGAGTCTGTGGGGTGGCACGTGGAGCCCAGCAGGATGCAAATCCTCACCAATTATCACAGCGGAGCCCTGGCTGCAAAAGGTTGTCTGGGACCTGAAAACAGAGAGGGGTTTTCTAGTCAAAATGAGCTCTTACAAACCTGGAAGGCGTGAGGAAAAGAGCAGATGGAGTCCAGGCATTGGTTGCTTTGCAAAAAAAACACACCCCAGCCCTCTGTGTTACCTAAATTTTCCTTTCCCAATGATGTGGGGTTGGAAAATCCAACCCAAACTGCCCACCCCAAAACCAGGCAGCCCTGTTCCTCACCAAATAGCAAAAGGTTAATGGACGTGCTTTTAATTGCTCATGATTTTGATTAGAGCAGGTATGTGATGTACGCACAGATCTGCTTGCTGATTTTCTGTGCATTTTTTTTTTCTTTTTTAATCAAAACCAGCTTTTCTAGCTCTGCGCTTTCAACCAAATCAATTGCCCCCTTTTCTCCCCTATTTAAAGTCAACTGAGTGCCATGTGGTTGCTTAAATGTGTTTTTCTGTATTAAACAGCCTTTGTCAGAGTGGGACATCTGACTCCCAAATATTCTGGGGTGAAATTCCCCCAGTGGCATTAAATTCCCCTCCAAGCACACGGGGTTAAACTCCCTCCCAGGCAGCATTGAGAGCACTGTAAATATTTGCAGAGCTTGAGCGAGGCTCCAGTACTTGGCTATGGGTGAGAAATTTCACATGGCCTTTGCTCAGCCCTCACCAACGCACATGAAAACGATCCTATAACAATAGGTGACTTTTTATTTTTTTTTCCTAAAAGGTCACATTGGAAATCCTCAGCCATCCCATTCCCTGATTATGGCTTTCTGTTGCCTTAGGATTGGGTCTGATGTGCTTGCCACAGTTCATGTCCCTTTTTATTTCAAAACAAATACTATTTCAAACATCATTTCAAATATTATTTCAATTTCCAACATTATTTCAAAGTGATCAGAAGGGGCAAATACATAGGGCTGAGCACGGTTTTCATCCCTGTGAATTTTCTCCGTGCAGCAACTAGGTAGTAAGGATATTTCAACCTGTAATTTGCCTCCATAATTAACCCTTCTTGAGGGCGAATAATTTCACCCCTGTGGAGTGAATCTGGAGTATCTGTCTCATGATGGGATAAATCAATCCTCGGAGGAGCCCTAAACTCTTCTTGGTGGTGACTACATCGTGGAAGACCAGATATCTCCAGATATCAGGGAGAAATAGGTGTGCAGGATGAATGCAGACCTCCAAAGGCAACCTGCCAACCAAAACCACATCACAACTACAGCCAAAAAGCTGGAATCTTGTACATTGTACAATATCGTACGATATTGTACATTTGCAAGGCTGCTTGCTCCCCTCAGAAGCAGATATTTGGGTGGGATTTGGTGGGTCTGTGGTCTTCTGGAACTGAAAACAAACATTTGGGACGTTGATTTGTTACAGCCATAAGGGATGGGATGTCCTGGATGGGTTTGATGAAGGGGAGTTGCTCGCAATGAGCCATATGGGACATAGCACGGGTTGCACAGGTATTTCACTCCATCTCTCTTTTTCCTTTCTAGGATGTAATGAGCATCATAAGCAGGTATGGAGCATTGCTTCTCCCTTTCTTTCATGTTTTTTCCCCACCAGCCCTGTTTAAAGGTCACTGCTCGCAGTCCAGATGCCAGAGAGAGGCACCAGGGTAGACCTGGATCAAGCCCTGGGTCCAGCTTTTTGGAAAAGAGCATCATCAGAAATTCTTTTCCTAGCAGAAAGCTTCTTCAAATGTCAAATGAGACCAGAACCCTTGAGGTGATTTATTTCTGATCCATAATTCACCCCAGGGCAATGCTTTGGGCACCACTTAAGCCCTTAGAGCTGTAGTAGGAGCAGCTGGGTGGAGGTAATGTAGCACTGACCCCCTTTACAACCAGACAAGGGGATTTAACAGGGTGATGTGCAAACCCTGATGTCCTCAGCCTGCATAAGGTTCACCTAAATCACTCAGATTTGGGATCTGCCCCTTCTGAGAGCCAGAACTCACCTGCACGTGCAATGGAAGAGGAGGAGGTGAGTGCACCAGGGCCAGGATAGACCATGATGGAAATCATTCTCCAGATTTGCCACTAAATTTTCTGCAGTTCCTCCTCGCTAACAAGATTTGGGGTGGGCACAGCACGTTGCCAGCTACAAATAAAAAAAGAAACAGGGGGAATAGCAACGATTTCTTTCCTGCTTTCTCTTTTTTCTTTGCAGAAGTGACGATGTGAAGAGCCACAAGCCTGTACCCGTGTGCACGGATATGAAAATGCACGTCTGCAATTTCTCTCTCAAGACCGTCGTCCTTGAGAAAGTCGTAAAGAAATTCAAAGGTACGTGGAAACGAAACCGGGGGGGTTTTAAATAGGCCTGGCCTTTAGGAGAAAGGGCTGAGGAGCGCTGGGGATGCTGCAGATGTCTCGAGGCGCCTTAGCTCATGCCTGGCCAGCGGTACCAAAATAGGAGAATAAATTATGTTGGAAGGGACTTCTGGAGATGAGAAAGGACAGGAAAGCCGCCAGGGTCACAAGTGAAGAAGATAAAGGGTTTATTTCAAAGAGGAACAAAAAGATGAACCTGAGCACAACCATTTTAGGGCAAACAGCCCACGGTTTGCAGCTCCAACAGCCAGGCTCTGCGTTTAAAACCCAGCCCCTTGCAGCAGTGCCGCAAAGCCACGAGATGGTGCTGAGAGGTTTGGGAAGGAAACCGAAGGGCTGGAGAACCAGAAAGGGCAGGTCTGAAAGAAAAATAAATAAATATAAATAAATAAATAAACGCAAATTATGCCCGGGAGCAATAATAATAGGCAAGGCTTGTGCTGGAAGTTCACAAGTCATAGTACAATGAGGAGAGCAAAATACCGCAGGGCACATAAAAAATAATAATAAAAGATAATAAAACATTAAGAAAGCCTTTAATAAAATAGGATGTTACTGTGCTCATTTTTTTGATCAAAATTTAAATCTATTTAGCAGGAATTTCTTCTCTTGCTTTTCCCCATTGCCCAAGCTGGCTTGGAGCTGGGATGCTCCATCTTCAGCCCTTGCTTCTAGCTGAACGTAATGTGGGTGTAAATGTCCCCGTAAAGGAGATTTTACATTTTTTTTTCCTGTCTCTCTCTATTTTGCCACTTACTGCCTGTCTCTTCTTTTCAGAAAACCTGCGGGATGAACTGGGAAGAGGTGAAAAAGGTAAAAGGCACATGGTTAAGGCATAGCACCCTGGAGCAAAGACTTGAAATTGTGGTTGTAATTTGCAAAGCTGGTTTTGCAAAGCCAAAGAGAGAGTGGAAAAAAAGAGAAAAAGGCACTCTATTATTTTTTTTTTTTTAATATCTTCTCTTTCAATGATTTTCAGATCCAGCCTGCTCAGTTCAAGAGTCAAAAGCCGATTTTTCTAGCTGACGCCGGGGATCTGACAGCTAAGCTAGGTCCTTTCTACCTCTTTACACTTAACAAAACTACAGCGTGGAACAGACAGAACAGATTTTGAACCCCTCAAAAATAGATTCACGCCCTTTCCAGCCACGACCTGCTTTAATTCTGCTATATTTGCTGTGGCCAGGTTTCAGAGCAAGCTGTGGTTGGGCTCTTATTTCCTCCGGAGTTTGGGATGGAGAAGGTGTGGATGCTCCATGATCTTCTCCAGTGCAAAGTCAAATGTTTTAAAGTTCTGCTGAAAGCTGTTGGAATCATGGCTGTGGGCAGATGGCCTCTTTCAGATGGTGTCAGGAGGGAAAATTGCTCACTGGCTCCTCGGAGAGAGCAAAGGAGCAGGTACACATGAGAAGTTGTGGATTTGCATCCACTCAAACCATCTGAGTTGGTCCAGATTGACTCTTTAAATGATGAACCTGGCTGTTTTTCCCCCAGAATGTTACAGGGGGCATCTGTTGTTTTGCTGGTGGTGGTGAGGTTGAGAAAAACCAGGAAAACACAGCTATGAGCTCTGCAGCCTTGAGCCCTCTGACTTTGCACTGCAGTGGATGTGGGGCACACCCTAAAACTCAGCCCCCGTCCTCCAGCTCCCTTGGCCATAATGCAAAGGTCGCATAGCTCGAGTTCTGCCAGCAAAGCCCTCTTGTTGCAGAGAAGGCTTATTCTTGCTTTTAAGGTGGTGTTTTTCAGCACAAGTCTTGCAAACCCCTTGGGGAAGGCAAAGGAGGACATGGGTTGGATCCTCCCCAAGCACAATCCGGCTGAGAGGGGTCAGGTTCTTCTCACAAACCTCCCCGACCACATCCTGAAAAATGCCGAGGGGTTGGCAGAGCAAAAAAGAAGAAAAGTTGGCAATGACTGCTTAAAAGCAACACAGCAGAACAACCCTCGCTGCATGTCTGGGGTGGTGTGTGTGCATGTGTAGAGGTAGAACTTGGCTGGTGCAGTTGCACTTTCCCCCTAACTTTTGCGAATGGACACACATTGAAAGCACCTCTCTCATGTTCTGATATAGTGCAGCACACAGGACATATTATTTTAAAGCCAATCTCCCATTTTTATTTTTATTTTTTTGAGGAGGAATCTGCTGCTTGATCTTTGAAGGAAAAAATTAAAAAACCTTCCCATGTTATCACTTTTCCAACCCCTATGAAATGCCACAGAGCTTTCAACCACACCATGGATCTTTTTGGACTTCATATCAAATTTTCAAGCCCAAATTAATGGATCTTGATAGAACAAAAAGGCCTTTAGTTAAAGAAACTCTGGCACAAAAGCCACCATGTTTCTGCTCTTAATGTCCCATCTTGGAGGTGCCCAAAGCCACAAAGGGTCTTGTTCAGACACGGCGACTTTGCTGACTACAACCACAATTTGAGGTCACTAAAGTGCTCACTGTTTCCTTTGAGCCTGATTTTGGAAGGGGAAAAGACGTTAGGATCAAAGTTCATCTATATGCATGCTCTGTTTGGGCTGCCTGGATGTGACGAGGTGTGTAAAGGTGCCCTTAGGTCACAGCTTTCTATGGGGATGTGTCATCGTGGGGCAGTTTGGGGACAGATACTCAAAAATTTATCAGATGGGGGTTGCACACAGCCCATCTTGTGTGTTGTACATTAGATGAGCCAGAAGCAAAAAAAAAGAAGCAAAAATATCAACATCTTTTTGGGAAAAAAAAAAAAAAAAAAGGCTTGATCTAAGGTCCATTTTTACTGTATATAATTACTAATAATTTGCATGTGGTTTTACCATGGGTTAGCAACCAATAAGCACATCCTTAATCCTTCGTTTTTCGTTTCGTAAATCCTCACTGAGTTACTATCGCTGTAACTGCTGTCACCAACAGAGGACCTGACCCTGGACCCCGAATCGGCGAACCACCTCCTCATCCTCTCCGCAGACCTCAAGAGCGTGAGGATGGGCTGTAGGAAGCAGGAGCTGCCCGACAACCCCAAGAGATTCGACACGAACTCGCGGGTCCTGGCCAGCACGGGCTTCAAGTCGGGAAGACATTACTGGGAGGTGGAGGTGGGGGCCTCGGACGGTTGGGCCTTCGGGGTGGCCAGGGAGTCCGTCAGGAGGAAAGGGCTGACGCAGTTTTCCCCCGAAGAAGGGATCTGGGCGGTGCAGCAAAATGGGGGCCGCTACTGGGCGGTCACCTCACCCCAACGCACGCCGCTGTGCCTCAACCAGAAACTCAACAAGGTCAGGGTGTACCTGGATTACGAAGGGGAAGAGGTGTCCTTCTACAACGCCGACAACATGCAGCACATCTTCACCTTCAACGTCGCCTTCCAGGAGAAGGTGTTCCCCCTCTTTTCGGTTTGTTCCACGGTTACGTACATCAAACTGTGCCCTTGAGGCATCTTGTGGGCTTCGCTCGGGGCCTCTATCCATGGTCAAGACCTGGTCGGCCGCGATGAGCTCAAGGGACTCTCAAAACAACCACGCAGCCTGGGTCCTCACTATATGGGGTCTTCAAATCAGCTTAAAACAGAGAATAGATATTAAAAACTAAAGCTATTACAATCAGCAGCCCCCAGAAGTTTGCAGCCACCGTCTTAAACCTACCCTTGAAGCAACCCTCAGCAAGAAGGAAACCACTGGTAGCTGGATTGGGGCTCTAAGTCTGATAACAAATGGGCATTTTTCTTTTCTTGTGTGGGTCTAAGGATTATTAAGACCCACCCAAGACCAGGGTGGGGAGGTTTTGGAGCAGAACTCCCCTTTGAAAGCATCGTTTCCTCAAAAATGAACTGTTCAGTAGGTAAAGGTCCCGTGGAAAAGGTGAAGAGAGTGGACAGGACACTTTGGACTTCCATCCAAAGCCAGAAAATGGAAAGCTGCTTTCTTTTTGATCAAGTAACATCAGCTAGAAAGCTCAGCTGGGGGATTTGCCTCTTTCCCTCTTGCTGGGAAGAAAGGCCCCACAGTAAAGGGCAGGTTATTTATTTTAGGTTCTCCTTCTAAAATTTGGTATAACGCACTCCAAAGCCTGTTTTGTGCTGTCCCGATGGTGGTCTCATCTGTCCTGGGTGATCTGAACCATGCGGCCACCAAGATCTGACCTCTCCTGGATAGATACCACGGCCTTTGGGTTGTTCTTTCCATCAGCTTGTATTTGTGCTCTCTGCTTTGTTTCTCCGTCCGTAGCCCTTCTGGGCAGGTAGTGCTGCTATTCTGAAAAAAAAAAGGCCAAAAAAAAAAAAAAAAAAAAGTGCTTTTCTTGTGAAAAAAAACACAAATGTTAACATTGCTCAGGTGTGTTTGACCTGCAAGACCTGTATTTCTGAATTGTGGTGCTCCTGTGTGGCTGCTCCAGAGCTCCCCTTTCTGCCAGAAAATGCCATTTGCAAAATAACGTGGTGAGGTTACTTTGCTTGTAGCCATGTGGTGCTGGATCTCCTTTATTTCCTCAGTCTCTGTTTACATCTCAGCAAAATCACCCATTTACCTTCACTTTGTTTTTCATGGAAATCTTCACTCTTTGCCAAGACAGAGCAGAAATTGAGTGAATCCACAAGAAAACATCTCTGTGTTATTTCCTCAGTGGAGAAGTGCTTTGGTGCCTTTTTTTTTTTCTTTTCTTTTTTTTTTCCCCCAGGTGTACAGGATTATCTTCCCAATGCATCATTAGAAGCTTTCTCTGTGCACAGCTGAGCCCTCAGCTCTGCCCCAGGTAATGGAAATTTGACCAGTAACTACTGGAGATGAAGCACAACCCATTTCCAATGAGGTTCATTAATGCTGGTTAATTTAAGATGCCTTTCCATTAGTCATAAAAAGAGATGAGGGTGACCAGCCAAGGTGTGACCATCTAATTTTTTTGGCTGGTGAGTTTTTTTCTTTTTTTCCTATCCTGAGGGTCTTTTATTTTTTTATTATTTTTTTTTTTAATGAGTTTGGCTTTAAATCCACATTAGTTAAAGCTGCAGCAGCTCTTATAAAGGCCAAGCCTTGAATAGGTGAGCAAAATGCCTGGATTTTCTAAGCTTTGTCCATTGCTGAAACGATGCAGCTGTAGAAGCTGTAAAAATAACAGCAAAAGAGCAATCCCTGGAATAAAAAAGGTAGTAGCAGCAGGCGTGGGATTTGTTTTATTGCAACTTGGTGTTTGTCCTATCTGTACATGAGAAGTGCTGCTTTTCCCTCAAAACGTGCAAAATCCCGTGGGAAGCAAAAACGTTGCATAAATGGATTTGAAAGCTTCCAAGCTGTTCCTGGGCTGCGTGCTGCAAATAAAATGTGAAGGTGCTACCCGAGCTCAGCTTCCCTTTATTATTCCCAACTGCGAAGGGTCTGGAGAACATCAAAGTCGTGGGCTGAAGGGCTGCCCTGTCCAGAATTTGGGATGGGGTCTAGGGAAATAATTTAATAACAGTGTGTGTGCATATATTTATATATGTATATCTATAGTGGGCGTACATATAGAGTGCTTTTTCACATCTTTTTATGTGAAATGCAAACCCAGTGTTTAAATATTCCCTCTAATAAAGTGCAATAAAGAAATTACATTAAAAACCTAGAAAATTTTTGCAGGAGAGGGAGAGTTGGGCATGTCTACCTGGGCTATGCCAGCAGCAATGTGGAGGCTTTTTTCATTGCCTGCATTTTAGCCAGATCCACTGAAATAAATAAATAAAT